>NC_072020.1:6913100-7538100 GCF_027791375.1 Indicator indicator
TTTCATTAAATCAGTCAGAATCAGGCAGTTGTGCATTGACAAGTTTCTTAAACATTTTAAAGTCACCTTTCTTCTGGGCCTCTTAGGGGAGTATTCATCCTCCTATTTCAAGAGGAACCATGTAGCTATGTCCTGTGAAATCCTTGTGTGCTTTTGGTGCCCTGCAGCAGTACACAAAGCTCCCTTCTTAGGAGGCTTTTTGGGGATGGAATGGAATACCTCTAGTGAGGCTTTTGGAGTAGATGACATGAAGCCTTGCTTGCTGTTAGAGATGCAAGCAGAATCCTGGTGCTTGGGAGGTGGGGTTCGGGGAAAATGTCTGAAAATTCTTGTGCCTGTCTCACTTGTAATTGCTGCTTTTTCTAATCAGCAGTTCATTTCTTAGAATCAGTTGGCAGCAGTTTTTCTTCCCACTGCTCTGTGAAGAAATGTGTGCTCTCAGAGACTGCAGAAAGCAGCTAAAGAAAATTCTTCATATTATTAAGAAATGGGATGATGACTCTTTTGCCTGAAGGTAAAACTAAATTTGAGCAGCAGGGAGCATGGAGAGTGTGAGGATAACTAGGGGCTGAGGAGCTAATGTCTGCTTTCCAGGAGAGCCAGAAGAAGGGTGTTCAAAAGTCATCTTCAAGCGTGCTGGATTGTGCTTTTCTAAACCTTCCAACTCCTGGGGGTCTTTTTTTTCAATGAGAAGTGTGCTGTGCTAGGATGAAATACCCATTTGCTACCTTTTTGTGTCACAATGTCATGTGCTTTCAAAGAACAGCTCCTGTAAATATACCTGTGGCCAGATGCTATTCAGAACCTTTAGCTTAGTAGCTCAGTGCTCTGCATGCAGCTCAGCCTGGGCTCTTGGGGGACCAAGTGCCCTTAGCAGGAGAACTTGCACCTTCCTGCTGTCCTCTCCAGCATCCTTTTGTACTCCTAATATTTGGTGATTTTCGTTATCCCAAAGAGAGGCTTGTAGAAAGGGTTTTAGGGGAAGAGGCATCTGGCAGATTACTTCCTCCTTTGTCCTCCCCAGCTAGGAGCCAGCCTCCCTGCTGCTGATGGGAGGGTATGAAGCTTTTCTGCCACCATCCCTTTCAGTTACACTGCTGAAAGCACCACTAATCATGAGGAAGAGTTTCCCCTTCCTGTTGACTATTGCTCAATGCTCTTTGGTTTGCCCTGGGTAGTGCTTCTGGCAGGCATTCCTGAAGCCTTTGATTTGGAGCTGTGCCTTCATTTCCTTGTGTCTGGAAGCAATTTTGGAGAGAACCCTGTTCTGACCTTCCTCCATGGCAAGTCACATGCCACAAGCTGCACTCTGTCACCAATTTCTCTGCATAGAATCATAGAATCACCTGGGTTGGAACAGACCTCTGAAGGTCATCTACTCCAAGCCCCCTGCAGTGAGGAGGGACATCCTCAACTACATCAGGTTGCCCAGAGTCCTTTCAAGCCTCACCTTGAATATCTCTAGGGATGGGGACACTCCTCTGGCCAACCTGATCCAGTGCTCAAGCACCCTTGTTGTAAAAATCTTTTTCTTAACATCCGATCTAAATCTACTCTTCTCTGATTTAACACCATTGCCCCTTGTCCTAGCACTACAGGCCTTCCTAAACAGTCTCTTCCCAGCCTTCTTGCAGGCCACTTTCAGGTCCTGGAAGGTCACTATTATGTCACTGAGCCTTCTCTTCTCCAGGCTGAACACCCCCATCTCCCTCAGTCTGTCCTCATAGCAGAGGTGCTCCAACCCCCCGATCATTTGCACGGCTCTCCTCTGGACCAACTCCATCAGATCCATGTTCTTCCTCTATTGAGGGTTCCAGAGCTGGACACAGTACTCCAGGTGAGGTCTCACCAGAGCAGAGTGTCAGAATCACCTCTCTGGCTCTGCTGGCCACGTTTTGTTTGATGCAGCCCAGGATGTGATTTGCCTTCTGGGCTGCAAGTGCACACACATCATGTCCAGCCTCTCATTCACCAGCACCCCCAAGATTTTTTTCCACAGAGTTGCTTTCTATCACCTCCTCCCCCAGCCTGTATCGGTAGTGAGGATTGTTCTGACCCGGGTGCAGGACCCTGCATGTGGTCTTCTTGAACCTCTACCTCTCCAGCCTGTTCAGATCCTTCTGGATGACATCCTGTCCCTCTGGCATATCAACAGCACCACTCAGCCTGGTGCCATCTGCAAACTCACTGATGGTGCACTCAATCCCACTGTCTAGATCATTGATAAAGATATTGAACAGTACAGGTCCTAGTATGGGCTCCTGAGGGGCGCCACTTGTCAGTGCTCTCCATCTGGGCTTTGAGCCATTGGGCATTACCCTCTGGATGCAACCATCCAGCCAATTTCTTATCCATTCTACAGTCCACCCATCCATATCTCTCCAACTTGGCAAGTAGGATGTTGTGGGCAACCATGGCAAAGGCCTTGCAGAAGTCCAGATAGATCACATCCACAGGTCTTTTACCTTCCTTTTTTTCATTGCTTCCACTGCCTGTACATCTCCTTTTTGTCATTTAGTTTAACCATCAGGTCTTAACTCAGACATGGTTGTCTTGTCCCTTCCTTGCTAGATTTCCAACACCTGAGGATTGAGATCTCTTGCATTCTGTGGAAGTGTAGTGTAGTGTTCCAGTGAGGTGCAATGAGAAAATTGGGTATTTAAATTGCACAGCTGTTTGCAGTACCAGAGGACCAATATTCTCAGTATGATAATGAATGCTCAGTTACTCTCTGTTGCTTAGAAGTGATGAAACAAAAGAGTAATCCAAGGCTTTTCTTCTTTCCTTTTATATTTTAGTTCAAGGAATGGTATAATTTCAATTGTTATGAAATTTGCTTAGTGTAAGTAGTATTGAATACAGTTAAGAACTACATCATCCACTCCAACTTTTACAAACCTTTTGACATGCTTTTATTACTGCTTCATGATCAGAAAGATTTGCTGCTTATTTGAGTGTAGGAACCAGAGCTTCCTTCTATTTGGCAGACTTTATTAAAATCTCAGCACTATCAGGACAAGAATAAATTAAGGATATATAGAGGGGATTTGCACAAAGATACAAAACTCTATGTATTATGAACTACTTACATAATTCGATCAGTTACTTAATTAACTGCAAATATAACTTTTGGATCTCTGAAACGTGACTTGTCTGTAGCAGTCAGTTTGCACAGGGCTTCAGGGTTTAGCTCTAGTGAAGACTTTCAGTGAGGAGTGTGAAGGCATGGCATATTATAGCAACTCTTGAAGTTGTCTCACCTCTTCTAAGCCATCCAGAGGTTTCGTGGCAGCTTTCAGTGAAGCACATATTATTTATTATGTATTATTTATTATTTTCTGTATTATTTCTATTTTCTGTACTATTTTCTGAGAAGTGGAATTCAGGATTTCCCATCTGCTCATACCCTTGTGCAGGTGTACTGACATTTCAGTGAAATGTTTGATCTGATTTCATGGTGGCCGGTGATCAGTGGTGCAGGCCATCAACAGACCATTGGCCCAAAAGTTTGGGGCTTAGTGATGTGAAAGCCATTGTGCAAAACACATTTTTGTTCTGAATGAATGTCAGAAATGCAGACTGTGGTGAGGGAAGAGAAATTGTCACCTAGAAGCCAATTAAATATCATGTAACTCTTCAGATTCCTGTCCACAGTTGAGAACAGAAAGTTACTTCAGGCAATTCCTGAGTGAAATTTTGTTTGGAATTTCTGGAGCTCCTATGTTTAAATAAGAAATTGTGTTTCATAAAGGTATATGATTACCATAAGTAGGCAAATGATGTATGATTTCCTGTCCAACGTGTGGCTTAATTTTTATGTGTTATACCTACAGATCCTTCCTTTTTTAGGATCCATTCAGGAAGAAGACTCCTTGAATTCAGTATTTCCAGTCTTTCAGGAGGGACCCAAGAGACTTCCTTAAAATTGATGTCTTTTTTGATGACATTGTTTTCCAGGATCTGCAGACAGGAGTCTGTTGTTAAACCATACTCAAAATCTGAGCAAGTCCTTTCAGACATATTATGATGGTGTTAGGGCTATGCCTTTACAATTTTTTCACAGATCTTGAGCAGAAAGTGATAAGAATGTAAATAAGCCACTATTGGGTATAAGAAAGGAAAATAATGATTATTCTAAATGATTATTCTGATGGGAGGCATAGCACCCTTTAAGTTCAGTGTGTTCCTGCTGGGCAGTCTATCAGGATGCTTTCCTGTGTTTCTCTTCTTGCTTTCTAGCAGGAGCTGTTGGAGCACTGTATCACAACAGCTGTGAGATGCTCTGTAAAGATAATTACCCTCACATACTCAGTTGACCCTGTAAATTAAATTTGGATACACCTTTGAAATATAACTGGCCACACTATAGTTAACTTTTTCTTTGCTAAAATGTCATGGTTTTGCCAGGTGCAGGGCAGGGGAGGAAGCAATAAGAGGGTTAATGGGAAGAATGGAATTGATTATAACTGGTATACATTTCAGGTGATGTAAAGCATCAGCTCTTTGCACAGGGAAACCAATGATTAAAGACCTGGATAGTTCTACACAATTGACTTATACTCTAGAGTGGTGTTCTCCAAATTACAAAACCAATCAACCACCCTAATTGCCTTCATTCAAACCCAGTCACCAGTTTGATTCTTTTACCAGCCAAATAAGACAGCATAAATCAGGCAGTGTGAATGCTGGGGAATGCATGCCTGGGACCTGGCCAGATCTTATGTAAACCTGACCGTAATATATCAAGTCCATGGCCAGGAGAGACTTACATTTCTCATTTTGGTGCAGCATGTCCTTTTGGCTTTCTGCAGAGGAGTGAGTGTAGCACTGCTCAGGCCACACCTTGAGTACTGTGTCCAGTTCTGAGCTCTTCAATTCAAGAGAGATGTTGAGGTACTGGAACATGTCCAGAGAAGGGCAATGAAGCTGCTGAGGGGCCTGGAACACAAACCCTATGAAGAGAGGCTGAGGTAGCTGGGGGTGTTTGGCCTGGTGAAGAGGAGGCTCAGGGGTGACCTCATTGCTCTCTACAACTACCTGAAGGGAGGTTGTAGCCAGGTGGGGGTTGGTCTCTTCTCCCAAGCAACCAGCAGCAGAACAAGAGGACACAGTCTCAAGATGTGCCAGGGGAGGTATAGGCTGGATATTAGGAGGAAGTTCTTCCTCCTAATTCCCCATTGGAATGTGCTGCCCAGGGAGGTGGTGGAGTCACCATCCCTGGAGATGTTCAAGAGTAGCCAGGATGAGGCACTTAGTGCCATGATCTAGTGGATTGCTTAGGGCTGGCTGATCGGTTGGACTGGATGATCTTGGAGGTCTCTTCCAACCTGGTTGATTCTATGATTCTATGCAACGTTCCAGGTCTGAGTGTGGACCCCAGTATTGATGTGACTTTGCTGTGGCTATGGTGTAAGCAAGGGATGAACAGAGCCTTTACTTTGTAGTGTCTGCATTTATTAGGATTTTTCTGTAAAAGGCTCTAATGGGATTTACTTTGCTTTGAATCCAACTGTTGCTGATATTAGTGAGAGCCATTTTAGGCCCTAGTCAGGCTTTTCACTATTGTAAAACCATTTGTTTCTTTTTAGTAGAGTGGTGGTAATTAATTTTCATTTTCAGTGTGCATTCTTTTAGTCTGCTTTTGTGTGTGTGTGTGTTCTTGTTTGGTTGGTTGGTTTTTTAATAGAAATAATTTCTCTGTTTTAAAATATGACCCTTTTTCAGCATGCCTGTTACCCACTACTTAGTATAAGTAGGAAATGGAGCTGTATGGCAGCTTCTAGATCCTGGACACACTGAATGACTATGGAAACAATTAAAGATTGCACTGTGCCTGAGTTATCTTGCCTTGGAAAGCAGTGAACTGCTCTCTAGCTCTCAGTTGGACTAAATGCCCATTAAAAATTCACCAAGTCCAATATGACTGTCAGTTTAGGAAGTGCAATCACAGGCAGGCACTAAAAGACCTTGTTGGGCAAACACCAGTGGTTAAAAGCAAACAGCTTAAGCAGATGCTTAAAGTAGAAGAATAGGGAATATGTCTGCCAGTGGGAAGAGACTGTCAGTGTAAAAAGTCTTGTAATGAATGTTGACAAATATACACATGAATTTAATTTGAAGAGCTATTGTTGAATTGTCCAGTATGAGAAAGGGGGAAACTTTAAAGAATTTAGAGAACTTCCATTTCCTTTAAATGTGTACAAGAGAACACTATAGATCACTGATATAATGACAGAATAAAGCTGGAAAGCAGGCACAGAACATGACACTGATAGATGAAAATCCATGATTACCATGCCGAAGACTCGACCTGTTCCTCTTTCTGATTCTGCCAGTAATAAGAGAACATGAGCATTTGATTTCCAATAAAATAAAAAGGCATTCCATAGAAATAAAGTAGGGTGTTGTTTCTTGTTTGGTTTTTTTTTTTTCAGAAAATACTGAATCTGGGATACTTTTACAGGAAAATCCTAGTGGTAGTTATTATGACTGGTGCCTTCTCCCTTTACAAAAATTTAAATATTAAAAAAAAATTAATTCTTATGTTTTAAGATGTAAATGTATCTGGTAAAGAATTCTTTGCTGATAGCATTTCTCAGCTTTCCAGATGTTGAATACTGATTGTTTTACAAGTTTTCTAATAGATTGCCTCTAAACTGGTGAACAGGATGCTAGATTATAAGACAATGGCAAACATTTACCATAACTGTCTCAAAAAAAAAAAAAAAATCTATTTCCTGTTGCTGAATATTTGCTGAAATAGCTGGAAGATACATGCTTTGACTTCCTTTGGCTGTTAAGTGGAGGTAAAATGCAGCATTCTAAAGTAGTAAATACTTGATGACTCAAGAACACTTGACAGCCTGTTTCAAGCAAGGGGACGTTTTCATAACCTATGACTTTTGGTTAATTTTATCAAATTGGTGTATCACTCATGGCTTCTTTTCTAGAGGTATGTCATTTCTCTTCTTGGACAGAGGAAAGGAAGAGGGAGGTAGCTTGTGTTGGACATGAATGCATGTGCAGGACCTGATCTAAGAGGAAGGAAGCTGCCTACAAAGCAGAGGTTATGCATGATTTGGTAGAGAAGTCAAAGGAACGGCAAGAAGGACTTTTTTAGGGAGAGCTGACCTAAGTATAAACAACATTTGAGACTATGCAGAAAATTTGAAAATTCCCTGGCTGTCTGTATAGTCTCTTCTCAAGCTTGTGGGCCTGCCTGCTGGCCAACTAAGAGATGAACTACAAATAGGATCACTAAAATCTGAGGAGGAGATATCCTCATGTTATGAGGATGATCAGGAGGGAAGCTGGCCAATGGAAGGTAGTGATGATCAGAGAACGTGCAGACAGTGAGGTGCTACTCTTGTAAAGAAACATAGAGCTGCTGGGTTGAAAATAATCTGAGAAGCCAAAGGAAGAAACTGGAGCTTCTTTTCCCAGGGGTATAGTGAGTGCCTGAACAGGAGGCCCCTAGGGCTGAGGTTGGCTGTGTCCAAATACAAGTATGCCATTTACTCCTGCAAGTTTCTCATCCAAAATCCAAAATGCAGTGTTCACATAGAAGAACCTGGAAAAGAGCAGTGGAGCCTGACAGGGATGAAGAATCCTTTCCCCCCACCCAACTTCCCCTTTCCTATGCCACGGGCAGTGTGGAGAATTTCTTCTGACAAGTGGTATTGTAAGCTGTACAGAAGAAGGAATCGAGTGCTTCCCCACATGAAATTAATTGCATAATAAATACTTTTTCCTTCCCTTTTCATTTGTCCTATTTCTGTTACATTTTCTCTTCCCATTTCCTGATTTTCATTCCTTCATAGTCTCTCACTTCTCTTCCATTCTGACTTCATCTGTCATTTCATCAGTCCTGTCTTCTTTTGCTCTGATTTTGGAAACATATAAATCATTTTTCTAAATATACCAGGGCTCTAGTCTTTGTGCTTTTCTAAATTATGATAGTCTGGACCCTTTGTTCCACTCTTTGGCCCATGTACCCCATCTAGCCATGAGGAGGTGATGAGATCCCTCCCCACACCCCTGAACTGGAGAACATTGAAGTGTCGTATGTGGGGCTTAAAGAAAACCCCATAGCTGCCTATATATGCAGGCAAATGGTTCTGTGGAAGCAACATCAACACAAATAAGATTGTGTCCTGCCAAATCTTGATTTGGCCTCAGATCCTCCTTTTTAGAGTGAGGAACATATGCAGCATATTGATCTTCCTTACCCCTCTGAATAATCCTGCATTTTACAGTGACTGCTCTGAAAGATCTGGTTTAGCAGGATGTGGACAAAGAACCCCAGATTTCAGTCTTCAGGCAGATGGACCTTTAAACAAAACTCCCTGCACAGCAGGGACATCTGTTACAATTTGTGATCCACAACTTTAAGGACACCCAAAATTCAGCTATGGGGCTCAATCCTTAGCTAGACCCAGCAGGAGAAGTGAAAGGCAAAGTCTGTGTGCTGTGAGATTTAGTAAGAGTAAAAATAGTTCCTCTAGCAAATTGGAACTATATGAATTTAACCTTATGTTAGCCAGGGGATGGCTTGGACATCTTTTCTTTCACTTCTTCATCCTAGAAGTCCTAAGGAGATGGAGAGTTTCAAGCAGCTTGATTGAGCCAGGAGAGGGATACTGCACATTAGGATGATATTTTTAAAAATAGATTGTTCCTGAAACTGTTCCAATAGTCATTTTTCACTCACCCATGGAATTAGGAGTCATCCCAGTTGTTTGCATTTACATTTAATACCTTCTGCATCTTCTGTTGGGAGTTGAAGGGTACCAAATAATTTCTGTCCAGTGTTAGACATCGGAGCTGCAGAACTCTTTATGCTCTGCTTTAAAATATGTTCATTAGCTGGTGACTGATACCTATTTAGGACAAACATAAATTTCTTTTAAGTGCTAGGAACTCGTTTATTCAGTAGATCTTTAGCAGTTTTCGAGGTTTTTCTGGAAAAATTATCTGACACTTCTTATTGCATTGGTCACTTCTGATGGTGCTACCAGCATTTGTGCAGAGATTATATGATGCTTTAAAATGTTAATTACTGGTTTGGATTTTTTTTTTTCTATGAATAGTTAGTATTAATGTAGGATAAGGGCCACTTAAGACATGACTGAAGTAGTTTGCCTTTTTTGGCACTCATTAGATGTACATGGTTTCTTTTCATCAGCTTAATCCTTTCAGCAGATACTTCATCTGCATTCCTTGAAAACATCAGGCAAGGGCTTCAAGAAGCTTTGGTTAGATTCTCACAATGTGTTTTGCTTGGACAGATAGGACAAACATAAAATTCATGGGACTGTGGTTTTGGCACACCACATGCTGTATTTTAAAAGAAATCTATCTTTAGCCTCCCTGATCACGGCACTTTTAGACATGAATTAGTATTTTGTTTATAGAACTTCTGAACTAATGTCTGTGAATATTTTAAAAAAAAATCCAGAAGGTGCAAACTTAAATGGAAGCAGAGCCAAAGCGATTTCTATTTTTTTCCCCAGCAAATATTTAGGAGAAATAGTTAGATATTTAAGTTCTGCTTGACAAGTTTCCCTTAATTTCTCAGATCCTGCTATCCCTAACTGCTGGTGTCACAGCTTTTCTGCAATAGTGCTCATGCCAATGAATGCTTGGAATAGCCATTTGTAATTCAAAACTTTATCTTGAAATTCATTTCACAGGGTATACCTGGCAAGAAGTCAAAGTGCTTCATTTTGTGATCTTTCCACTCTCTGCACTACACAATACGACTATAGCTCTTCTAGCTCTCCCTTCAGGGGTTGCCTTCCCACCGCCCCAATCTGTCTCCACATGAGCTGACCTTTCTCATTCAGGGGTAGAAATGTGGAACTAGAGTGTGAATATTAATTTAGCAATTGAACTGTGTTCTCCAGCTACGACATTCTCTCTCAACACAACAGGCAAAATTAATTGATTTAGCATCTAGTCACACCAGACTGATACTTCATTGCATCCCGCAGAAGAAAAAGTGGAAAAGTAGATCTTCTACATAGCTCCTCCTATTTCTCCTTAGTTTGGAGTAAAATTAAAAGGAAGAAACTTCTGTGTTGTTCATCATACACCCAGAGTCCCTTGGCTGTTTTATGACCTTTAAGGAACATTCAGTAGGTGAAACATTGGTTTTCACTGTGACCTGTAGTGAGTTTTATCCACTGAGCAATTAACATTAGGCAGATTGTCCCATGACTGTATAGCTCTTCATACTGCTTAATGTTATTTCTAGATATCATTAGACATGAATAGTGTTTCTCTCCTTATAATCTTTGCATAACAAAATTCCCCTGGAAGTGTTCCCTGCTGTTTTCCTGTAATTTTCAAAATTTCCCCCAGGTTTAGTCACCTCTGGATTTTTTTTTTTTTCATGCTGTCACCTCTTCCCTCACTGATGCTTGAACAAACGGTGACAAACTCACGTTGCTCTTTGTAGACTTTGAATTGCACTGGGAAGAAGAAAAACCCTAGACTATGTCAATTACTAAGTGGAAGGGGGTCTACCCCTAGGTCTTTCCTATTTGCCAAGTTGAAACAAGAGGTCCTTTAGCATGGAAACACTAAACTCTCATAAGATTCTAATACAGTGTGCTTCCAAGAATACATTTGAGAGTAAGCAGCAGCACTTTCGTAAGGACAATGAAGCATATAACCATGGATTGCAGATGGCTTTGTCTTTGAAACTCTTTAAAGTGCTGCTGCTCAGTTTGGGACTTCACCATGAATTCTTCTTCCACAGTTAACCTCTCCTATCCTTCCAGCTGGGATAATCTTTTGACTGTTTTGCTTTCCTTTAATAACAATAGTAATAATAATAGTAATAATAATAGCAATAATAATAGTAATAATAATAGCAATAATAATAATCAAAAGCAAAGTGAACCTTAGAGAAACTACTCTACAGCACATACATTCAAGTTTCAGTAGTGTAAAAAAAAAGTCTACAATTTCTCTTCTCAGGAATGTTGTAAATTTATGGCTATCTAGCTCCACATAGCTCAGTTTATATCAGCTCTTAAAATCATAGAATTGTTAGGGTTGGAAGGGACCTCAAGAATCATCTAGTTCTACCCCACCTGCCATGGGCAGGGACATGTCTGTGGTTATTGGAGGCAATTAATAAAAGTAGATTCCTTCTGGGTTTTTTTGACCATTATAAACCTCAGAGACTTTTATTACCCCTATAATCTTGTCCTTTAAACTGTTAGTTTCTTGAGTGTCAGACTATAAAGTTACACATTTTCAAATGGAGATTCTTCATATATTCACCTAATTTTAAATTCTTTACAATACCTGGAAGAAAAAAAAGAAGTTTCACTGGAAGCATGTGCAAGTAAGTGGAGAGAAATGGAAGGTAAGTTAGTACAATGAAATAGATGCCCAAGATTTTAAGGAATAGCCTGAATGTGGTCATCATTTCAACTATAGGTGCAAGTTGCCTGCTGACACCTACTTTTTCTGTGATTTCCTGAATTTTAAAGGCAAATGTAAGTGTTCAAGTGCAAATTACACTGCTTGGTCATCCTTTTTGCTTTTCATGCAAAAATATGGATTTAAAAAAAAAAAAAACACAGTGGATGATGCATCTTTTGAACAATTTTGCCCAAATACAAAGTAAGCAGAAGTACAAAGAACACTTGTGTAGGAGAATATCGAAGGCAAAAGCAAGACAATGAAATACTTCAACTGTTTGCTACTGTCATTGAGTCTTCTGCATCTATACCTCAGCTGCACCAATATTTCCTCCAGGAAGCAGGAGACATAATGAACATGTGTGGTTTTTCCCCAAAATGAGTTTATTAAAAGAAAAAAAAAAAAAAAAGTCAATAGGGCTCCTCACAATTTGCAGCCCTGATACGCAAAGAGGCTGACAAGCACTTCCAAACGTTATTGACTTCCCTTGAGTTCAGAAATTTTGTGTGATGGCTGTATTGATTGGTTTATTTACTTTTAAGCAATGAAATACACCAGGGAGAGACATGAATAATGTGACAATATGTTTTAAAGATTAGCATAGTGAAAGTCTCTGGTAAAGATCAAATAGGGCCATACGCACCCTCTGGTTTTGATTGCTGGATCTCAGTGATCGATGCAGCAAGGCCCTATCAGACCATTAAACATCTTTTGTTCCATAAGCCACTACTAAATGTTTCAGAACAAGGTGCAAGCTATCCTGTAGACAATAAGAGTGGAGTATGCTGCCCAGAAACGATTAATCTTCCTCACCTTCTTTTATAGCCTGTATGATGAAGATTTATATCCTTTCAAAACAAACAACAAAACTCCCATTTTCCATCTCCCACCTTTTTGTTCTTGCAATGAAATAACTTCAGGTATTTCACTTTAGTGAGGATCAATTCTATTAGATATTTAAGCATTTGAAATGGGAATTTGTGTATGATTCAAGTAGTGCAACGAAACCCCTGGGCTTCAGTAGGCTTCCTTCCATGTTTGTGAGTAAGACTCTTGATGCACCAGGAACTTAGCATCTAGAACAAATCTGATATCCAGCACCTGAACATCATTTCCTACCCCTAAGACATCTTAGCAGAATCATGCCAAACTGTATGATGTTAAAGAAACAAATGCTGCTTCATCTAACTAGTTTGCTATCCTTTAATCAGCAGATGTGATCCATGAAATTAAAAGATGACTTAATTTTTTTCTTTACCATAACTGAATTCTACTGTAATTTAGAGAGAGAGAGAAAGTATGTTCCTGTGTATTTTTTTTTCTTTCATTTCAGGATAAAATAAAAATATGTAGAGTAAAATGGCCTACTTCTTAAAAATAAGTTTTAAAAATGAAAGTAGTTTTGCATAAACTAATCCAATTGTTTTGCATTAGCTAAGAATTTTTCTAGAGAGTGTGTAGTGAGTTAAAATGTTTCTAGTTAAAATCAGAATTTGAAGCAATGGCCAAAACCAAAAATCAAATAAAAAAATATCCAGCATATTCTATAAATTTGATCTAAGTTAACAATTCTTATTAGGAAAGTCCTCTTAGGAAACATGTTTTTCCATATCATGATAAAAATGAGAGAGCTCTAAACACAGTTGGTGATCTCAAATCTTGGTGCTGTGAGCATCTATTCGGTGTTACTAGCATCTATTCCGTGTTCTTTGAATACTTTTGTTAACAGGTTGACAAATACCATCAAATATTTCAACAGTTTATCTCTGATTACTGCTTTGTGCAGCAGCAACTGCTAACAATTTGGGTATACTGGCAGTCTGCAACAGGTATTTCTGAAATTAAAGGAACTAGAGGCATAAATAAAATTAGGTCTTAGAATACAAAATATTTTTTTCTTCTGTATTGAAGTTGTAGATCATTATCTTTTTTTTTTCCTGTGCCTTTCTTCACCTGTTACATGAAATCTTAGCAGCAGTCAGTTAAACAAAAAAATTACCTTTTCTTCTAAGTATTTCTAGATATTTCTTTTAATATGTGAAATTTTAAAAGAACATTATAAGTTGTAAAAAGGTTTGATTTTAACCTCTCTCAATTAAAGAATAGCTTCACAACACTTCTCACCATGTAAATAAACATTTATAAATGAGAGGGAGCAAAGCACTGTTCTATCATTCATCTCCTCAAATCTGCTTTCCTCTGTCTTTGCTTTTGTATGTGCTTTAGCTCTCTTAAATCCACCTAACTCATGGGTTTAGTATTAGCTTCCTTGAAAAATTATTTTGGCAATAGATTTAAATGTAATGAGAAATATTCTCTGTATTTTCCCTGTGTTCTATATGTCACTTAATGCTTACCTGTATGTATACATATGTGAATTACTAGAAGCCTCTTTGTGGATTTGTTGTGTTTATTCCTAATTATAGTAGCTTTCATACTCATTATGTAACTGAAAATGAAACAAAAATTTATCTGCTGATTAGGCAATTGGTGGTTGATTTATTGCTGTTCTACATGAGTAGGCAAAAGCAGCTGAATAGCATTTCCTACAGTTATCCCATCTCCCAAAGGGTGCAAAAGAGGGAGCATTAAAATCTCTGTTACAGAGAGCAGGAAAGAGTTATGGAAAGGTTGAGTCATATAAGAAGCCCAATTCAGAGCTAATGTTGGGTTTTTTGATCATCCAAATAATAGTTTTTCTCTTTAGGTGGAAGAATGTCTTGTTTTTCTCAAGTATAGATGATGGGATTCCTTTCTTTTACATCTGCACCCATTAACTTTCTGTCTTACTATTGACTTAGCAGTTCTCTAGATGGAGTCTCCTTCCCTGGAGATATTCGAGGTGAGGCTCAATGAGGCCCTGGGCAACCTGATCTAGTTGGGGATGTCCCTGCTGACTGTGGGGAGGTCAACTAGATGATCTTTGGGGGTCCCTTCTACAATTTTCTGATTCTATGAAAGTTTGTACTTAAATAATAATTGCACTTAAATAATAATGAAGTTACATATAGGTGATTGGAGTTTTTGAAACGTATTTTAAACTTAACAAATGTCTTTTAGCAATCTTCAAAGAGATTCCCACCAGTCATCCAGAGCTGTTTGGGCAGATAATAGAGTAACTAATGTAAGCTTCTGTGCAAATCTTTCTAATGTTACTCTTTATTCCTCTTTCTGCTGCAAGGTTATGACACACATAATGTGTAAGGAAATGCAATGTCTGACTGAATATGCTCTATGGCAAATTTTCCTGAAATGTATATTCTGAGCACAGAGCTGCAGAGACTATCTACTGACATAGAAATATGAGATTGAAAATACATATTTTAAAGGAATTTCTGTGTAATGGTATTAGTTTAATTTGCTGTTAATCCTCTAGCATTTTTAGACCACTGTCCTTGTAGAGTGGTAAGAAATCCTCTCCATCCTCAGGCTTTGGAAATGCAGTCATCAGCTCCAGAAAGGATTTGATTTGAGAAGCGGAGATTTTGAACCATCTGGGAACAATGTGAAAGAAATCTCCATCTGCATTCATTCTGTGTCTAGTCCTTGGAGAAGCAGGCTCAAAAAACACCAAACAGAAAGCACAGAAGAGACAGGGTAGCATCTGTTGATCATTGGAGCCTCCTGCTGTGGTTTCTGGTCATCTTCTCTCTTGTCCTCACTCTCTGTTCCTCGTCTCTCGTGTGATCCTTGTAGCCTCGTATCTGATATGTTGTGGGACGCAACTGCTGTACTTATATTTTAAAATCTAGTTTTTAACATTTTAACAAACATTTGGGGATATGAAAGCAGACTCTCATTACAGCAGGGGGAAACACAAAAGCAGAGCTTCACTTCATGCTTTCCCCTTTTGCCTGTCAAGTTATTGATGCTGGAGTTCAGCAGGAAGGACCTGATTCTTCATACCATTAGGCAGTGGGGCCAAAAATTCCCTTACATTGAGCTGCACTGAGTTATTCCCCTAGCTGTCACTGTTGCCTAAGTAGTGCAGCTCCATATGCTATGGAGCCTTAGTTAGATTTCCTCTCTCAAGGGTTGATGACTTCTCTTATTTGAGTACCCTCCAACACAATTCATAACATCTCTGCTTTCCACTTTGAGTCCTTCAATGTGTAACGTGTGGGGGTTATTTTTTTTTTTTTCTCAGCTGTGTAATTTCATGAAAGCTGAAGCTATTTTCAGACCTGTGTGACTTTTCCTTACTTCAGTAACCTTAGTAAAATGTAAGTTACTGACACTTTGTTGATGTTGTTCTTATTTTGGTTCACTTTCCAATTCATGGAACATAAAATGCTGCTCTGAAACATCTGTGGTGTGGCCCATAAGTATGTCAGCCCATAAGAATCTTGATCATTAGCTGATAAGAAGAAAAGGATTGGTTCATATTTTCAAGGATGGATGCTATGAAGAGAAGGCTACTTGTTTGCATTCATGTTGACACTCTGAAGTAAAAGTAGTTTTACATATCTAGAAACATTTGATTGACATAATCTCTTAGGCATCTCTTTTATATTGGGAATTTTAATGTAATTTTTCATTGGGATTTACTTTCTTGGGGTGTTTTGATTTGTTTTTTATTAGATGTGTAGCCTTGTATTCGTGTACCCTGGAAAACTGGGACTTGAGTTCAAATAGCTTGCAGTCAACTTTCCAGTTAAAATTTGCTCATCACTTTTAATAAATTCATGCTCTCTCACTCTTATCCAGCATGGTGTCCAAGGTTTAGGGAAGGAAAAACACCTTTTGTAGGCAACACTGTAGCCCTGTGTGCATGTTCCTCTGTTCTGTATTTGATACTCAACAGATACCTGGGACAGTTCAAACTGATTCTGAATATCCTGAGAGGTGGTCTTGGATGTGTTTTACTTCATATTTTCTTCTCTTTGTAGTTCATTATACTTTCTCTTTTATTTTTCATACCTCTTCCTGTGGCCACAGAATGGTTAGAGTGACTATGACATTTCTAATGGAATGAGGAAACTGGAAAAAGCAGAGGATATCAGCCTTTTCAGATTGAAATGTGTCATATACAAGATATGTGTTTCTCTGAATAGTTATCTGAGTGAAAGGCCTGTCTACACAGGATTTTGCTGAGCAAGAATTTGCTTTTCAGTTCTGGATTTCCAGAACTGGATATTCAGTTTGCTTCCTGGATTTTTGAAGTGTTCATTGAACATTTTCAGCCAAACTTAAACCTTTGGGGAATTTTGATTCCAATAACAAAATTCATATTGAGTTTTTGTTTTAAGTTTAAAAGATAATTTTATCTGTTTGATTTATTTGGCATTTAATTCTTCCTCCTGTGTTCCTGCAGTTGGATCTTTAGAGGCTATGCTGTTGGTAACATCCCTCAAGTGATGTTGGCAAGTAATAGATAATAAGTGTTCTGGTGTGATATTGGAAAAAAAAAAACAAAAACTTAATTCCATAAGAAATGATGTTGAGTTTCAGATTGTTATGCTGGAATTGTAATTTTGTGGTCAGAGAAATCAAGCTGTATTATTGTCAAGGGAACAGAAGCCTGTTCACCAATCAGCAGTAATACAATTTATGAGAAGAGTATTTGGTTTTCCAACACACAACAGGCAACCCTTTGCAGGGTATCCTAGCTAAAAGCAGGATGGATAAATCACACAGCTGCAGAACTCCTGGTATACAACAGACCTAACATTGCAGGAAACAAATCATGGCTTTGGTAAATGTCCTAATCCCACAGTGAGATTTGCCAAAGCATACAGGCCCATCCACAGGAGTTAGCTGTGGAGTGGTACATTGGGCAGCTTTGCAGGATTTATGGAATTCTTCCCCAACAGCCAAATGGATTTCATGACAGCATTGCATTCAGTGAAGTAAGCATTTGGTGGATGTGAAGGTCTGTAATATGCATGGGGTACTGCTGTCAAGGCTTTGCCTACTGCAGCTGAGGAAAGAAGTGGGATGTTCTTTTCATTTGGTAGAATTGTAGAAGTGGTGTTGTGCCATGAACATTTTTTGATTGTTTATCTGCATGCCTCTTCCTTGGTATGGGAGTGTGGATTGCACTCACTGCTTGCAAATTTGCTAAAATTGTCAGCCAGCTCTTCCTCTTGGGATTGTCTAAAAAAAAAAAAAAAAAAAAAAGAATTGTACATTGCAGCTCTAGTGTGAGGAAAATAATTTTGTATCCAAGACAGTGGTTGATTTATTGTTCAGGGAGTAATTCAATATATATGTAGTAAACAGATACATCAGAAAAAAAGAAACCATTAAGCTACTGCAGGACATAGTGAAACATACCTTTGGGTACTGTAAAAGGAGAAGGAATTCAAATGTTAATGAAATAATTATTTTTCTCCCCAAATGATCAAAAGATAATGAGTTTCATAAAAGATGTTGGCTGTCTCTAAAAGTCCCAGTTCAGCAGAAAAAGTAAATGCTAAAATCAGTCGTTAGTCAGTATAGCTCCTGAACTTGTGTTTTGGTCAGTGGTACATAGGTCAACATAAAAAAAATAAAATGTAGGTGAAAGTGGTTTGTTGCCCTACAGCAAAACTAGTACAAAAGCCCTGGGAAAAGCACCTGGGAAAGTAATCCTAGGAAATACACTTACCATATTAATTTTTTTTCCAAAGTATTGCAGCATCCCTTGGTGTCCTTTCTTTGCTGCAAATCTCAACCACTGCTTTGTAGCTGCAGAAAAAACTTCATGAGTGGCAACTGTCATATACAAGACAGGAATTCTTAGACTGTGTAAAAACACTCCAGAGATCTGCCACGATCAGAGACTTAATATGATATGTTTTGTAAGTAATCAAAAATCTTCCTGAAGGTAAGAGTTAAAGATTAGAATTCTTATTTGGCTCAAATCCTCCCCTTTAAGTTCTTTGCCTCTGTGATTTGTGTGCTCAACGGCTTCTGCTGAAAGAACATCTTCTTCTCCAATCCCTTTGTACAGATGAGCTACATATGCATTCATAGGAGTACTGGATTGAGTGATTTTTTTGTTTATATGGGTGACACAGGTCTTCTGTGGTGGGGTCTTAACCAGTGCTATCTTGCCTGAATTTACTGGGAACACTCAGATCATACTCATCTTGGGTTAATATAATGCTTCACTACGTTAATTTGTAATACTGGTGTTGCAAAAAAAAAAAAAAAAAAAAAGGTGAAGTAAATTTACATACATCAGTGAGGTTTATTTTCAGAAAGTAATTACTTAATGACCTACCATTACAAGGTGTGTCGGTGTGAGCTGAAATTCCCCCCCCACCAACAATAACCAGGCTAGCTCAGTCTGGAAGCAAATGAAGGCTGTATTTACAAGCAGAGTCTAAATCTACAATGAAATGCAATGAATATGTACAAATATACAAAATTCACAACATTCACAAATATATACAATCAACATAAAAAGCACAATCGATCTCCCTTTGCTTCCCCCCAAGGGGACCCTCCCAAAGGGGCCTCCCTCTCCCAGGAGCTTCCCCCCCAGACCCCCCTGGACAGAGAAGCACAGTTAGTTAAGCAGAAAGTTGTTAACTTAACTGCCAAGGTCAGTACGTGTTATCTTCAGCCAGAAGAGAAGAAGAAACAGCAGCCAGACAGCCCAGCAACTGCCCCCACTGCCGAACGCAGAATGTGCAGAGTGCCTACTTTGTTTTGGGTAATAGTTCTTAAACATTTCTATCTATCCAATGGAAGTGTTTAGAACAATCGTTATTTTGCTTTCTTACACCCAATAGTGACTTATTTACATTCTTTCACTTTCTCTGTTCTGAACTTTGCAAGGAAAAATTAAAAAGACAGTTTCAAACCATCACAGTCCACCCCTTCTAAACAATTCCATTGGCTGCTACTATCATTTATCTAATCCAAAATAATATCTACAACAATAGGTGAATAAAGACCATAGTCCATTCCGGCTATTTCAGATGTAGATGATTCAAAAGAGTCAAATCACAGGAAAAACAGCAAACAGCTTGTTTCCTCGCAGATGGAGTGAAGAAAGGAACAGGGACTCTCAGGTGACTCAGGGCTCTCAGGGTTCGTGCACCGTAGATCTCATGGACTCTCCTCTTGGGCGCGATGCTGTATCTGCGCAACACTCTGAATTTAACCTCTCTCAGCCAAAGTTAGATTTCTTTGTGGAATACACTGAATTTCACCATTTTCTTGCATCACCCAATAGGTGTGACCAGGACCTTCAGCAGAAACCACCCCTCGGACAGGTTTGGCCTCTCCTGAAGGAGAAAATACCCAAACAGTTTTGCCTAACAGATTCTTTTCTCTGATAACAGGAACTCTATCACCTTCCTCCTTTCGCAACAAATCTGATTGGGCAGGTCCAGCTCGATTCACTGAACCTCTACTATTCACCAACCAGGTTGCTTGTGCTAAATGTTTCTCCCAGTTTTTCAAAGATCCACCCCCCATGGCTTTGAGAGTGGTTTTCAGCAAACCGTTGTAGCGTTCGATCTTCCCTGCAGCTGGTGCATAGTAGGGAATGTGGAATATCCACTCGATGCCGTGCTCTTTGGCCCAGTTTTTTACAAGATTGTTCTTGAAATGAGTTCCGTTGTCTGACTCAATCCTCTCTGGAGTTCCGTGTCTCCACAGGATTTGTCTCTCCAGGCCAAGAATGGTGTTACGTGCAGTTGCATGAGGAACTGGATAAGTTTCCAGCCATCCAGTGCTTGCCTCTACCATAGTCAGCACATACTGCTTACCAGATGGAGAACGAGGTAGAGTGATGTAGTCAATCTGCCAGGCTTCACCATACTTGTACTTGGACCATCGGTCACCGTACCACAAGGGCTTGATCCGCTTTGCCTGCTTAATAGCAGCACAAATGTCACAGTCATGGATGACTTGTGTGATAGCATCCATGGAAATGTCAATGGATCTGTCACGAGCCCATCGGTAGGTTGCATCTCTGCCTTGATGTCCTGACGAGTCATGGGCCCACCGGGCTAAGAACAGCTCACCTCGGTGTTTCCAGTCAAGATCAGGATCAGGATCAGAGTTTGTGTCCACCTGGGAAACTCTTGCAGCTAGATCTGCCTGATGGTTGTGTTGTTGTTCCTCAGTAGCTTTGCTCTTAGGAATGTGAGCATCGATGTGTCTCACTTTCACTGGGATTCTCTCAATGCGAGCAGCAATGTCTTGCCACAGATCTGCAGCCCAGATTGGCTTTCCTTTCCTCTGCCAGCCATTCTTCTTCCAGTCTTTCAGCCAACCCCACAAGGCATTGGCTACCATCCACGAGTCGGTGTAGAGATAAAGCTTTGGCCATCTCTCACGTTCAGCTATGTTAAGAGCTAGCTGGACAGCTTTTACCTCTGCAAATTGACTGGATTCTCCTTCTCCATCTCTTGCCTCTGCAACTCTGCGCGTTGGGCTCCACACTGCAGATTTCCATCTCCGCTTGTTCCCAACAAGACGACAGGAACCGTCTGTGAACAAAGCATATCTCTTTTCATCATCAGACAGATCACTGTAAGGAGGAGCTTCCTCAGCACGAGTTACTCTCTCCTCTGGAGGTTTAGCACAGCTTGTGCCTTCTGGCCAGTTTGTGATCACCTCCACCAAACCAGGCCTTTCGAGATTTCCCATTCGAGCTCTCTGTGTTATCAGAGCCATCCACTTAGACCGGGTAGCATCTGTTGCATGATGTGGTGAAGAACCTTTGCCTTTGAACATCCAATTCAGAACTGGCAATCTAGGAGCTAGAAGAAGTTGTGACTCAGTTCCAATCACTTCAGAAGCAGCTTTCACTCCTTCATAAGCAGCTAAAATCTCTTTCTCTGTTGGAGTGTAGTTTGCCTCTGAGCCTCTGTAGCCACGACCCCAGAAACCAAGAGGACGTCCTCGTGTCTCCCCTGGAGCTCTTTGCCATAAGCACCAGGTTGGACCATTGTCACTCGCGGCCGTGTACAGAATGTTCTTAATGTCTGGACCAGTTCGGACAGGTCCCAGACCCATCGCTTGGACTACCTCTCGCTTGATCTGGTCAAAGGCTGCTTGTTGCTCAGGACCCCATTGGAAACTGTTTCTCTTTCGAGTCACATCATAGAGAGGTTTCACAATCTGACTGTATCCAGGAATGTGCAGTCTCCAAAATCCCACTATGCCTAGGAAGCGCAGAGTTTCTTTCTTGTTGATGGGATTTGCCATGGTGGAGACTCTGTTTATCACATCCATTGGGATGTGACGGCGACCGTCTTGCCACCGCACTCCCAGAAACTGGATTTCTCTGGCAGGTCCTTTCACCTTGTCTCGCTTGATAGCGAAACCAGCTTGCAAGAGAATGTCAATGATTTTGTTACCTTTCTCGAAGACTTCTTCAGCAGTCTCACCCCAGACGATGATGTCATCGATGAACTGAATGTGTTCTGGAGCTCCACCTTTCTCCAAAGCATCATGGATCACTGCATGGCAGATGGTTGAACTGTGAATCCACCCCTGGGGCAAACGATTGAATGTGTACTGAATGCCTCTCCAGGTGAAAGCAAACTGAGGCCTGCATTCCTCTGCTATGGGAATAGAGAAGAAAGCATTAGCAATGTCTATGGTAGCATACCATTTGGCCTGCTTGGATTCCAGCTCATATTGGAGTTCCATCATGTCTGGCACAGCTGCACTCATGGGTGGAGTTACTTCATTCAAGGCACGGAAATCAACTGTCAGACGCCACTCTCCATTCTGCTTTCGCACAGGCCAGATTGGACTGTTGAAAGGTGAATGAGTTTTGCTGATGACCTTCTGACTCTCCAACTGACGAATCAAGTTTTGAATGGGCACCAAAGAGTCACGGTTGGTTCTGTATTGTCTGTGATGCACAGTTTGAGAAGCAACCGGCAGCTTTACATCCTCTATCTCATGTTGTCCCACAACTGCAGATTCATCTGAAAGCTCAGGTCTAATGGACAACTTCAATTTTCCTCCATCAATTTCTACAGTTGCTATTCCAAAAGCCCATTTGTAACCCTTAGGGTCTTTAAAACGCCCTTCTCTCAGAAAGTCAATTCCCAAAATACAAGGTGCATTAGGACCTGTTACAATAGTATGTTTCTTCCACTGCTTCCCAGTTAAACTTATATCAACCTCTATCTTAAACAACTCTTGAGATCCACCAGTGACTCCCTGAATAGTTATAGATTCTCCCCCTTGATAATTTGATGGTATTATGGTGCACTGAGCTCCTGTGTCAACCAAGGCCCTGTACTTCTGAAATTTTGAAGTGCCAGGCCACTGGATGTACACATCCCAATAGATTCTGTTATCTCCATTATCCCTTACCTCCCCCTGGCGGAAGGCAGGGCACCCCTAATGGTGGGGATTACCTCCACATGTACAGCCGGCACAATGTCCAGCACCAGAATTAGGATCACTGTTGGAGCTATCAGAGTTGTTCTGGGAAACTGAGGAAGCGACAGCTACCCTCCTGGTATTGCTACCTCGGGATCTGCCCCTCTGCAGCTCCCGTAACCTCTTGAAAAGATCAGAAGTTGGTTGACCATCCCATCTGTTCATGTTCTCACCAAACTGATCACGCAGAGTTATCCAGATACTGCCACGTGATTGCCTCTGCTGTCTGTTTTGGTTTGACCTATTCTGGAATGGCCTCCTTGGAGCACGTCTGTTCCTAACAGCTGAAACTTGTATCCATCTGGAGGAAGAGGAATTAGAATCATCCCCCTTCATCAAGTTGGATATGGAGGTTTTAAGTTCCTCCTTCAGCTCTTTCATGCAATTCTTCATTTCTCCAGACAAAGTTTCAATGGCTGAAACCAAAGAAGTACGTGCAAGACTATCCTCCAATTGCCTCATTTGGTCAGTGAAATGGCCAACAGTAGGAGGTGCTCCACCATAATTTCTTGCCACAATCCTGCTTGCCAGAATAGTGGCATAATTAGGAGGAGCAAGCTTAATGAGCTTTTTGGCAAGGCCTGTTCCAACAGGAATTTCATCAGGATTCAGAGTCTTATGATCTCCATACATTACTTCTCTCACAGCAAACTCTCTCAGACGCTTGATTCCCTCAGCTATTGTGGTCCAAGGCTTAGGGTTCCATGGTAAATCATCTCTGCTGGGGTACCTCAGCGAGACTGCCAGTAGGAGGCGTGCCCACAGAGAAGCTTTACCAATGCACTTGCCTAGGTGCCTGTCTATGCCTGTATCCTTTGAGAGCATCCCCAACTGAGAGGCCGACTTGTCACCTACCACCAATGCTGGGGCTCCCATGTCAAAACACCTGGCTAGCCAAGACAGGACTGGCTCATTATCTCCTCTGATGTAATCCTTCCTCACATGTCTAATTTCCTGTCTGGGTGCATTAGCTGACTGTATGTCATCCTCATCATCATCATCATCATCATCATCCTGAGGTCGCTGTCCCCATAATCCTATTTTAATCCTCCGTTGAATTTCTTTGAGTTCAGAGGCACTACCAGCAGTTGTTAATCTACTAGGGTCTACATCCTGACCTACATCTCCATCATCCATGTGGGGTCTCAAGAGGTCTACCAGAGTTTTAAGGCTAACCCTCTCTTCCTCATCAGAAGGATCTTTCTTAACAGAGGGACCCTGAGTAGAAGGACCCTCATCTCCATCTGCACCATCTCCTGCAGCATCTGCATCTCCTTTACGCTTTCTGGTTACAGTGGCCACCAAATTTACTGGCTTGGTTTTCACATTCACAGCAGAGTTGGAAGAGCAAGTAGCCTTATGTCTTTCTTGACACAGTGCTATCAGTAGCCATATGATTATTCCAAGAAGCAACAAAATTAAGATTAAGGCTAGCACAAGATATCTAGGGTACCACTGGTTCCAAAGACCCTCTGTAGTTGTAAGAGGAGTAACAAACTCATATGTGTCTGCTAGCAGATCCATAGTTGAGTTACCATAGCTTCTTAGCCCAATAAGACCATAACAGAATTCACCAACATTCAGTAACTTGTTCTTAACCCAAAGAAATGACTTGTATGCCACATATCTCACAATCTTGTCTATCATGCAAGAAATGGCCCATCTGTAGACAATTGCACCGATAATAGATGAAATAAAATGACTCAGAATCCAAAACAGCTTCATTTTGCTTCCTAATCTGAGCAGAAATAAATCACAAGCAATCGAGCCCCGAGTTGGAGCGCCAAAAATAAAAAGTGTGTCGGTGTGAGCTGAAATTCCCCCCCCACCAACAATAACCAGGCTAGCCCAGTCTGGAAGCAAATGAAAAGCTGTATTTACAAGCAGAGTCTAAAATCTACAATGAAATGCAATGAATATGTACAAATATACAAAATTCACAACATTCACAAATATATACAATCAACAGAAAAAGCACAATCGATCTCCCTTTGCTTCCCCCCAAGGGGACCCTCCCAAAGGGGCCTCCCTCTCCCAGGAGCTTCCCCCCCCAGACCCCCCTGGACAGAGAAGCAGAGTTAGTTAAGCAGAAAATTGTTAACTTAGCTGCCAAGGTCAGTGTGTTATCTTCAGCCAGAAGAGAAGAAGAAACAGCAGCCAGACAGCCCAGCAACTGCCCCCACTGCCGAACGCAGAATGTGCAGAATGCCTACTTTGTTTTGGGTAATAGTTCTTAAACATTTCTATCTATCCAATGGAAGTGTTTAGAACAATCGTTATTTTGCTTTCTTACACCCAATAGTGACTTATTTACATTCTTTCACTTTCTCTGTTTTGAACTTTGCAAGGAAAAATTAAAAAGACAGTTTCAAACCATCACACAAGGTCATAAGCAATGTCCCTCTGAGGTTGCTATGACTTGCATTTCTCACTATAGATTAGCTAAATAATATCCTGAACAAAAGAAACTTTGACATACCCTTACTCCTTTCAAAGTGAAGGAAGTGAAGGAGGAGGGAGAAGGAGGGAATGTGGAGTCAAATCTAAATTAAAGGTTTAAACTAGACCAATAAGAATCCCATCTAACAACATATATTTTAATCCCAATTTATTAATAACTTAACAAAATAACTTAACAAAAATAAACAAACAATCCTTTGGAAAGTCTGTTTAACTTTTTCTTTTATTCACGTAAGATATAAAAAAGAGCAGTTGCGTGAGTGTCCCCATTCCTTATGACTAGATACAACATGGGTAGCAAAACCAACCAAAGCTTCTCCTATCAATATAAGATGTCTTTTCTTATTCTGGAGAAATCAATTTTAAGCAGAGGAGTATTTCTTGTGAATGTCACTTGCTCTTTTCACTGAACTTGCCTGCTAAGATACTGGTGGTGGCCAATACTGGTGGTGGCCAATGCTTTCCAGGAGGTGCATATGTGTACAACTTGACTGAAACTCAGCAGTCTCTTGCCTAGAGAACCATCAGGTAGCAGCCACTTTTAATCACACCCAGGTCTTCCACAGAGGTTGCCAAGGCACTTTAAGGCTTCCATCTGAATTGTGACTGGCCTGTCTCCTGTTACCAGTTCTGTGCCCCTTGATATTGATGTGGATGATAAGATGGCAGAAAACCAGGCTTTTCATGCCCTCTTCCTCAAACTGTGAAGACCTTAATTTTTTTTTTCCAGCTCTCCTGCTCACTCTCTGTAACCACAAGGATAATGTTTCATACTTTGCCCAAGAAAAAAAAAAAAAGGCTGTTTTTAGGATTCAAGTAATGGTTAAAAGTACAACATAAATTACAGCGTTGAGTCACTGGAAATTATGGCAGTTCTAACCAGAAAAGTGTGAAAACCATACCTATTTTGTTTTCAAAGCATAACTCTGTGGAAAAATACCAATGAGTGGCAGACTCTTTTTCTAGAATACATTCTTCAAGAGTTACTTAAGCCACTTGGGACCTATCCCAAAAAGGCTCTCAACTTATCATTCCTTTTGGACCCCAGCTGTATTAGTTGTGCCCTGCAGACCTGGTTCCGCTTCACTCTGCTGGTGGGGAGCCTGCTGAGCAGAACTAGCCCATGGAAATCATTGCTCTCCTACTTGCCAGGAGAGGGCAGATGGACTGCACACCCTGGGTTTAGGCATGATGTGGACTAGTGCTGAATGCTCCTGGATCTACTGGCTGAGCTATAGCCTTCTATGTATGCCGAGATATAAAATATAGCCTAGGGCTTTTTAGTTTGGAAAAGAGAAGACTTAGAGGAGATTTAATAAATGTTTACAAATATCTGAGGGCTGGGTGTCAGAAGGGAGGGGACAGGCTCTGCTCACTTGCTCCCTGTGATAGGACAAGGAGCAATGGATGTAAGCTGCAGCACAGGAGGTTCCACCTCAACACAAGAAGGAACTTCTTTACTGCAAGGGCCACAGAGCACTGGAACAGGCTGCCCAGAGAGGTTGTGGAGTCTCCTTCTCTGGAGACTTTCAAGGCCCATCTGGGATGTGTTCCTCTGTGACCTGACCTAGATTGTATGGTCCTGCTCTGGCAGGGGGTTGGTCTCGATGATTTCTTTGGGTCCCTTCCAACTCCTGACATCCTGTGATTCTGTGATAGCCTCATCATTTTTCTGTGGTTTCAGTGGAATGCTACTTCTCTCAGTTGATCCTGATTTTTCCAGGTACAGCATACTGAGTTTCAATCCCATGTCTGGAAAAAACAGTGTTTCTCTTAAACTTGGTCATGTCTCTGAAGTTTTTTTCATGAAGGTTGTGAGATAAACTCGATAAAGTCTGCAGGGGCCAAATATTAAAGGCTCAGTTCTTACTGGAACAGATGGAATCTGGTTCTAGACAGGAAAAGATTTGAAATCTATACTAAAATATTATGTTGGGAAAAATACACCACAAAATTCCTCTTTCCTGCTATTAAGACAAAGTAATCTGTAATATTTTCCATATTTTATTTTCATAACACAAAAAAGAAAGAAAAGCAACCCCACTCTTTAGTTTCCCAATTACTACAATCTTTCAGGTCTCTCAGGAGGGTTTGCTGATGAACTACAGATCTGGTTTGTCAGTTTTATGTTTTCTCTGTTAGTTTACTGCATAACAATGCTGTATTGCAAAAGAACGGAGAGCATGGGGGTGAAAACATGGAAATGTAAGAATGTCAGAAGTATTTCTGTTGCTTAATGTGTGTGCTGCATTGACATGCCAATAAGGAGTGGCCACTAGTTCTTACATCTACTATAAATGTCATTAAAAGTTGGAAATACTACACCAGTAAAAAAATTTGCCACCATTTAACTTTTCCATAGTGTTTTGAAGATAAAAACTGTTCCATAAATACTGATCTCTTTTTTTTTTTTCCCACTGTTAGACTTTTTAAAAATGCTTAGATATGCAGAACCAGCTGTGTCTGACATGGGGCATCCGCAACCATCCCTCACAGAGGCTGCACAGCACCTTGCACTATCAGCACCTGGACACCTGCCCCCAGTGCATCATTTCACTCCCCAGTTCCCCCAGTTATCCCGGTGTCTTACCAAAAAGTGCCTCTGTGCTAAGCAGAGAAGACAGTAGAGGTGTGCAGTGTTTTGTTGTTCAGAGGACACCTTGAATTCAACATATCAACTTTTGGGGTCTGTGATCTTGGGTCCCTGATCTTGGGTCCTCAACTAACCTAGGTTAGAGCCATGAGGAAGCTATGCCATCCTGGGACTTGGTGGCTGGTGGTACAGATGTCTGTCTTCTCCAGCTGATAGCCTGGATAGCTTTGTGATTTCAAGGCCAATTATTCTGGGATTGTCTTTGTGTATTGACTTTTGGGTTGGCTTGTGCTTTTTTCCCCAAGGAAAGCCAGCAAAAGAGAGACGCTCTTATCGGGTCCGAAATAGTAGCCCTGCTACAAAGCTGTTTAGTGTAGAGGCCTCTCTTTGCACGGCTGCTCACCATCCTGAGTGAGAGCAGGATATGTGAGGTCTTGTTTCCCATCTCTGCATCCCAAGTGACCTGCATGGGTAAGATACCTGGCACATCCTCCATGGTCTGAATGGCTCACTGGTTTAAAGTGCTCCTCTCATTGAGGTGGGAAGCAGGGTGGTGGAGCAGATAGGGGCAGAGGGACTCATCTCTGTGCCTGGATTCAGGTCCAGGGCTGAACCAGATCTCCAGCACTGTGGCAGATATGAGAAGGCATCTTGTGTGGCGTACAAGCATTAAACAAAACTCACTTCAGCAGGCAGAAGGTTGTTCAGCATCTGAGGCAGGCTGTTTGAAAACCAGACTTATCCTTGTCCTGTTCTAATACATGAACAGGTATTGTGCACATCTCCATGGTGCTAACAGTGTCTCTCCTTACTATAGCAGAGTTCCCTGCCACAGTGAAAATATCACAGCTGTGTGACAATTACCACAGCTGACAATGTATCTTCACATCCCATCAGCCACAGATTTTTTCCATTGGTCCATACAATGCAGAGAAATACATGAGAAATAATAGGAAGCTATTGTTAGGATACAGCAGCACAATATTCACAGACTATTTGGCTTGGGATGCACTCCTCAAGAGGTGGAAACAATCTGCCACACCTGAATACCTAATGCTTATAAAGGGGAGAAGTATACATGGTGTATACCTTGTGGTTAAAACCTTCTTGATCTCACCAAAACAAAGCTTTAGCCATCATCTCTCATGTAGAAACAAGCCTAGCAAGGCCCAGAAAGAGAGCGATCTGAAAGATAAGTAATACGTCAAAGGAAAGAAAGAAAATGTAGTTTCTGCTCCTTGGGGAAAGAGGGTAAAAAGGAAAAAAAATAAAAGAAGGGGAAGAAAAATAAAAGAAGAAGAAGAAAAAAAAACACATTATACCCCTTCAGTTTATTTCTGGCTATAGCCATAACCTTTTTCCTTTGATTTGTCATGATTTAAATTCATACCAAAAGATTTATTTCAAGTCAGTCTCTCTAACTGTAGGGGCAGATTTTTTTTTTTTTTTTCCCCTAAAGCCTTTTTTAAGGACAAAGTAACTGCTTGTCACACACAGTGACTAATGAGAGTTTAGTGTGGGTTTTAGTGTTCATTCATAGGCTTTTGTGTTCAGCTAGTTGTAAGTTAAGTCTTTAGAAACCACACTGCAGGAATCCTTTGCTTAGGGGTGGGGGGTGGGAGGCGAATCTCTTGAGACATTGAGAACTGGTGAGCTGAAACTGCTCTTTTCAGGCTTCCTAATCGGCAGCACAGGAAATAAACACATGCAGGAAGTCATCTGGCCTTTGCTTGAACTTAACGTTTATACAGCAATTGATAACTGAGGCAAGCTTTGTGCACTTCAACTTTTGAAAATGAAACGAAATAAAGATGCCATGTTCAGCCCATGCCAGTGGGGCCTGTAGTTTCTACAACCAGCTTATCTAAATACGCTATTAAAACCTGCAAAGATTATACAGGGTAGATATTTTTATAGCTAGAATGCGTCCTGGAAATCTTTTCATGTCTTCTCTCCGTCGCCTTTTCCTTCCGTTTCACTAATCCTCTTCCAATGAAACTGAGCTGAAACATTGAAATGAAAGTTGAAGCCATGTTTGCAAAGCTGTTTTCACTCCTTCTGCAACAGACTCTGCTCTTTCATCCTTTCCCTGACCTTCTCATTTGTCTTGCAAGCACTTCAGGGTGAGGATGGTCTTGGACCATGTGAAACACCTTGCTCAATGGTGGTCCATACTGATATTTGGTTAATGCAATATGTATTGTGTAGAAAAGTCTTTGAGAGCGAGAATTGAGGAAGGCATTGAGTGTACTCTCAGCAAGTTTGCTGATGACACCAAGCTGTGTGGTGCAGCAGACAGGCTGGAGGGAAGGGATGCCATCCAGAGGGACCTTGACAGGCTGGAGAGGTGGGCACAAGCCAACCTCATGAGGTTCAACAAGAGCAAGTGCAAGGTCCTGCATCTGGGTCAAGGCAATCCCAAGCACAAATCCAGGCTGGGCAGTGACTGGCTGGAGAGCAGCCCTGAGGAGAGGGACTTGGGGGTGCTGGTGGATGAGAAGCTCAACATGAGCTGTCAGTGTGCACTTGCAGCCCAGAAAGCCAACCAGAGCCTGGGCTGCATCAGGAGAAGTGTGGCCAGCAGGTCAAGGGAGGTGATTCTCCCCCTCTGCTCAGCTCTGGTGAGACCCCACCTGGAGTACTGCATCCAGTTCTGGAGCCTCTATTACAAGAGGGATATGGACATGCTGGAAGGTGTCCAGAGAAGGGCCACCAGGATGAGCAGAGGGCTGGAGCTCCTCTCTTATGAGGACATACTGAAAGAGTTGGGTTTGTTCAGTCTGGAGAAAAGAAGGCTCCAAGGTGACCTTATTGTGGCCTTCCGGTATCTGAAGGGGGCTACAAGAAAGCTGGGGAGGGACTTTTTAGGATATCAGGTAGTGATAGGACTGGGGGGAATGGAACAAAGCTGGAAGTGGGGAGATTCAGGCTGGACATGAGGAAGAAGTTCTTCCCCATGAAAGTGGTGAGAGCCTGGAATGGGTTGTCCAGGGAGGTGGTTGAGGCCCCATCCCTGGAGGTGTTTAAGGCCAGGCTGGATGAGGCTGTGGCCAGCCTGATGTAGTGTGAGGTGTCCCTGCCCATGGCAGGGGGGTTGGAACTGGATGATCCTTGTGGTCCCTTCCAACCCTGACTGTTCCTATGATTCTAAGGCTCATTCCTGAATATAAAATGTTGGAACTGATAGTGTCAATTTACTAACAGGGACATTTATAGGGATTTCTAATAAGTATATTTTGTGTTCATATTTTTCAGGCTTTCACTGTATTACTGTGAGGTTACTGTGAATTTAATGCTTCAGAAATAATTTACAATATTTCGGTGTAAATTTGCATGGGATATTAAGAAACCTTGCCAATAGAAAGAAAGCAGGCAAGTGTAAATGTTTAACAAGATATGGAGGGGAAAGTACATTTGCATGTCTTTGAAGACCAGGCTAAATACCTGCTAAAAATGCATCCATTTTTAATGCATGTTCCACCCTGTTTGAAAATGGAGGTGTTTCTTTCCTGTCCTAATAAACCACCCTTATCACTGCAAGTATTTACTAGGAGTTTTTCTTTTTTCTTTTTTTTTTTTTTTTTTTTTCGAAATGAGGACTGAAGCAGAAAACTGCAGTTAAAGTCAAATGAGAGAAAGACAGAAAGGATGAAAGTGAATTACACATGCACAGATGAAATTATTAAATTGACTTCTTTAAAAAATTTAAGGTTTTGTCATTTGCTTCTGTGTTTTTATCCTTCTGCTTTTAAAATAATTTTAAAATGTTGTGAAGTTTCAAAGCCTGTTTAGAAGGTTATCTATTTGAAATACAAGGGTAGGTTATATCTTGGTCTTACCTAGCCACTGGATGGGTTTACAAGTCTTTGAGAAAGATACCTAATATTGGCACGTTCACTGTGAAATGCACACAGCTGATCAGGAGCTCAATAAATGCCATTTAATTCATTATAATAAAGAAATATGGAAGTTTCAACTATTATTGTTGCACCCTCTACTCGTTTTCAGAACATCCCCTGATCTCAGAAACTTATCTGTTGCCCTTTTAATTCATATCTCAGCCCAAAGTCTAACAGCCATCAGTCTTTCTTCTGGGCATGGCAGTGACATAGCTCTTTCTATGTGGTGTCTTTGAAGGTATCATTTTTGTTTTACTTTTCCAGTTCCGTGTCTGGAACCATTTGAGTTTGTTCCAGACTGTGTGGCAGTATTTATATACACAATGATGACACATAGCTGCATTGTTTGTATTCTGCTCTAAAGGCTATTTTTACATTGCATTTCTTTCTTTTTTGATAGTCCAGCTCCACAGTGAGAACATACCAAAACAGTAAATCAAGAGTGACCATGAGCCCTGGCTTCAGCTCCCAGTGGAATAGCAGCCAGCCTGCTTGGAACACATACACCTTTCCAAGAGCAAGCTTGCACTACCAGTCTCATGCTAGCTACACCTACTGTGCTGGACATCCTGCTGTAAGTAATGACAACCTTTTCTGCAGTTACCTGAATGAGCCATGTGGTTCCATGGGAGGTAGAGAGGCTTTTAGGTCTATCAGTTCAGCACACTGCAGCAGTCAGCACAGCTCATGTGGACTAACCATAACTCTAGAGGATGGAATGAATCTAAGATGTAAATAAATGTGAAGTGTTTATGGCTCAGTTGAAATGCCTACATTTTTGTGCATTTAGCAGTCCTCTCCTTGCATGAAATAACTGTTGTGGGCATGGTTTTCAGTGTCTGGGGTGGGGGCTGAAAAGCAGTACTATTGATGACTTCTGTTTCTAGTGAGTCTGTTAGATGAATGAATTATTCTTTCTGTTGCAGAGATTTTAAATTCTATGGATGAGCTAGTGAAGGAAGGCATCTCTTCTCATCATTAGATTTGTTAATATTCACTACTGTATCACCAGTGTGATCAGCAGTGAACTTGAAAAGTTGCTGCTAATTTTCATGACCTGGTGGCCAGAAAGAATGGGGCAAGGGGTTTGCTGTTATTGAGTGTTTTAATTTGACAACCATGAAAGGGTCACAATTGCAAGTTGATGGTGTTTTTTTGTTGTTGGTTTTTTTTTTGGGGGTTTTTTTTTTTTTTTTGTTTGTTTTTTTTTTTTTTTTGTCATATTGATGTAGCAGACTGCTTAAGCAGAGTCCTTTCATTCTTTTAGTTTCTGGTTTTGAAATATTCTGAGAGTTAAATGGGGAAGACATCGCTGGCGTAAGCAATCTTCCTTTTTCCCGCTCCACACTCTGTTTGTGTTTGAACTTAGCTTTGAATATTGTTAGAACTTCTTAAAGGATATACTATCTTAACATCCTGTCATGTGTATGCAATCAATTTTTGCCATCCTCTAGTGAATTCCAGTAGGAATATAGGGGAAAGTGCAGCTTTTACTGCAGAGGGGAAATTGTGCTGTGCAATCTTATTGCAAGATCTTTGGATTTAAATCTGCTATTTTATCTTACCTGCTAACAGAGTTGTGGCCAGAAGTTTGTGTTAGGAATTGTCTCAAGCCTTAGTAGAAATAAAGGAAGGAATAAATTTGTCAAATCTTAACTCTTTTCTGAGGTGTTGAGGTCTCAGAATTAATATCCCTGTGGATTCTGCTGTTTGCCCAATGCCGTTAGACTGTCATTGAAAATGATAAAAACTGTTGTGAGGCAAAGAAGGGTATTTTGCATCAGAAAGGCAGAGAGATTTTACTCATTTAGTATGATGTCTCAAAAAGAATCACTGAACAGCTTAATTTAACTTAAACTCTGGGTATTCAAGTTATTAACTGCTCCATAACTTTGATCACTTAGAATAAATGCTACCCTCTCTGGGAGTCAGGTTTTGACTCTACTGAGCAAAAGAGCATACAAGAAGAATGCTTCAGTAAAATGATGGAAAAATCATGGCATCTTTGTACCCATATGAATGAAAATGTCAGTCAGGGCACAGGAGTCTTTTTTAGGCTAATTCCACAGGTGTTTTTTCCTTTGCCTTCAGTGTCCCTGGGTTCAAAGGCACATTTCTTGGCTCCATGCTCATCTGAGGAGCTCTGCTGCAGCACTACTCAGCAGGTAACCAGGGTGATTTCCTAGGCTGGTGGTAAGAAGCATCAATAGGTTAGCTGCTATTCCAGTGCCTACCATGGTGATCACACACTTTTCCATACCTTCCCCTACTTTTGCACCCCCTATGGCTGAGGCCATAAGAGATGCCCCATGCAAACTCCAGCAAACTCCTCCCTCCTCAGCATTGGATGAGGGTCAAGTTTCAAAGAAAAAACAATGCCTCAATATTTGCTTGAATATCTGTTGCAGGGCATATATTAAAGTTAGAGTAAGTCTGGTTCCTGTTTCTAACATAAATTTGTTTAATCTGGGCTCAAGCCAACACTTTTATGGCAAATGACAATAATAAAAGCTAGTTACAGAGGAGCTCCTTTATTCATGAATCTTCCCAATGTAACATGCTCAACTGGGTATCTACTGTACTTCAGAGGATTTTATTTGCCCTCATCTGACAGAGGTTCACCAGAACAAGCTGTAGGTTTTATTGCTGTGTGAAGTTCTTTCTGCAAAACTCCCACATGGAATATGTCTAAAGATCGTTGTAGTTTCTTGACACTTTGGAGGCTAACAAACTTACAAGTGCTTTGCAAGTTCAGGGCAGACAAATGTCAGGGAGCTGGATCTGGCCTTGAAGTACTTAAAGGTATTAGTCCCTGGAGAGAGAGCCAAGTGAAAAACTTTGGATTTCTCTACTGTTTGGAGAAAAGCTGAAGGAGGCAGAAAAGATTCATGATAATTGGGCCAAATGTAACTAATAAAATAATAACCCTCTATTTTTTTTTTTCTAAATGAAAGGAAAAATATCATACAAAGTACAGTGTTAAAAGACCCTTATGACTGGTCCTGAGAAATATTTCTGAGCCAAAGGGGAGGGTTTTATTTTATCTGAGAGCATACTCTGCATCTCTCATCCATAGCGCTGTAGTTGATTAAAAGCAGTCCTTTCACACTGGGAAATAAAGAAAAGGAATTTTGTTTAAACTCTTTTGTTAAAAGAGTAATTTTTCAGTTCTTAGAGTTATCTAAGGGAAAAAAGACTGCATATCATCTCAGTCAGCATGTAATGCAGTTCTTGAACAAAAATTCTAACTTCTCCTAGCTATGCTGGGAAGTAGGATGCCCTGCAGGATCTGTGTATACCAATATGAGTGATAGGCCCTTATAAAATATATGATGGCTTTCTTTTGATATTAGAGGCTAGAAATTCCCCTGGCATTCACATGCAAAGGCTTGAAGACAGAAAAATGCAGCATGCAGTGCTCAGAATAGAAGGAGACACCTAACCATCTAACATGCTTTTGTCTTGAACTTTCTTCACACAAGAAAGGGAAGAAGGAAAATAAAAAATAACCCAAGTAATTCTGATTATCCCACTGGGCAAAATAGGAAAATTCTTTCAGCACTTTCTCCATGTGCAGATTTGCTACCCCTGCTTTTTCCAGTGTCTCAAAGTCTCAGTTTCCTTTTCTCCACATCTTGCTGGAAAAATGATAGAATTTCAGCAGATCTTAGGAAACCTTGTCCAGTGAATTATCTCTACCAAATTACGACTTAGATTGAGCTGTAATTTTTCAGAAGTGCCTGTGTGAAGTGGGCAGACATAACACAGATCTCATCTGCTTTTGTCTTCTTCCGCTGAAATTGTCAGAGAGTCTCTTATGCCTGTCTTGAATATTCATCTTTCGGTGGTAGGTACCTGCCATGCTCACTTAAGTTAGTTCTTACCTACGAAGGAGTTTGGCAGCGTGATGCTCTTTGATGAAGCACAAAGTACTGTTGCAGGCTGAGTTTCCCTGCAGGATTTGTAACATTTCTCATAGTCTCATGGGAGGATGAATGTAGTTGCATTGGTTACTTCACTGCAGCACGAGTGATGCCTTTGCATTCCTTATCTAGCTACGCAACTCGGCATATGTGAGATTTTCTGCCAGAATCTATTCTGCACTCAAACAGGATTTGGTCATGCTCCACTAGATCAGTGACAGCCTTCAAGGCATGATTGGTTAAGTCTGTGAAGTTATTATTTGGAGCTCTACAGATAATGTTTACAAGCTGTTGTATCTGAGATGTCATATGTGGATCAGACAATCAGTTTGCTTTGCAGTACTTCTGTCCCCGTTCCAACAGTCTGTCCCCACACTTCTTTCTGTGAACTTCTTTAAACACATGATTGCTTCTGAAATTGTGCTCTGAGTGACAATGTGCAAAGCAGAATTTAAAATAAGTCACACAGAGCTATTTCAGATGCTGCTGGCCTTCTTTCACTCAATTCTCTGAGCCCTAGTAGGATCCCCAAATCTTTAATCTTAGGAATCTTAAGACTCAGTAGAAGGAGCTGTAGTTCCCTTTTATGCTTGCCTGCTGACAAGCCTTGGTTGGAAAAGCAGAAAAGGAGCAAGGCTGCCAATGTGGGCAACACCAGTGGAAGGCCTTTCATACTGTCAGCATGACATAGCTGAAAAATTTCCAGTGGCAGGTAAGGAACTCATTGCTGATGAGAGAACTGCAACACTGCCCAGCTGTAGTGCTTTATGTGAACTGACTGTTTTGACCACTGCCATGCAAAGCGAAATAACATCTGTACTGAGCTCTCTTTGCTTGACTTCTTGAACAACTTCTTTTGTATACATTTATAACATGAGAAAAGCTGACATTTTGATGTGATTAGATAACATGTTTAGGGACCACCTGGGAATGTGAGACAATTCCTGATTTGTATGTATACATATATATATATACAATGCCTTGATTATTAGCTATTTTTATATATATTTATGTACACAGATCCAGGTTTTGGCTAGAATCCTTGATGTAGGAACTTTCTCAATGCTAGGCTCATCTTGAGTGTCAGTCTCTTAGTCTTTTGATGTGATCTGAAACATAAAACTAATTAGGGAACACATTCTTGAGTGTAATATCCTGCTCAAAAACAGTGCTAGGGCACGGAAATAAAACTGACAGATGCGACATACTGATACATGCCAAATTCTTAAGAGAGACCATAGATGATGTGACCTACAGTAAAATGCTAAGGTAATGTTGTAAGAAGCAACTTTCCTTAAATCCAGGGAGTGTTCAGTACCTGTAGCATTGGTGTTCTATTCAAAACAGGCCTTTATTTCTCTAGAAACATAAGTAGAACTGTTCAGCATTCCAGTTTCTTTCTTTAAATACCAACATTTCTCCAGTGAGTAATTCTGTTGTACCTCTTTTTAGAGAATGAGATCATGCTAAGCGTTAAATGATTATGCAGTGTAACACTGTCTTTTATCATCACTAATTTCCAAGATATCTGTTTAAACAGAAGCTGTCATTTTCTGATCTGTCTTGAGCCTCCTGTCTGATTCTTTTTGTATTGTCATATACAGTGGATTGTGGATTCATGGAATAGAGCTGATGTGATTAGAGATGAAGAAACTTCCTTTTACACATGAGCATCCTTATAATCAGCAATGATGGGAAAGGAAATAAATAGTACAGTAGGCATGAATTGGTAATGTCTCTCTAAGAACCTCTGAATTTCATTTCAAGTTCTGAAATACCAATTTTCCCTCTCCATAACATGAATCCATTCTTACCTTCAAGGGCCTTTCATGTGAGATTGATCCCTACCATTCTGCAGCCAGTATTCCTTTGGTGCTACTGGCCATTGTCATTATAATGGACAGAGATGTAAAAAAAAATTGAATTGGATCCAAAGATTCATACAGTGTTGTAGGACCATTGAGCAAAATGTCTGCTATGTGACATTTTGGTCACAGTCTTTCAGTATATAAAGTGTAAGGTATGTATTTTGATCCTCTAAAGCTGGTGGTGACTTTTCAGAGCCCCAGTTTCAGAAGCCCATTAGTTAATCTGGGGAAATATCAAGTGTGGGCTGGAGAGGGAGGGGAAAGAGAGTTTCTATCCAGGAGGAAAAGAAAAAAGGTTTTTCACCAGAAGATGTGTTTTTGTAGTTGCTGATATGTTCCTTATGAAGTGAGAGAGCAAATGAAAGAGGCAGTGATTAAAGAAAGAATGAAAAAGTGACACCTCTGTTGCTGGGTGTCAGTTATTGTATAAAAGAAAAGCTGTGCCAGGGAGGAGGAAAGTATATGAAGAATTGTGGAGAAAGGAATATCTTTAATTGACAAGATATTGTAGCTGGAAGGTGCAATGAGTACCTCAGTGATCAACTGCAAATCCATGTGCTAACTGCTGACATAAATAATTTATGCTGCTTAGCTATTACCTCCATCTACAAGAAGAGAACCTCAAAAAACATGAACTTCTTAGGGCCACAAATGTAAACCACATTTTCACTGTGGCTTGGCTTCTTTGGAGAAGAGAGGGTGGAAATTCCAAACCCCCAAACAAATATGTCTCTTAATTAACTTTTCTCACCATCTGTGCTTTCCTTATAGCTGAGGCAAGTGGTACCAGTGACTTGTGAGATTGCTTTCAGTTCTGCCTCTTTAGGCCAGCTTTTCAAAGCAGCAATCACATGCAGTTAATTCCGATGAGATCAGCTTATCAGCTCAGTTCATTGTAGTGCTTTCAGAATCATTCATGTGTGATAGGCCATTAAAACTTAGCCAGGACTTTAGAAAAAAAGGGGAAAAAAAAAATCACAAAATCCACAAACGTGTTTTGCATTCAGCCTTTGAGGTATGCACGATATTTGTTTTGTGTATTAAGCTTTGAAATTGAACTTCTGTGAGGCTTTGTAGGGAAAAGTCACCAGTAATATAGGACTTTAGCCAGAGTAGTTGACATGTTTTACCTCTCTATATGATGCTGTGATAATTGTGTTAAGTGCTGTCTGTGGCTCTACATGGCTTCTGCAATGGTACAATGCTGCAGGATGCAGCCCACCAGACCTGAGAGGGCTAATGTGGAGTACTCAAAGGCCACTGCTGATGAGTGGTTCAGGCTGGCTGAGCAAGATTTCCCTCCTCTGGAGGACTTTTGGATGACAATTACAGTTTGAAGTTGATTGCCCTGGTCAGAAAATGTCAGGGCCTCCCAGAGCACTGATAAAGTAAAATGCTTCAACTGACTTGCAAGAAAGATTTTTCAATAAGTCTGGGGCAACTTGAGTTTGGAGGTGTTTGGTGTCTGATTTCCAATTTTATTATGTGAATGCTGGTTTAATGTTATTTTTTCTTGTTTCCACTGCTCATTTACACTTCATGTACATTATATCTTTTTCTTAGTTTTTCAGCAGATTAATTCAGGATTGATAATTAGTTCTTGATTGGTATTCATTGATGTCTTTTATAGATTTGTCTCTAGATTGTATTTCCAGAAAAGAAATCCAAATTAAAAAAAAAAAAAAAAAACAAAAAAAAAAAACAAACCCAAAAAAAACCCAACACAAAAAAACCACCAAACCAAACACCACCAACAACAAAAACCCCAAAACAAAACCAGATAAAAGCAAAAAACAACGGTGGAAAAATATTTTTTTCTGAGTTGTTAATAAGATTTGGAAAAAAAAAAAAACCTCTGTATGGAAGTTTTGTGTACTTCTTTTCAATAAGAACAAGTTCTATGAATGAAATCTTTGAAATGACCCAAAAACATCTATAGATATATATCCACAGTAAAATAGGTTGTCCTGAAAAGTTTCTCACCACCTCCACGTGCTCTTAAGGTCAACCATTTTGGGGATGGGAACTTTCTGTTTACAAACAGACTCTACAAGAATTTTCCTGCTGATTGTATGTTTTTATTCTTGCATACTGAAGTGGCAGATGCATGCAAGAGGAAGATATTTTTGAATAGACTTGAAAACTACAAACCAGATGCTGCCTTCTTACTTTTTCTGAAAGAAGGGAAGAAAATTCTCTAAATTTAGACTGCAAAATAGACTTGTGGGAGGTAGTAAATACACATCTCTGTAAATGTCTATAATTTACAGCTATTGATTCATATCTACCTGTACATATATCTATTTGTAATTGTGTCTGCATTCATATATCACAGTACATTGGGGCTTGGAAGGGACCTCCAGAGATCGTCAAGTCCAACCCCCCTGACAAAGAAGGATCACTTAAGGTAGTCTGCACAGGAATGCATCCAGGTCTATATATATTTATATATATATATATATATTTCTAATGTTTATTTTAGTTTTGTTTTTCTGCTTTAATTTAGCAAATGAGAGGTTTGCAATTCTAATTCAGCTTCTGCGTTGTGTTTTCGGTGAGCCAGACAGGGTGTCTTTAGGATCTGTTAGAATAGGTGATGAGTTCCTCCAGGATCCAGAGAAAATCCTGGTATTACTGCTCCAGAGTAGAAGCTACAAACTGCCAGCCTGTCACATGCCTTGGAGACACCTGACGCTTTCTGAAAGATTATTTCCAAAAGGCCAGCAACGGTGTTGCTTCCATTTTAAATAATTAACACGCTCAGGAGGCTTCCTTGTTGTATTGCAGCTCCTAAGGATGAGGAGTTTTGGACAAGTCTGAAAAAATTACTGCTTCAAATAATTTTGCTGGAGTCTTTCTCTTCTCTCATAATTTTATTTGGGTTTAATATTGCTTTAATATAACCCCACTCAATTCAGTGAAATTGTAGGGGATGAAAATTTTCCTTTTGCACTTAGAACTACCTTCCTTACCATAAGGTTTTATTTACATCAGTCTTGCAAGTGGGATGATATTCAGCAGCACTGTCAACAGCAATTTCTGTTCACAAAGGGAACTGGAAGAAATGCACATCTGTGAGAAATACCTATTTGTCAAAACTGAAATGTTCTTTTGAAGAAATTTCAGGGTTTGTACCTTTAACAATTTTCAAATGCTGCTTTAGTGGAAACCCAAAGATAATTGTTCCCTTGCGATTTTTTGGCATATGTTCCACCAGTGATTTAGGCTGTTGTGAGCATGTGATCTAAAAAATCCTAGAGTGCTTTGCATGGCAATGCTTAATCTGCTTAATCTGAATTTTGTCACCTTTATTAAAGTGTTTGCTGCTGCTTTGACTTGCTGGGTTTCCTTTAAAAGAAACACCTTGGAAGATACTGTGATCTGTGTTTTCCAGTAATTTCTCTACTGTTGGCCAGTTTCAAGATGCAGCTTACTGTGGGAGGACTTACTCTGTGTTGAGGAAACTGGAAGCATTGTGTGGAAGGTGTTCCCCCAGGACAGATGAAGGAGGGAGCTGTAGTTCTTGAGAGAGAAATCAGAAATCCACAAGCAGCCAGACATTATTGTTTTTTGCTGCTCAGGGAACAACTCATTACAGTGCTCTGTTGGCTTTTTCCTGGATAAGGACTCCTTTGACCTCAGAATTGTACCAAGATACTGTAAAAGAAGGTGCCAAAGTGTGTAACTAAATGGGACAGAAAATAGGAAGAGAAGTTGGGACACTTGATTTAAGGGATGCTACCCAAGGTTACGCAGCTGTGGAAGGAAAAGGAGAGCAGAAGGCTTTGGTTTTCTTTAATTCCAAGTGCTGCCTTATCTGTCAAATCAGGCTGATTTCTCTATTTTTCCAAGTATATAACTAGGCACTGTCTAATTTTCTTCTAAAACCTCTAAGGTGATAGAGGTGTTTTCAGAAGACCAAAACTTCTTTGTCAGCAAAAGTGAATTTAAATTGGTACCTCTAACACTTAAAAAACCTTGTGTTTGCCATGTTTAAGTTAGACCTAAGAACCCAACCACCCTATCTCCTACCCCTCCAAGAAACAACAAAAAACCCTAGACCACATAGAGATGCCATTCCTACTCAAGGGATACTTTTGAAAGTGATTTTGTATGTTTTTAAAAGTCCTACATCTGGAGGAATGAAAATATCTGATTTCCTCCATCCAAAATGAAAATACTTCAGCCAGATTTAAACTAAAATGAGTCAAATATCATTCAAAAGCAGGTGTAAATAAGGCTAGTGATCACAGAGGAATGACTTGCTGGTCCAAGCAGGGAACTGGAAGAGAAAGTTGAGAGTTATCCTGCACAAATTGTATTGCTGGAAGGAGAAGCCATTTTCTTGTTTTGCACAATACTTGAATTTTGTGAGGAAGGGAAGGTTTCTTCAACAAAATCCTTGCTACAATGATGTCTGAAGAGGTGATGGTCTCTGTTGCTGTGCAGAATATCTCCCACAGCTGTATCACTTTTGCTTCTACTTCTAAACCCCACCCAAATATACATTTGCTCTTTTTGTGCAGAGAATACAGTCAGCCAAGCTCTCAAATGACCCGAGGTGATGAAGTCCCATTGGCCTCAGCCCTGACATCATTGTTAATCTGATAAGCAAAAGTAGCTGAAGGGTGTATTTGAATCTGACATGGAGTTCTTTGTCATGCACTTAAGGTTTTATTATCTGTTGTGTCTATATACAGAAACAAGCCTGGCTCCTGAAAAGAGGCAAATTGACTCTCTGAGTTTTGCCCTGACCATGTTGCTTTAATCACATGTCTATACACTGTTTTGTTCTGTCCTCTTACAGCTTTTTGTGAGATTATGGCAGAAAGGAAAATACCTTTTTCATATGAGGCAAAGAGGTTTTTTTCTTTTCCACTGTTTTCTTTCTGCATGTTTAGCTCTTTCACAAGTGAAGTGAATCCCTCACCTACCTGTGGGAATTTTAACAAAATAATCTTTTAATGTGGAAGTGTTTATGTTCCCATTAAGGGGTGAACATAACATTGATTTCCTCTACCCTCACCCAAAACCTAATAGCAAAGTGTAGTGGCTGGAGGTAAGTCTGCTCCCCAGGTTTAATGGTGTTTTACTACTTTAATTAGGCTTTAGGTTTAAGGTGTTTCATGAGAAGAAAAGGGCTTCTCAATAGCTGAGTTGAAAAGGCAGGGAGAAACAACAGCCATAAGGCCACTTTCCCATGTACTTGAGCATGATTAAATATAGCAGGGGGTTCTTCCTGCACTGAATAAATTACCTTTGTCCCATGTGTATATTGATATAAACTTTAAACATTTGGCTTTGCAGTATATCTCAGGCTGCTTCTCTCGCTACTCAGGGTCAAGAGAGAAATTCATGAATGCTGACAGGAAATCTCTTTCTAAGTATAAGGAATAAGTGTCCAGTTTCTCAGATAAACAGAAGATTAAAATTGTCAGATTCTTTGTGTGGTTTACTTTTAAACAGTGCACATGGCAAATGAAGGAACCTTTTTGCCAGATGTATATTAGTGATTCAGATGCCACATCATTTTTCTACTGTCACACACACAAAATCCCTTGAAAAATCTGTACAGATTGCTTCAGCCTGGTATGGTAATTCAGACAAATGTTGGTTAGGGTTATTTGCTACTATTTGAGAAGCCAAAAGATGTGAGCCTTCAAGAAACTCAACATGACATTGCTGTAGACTACTGAAGTGATAGTCACATCAGGGGGCCATAGGGTTTTAATAGGAAGAGTGTGCATTCTTTTATACTTTCATTTTTCTCTCCTGCTCTCCAATCTCTATCCATCTTAAAATATTTTTCTTCACACTAGCATTATGACAGATTGAAGACCAAAGCTGGAATGTAAGGCATACACAAATTACTATAAGGTTTTTTTAATCCAAATGTAATTCATTAAAATGCACTCAAGATTTAATAGGCTAATCTATAGTTTAAAATTCCTTAAATCTTTCCCTGTGTACCTGGAATTACTTTCAACCACTTGGGACTGCTAGAGGTTGGATATTCATTAAATAGAGTATTGATATATTCATACTTTTTAATTTTAGTTTGCTAATATTGAACCAATAATAATAATGTGACAAAATCTTGTGCTTATCAGCCAAGCTGAAGACATTTCCTTGGCTCCTATTTTTATAACAGCATATCTAATAGTTAAAAGGAAAATAAAATCATTCAAACCAGGGGAAGTAAAGTTCTAGGTACTAAAATGAGACCAAGTGAAAGTTAACAAAACACTTCTGGATGTATTCAGTTAGTCTGTGACTAAGGTGGTGGTGGAGACGCCATCACTGGAGGTCTTTAAGAAAAGATCGGATGTGGCACTTGGTGGCATGGTTTAGCTGATGTCATGTTGTTAGGTCATAGTCTGGACTTGATGATCTCAGCCTCAATAATTCTGTGATTCTGTGATTAGTCACTGTGCTTCCTGTGGGCTCATTCCTTCTCAATCTGGGATACTTCTATATGAAAGCAAGAGTAAGACGGGGCTTAGGCCCACGAGGTTGTACCATCTAGTGACAATTCACCCCACAGAACTCACCAACTATGGCTCTCATGCCACCACCTGTACTGGCTCCTGCTCTGGCAGAGGTGTTGGACCCCATGATCCCTTAAGGTCCCTTCCAGCCTCTGATATACTGTGATCCTGTGAAATATCTTCAGTGACATTTGTTCAACAGCAAGCTTCTCATCTCAGTTTCTGACTGAGAAGTGCTTCAGTGAATATCCTTGTTCATTAACTGGATCCTAGTTTTGAACATTTACTCCATTTTAGCCACTCTTCTGAGGATGCTATTTCTAGCTCTTGCTCTGAATGCTGGCTCTGGCCAGCCTGATCTAGTGTGAGGTGTCCCTGCCCATGGCAGGGGGGCTGGAACTAGATGATCCTTGTGGTCCCTTCCAACCCTGACTGATTCTATGATTCTATGATTCTATGAATGCATTAGTAATGATGGTGGCCAGCATAACTGTAGTCTTATCACTAAGAATCATCTTAATCAATCTATTGTGCAGCTGAACAGATCACATTAATGCAGAAAGTGGAGGGGTTTGGAAGCTGTTTCCCTATGGCAAAAGTCTAAGACCATTCTCTTGTGCAACACTTCACATTTGAAAACAAACAAAAAAAAAAAGGTGAATTGCTGATCTGAATGGAAATATATGCCAGTCAGAATAAACACTGGCCTCAGTGAGAGTTATTTAGTTGGAGAAATGCATCTGATATTTGAGAGAGTCTTCAGCTGTAGAGTGTTGCTTATTCAAGGCAGTAGCATTGTTGGGTTGAAACAGAGAAAGTTTATTACCTCTGCTTTGGGCATCAAACTCCAGGATTTCATGTAATTTCAGCAGGGGTATAGGATATTTATATAGTATATATTTTACACCTTTATGAGTAACTGTGAAATTCTGGGTATCAGGAAATTCTATGAGCATTGTATTTCTTTATACCATTTTCCAACTAGTGCTTGGTTCTTTGAGACCATATTGGTTTTATTATGATAGGCATTGTTTGTCCCTCTCTACTGTTGGTGCTTGTTTGCTTTGTTTAAGAGGAATAAGTAAGAATAAGTGCTGATATAAGGTACTGCATAACTTCGTTGAAAAAAAAAAAAAGAAGACAAAGCAAGCAAGAGAAGCAGGGTGTGAGGGGTATGTGTGTGTGTGTGGTGAACTGCCTCAGAGAGATGAAAAATTCCCAGTATGTCAAGGAAAATATATTCCCCAGTGTCATTTCATGCTCCACAGGGGTTTGTTTTCTTGAGTCCAGTGCAAATACATACTCTGAAGAAAGCCATTCTCTGCTTAATGTAGAAAAGAAGAATAAAGCATTTTTTTATTATTATTCCATTTTTATACAATCCTGCCAGGAAAGAGAGGTGGATGAAGAATTACAATCTTCCAAGATGCCATCAAGGATGCCTAAACACAAACCTTATCCACCCCAGTCTGTAATCATGTCAAATTTCACAAATTAAGCAAGACTGGATTCTGCTTTGGATGCCTTCAAGGAAAAAACATGATACAATAGGAACTAGCAGACATAACTCCTTAAGATCTCATTTTCCTCTGAGTGAAGAGTTGAGTATAAATAAAGTCTGCAAGCCCTCCTTTCCATTCCCTGGAAGAGGTTCTTCACCACCCCTCTGACCCCCCCCCCCCCAGATTGATAATCTTCTGCTGCCTCACTTCCAGAATACGTTAGTCAATATTTCTGAACATGATTAGGAAATTTGCTTTTTATTTCTGTACCCGCTCTTAAATAATATGAATATAAAAAGAACAGTATTCCTGCAACCAGGAAAGAAGACAAATGCACAGTCTCGAGGGAATGACATCTGTGAGAATGTTTGCATAGAAAATTGTCATGCTCTTTTTATTGATGCAACAGTTAAAATATTTTCATGTTATATTCCATCCCCACACAGTTTTCTTCAGTGTTGTTTTCTCATCTGATTGAGGGAAGTTCCCTAGACACGTTTTACATAATTGCTTGTATGGCTGCTGCTGCTTACATTTGTTCTGTCGATTGTGGATAGTTCTTATTTCCAACTATTTTGTTAACAGCGTTCAGAATGCTTAAAAATGCTGGAATAAAGTGTATTTAACACCACTACCCACTTGCAGAGCACTACAAAGCTGGAATATGTCCTTCAACTTTTCTCTCAGCACTAGGCACTGTGTCATGGAAATACCTATTGATTCATACTTAAAAAAATATATATTTTTTTGCTAATGTTTAGAAATTATTTTGGCATTTGTAGAATAAACATTTTCACCACTGTCTTTATTTGCAAATTGCTTTTGCCCCCTTAGAGGCCACACAAGCTGTTGCAAGAAGCCCAGGCTCTAAAGCCAGGAATTCTAAGGTTCCCCCACCCTTTGGCTGACAGTGATTTTCAGATTAATTAGTAAAAGAATCCTGTAGCATCCAAGTATTGGCAATTATCCTCAATATTTCAATGGGGGAACATTTCCTTTACAGCTTAGGAGAGCTGATGTACAGTGAAATTAGATGAGAGAAGCATTACTGAAATTAGAACTCAACATTTCTTATTAGCTACCACCTAGATAAGTGTACCAGAAGGTATTACTCACCCATATGTTTCTGTAGTATTTCCCCCATAGCAGAATGCTTTGGTAATACTTGCCATCAGCCATCCTGATGTTTTGAAACTAGTATCAGCTCAGAGCCAGCACTGAAGTTGTGTGCTCTAGACATGATGCTGCATAGACAGGATTACCTGAGGTAGGAAGGAAGGTGGGCTTGCCACATGGATCTCCCTGCAACATTTGGGATATTTTTTTTTCCCTAACATGTTTGATTTCTCACTTTGGAAATCAAAGTGACAAAGTCAAATGAATGAGACCAACCCCCACCTGGCTACAACCTCCCTTCAGATAGCTGTAGACAGCAATGAGGTCTCCCCTGAGCCTCCTCTTCTCCAGGCTAAACACCCCCAGCTCCCTCAGCCTCTCCTCATAGGGCTGTGCTCAAGGCCTCTCACCAGCCTCGTTGCCCTTCTCTGGACATGTTCAAGTGTCTCAATATCTTTCTTAAACTGAGGGGCCCAGAACTGGACACAGTACTCAAGGTGTGGCCTAACCAGTGCTGAGTACAGGGCGCAATGACCTCCCTGCTCCTGCTGGCCACACTATTCCTGATGCAGGCCAGGATGCCATTGGCCTTCTTGGCCACCTGGGCACACTGCTGGCTCATGTTCAGGTGGCTGTCAACCAGTACCCCCAGGTCCCTTTCCACCTGGCTGCTCTCCAGCCACTCTGACCCCAGCCTGTAGCTCTGCATGGGGTTGTTGTGGCCAAAGTGCAGCACTTGGCACTTGGACTTGTTGAATGTCATCCTGCTGGACTCTGCCCATCTGTCCAGCCTGTCAAGGTCCCTCTGGAGAGCCCTCCTACTCTCTAACAGATGAAGACCTGCTCCCAACTTGGGGTCATCTGCAAATTTACTAATGGTGGACTCAATAGTAGAGGTGACATGAGGGTGAATGCTTCTGAAGCATATACTCTGCAAAGACCTGTTCAATACATTAAATCTTTGAAAGCCCAAGTATCCTGTCTTGTAATAAAATAAGATGACAAATCTCATAAGGCAAGTTGTTGTATTTGGGCTTTCTTCATTTACTGACAAATGACTTGGGGAAAAACACCTGGAAGTCAAACCAAAAACTTTACATCGTGCCTGTGAGAAATCATTGTGTTCGTTATGTACACAGCAATGTGACAAAGGAAGAGAGATGAATTTTTAGTAGCACTACATGAATATTAAAACTCTCCTGGGTAAATAATATGTTGCAAAGTTCAGTATGTTTGAAACTAATTTGAATTCAGTGCTGATGACAAGGGTGATCTTAGCAGAACATTTTAGAGTGGCTTTTCAATTCTATAATCTATAGGACAGAAAGATTTTTATTTGATAGCTGAACAAAATGAGCAAAACAAGGTTTTGGCTTTCATTTTTTAGGACGAGTTTAGAGTACCTATCCAGTTTTATATGTTCCCATAATAACTCTTTGCTGGGGAACTGGTCTGTCAATTTTTCCTATTTTTCATTTCAGATTTTTACGTTCTGCTTTTAACACAAAGAAGGTGAGAAGTGAAACTAATTTCCCAAGTGATTTTGTTTTTCTTGATAATGAGAAGTGTCATTTGTAATATTTCAGATGATATAGAAATCAGTTGCAGATTTAAATGGCAAATTTCCACTTTCTATGAATATGACAGTTCATTCTAGCTCTCTCTGCACATGTGGACATCCTGCCATCAGTCATATAAGGAGGAGGTGCTCTACTTGGGAGGGTTGTGGATTTTTTTTTTTTTATAAGTTTGGAGTTGTTTTTTAAACTACTTATAATGAGCCATAGTCATCTAGCAAGATTAGAATCATAGAATCAACCAGGTTGGAAGAGACCTCCAAGATCATCCAGTCCAATTGATCACCCAGCCCTAAGCAATCAACTAGACCATGGCACCAAGTGCCTCATCCAGGCTTTTCTTGAACATCTCCAGGGATGGTGACTCCACCACCTCCCTGGGCAGCCCATTCCAATGGACAATCACTCTCTCTGTGAAGAACTTCCTAATTTTAGGGTACAGAAAGGAGAAGCCAGCCACCAGCACAACTTCAAATCTAAATAAAGGTATATAGGGAATAGCCTTGAAAATTTGATGAGTCTTGACCTGATGCTATGAAGTTTATTGTATTTCTAACATTTAGCTTCTGTCTAAAAAAATCAAGTTATGTGCCTGAGCATCACTTTGAATAAATGAAGAATATTTGTTTGGTGGAGAGTTCAGCAAATTGACCTTAGTTTTACTTGCTAATGTCATGACAGAGTAAAAATTCTAACCATCTTGTCAAATATTGTTCTCTAATACAACTCTCTAAATATCTACATTGCCAGTCTTTCTATCCTTCATTTCCATGGAAGTAGAATGTATCTGCCAGTTCACTTCAGACTTCCTTCCATTTTGAGGCATTCTTTCATTTTCTTCAAAGTGAAGTGGCAGAAGCAACTCATTTGCTGATGGGGTGGCTTCACCTGTTAGTCCCCATGCTGGGACTCCCCTCTCATTTTAGGATTTTGCAACCATAGTTGTGTTTTGTGCTAGTGTTCATTAACCCCCCTGTTGGACAATACAAGTTCTCAAAAGATGAGGCTTCTTACACATTTAGACACTTCTTAACTATTGATTAACACTCAAGTGGTCCCTTGGAGGTCTGTCACATTGCAAACTTACTGCAGGCTGTATAATCTACTTTCTGCATGAGTGAGAGAAGTAATGACTTTCTTCCCCACCCCTCCATCCTCTGTCTTTATTTACCAAACATCTTAAATTTCTTTTAAGACTGATGACTGCCCTGAGACCTAGAAGAGTGCTGGATCCTGCACAAAGGCAAGCATGAAGGAACAGTCAGGGAGATTTGGTACATTTCATTCTCCAACACTTTGGGGTTTCAGTTCAGCATAGAGTAAGATTGAGTCAAAACCCCACTGTAGATCTGTCTCTTTCCAAAACAGCTCCTTGCCAACATCTCCATCTGAACCGTTAAGCATTGGCTCTGTATTTTTCCTGGTCACTCTCATGTTAGCTAGGAGAATTCAACAACCTTCTCCATGCAGTTTGACAAACTACTTCTTTGAAACTGGCCCTGGAAAGTTTTGCCCTAATAGGAAAGTAGCCATCTTATGTTTTTATCCTTCATCATGCAGTCTCTGCCATTTCTCTACAAAACTAGAATCCTCCCCCATAGTCGTTTGTGGAATTACATCATAAAGTATAAGTTCTGCACAGTATGCTAACAAAACCATAATAAAGTGGAAAAAAAACCTGGCATGCATGGAAACTTTAATATTTTCTGAGGTATTAGATTTTTGGGGTTGTTTGTTTTTGTTTTTGTTTTTGTTTTTGTTTTAACAAATTCTGACAGCAAGTGTCCAGGATGTTTGCCCCTTCCTCCCCCCATGTCTGGTAAATTTCAAACTAAAAGCAACAAGGTTCTATATTGTTCATAACTAACCATGTTTCTGTTCTAAAGGCTGCCAACATATGTGTAATGTTACCTGGTGCTATGTAATGAATAAAAGTGATTGCCTCCTGGTAATTATCTCTGAAATATGGATTTGTATTCTGCTTATTGCAGCAATGACAGAAAGTCTGTTTTAGCCTCTCACTCAGAAGAAGGTTTAGTTGATTAGATGGTGTTGGGTGATAGGTTGGACTAGATGATCTTGAAGGTCTTGAAGATCTTGAAGATCTTTTGAAGGTTTCTGTGGTTCTGTGAAAACTGCAACCAAATCTGAGGATTTCTCCTCCTGTTGCCTGCAGCAGCTGCAGGTCCAGTAGAGTTTATCTATGTGGGTATCTAAGAACTGTTTTGCACTGTGCCTGTGCTCTTTCAAAGAAAACACTGGAAGAGTTTCCTTATGCAATGCTTTCTGCCATTACAATTCTTACTAGAAATGCATTGGGATGTCAGGTGAGGTTGGTGTACCAGTGAAATAGGCCAAATCAACCAAATTAAATGCCAATCGTTGCAGACATGCAGCTGCCCCAAATCTACACAGAGGTAGAGTGAGTGTCCAGATGTTTTCTGAAAGTCCTCCATCCTGTATTTGTTTAGGAAATGGTAAACCCTTGTGATTCTATCACCAAATATGCACAAATTCTCTTAGCTGGCTTCAAGTGAAGTTAGTTTGCAGATGAAGCAACGTTGTTCTGTTCAGGTGTGTAACAATTTTGGCATGTTTACCAAAGCTAAGTCACCAAAGTAATCAAGTTTATTTACCAGTTTTGTTCCTCTGATTCCTTGATTTCAAGGTTGGTTTTGTTATCTGGTCTTGATTTTCTTTATGATGGAGACAATGAGCACTGCTTGCAGAGAATCCTGTTTAATGCAAAACTGGACTGTAGCTGTGACTGCCTGTGGATGAAATGAAGCCTTGCCCTATACAAGATGAATGTGCTGCTGTTGACTGTTGTGGTATATGTTCAAGCAGTGAGATGACAGCTGACCTCATAGAAATGTTAAACTCACCTTTCTCTAATTTATGCACAAGAAAGTCCCCTAAACCAAAAGCAAACCTAAGTCAGTTCTGACTGGTCAGTGTCCAGAACTGGCACTTCACAAAGAACATGGTTCACTTGTGCTTTGAGACAGGCAGGGTTTTTTGAAGCTCTTTGCTAGTCAGCCTGAATATCTTTCTGGTATAATGTGGCCTCAAAATGCAAGGCAAAAAAAAAAAGTAGGCTTTGGGTTTCTGATGTCTGAATACAAGTGTTTCTCCTTAATATCATACAATACATGAAAGGAAGCATCAGGAAGGAAATATACCCTGTAGCATCATTCTCATGGGAAAGTATACTTCCACAAAATGAAAATAAATGAGTTGGTATTATGATAGTCTAATATTGTGATGTTATGTACAACAGATGCATTTTTTTTCTGCTAAGAGTTTAATCCCTTCAGGCCCATTAAGCAAGGGGAAAAGTTTAGATGGGATGCTGTTAAAAGGAGACATGAATGCACCTTTAAAAGAAAGTAGTTGGAGCCCAAATCACAGGGGAAATACAGTACAAAATAGTGAATGAAATATTTATACTTTCCACTGAAGCTGAGTTTATGTACTTGAGGGAGAATCCCTGTTGAGATGGGTCTTCCCCTTTGTTCTGTATCTATTTTTTTTCAATTGCTCAGACACAGCTGTTAGTTTCTCAGTCACTCTGAGGTTGATTAAATTAGAAATCACAAGCCTAGCTGCTCAGCATGGCCGATGACACACCGAAAGTTCTAAGCGTGCAGTTGTGGTAAGGATTTCATTTCATGAGCTTCAAAACATTTATTGATTCTTCAAAGCTTAGTGTGACTGGATCAACTTTTTTGTGTGGTTCCAAACACAGCAAGTTAAGATGTAGTATAATGCTTATATGTGTTCATGTGAAGTCTCACTTAAAGGCCACATATGCAGCTAGAACAAGTAAGTTTGTTAACTTATCTAAGGTTCGTGACTCTCACATTTAAGTACCATTTGTTTTAATTATATTTGTTCAACACGATGCAAAACTCATAATTTAAAATCTATGAAAGCTTTCTGGGGAAGACTTTCCAGATAGAGTAGCACCTGGTTTGAAAAGAAATTGGACTTCCTGCCTTTTAGAACCCTCACTTTCTCTTTGGACTTTGAGATCGATATTGCTCATACAGGATCATTCTCTGTTTAAAAACAATTATTTATGGTTACTCAAAGAACATTATTTATTTTCAGGTATCTTCTGAAAGAAGAGCAAAATTCAAAAGGGATTTTGTGATTTGTGTTCTGCAAAAGGCTTCTCATGTTTTCTCTACATAGCTCATTTCTTCCTAGAGGGTCTTTTCTGAATGCTGCCCTCCTATTCAGTCTCATTTATAGCAGCTACCAGCATTCTGCTACCTACATCCCTCACCACAGCTACAGCAGTTGCCTAAATGGAAAAATGGAAGAAAAAGTGGTCTTTGGGATGGGTTTTTTGTTAGTTGATAGGATTTTTTTAATGTTAATTTAATATCTGGTGTAAAAGGCAGAGTGATCTTGGCAAGATGTGCCACTTGTGTTTCAGGTTCCTGAACTGTTTTTAAGCTCACAGTTTTATGATCTGAGGTAATGGCCTTCACCTGCTTTTTTTCATAGCTTTTTTGATTAAAACATGAAGATCTCTTGGGCATTCACATTAGCTGTTTCCTACAGAGCATTAAATAGTTTTAGCTTTTGCTTAGCTGTAGCCTTAGCTTTTCTTTTTTTTTAATTTGAGAAAAAGATTTAGATTTTTTAAATGTTTTGATAAATCTGAAGGTGTGGAGGTACAAGACATGTTTCTGAAACAAGTAAGCATCTAAACTACTTGTCCTCAAGTAATTTTACAAGGAGTGGGGATAACAGGCTTTGCACATGCCTGTTTCTGAAGTCTATAGAATTATGTAAAACTAAGCTGAACTGGACGTTAGAGAAGGTAATTTGCACAGAAAGTCTTAAAATTATAGCCCTCAAGAATGGTTTGTGAACATGATTGGGGGCTACTAACTCATGTTTTTACTTGTATGTCAAATCAAGAGCACATGTAACAGTGAAAACCATTCCTTGAGAACTGTCAAATCTAATAATTCTTTGCTTTGCTGCACTAATAAGTAATTGACACATAAAGAAAGGAAATGTAGTAGTTCCCCCTTGAAAAGATCTTCTGCTCACAATTTCAATAACATTTAATCCTTCTAGAGTCGTCGTCTTCTTCAAAATATGTTAAAGATGTGAACATATTTAATCATCCATGGTAATTTATTTAATCCACCCAACACTTCACTGAGACTGGTAGTTATCTACTGTTTCTGTCTAAGCAGGAGGAGAGGGCAGGTGACTTAAGATGCTTCATTAACTTTTATGTGGGCAGCAAAATGGGGCACAGTTGGATCCCATTTCAGAACTAAGGATTTCCTGATTTTCAGTCTTTTGTTTATACAACTGCATTATGCTGCTTTGACTTGAACTAACTGTTCCCTAGCTTAGGGGACTGGGCTGCTGCAGATGTAGTCAAACATCCAAATCTGTGGTATCTCCAGTAAGCACACCAGTAAGTACAGTGTTTGTTGTTATGTGAAGCTTCCTGAAAACCATTGGGAGTTGTCCAAATGGATCTCATAGTGATGGATCCATTGTCTACTGGGTAATGTAGAGCATTGCATTTTCTCCATAATTTGAAATCAAAACACTGTAAGACACTGAGCTTCAAAATTTGTTTTACTGTATTGAAGGTGTTTTGCCACATTTGTAAAGGATGCCTTGTGAGGACAAGGTAGCATTTTTCTTGTTTGCTTCATATTAGAAGTTTTCTGATATTAAGGATGCTTTTTCAGGCTGGAACACAGGGAATTTATTGTGTAACACCTGTTAACAAAAGAGGGACTTGATTAATTTCCCACTCATGGTGCTGAGAACCTTTCCCTGTTGTTGTCATTTTCTCAGGGTTATTACTCATTACCCTTATTCATTCTGCTTTGATAGAGGTAAATAGCTTTTAATTCCCCCTGCCCCCAAACCTTCTTAAAGTTTCCTTTGACAGCTTGTTGTAATTATGCCCCTCATTGAAGACACAGTCATTATTCTCTGTTGCCCTGAACAAGATTATTTAAGCCTCATTTTGGATTTACTCTGTGTGTGTGTGTTGAAAGTATTTCCCCTGAAAAATAGAAAATAGCAATACAGGGGCAGTGTGAGACATTGGTAAATGTGATACTCAGCACAGCTTGTGTGCATTTGGAGGTATCAGAGGCATTTCAGTGAACATAAGCAATGCCTTTGTCATTGTGCTGGGGGAAAAAAAAGAGAGAGAGAGAAAGAAAGAAAGAATGCCGAAAGGATACAAGCAAGAAACTACCCACACTTGCTGTAAAACTTGTTACTGAGTAATTGTTACATGCAGTTTACTGCTGAGCTGTCACTGTATCCTCAGCTCCAACAAGATATGAACCAAGTGTTTGGGTTGTTTGGTTTTAGTTTGGTTTGGTTTGGTTTTGTTTTTTTCAGTACCAGGAGTCTTAGTATGGAAGGTATCCAATGGCACAATGAAAGTTGTTCATAATGTCTTAATATTGCAATGCATCGTTGTTGCATACTCATTTTCTCCACTTCAGCTCCCCAGACATAGCTTGCTTGCCATAATTAACAGGCTCTTGGGAACATCAAGATTCTTGCTTTGCCACAGGCCTTATGGTTACCAAGACATCCCAGTGCAGAGGCGTTTAACAAATAGCTCAGACCATTCCTAAGAGGCAGGGGAAGAGGGCATTGGTTCTTCATGTGGTGTCTTCTCTCCTTTCCCTTACAAAAGGGTACTGCTTGGTGTGACTTGGCTCCTAATTGCTAAGGCTGTTAATTCACAAACAGACCTGACAGCAGGGGCAGTTCTATAAACAGACTTTTGCCCTTAAATGAATTTGAATTCACTTGAAGGAAGTCTAATACACTAGGGCTTCCATCCAAAAATGAACCAACACCTACCACTATAGCTGTTTTTTTTCATATATATACAAGTGGTTACATTTGAATTATCAGCTCTTGTAGAAGCTGCAGTCACAGGTTTTCTAGCTGCATATCAACTAAACAGATGATTTCCATTTGGACATAGGAGGTATCTTTTGCTTAGATCCTTAATATTGTTGGTTTGCCTGCTCCCTTTTTTCTGTTAAGAATTGATTTTGGTGTTTTTGGTTTTTGTTTTGTTTTGTTTGGTTTGGTTTGGTTTGGTTTTTTGTTATTCTAACAATCTTAGGCTATCCAGCTCTTCAAGAAGTTAGTAAAGAGGCACCTGTGGCACCACAAACAGTGAAATTCCACACTACCTAGCAAATTTGGCAAATCTGCACTTGAGCTAGGGCCTCCTTTCCTGTAGAAGTGTACCTGTGAACCTTGTAGCCCCACATGTTTTGTCAGTTGAGACAGGTAACTTCCAGGTGTACACATAAGGCTGTGATTTACAGTAGGCTCTGTGTGAATAATTACAACTGTTGTGCATGCACACAGATTTTTACAGGATGTTTCCAAGCATTTTGAACAAAAAGGACATAGAGCCAGTGAATATTTCAAAGATATCATCATCTATACATGTTTCCCCTTGCTTCCTACACTCTAAGTTCCTATAATTTGGAACAATCCCAGTCTGAAAAAGAAAATGAGAAATGGAAACTCTTTTTGATCATAATGGTCTGCACATGCCAAATTTAAATGTGCACACAGATGCCACTGAAATTGAGATGGATCCAAACCCATCTCATGCCTTTAGCCCTAGCAAACACTTTCACATTTCCCAAAAGAACATGAAATCCCTCATTAAATATGAGAGATTACACCTTAAAAATGATTTCAAGTGTTTATATTTATAGGCTGTTTATGAGGCTTGTGCTATGTACATGAGCACATAAATGAAATTAACCCCACAAGAGGCATTTATCCAAGGACACACAGAATGTCTGCAGCAGAGCCAGGAACCAGAAGATATCTTCCAAGTTTAGTCCAGTATCTTAACCACAATGCTATTTTTGCTTACTTGAGTTGCACTGTATTCCATCAGAGACCAGAAATCTTCAAGCAGAGAACTCTGCTCTGTGTTTCCAAACGAGATCACATGTAGCTTATTTGTTCCTCCCCGTTGTATTATGACATCTCAACAAGAATATGTGCCAGTGGCTTCAGTCAGGATCACTACTGCTAAGTGACTGCAACAAACCGCAAAAGAAAACAAAAGGCATGTGGGTAGTAAGATATTGCAGATCTTTTTAAAAGAGTATCTCATGGTTCTGTTATAAAGAAATATCCTATTCAGAATAATCCATTGCTCAATTTAGTATAGAGGTGATAATCTACTGTGAATGTTAATCCTTTAGAGTCTTATTTTATCTCTCTAGTTCGTAAAAATTATTGCCTCATTCTCTGGTAATTTTATAATTCAGTGTAATTAATTTTCTGTGCAGAAAAGGACTCATGCCACTGCTTATTGTTAAGATTTCCCATCCTTTCTCATTAAAAATCTTTATTGTCCCTTTCTGTAAGAGTGGGATTGTGTTTACTGAGCAATAAGATTGAGATGGGTCCAAGGCTTGCAGAAGCACCCTCCTGCCAAGGCTCAGCAGGTTTCTGGTGCCATGATATCCACAAGACTCACTGCTGCAGTTCAATGGGCTGACCCCACAGTGAGATGCAGGAAGGTCTTGGTGATAGCAATCACTCTAATTGCTTTATGGTTGAGGTTTATTTGAGAAACAGTTTCAGGTTTTCATGTTGTGGTGGAGCCATGGTAGGGTGGCTTACCTAAAGCCCTTCCATATGAGTTTGGGACCAAGAAGCATATGTCTCCTAGCCAAAGCACCTTTGAGCAGGGTGTGCTATATGATAGACAGTATTCTGAAAGCATAGGCCCTTAAAATGTGCACCAAAACCCAGTGCTGACTTTTTAATTAATTTTTGTATGTGCCTTAGTTGTGTACCTGCTAGCTGGAGATGAACATCTCCTTAGGAGTTAGGCAGATAAATTTACATGTATTAGAAAGCAGACTGTCACTGTAGCCAAAAACACCTGCTCAAGAGTCTATTATTCTTTACCTAGATTAATAATTCTGTCTTCAGAGCAGAGTCTGAAGACTGTACAATAAATATGCTATCACATGAAAAAGTGATAGGAAAATAAATGTAAAATATTTTGTCATGTGGTTAGCAATGCCCATCCAGCACTGCGAACAAGGCAAGGGGCCCTCACAGTAGAATTAGATGGAATTCTACAGATTTTATTATAATGAAAAGGCTTAAGGGGGTAGTTACGGTGGAATAAGTAGTTTTCATTCTGGTGCTTGAGAAATTTCAGCTGTTTACTTTGCAAATTGTCTTTTAATATACTTTCTGTTTTGTTATATACAATGACTAAGGTGGAAATTTAGAAGCTACTTCAGACTCATGGAGAAATCTTAATATCATATGGCAGAAATGCCAGGCTTGGTATGACACCTCCTCCCCAGCCAAAAGGCACTGGTATTCATGCTGGCAGATGTGCAACAACCACCAGGTCTAAGGAGGCCAGAACTGGGGACCGAGCACTGGAGGTATGCTGGAGCCACAAGCTGAGCACAGCCACAGGCATCGTGGCTCCTTGAGGAGCTGGAGCAAGTGGCAGGGTGTGCAGCTTGCAAAGTTTGCTGCTGGAAGGTTTGGTTTGGGTTTGGTTTGGTTTGGTTTGGTTTGGTTTGGTTTGGTTTGGTTTGGTTTTAATAGCTGGACAGGAGACAGTTAAGAGAGAGTTCTGCTGAACCAGGTCAAGATGCTTCTGGACAGTTCTATGGTACTGAAGTGTGCAATGGCACAATCATCTATTGGCCTAACTGGAGCATGGATTATATGTATATAAGTGTTTGGGTATAGAAAACCATCCATCATTTTAGTTCAGAGCTGGTCGTTTTCAAACTAGCATGTTGGAATTCATTTGTCTTTATAGGAGTGATGCACCTAAGTATATATACCAGCTGTTCCTTTAATTTTTTTTTTTTTTTTTTTTTTTTTTTTTTTTTTTTTTTTTTGGTTTGCTGGAGAGTGCTGTAACAATGCTAACTCATGACTTAGATGGTGTGGTGTCTCCTTCACAAAAGGAGGCAGCAGCTGAATTATTGCATAAAATTACAGTATCACAGTCTCACAGTATATCAGAGGTTGGAAGGGACCTCAAGAGATCATCAGGTCCAACCCCCCTGCCAGAGCAGGATCACTTAGGGTAGTCCACACAGGAATGCATCCAGGTGGGTTTTGAAAGTCTCCAGAGAAGGAGACTCCACAGTCCCCCTGGGCAGCCTGTTCCAGTGCTCTCTCACCCTCACTGGAAAGAAGTTTCTCCTCATGTTGAGCTGAAATCTCCTGTGTTCTAGTTTGAACCCATTGTTCCTTGTCTTATCACTGTGAACCACCGAAAAGAGCCTGGCCCCCTCCACTTGACACCCACCCCTCAGATATTGATAGACATTGATCAGATCCCCTCTCAGTCTTCTCTTCTCCAGACTAATCAGCCCCAGGGATCTCAGTCCCTCTTCACAGGGGAGATGCTCAAGTCCCCTAATCATCCTCGTGGCTCTTAGAGATGTAATGTTCATATACTGCTCTTTGTAATGTTGAGGAAATAAATGATTTGCCGTGACAGTGAGAGCACAGGATCTGTCACCTTTTTCTTATAGCCAAAAAACTTAATAATAGAAAACAGCAATTCAGAGAGGCATGCAGAGAGGGTCTTTCCTTTGCCCTATCATTCTTCATTACTGTTTCCTCCTACCTGTCTCTCACTTTACAGGTAAGGTGTGTTTCTCCTGCTGTTTGAAGAGTGCTGAGTAGAAACTGGCTTTTATCTAATATTATTTAACATTAACTCCCCTTTCTCACTCAGACTGCAAGGACTGCCTCAGTGACATGCAGCTGGAAATGCAAAAGTGTGCTTCACAGATACTTGAGTCACTGAGCTGTTTCCACAAATTTCTGCTTTTTGCTGCATTTATTTTTCTTTTATTGCAAATATAAATCTCAGCTACCAAGGGAAGCACCTGAACAACTGTACAACTACAGTAATCAGCACAGTGTTAGATGAAAAGGAATGAAGATAATGGTTGATGTCACTCTCCTGGCCACCACCCTAATGGAACCATTAAATATTTAATTGTGTCCTGAAGCCTCATTAACTCGAGTTAGGTTGTTAGACCAATGGGAGAAGCAAACTGCAGAATCAAGAAATTTTGATAGAACTGTCATAAACACAGAGGCTGTAAAGCCAACAAACCAAGCCTAAGAACTTGTAGTGTGATCCCAGCTGTTGAGATGGAAATCACAAATATGTGTAGAGGAAACAACCAAATGTGCTCCTCACTAACTGCTGGCTGTTGCTTGATGAGCTAATCACTCACCTCTGCTCATATGTAGTACTAAAATTTGTTTGAATGAGATCAAGAAAATATGAATACTGCAGATGGTGCCTGGAGATTGCAAAATGTCATTGCACAGGCAAAAACAATGTTACAAAGGCATTAAGGTTGCAAAGTCAAGTGTTTGAAAGGTATAAAATTACAGAGTAATGGTTATCTTCACAGTCATAATGTGCTTCTCTGTGAACACTTATTATCTTTTTATTAGTCATTATAATTATCTTATTACTTACTAACCTTAAATGTGGGATCACATGGAATTTCCCCCCTTGTTCTTTTAATTAAATTTATGTGTGAAAAAGGTTTTAGCATTCCAAAAAAAAAAAAAAAATCTGCAAATGCCGTCCCATGCCATATTGACAAATGGATTCTCAGCAAGGTTGAAATCTTTCTGGTTTTCACAGAGACATCCAGAGTCTGGCAGCATTAGGTTTTTATCTTCTGCATGGACCAGTATTAGAAGGAGCTGAATTACTTTACAGCTGGGCATAGATGATTTTTACTGACAACAGAGGAGTGGTCAACATCAGGAATTGGGGGTTTACAGTTAGGATGCAGACAGAAAGAGATGTCCTGTCCTCATACATTTCTCTGCCCTCTTCCATTCTCACCTCTTTTGGCTTCTTTTATGTCCTCTCTGGACCCCCCAGATCACTTCGACTCTTCTTAACTGTCTGATTGTCATCACTGCTCCTTTTTTAATTCTTGATTTTAGTTGATTCTTAATCTTATGTCCTATTTCACACAAGCAATTCCAGTTCTCATTTGATTCTTCTCTACTCTAGACCATTACACTCACTCACTCTAGACTCCTTTTATGCCAGACCTCATCTCCTTATATAACTTAAGCATACCTCATTTTCCCACCTCAGTCTCCTTTTATGCTCCCTCCTCCACATCTCCTCATCTGAGTTAATGATGGGCAATACCCTAACAGCACTGCAGTGTCATAATGGCAAAAATCAATGCAGTGCTCCACAGTACTGGTAGTTAGGTGCCAGCATCTCCTGTTGTTTCTGTCACCTTTGTCTCCTGCTGTGCTGCTCAAGTGAGACCAGTGCTGCTCTGCACAGCTTCTGCTTCTGTGTGCGCATTTCCCTGTAGCTAAATGGTAGGTAGTTGCCATTCCCTGTCTGTCTGCAGAGTCTATGGAAGCTGGGAAGGAAAGGAATATGGAAAATCCAAGGAGGTATTTGCTGGGAATGCAGGAACTTATGCAATATCAAATGTTTCTCATGTGGCTAAACATGGAGAATTTTCCTAAGAAAGGCAAAAGGCACATGCCTAGCACCCATCTGGCCAAATTCCAGGTCCTGTTTCCATGTGTAGTAAGAAACTTTGTCTTCCTTTGGCCTTCTTCCAGCCTCTCTCCAAGGAGAAGAAGCTGGATGAGCTTGGACATATTTGCCTACGTTTTGCACCACTTTATTCCAACATAGGCTAAAAGCCTTGTATATATCTTGAGAAACAAGAAAAGGACAAACACTTTGGCTGAAATTTCTCACCATGGATTTGAAAGGAAAATGTGATCTGCAGGATAGAAATAGTTGAAATAGTAGAGACCTAACAAACCAGTAGTTTACTTAAGTGGAGGCCTGGGAGGGAAATGCCAAACCCCCACAGTGATTGAACTCTCATGGTCCTCCTGATGAAACATGACTAGCACAAAGGAATGCCTATGGCTAAAATACATCTCCCAAATTAAACAAAATTATTTTGGTTTTTTTTCTGCTACAACCTCTACACAGTATAGAAATGTCTACTTTTGCTTGTTGGGAATGTACCAAATGGCCAAACCACCAATTATAAGTGTTGATATTTCTGTGTAGGTGTTTTTGGAAAGATGTCTCAAAGTATTTCATTCTCCTTTGCTTTTAGATTTTTCTCCTTCTCATTCTTACAGCGTTGTATGCGAGGTGAGAAATCTTTGGCAAAGACTGGTTTTATGTTTTTAAACTGATGTATTTTGCTGCTGCAAGAGCCTGAAAAGATAAGTGTGTTGATGTCAGGGGTGCATATCTTGCAACTGAGCAGAAGGGAAGCTGTGTGCATCTCTACCTAGCAGAAACATCTTTAAATCCCTTTATTGACAAGAAGTCAGGGGGAGGTGAGATTCACTGGATCCTCAGTTTATGAGCCCAAATTATTCTGCTGTTAATGAACCAAATATCCTCTCCTACTATGATGTTTTAAACTTCCTAACTCTGTCCCTGAGTTACCCTGCTGAGGCATTTCAGCTGACATGAATTTAGATTTAGCACACAGTGTTTTGTCCTCGCATCTAGCACGATGGATTTCCAAGTTAAAAAGAATACCTCAGTGATATCTTTTTTTCCTCTCCATGAATATTTTGGTTCAACATTCAAGTAACTGTGACATAAGTAAGAAAACATCAGTGGAGTCTGAAGGATCTGTGACTGAGGAACAAGGTGGGGGAAAAGGAAAAAACAAAAAAAAAGGGAAAAAGGTTAAGAGAAGGAAAGTGCTTGTGCTGGCAAGACAAGGGTTAGCTGAGGACAGGAATGAAGTGGAGATTAAATGGATGAAGGACTACAGAGTAAAGATGTTTTGGGAACAGGATGTTGGGAGAGGCAAATAGAGTAGAACAATAGGGAAGAGTGTTTGCTGAATGTGAATAGAAATCATTACAAAGTTTCCACCATTTCCTAATAAAAATACAGTAGCCTTGAGTCTCTGTGCTTTATTAAAAACTCCAGCTGGAATATATAAAAGGCAGCAGTCAAATTATTCTCCAAACAGATAACTGATGGAGAATGTAGAGATTTGATGAGGGTTTTCTTCCTTTCTTTTTTTTTTTTTTAATAAGGCAAAATATATTTGATGAACAGGATGCACTGGGGAAAGGAAGAAGGAAAAGTCAAAAATGGTAGAGGGGGGAAAAAGAGAGAAGATTTGAGCTATAATTAGCATTAATATGTTTGCAGGAAATAAATGATCTCTTACCCACAGAATTGTTCTGGTACAGGAAAGTGGCAGTCCTACCTCTGTTTTTGTTAGATGTCAGGTATCACCCTCCCTTTTGTTCTGGAAAGTTGACAACTATAGGATTGGGAGTTGAAACACTTCAACAGTATGCTCTGTTCAGCATGGGCTTGGTACAGTTTAATGGACAATGAGCTACATTGCAGCTGACAAAATACAGATTTCCTGAACCAAATATATTCAGTTCAATACATTTTCTTTGGTTATCATGGACAGTAATCTGGTGTGACATAGGGTTTGATTTTGCACAGCAGGTTGTATTGGTAAGTAGAAGCTGTGCATTCAAAAAAGAAAAGGAAAAAAAAAAGGGGGGGGGGGGGGTTGAAGCCATTATTCCTATGAAAGAGGGAACTGATTTGAAAATCAGAGACAGGTTGTTTCAAAACTCCAGTTTACCTGCATGTGGAACTTTTTACCCACCTCCCAGTACTGTACTTCTCTATTTGCAATGCATTTTCTCCCTGTCTGTGCAAGACAGAATTTGTGAGCTGGAATTTCCCACTCTGCTGGGAATCACTAGATGCAATCTTTTGATTCCATATTTAGTGGACACTTAAATTTTTTCTTGTAATGTCATAGGGAAGCTTTACATGTTGATAACAAAGCACTAGAGGTCTGGTCCTAGAAAGTGTTTTTATGTGCTTTCCACTTCACTTCCCAATTGTATTTAGGTCTAGAAGGAGAAGAATAACATTTTGTTGTGGCTGAAGATTACAGTTTCTCATAGCCTGTATTTTTTCTTTATTTATAAAATACTTGGGACTGATTTACTGTTGGGCTTACTGTGGTGAGTTAAAATGCAGATTGCTTTTCCTAGTCATGAATTTAAAATTTAAACAAAAAAACCTGGTCAACACATTTCTGTGGAAAATGATTTAAATAGTGGTATTTCATAATTTTCCTACATGTATGAATAAAAAAGTACAATTTTTATTGCAGTTGGGTTATGGCAGAATTTGTGTGAAATATTCAAAAGGGGAAAAAAAAGAAGGAAAAAAGGGTCATATTTTGAGATTCATCAGATCTAGTAACATTTGCAATAGTCATAATGAAAAATTATCTTTGCAACACTTCTAAATGAAGTTTTGAGCTAAATTGCAAGGGTAGTGCCATAATTGTGCTGCATTTTAGAAGGGGGGTTATTAGTAGATGAGATACAAATTCTGAGCAAAGGCTCCTTCAGGTCTTATTTACAGCAGCAGTATCATAGAATTGTCAGAGTTGGACCTCAAGGATCACCTAGTTCCATCCCCCCTACCATGGGCAGGGACATTTTCCACTAGATCAGATTGTCCAAAACCACATCCACCCTGGCCTTAAAAAATTCCAGGGATGCCAACCTCTTTGGGCAACCTGTTCCAGTGTCTCACCACCCTTATGGTTAAAACTTCTTCCTAAGGTCTAATCTAAATCTCCCCTCCTCTAGCCTAGATCCATTCCCCCTAGTCCTATCACTACCCAACATCCTAAGAAGTCCCTCACCAGCTTTCCTGTAGACCCCCTTAAGATACCATAAGGCCACAATAAGGTCTCCTCAGAGCTTTGTTTTCTCCAAACTGAACCCCAACTCCCATACCCTGTCTCCACAGGAGAGGTGCTCCAGCCCTCCGATCCTCCTTGTGGCCCTTCTCTGGGCACGTTCCAGCATGTCCATGTCTTTCTTGTAATAGGATGAAGAGTTATTTAGTGGGCAAATAAGCCTGCCAGATATGAAAGAGAGAAGAAGAAATGTGTCTTGGCATGCTGGAGAGGATAAGGAGAATGCAGAAAGTATTATATTTGATAGTGATGGAATGTAGCCTGAAATGACCCTCTATTCTTATGTATTGTTAACTTTTTCCCATGCAAAAAAATGCCACAGCCTGTGAGTTCTCTAGCAGCAGATGATTGGATGGCAGAAGAACAAGCTGTTTATGTACATTATTACAGACTTCAGATGATGTGTTGTTTTGGTACCCTACCAAAATTAAGGTTCCTCTGTGGTTCTGCAAAATCAGATTGTGCTCACAACAGAGCTTCCAGCTGAACCTCAAGAGACTGGAATCAGAAGGGAGAGAGAAAAACAAGGTCATGGTGTAGGTCAGGAGAAGCACAAGCAGGAAAACAGGACTCAGACCTCTAGTCTTTCTGAGTTTATGTAAATAGGGTCAATAACCAGTATAATCACTTCTGTGTAAGAATGCTAGGAGACCTGCCTGGATGAGCAGGGAGCTCCTGGACATGCTGTCACAGAAAAAGAAACTCTACAGGGAGTGGAAGAAAGGATAGCTAGAAGGGGGTGTATATAAGGAAGCTGTCTGAGCAGCAAGAAACCTAGTTAGAATTAAATCTAGCCAGGGAATTAAATCTAGATTAGGGAAGGTGTGGGCCCCCTCAGAAAGGAAGCAGGTAAAGTGGTGACAAGTGACGTGGAGAAGGCTGAGTTTCTCAATGACTTCTTTACCTCAGTCTTCACTGGCAAGGGCTCCAGCCACTCTCCCAGAGTCACAGGAGATAATGACAGCGGCTAGGAGAAAGAACTGCCCATTGTAAGTGAAGATCAAGTTTGTGACCATCAGAATTGGGTCTTAGGAAGAAGTTCTTCACCATGAAGGTAGTGAGACACTGGAACAGGTTGCCCAGGGAGGTGGTAGAAGCCCCATCCCTGGAAGTTTTTAAGGCCAGGATGGATGGAGCTCTGAACAACCTGATCTAGTGTGAGGTGGGGAGGTTGGAAGGGGATTGGAACTAGATGATCCTTGAGTTCCCTTCCAACTCTGACAATTCTATGATATTCTATGATAATGCCCAGATGAGGAGTTAGATGGGTATAGCTGTAGCTGTCAAGGATGCTGGTGCATTAGGAAACTTTCTCAGTCAGATGAGCCATGATTGCCCCATTGCTAGGAAACCTTCAGCCAAGGAGTGTTGTTGGAAATTTAGCAACAGGAAGGAAAGAAAAAAACAAAGCAAGCCAGCCCTCACTTCAATTAGAGGAAAAGATAATTCCTTTCAAGTTGAAAGGCTCGACTCCTGCTGGCCTTTGTTCTTAAGCTTACCCTCACTATAATTTCATAAAGCAACTTGAATATCACAGTTTGTTCTGTGATTACCCTCAGCTGGAGCACAAAATTAATATCTCACTAAGTAATTCAGTACATGATGGGTGAACATTTAGTTAAGCATGCCCTAAAAAGCTAGGATTTTCTGTTTGCTGGAACTCTCTCAATGACAATTAATTGCCTGTGCTCTTCTGTGTTTATGAGCCTCAGTAAACAGGCAGCATGTTTACATCTCCCCATTACCTTCAGAAATAAACTTCCTTAAGAAAAAAAAAAAAAAAATCTCATGTTCTGTGATTACAATCTGATTTTAAGTAAACAGAGGGTTGGGAAAGTGGCTAGTAAGCAGGAATTTGGAAGGACAAAGGTGGAAAGCAGAGAATTTTCTCCTTCTGAAAGCATACCACATCTGATGCTGGTAGTATTAAGTTAAGGTATTGCAAGAGTAAAATGGCCTTGGTTAGCCCTCTTACTGTTTAGGGGTTTGTTTGCCCTTTTTATCCTAAGCATTTAGACTTGAGAACAGACATGATTCAGACAGAAGATGACAAAGTGGAAAGTAATTAAGTCTAATGATAGATAGATAGATAGATAGATAGATAGATAGATAGATAGATAGATAGATAGATAGATAGATAGCAGGCAAGACTTTGAAGTTGTCCAAAATTTCATCCATTAACTCTTTCAGATCTGGCCCATTTTTCATGGATGCAGGAGGGGTGTGAGTGTGGGGAAAGCCACCCTCCTTGTTGTTTGGTGTTTTGTGAGAGGAGAATATCTGAAAATGGTAGTGTCCTCCACTTCAGCTTTTGTCAGTTGTGGATACTTAATGATGGTGGTGTTAAGTGTTTTGTGCCTCTGTGTCTTTTTCACCCCACCTCCTCCATGGTTATCACGTGCTTCACTGGTGGTTGCACCAGGTTATAGCACTTGTTAGAAATTCAGTTAGATGTCCTTAGGCAAGTAAGCTTGATTAATGAACTATTGAATAGCAGGATTCTGTGTTCATCAATGTAGTTTTAAAAGTATGTGGATTGAAGGAGCTGACAGATGTAGAAATAAAATCAGTATTCTTCTTGTAATTCATTGCAAACAAGCATCACTGTGGTCTCCTTTGAAATAGCTTTAATGAGTAAATAGAGAGAGCGAAAGCAGAAAGATAGTGTCACAAAGGTAAGCCCAAGTTCCTTTTTCTTTTTTGTTCCTTTAGCCTATTAAATTGCTTTTAGATGGTGGCAGCTGTATTTCATACACCCAATGGCCAAATACTCCCTAGTTCTGACTTAGGCAATTTGGACATAATCTTTCAAAAAGTTAGTACTTCTAGAAGATGTATTGTTGCTTTTCAAGAGCAAGAAACTATAAAATGATCAAATTGCTCCCTCATTCTAATACCTATGACTATAGAAGTTTTTCATAAGGATAGGTAAAAAGCTTATTAGGAAATAAAAAATACTATAAGTGGAATGGTATTTTAGCAAATAAGTGTTCTTGAATTATTTTCTTCTCCTAGATGTCAGTTTTTCTCTTCTAACTCATTTTTTGCAAATGAAGAAATCTGCATTTTATGAAAGGTAAAAATACATCCAAATGTATGTAATTTCTGTACTTCAGGCTGCCAGAGAAACCTTTCTCTTCTTCCTTTTTTTTTTTTTTCCCTCCCTTCCCTTTTCCTGTCAGCTAACTCCAGGTTTCTAATCCACAGCTTTGGCTGTTGACGAGTTAATATTCTTTGGAGCCTGCCTTTGAATGTCTTTGGCCATCTGGTTTGCAGTTGATCTGTTCCCATTTATTTTATTTCATTTCTAAATTCCCCATTGAAGAGATCTGTATGGTTTGCCTGTCTTGTGACATCACTTTTGGAGGTGTGGTGGAACTCGCCTTGCTGGCTGGATTATTGCCCGTGGCCCTGCCTTGAAATTGACAAGGAGCCTCCAATAGGAGGAAAAAAAAGTTGTGAGTTTTGCTTGCTGTTGCTCACTGGGATCGAACAGCTTGTCTTTTCTCTTGAGAAACATTTATACTTAACACTCGGTAGGCAAACTGCTATCTCACTTTGCAAGTGGATTCAGTTATTCAAATGCACAGGCCAGAAAATGAAGGGGATTCTATTTAAACAATGTGCTCCCAAGTCACAGATGATCTTTTTGATGTCTCTGTTTTGCAAATGGAAATTTTCCATTTTCCAGCACTAGCATTTGTTCAGAGGATGTGTGCTATCTAAATCTGCTTTTGTGGCTGTTCATTTGCATTTGTGCTGTGCTATATTGCCTCCCCTTGCCCCCCACTCTTCTATATTGAATTCCTATTTTTGCTGCCTCTGCTCTATATTGTGTGTCTGAAGGCTCAAACACGCGAAGTGCTGAGCGCTTGGAACAAGCAGCAGAGACTGCTCAGCACCTTGACAGGATTATGGATGGAAAGGGAAATCTAAACCATCTGCACATTTAAAACTTTTTCTGGGAGAGAGCAGAAGGAGGGTGGAGCTTTGACTCAGGTAACAGTTGAGCTTCTCCTGCAGCTCCTGACCTTTTCCTGGTTGGTGCTACTGGCCACTGCATCTGATGGGGGGTATGTGGAAATCTTGTGTTGAAATTTTATGGCGTAATGTGGCATAGACAAAATGGTCCTTCCTGGACTACAAATAATGCTGAGATAGATCTCTTGGTCAGAATGTGGGGTTTCCTGCTTCCTTAGTATTTCCTTTTTTATTTCACCCTGTACACACAGCTTCTTTCTTCCTCCAAATCTGGTTACATCCATTTCTACAAGCAAACTGCTCAGCAAGAAAAACTGTGTTAATATCCTGAGGGAAAAGTGAGAAGGTGGGGAGAGAAGCACAACAACTTAATTCTGGCAGTTGAAAGAACAATCTGAAAGTTGTCAGGCTCAAAGTATCATGTACTGTCAAGTAATCGCTATTTGCTTCTGCAGATATCAACCCTCAGTCTATTTCACCCTCGGGAAAGCAGTGGGTGGAGAAAAAAGGGCTTAAGCAAGAGTAGGCACTACCTTGAGAGACAATGTATTTAAAGCTCAGCAGCAATACAAACCATATGGCTAGATACCAGGAATTGCAAGCTTCTCCTCCCATTACTATCTTTCTTCTTCGTTCACCTCTGCTCTGCGCTACTGAGGGACCACATGGTCCTGGTCAGCTTGGACTTCAGTAGGAGTTGAAAATACTTAGTAGTTTACCTAACAAGGCCTTTCCTTTGAATCTGTTTCAGCAGGCTGGAAGCAGGGGCAGTGATAGTGTGGTGGGGTAGTGCTTCACAGTGCTCCTTTGGATGGGCAGGAGCACCTGGTTGTACCAGGGCAAGAAGGAAGACCTGTGAAACCACAGACCAGTCAGCCTCACCTCCACCCCTGGAAAGCTCATTCTGGAGGTCATCTCTAACCTTGTGGAATAAGAGATATTATCAAGAGTCAGCATAGATTTAGGAATCATGCTTGACCAATCAGATAGCCTTCTGTGAAGGTGTGACTAGCTGAATAGATGAGACGAGAGCAATAGATGTTTGTCTACTTCTACTTCAGCAAGGCTTTTGACACTCTTCCATAATGTGCTCATAGGTGAGCTTAGGAAGTGTGGGATAGATAAGCGGACAGTGAGGTGGATTGAGAACTGGCTGAACAACAGAGCTCAGAGAGTTGTGATCAACGTTGCAGGGTTGCAGTTGGAGGCCTGTGGCTAACAGTGTTCCCCAGAGGTCAGTACTGGGTCCAGTCTTGTTCACTGTCATCATCAATGACCTGGATGAAGGCACAGTGTGTGCTCACAGCAAGTTTGCTGATGTCACAAAAATGGGAGGAATGACTGACACACCTGAAGGCTGTGCTGCTGTTCAGTGAAACCTGGACAGGCTGGAGCATCGGGCAAAGGGGGATCTCATGAAGTTCAACTAGGGCAAGTGCAGGGTCCTGTACCTAGGGAGGAACAACCCCATGCATCTGTACAGATTAGAGGTTGACCTGCTGGGAAGCAGCTCTGTGGAGAAGGACCTTGGAGTGCTGGGGGACAAGTGGTTCATCACAAGCCAGCAGTGTGCCCATGTGGCCAAGAAGGCCTGGGATTCACTGAGAAGAGTGTGGCCAGCAGGTCAAGGGAGGTTCTGCTTTTCTTCTACTCTGCCCTGGTGAGGCCACACCTGGAGTGTTTTCTCCACTTCTGGGCTCCCCAGTTCAAGAGAGATGGGGAACTACCGGAGAAAGTCAAATGGAAGGCCACAAAGATGATTAGGGGAGTGAAACATTTCTCTTAAAAGTCGAGAGACTTGGGGCTCTTTAGCCTGGAGAAGACTAAGAGGAGATCTTGACAAAAGTTTATAAATATCTAAAGGGTAGAGGTCAGGAGGATGAGGCTGGGCTCTCTTCATTTGTACCCAGTGATAGAATGAAAGGCAATGGGTACAAACTGGAGCACAGGAAATTTCACTTAAAGGTAAAGAAAATCTTATTTCCTTTGAGGACAATGGAGTACTGGAAAAGGCTGCCCAGAGAGGTTGTGGAATCTCCTTCTCTGGAGACTTTCAAAACCCAACTGGATGCATTCATGTGCAGCCTGCTCTGGGTGAACATGCTTTAGCAGTGGGAGTGGACTTAGTTGATCTCCAGAGGTGACTTTCCACCTCCACCGTTGTGTGATTCTATTTATGCCTGTACAGTGCTATGGGAACAGAGCATTAGTTTTGCAAAAGCTTTTCTCCTGAAACAGGGTGCAAATACCTGTGTAAGTATGGTGTGTTGTTCCCACTGTATGGCACAGGACTGGCACCTAAATACCAACAATTATCAATGCCTGGTGATTAAAGTACAGCATGCAGAGATACATAGGCAGCGCTTAGAGTACATGCACAGCTTCCCAAACTGCCTGTTTCCTTCAGCTGCCTGGTTTTGCCTGTGAGCTAATTGGCTGTAGGGCAATTGTAGGACCCATAAAATCCATCCTCTCTTTATGAGAACAGAAAAGTGCCAGAGTAAAGCATGATATTTCCATGTTCCTGCCATGTGCAAGCTCATGCCCACGAACCAAAACACAGCTGGAAAGTCTAATTTTAGCTCTACCAGCTTCGAGAAGTGTCGCTTTAAAGAAATTCTTTATATAATTTTTTTTCCCATGAAGCAATTTGGTTGATAATACAGCAGCTGACAACACTGCTGCAATACTACCAATGATTTAAATAAAAACAAAAGGAAACTGCTACCCCCCATGTTTTACTCCCCCTTCCCCTCAAACAGGCAGAGCCACTGTAGAAAGGCCCGGGAATGTGATGACGTGTTAAAGAAGTAAGTGATTAAAAGAAAAAAAAAAAAGAGGAGCGCTGGGATTTGTGTACAAGAAGAACCGTTTTTGTTATTCACACACTTCTTACTGCTGATTTATAGTCCCTTTGCGAGACATCCTCTTCCTACGAGTCTTTTGGAGAGTCGGTTATTTGGGAGGGCTGTGCTGACACCGGTCCAGCACGCCTGGGATCTGCAGCAGGTGTGCGGCTCCCTGCCGGTGCGGATGTCACACCTCGCCTGCGCCCGGGTGTCTGCGGGGCGGAGGCCGTGGGGCACTGCTGCGACAGGGGGAGCCCACCCTTGTTGGGGGCAAACGGAGCTGTAGGTAACTCCTGTGGTACTGTGGCATTTTCAGACGCCTGGCTGAAAGCACCCCTAAGTCAGGCAGGGAGACTTTCTTTTTTACCCTCTTCCTCCATTTTGTTCCAACTTCAAACCAAGTCTTATATAAGCGGTCTAACAAAGTATGCATTTAATATGTCTGTCCCCGGGTTGCCTCTCGGCGAAGTAGTTTTCTGTGGGGGCCTGGCGGGGAGGACGACAACTTCCCTGCTCGGAGACCAGGCTCCGTGACCTTCCCCTGCCTGTTTCTTTAAAAAAGAAAAAAGAAAAAAAAAAAAAAGAAGGAGAAAAAAAAAGAATGCGTCGTGGGGCTTCTCTATCCCCCCACACACTCCGCCTCCCGGCGTTAGGATTCCCCAGCTCCCACGGCCGCTTTTCGGCGCTCCCAGCTTCGCCAGGCCCGCGGGCAGGGGCGGGGCGGGTCCAGGAGGGGGCCGGGCGGCGGGGCGCGCGGAGCCGCGGGCGCGGTGGCGAGGGCGGTCGCGTCGTGGAGGCGGTGGCGCGGCCTGCGCCGGCCTCCCGGGGGAGCGGCGCGCCGAGGTCCCTCCCACCGGCGGCGCGGCGCGGAGGGGGTTTGAATGAAAGACAGGACGAGCCCTGAGCACTATGTCACTCCGTGAGGGAGGCAGCGGCAACTAGGCTGGGGAAGGCTCTTCCCTCCCCCCCCCCCTTTTTTTTTATTTTCTTTTTTTTTCTCCTTTTTTTTCTTTTTTCTTTTTTTTTTTTTTTGTTTGGGTTTGGTTTTTTTTGTTGTTGTTTTGGTTTGGTTTTGTTTTTGGTTTTTTTTGTTGTTGTTGTTGGAAGGGGGGTGGGTGGGGAGCGAGAGGGGAGGGCTCGACAGCGGGGCGAGCCGAGAAGAGGACGAGAAGAACGGGCGGGCGGCTCTGCGGAGGTCTGGAGTTGCACTGTCTCCTCGCCTCCTCTCACAGGACGTTTCCCTTCCCGAGCCGGTCAGCGGGTACCGCCGGAGGCACGCTGCTGCCAGCCGGGAAGGCGGGCTGCTCCGCCGCGAGCAGCCGGGTAGGGGGTTTCCAGCTCGCCCGCCCCGCGCATACAGGCACCCGCACCCCCCCACATTTATGTGCGTGCGGGTGCGTTTTCGGCTGCGCTGGAAGTAGCGCTCGGTAGACGGCGAGGAAGTCTCGGCAGCCTTCTCCGTCGGCCGCGCTGTCAGGAATAGCGGCGTGAGAGGAAGAAAAGGCCCTGGGGCACTATACCCTGCCAACGAGTTCCCTGCACCAGCCAGAAGGACTCCAGCTACATGGGCAAACGCCTGGACCAGCAGCCAATGTACCCCCAGTACACCTATTACTACCCCCACTATCTCCAAACCAAGGTAGGGTACAGCTGGGCTGGGACTGGGCGGGTGACGGAGAGCGGAGCGGCGCAAATTGCGGGCTCGCCTCTGCTCTTAAGTGATTTTTCCGTTGGTTTCTCGGGTTTGGTGTCACGCAGAACCGAGCTGGGAGGCAGAAAGCAGGCGTGAGACAGGCAGGAAGGTTACTGTCTGCCCTTCCTTTCATTTTTTTTAGGGTTATTTATTTATTTATTTATTTTCCCCGGAGGGCTGCTGGCGTCGGCTAATTCCTTTTATTGTTTGGGGAGACCGGTGCTGTTAACGCTGTCGTAACACTGGGCAGGTAGTGTGTTTATTATGGCATGGGATGAAGATTGTTCTGGATAGCATCAGGCACGAAGCACTGTTTCGGTTACTCTTCCAGTGATTTCTACAGTTTATTCGGAGCGCAGAAGCATTTTGGTGTTAGAAAAGCTGTGGCAACTCAAACTTTTAGAGGAGGAGATGATGTGGAGCTCGAAGAAAGCTCGGAGCCAACCTACTGTGAAACTGGCGGAGTTTGTTTCAGTCAATTGCATTGCATTTACTATTTCGTAAAATATCGAAGGTGACACGGTTATATTCAGCTGTATTTTAAAAGTCTAGAAATATGTTTGAAGTGTATCCAAAAGTGGACTCTTCCTTTTTCTTTCTTAATTTTAAACTGCCAGCAGATTGTAAAGCAGGCCTGCCTCTCCTAAAGAGGGTGAGTGAAGTCGATGCAACCTGGCCATGAGTTAGTTAATTATAGCTTTTTTTTTTTTTTAATGCTATTGTATAATAGTGTGCTCTGAAAAGATTTCCTGTGTGACCAAAGGACAGTAACAAAGCCCTAAACTGAAAGTTTGCATACCCTGTAAGGACACTGTATTCTTTAAAACAAGCAACCAACCAAACAAAAAACCGGTGGGGGAATACATACGATTCTGAAGTGTGACCTCACAGCCACGGATTAACAGTTTCAGTCAATAAACGAACATCCTTTGGGGGGGGTGGGGGGTGGAAATTAAGGCAGGATGTACACATGCATATGGCACTGCATACACATACATCACACTTCTGTGGCAAATTTAACACATGGGACATTTGACGTATGCGACTGTGTGTGGTGTAGGGAGGCTGACTTCTCCAGACTTTTGGTTTGAAGCACGTTGATCTAGCTGCAGTTCTGAAACGATAAGTTATCTTTTCTTGTTAATAAAATTACTTTCCCATTAACGTTTATAGCCTGACTACAGCATTATATAAATTAACTGTCAAAGCTGCAGCTGAACACTGGTTGGAGTTGCAATGGCACATCTACCACTCTACATGATTACAGCCTTAATTCATGGCTGGGTTGGTTACCTTTTTCTTCTTTCCGTTGCTACTTCTTTCATGATATCATGCAGATAATTTTGTTTGTTTGGTATAAAATTTAGCCGTTTTAAATTTTTTTTTGAGTGGTTATTACTATGTGTTGTGGGGATTTTTGTTGTTCTTATTTTTTTTTTCTTCTTTTCCCTCTTCCTTTCAAGGTCGATCCAAATTGCATTTTACCTTTTTTGACTATTTAGTGTGCGATGTTGCTGTTGCAGCAGCTGCTGGTCACTAGCTTGTCTGCAATATTGCCTTATAGCTTTAACTGTTTAGGGGACTGGGGGGCACAGACTGATGCTATTCCTCAAAACCTGACAAGTCAAGGACATGAAACGATGGTGTTTTTTGAAAGAACAATAGCCTTGACTTTTGGAGGAGAAATATTGGACATTCCATGCCTTTTACTCATATAGCTTATATTTTGCCAGTCTTTCTTTTTTGTTTTCTTTCTCTCTCTCTCTCTCTCTTTTTTTTTTTTTTAACAAACAACCCCCCAGGTTTGTAAAGTAAGTCTTTTGAGGAAATAACCCTTGCATTTGAGCTTAAAAGAGTAACGATATATTTTTTTTATATCATGGCTTTTTTTTAACTCGATGCTTTGGGAAAAAAAAAAAAAAACCACATAATTTTTATAGCCAGTATATAAAATTGTCAACCTTGTGAAAAAAAGTGATGTGTGTCTGCACTGTGTAGACAGGTAAAATTTCAAATGGGTGATATATTTTATATGACGTTAATTTTTCTTATTTTCCTTGTTGCACAGTTAAGCGCATACACAAAACCTAATCAATAAGCACATACACGTGTGTGTATATATATATATATACACACACAAATATTTCTCTTCTATAGACCTTTGTAGTTTAGAACAGAACAGATAGGCAGCATCTGGATTTTGTTACCTTTAAAGCTAGCCATCAGCTTTTGGGATGCTTTAAAGCAGTTTAGATCCGTTGTAGGTCTGAAGCTAATAGTTGGGTAATCAAATAATGTTGTGGTAGGGAGCTGTATCTTTTGTCATGCTTATTGGGGCAATGCATATTAATAAACCCTTGTATGATTCCAGCTGTCCTGTGAACTCCAGCTTTTTATTTTCCAAAAACTGCTCTTAGAAGCAAGGATTCAGCTCTACAGAAAGAATGTGGTGGGTTTTTTTTTTATGCTCTTAGTCATGCAAGCTGAGGGTGTGTGTGTATGTATTCATTTGTAATTAAGAAAGAAATTTTAGGCTTTCCTCTGGCATTCATGTACAGTTTGTGAAACACAGAGTGGCAGCATGTTCCATGGGCAAAATCTGGAAATCTGTGTTCCCCAGTGCATTTGAGTGAAATGCTACTTTTGCTTCTCCTGTTTGGTGAAGTTGTCTCCAGTCGTCTTTGAGACACAGTACTGTGTTCCTGTACATCATGCCTTTCTCATGGGGGAGTGAAGACCTGCGCAAGAGCTCAGTCTATGGTCTGCGTGTCTCTTCCAACATAGCTAGCACGTTGTTGTGCAGAAATGGTGTAAATGAATAGCTATATGGGTAATGGGATTATAAATAGGAAAAATGGATTCCATATGTTTGTCTGACTGCTTTGAGTTTTTAGTATTTCGTGGCCTTTTGTGGAACATGAAGCACGCGCCCATTATTTGTGCTCCTTCATTATCAGATGCCACCACTGAAGCTAAAACTTTAATTGCAGGTTTGGATAAATCTGTTGTCATCCAAACCCCAAAAAGCATGGGGAAAGGTCAGTCTTCTAGAGACAATTGAAAGGATTTTAAAGTGTCTCCAAAGGACAAGCACTGAGTTTGAGGAAAGACACAACCTCATTTTTCTTGTTTTGGTATGACGCTGTCTGACAATTGTAATTTGAAAGTAGAGTGTTGGGATTTCTTTTGGCAGATCCTGAGAGCAGAGTCCAGTTGTCCCAGGAGTTCATATCAGAATAAAGATTTTTGGTTACCATTGTAAGTGAAAGATAGTCTTGCATTCTTGCTGCAAAGAATACTGCATGGACGTGGTTCAGCTAATGTATATCTGATGAGAATCTATAGTAGCCTTTTATTTTATTTTGAGGTGTGAAGTAAATTTCCTAGCTACTCAAATGATTGGTTTACTGGAATATATCCTAAATTGTCACATATGAAATGACAATGATGCCAAATCTTGTGCTGTGGTCTGAATTTCTCTCTTCAGTTTCTTGTTTGCCAAAGCAAATTATTTTCTTTTTGCCATTTTGCACAGAGGAAAATAAAATGAAGCACCATGAAATATCATTTAATGATATGAGAAAGTAGAGGAGGAGTATTAACTGAATTATTTGATTATATTTGAAAGAATTTCTTTGTTTTAGTGGATGTTGTGTTTTACCTTTGTCCTCTGCAGCTCATTATTACACTTTGTGCAGGGGTAAACTCTCTCTGCAGATGGTCTGCTGAAAAGATCTGAATCACTTGGGTAGAAAGGAGGAGGTGCCAGTCACCTGTTGACAGGAGTTGTTTGGTTTATGATTGCTGCACCTGCCTTTGGGGTAAAAATATGCCAGTTTAGCAGCTATTTCTGTGTGGCTTGCTTTCAGGCACTCTCAAGATATTTCTTAGCTGTTAGTCATGGTTTGAGTTTGGTAGTTTAACTCTCATGGTGTTGACTCTTCTACCTACTCAGAAGGCTGAAAGACTGAATGGAGAGGCAGTATTTACTACATACCCACAATGCCTGCCTGATATGCCTGTGAACACACGCAAAAGGAGGCGTGATTTCCTAGGACCTGTGTGAATAAAATCCTGTCTCTGAATGTCAGAAGTGTGCAGACTGGTCCACAGGTGTGAGTGGCTTACAGAGCATGTCTGTGAAGTGACCAATATATGCCACAGCTGGGGGAAAACCAATTGGGAAATACAAGCAGGTGTGCTCAGAAGAGTTTAAGCTTGCTGAAGTAATTTTACAGGTACACTTTTGGGTGTGAGTATGTATGTGTGTTATGTGTTTACTTTTTACCTTTTTAAGAGCATGCAGGAGTTGGGGACCCTTTTCAGTTGTGTGCCACAAGCACACCTCCCTCCATGCGAAGTCAGCCTCTTTTAGAAAGTGTATTTTTGGAATCAGTGCAACACTCTTGTCTCTCTTCACCTTGTACCTACCAATCCCATCTCTTTTGTCACTCACGTTTCTGTTTAGTGAGTTTACCGCATTCCCCACATTTGGCCATCTGGCCATACAGAAGGCCTTGAAGAAAGCATTCCAGATACGGAGGTGTCTGACAGGGCTTCTCTGGCTGGTAGTGTTCAGATTGTTTGGTGCCTGGTGTGAAGCAGGGGTCAGGTGTAAGGAGTAATTCATCAACCACACACTGATTTCAGGCTGCATTTCCAACCATCTGCAGCTTGGATTGCTGCCAGAGCTCAAAAGTCTAGCTGGAGCCCATGTGATTGTGCCAAAGTAAAGGCAAAAACTTGCAAATAGAGAAATGCATTTCTAGGAATGAAGTTCGTTTGCCCCTGTTTGATTCAGTATGTCATAGCATGTTATAAATGACTCTAAGAGCTGCCCAAAATAAATCTGAATTTAAGTGCCATTTGAAAATATTTAAGCCTGACTATAAAATCAATATTAAAGTCTAATGTTTCGTTGGTTGCTTTAAACAGTAAGAAAGATAAGTTGCATTCCTCTGAAAAATGCAGAAATATATGAAGTCATTTGTTTTGTGCTACTGTTTGCCATCTCTCCTTATATGCCTGGATAAAAATACTTATGTTGCTATAAGGGACACTGTAGTATATATTACAATGATGTTGAATCTCTTGGTTGATCTGCCTTTCATGCATTGCCTCAATCCAAGTCTGTTTAAATAAATTTAAAAACTCACCAACCCCCTCTCCTTCCCCCAAAACTGTGGGAAATGGAAGTTCAAATTTTTACTCTTGTCAACATTTACATATTCCTGTTGCAAGCAGGTATTTTAGTTCTATAATAAAGGATGAAAGTTATAAAGCCAGATTAGGCTACATACACCTTGCTGTGGCAAATGCTGTGTTAATAATTATAAATCAGAATGCCTTATACAAGGTGCCCTTTCAAAATACAGTGCTTCAAACTGGACTGGTTTGATTTTTTTTTTTTTTTTTTTTTTAAATGCAAGGGGCCTTTCAAAGTAATCACAGTGGTATAGTTGCACTTTAATCCAAGTGTCTTGGTAAAAAACACCAGACTGTTGGTTCTTAAATTTCCGTGAACCGGATAAGAAAAGATGCATTCCAAGTAGGATGGCTGAGTTCATTTTGTGTCTTGTTTTAAGTAGACTGGATAGCATTCCCTTTGCATATAATGGCAAGCAGGGTTTTTGTTTTTGTTTTTTTTTTTTTTAATTGATGTGTGTGGGGAAGCAGATTTGTTGCTGTCTGTGCTCTAGGTGAAGTGTTTTGAGTTCACTTGCAAACAAGCTCATTCCAAAGTGTCCAGGATGAGAAGCAAATTTTAAAAAAATGAATAGACTGCTTTTATTACTTTTTTTTTTTCTGGGTATTATTATTTATTTTATTTTTTTCTTAAAGTTCTTTAATGTTAGAAATTTTACATAGAAGAAAATGGTTAATGTGTCTCCAGAACTTGCTTCTAGTGCTGCATTAAAAATGTGTTTTCTAACAGTCTCATCAGCTACAGCTGTATGTGATTAAATAGTGTAATATCAAAAGCATGTGTGAATAAGAGCTTTTATGATATAGTTGTTCCATACCAAAGACTGCAGATGGGCAGGGAAGGGAGATGGAGACCAGTGATTTACTCGGGTGTTGTCACAGTCTATATTGTGTTTGTGTAGTGATGTTTCACAATTGCTTTCCCACTTGTATGAGCAAGATTGAGCGGTGGAGGAACATTTTGCACAGAGTTGCTGTAGATATGCAGGGTGTCAGTTTGAGAATGGTGTCTATTGATGCAGGATGACATACCAGTATTTTAAGTAGCTGATTAATAACAATATTCTTGAGTAGTAGTTATGGTGAGAGGCATCATCTGTTCTACTTCCTTTGCAAAATCAGTGAGAGAACTTCAATTGTCTTTGACAAGGCAGAATCAGGCCTTCAAAGGACTGTTCTTCATGGCAAATCCAAGACAGCAAAAGAATCAGGAACTCTTTATCCAAATGATTGTACATTGTACACACGGGTGAAGACACATTTCTGTGTCGTATTTAACAGCATTTGGAGTTTTCTATGGCTGTAATTTCCATTTAGTTATTATTCTGACTTATAATTCTTTAAAATGAGTAGCAAAACCCAGATGCTCTTTCTGTCTGTTTCCTGCTCTGCCACATTTGAGACATGATTTATACATAGTGGAAGCCTCATTGCTGTAGGAGATGTTGTGCATGACACCCAGTGCCTCTAACGAAGATTAGCAATTTCTGTGAGAGCAACTTGTGGTGAATCCACAAAAAGTAAAGGGTAGAAGGGAGAACTGAATTTGTTTTGGTTTGTGTAATTCTGAAAAGGAAAACACTGTGTAGCCTCTTCGAAATTTGAGGCAGGCCCGTTTTGTGTGTAGGTCTTTCCCGAGGATACAATGTTTCCAAGAGGATACAGTGTTTCTAAAGTGGATACAATGTTTCTAAACGGAGAAGTGAAGCAAAGGTTGCTTGTCCTCTCTGTCCTTGCAGATTGGAGGCTCCTATTGAACTCCTCAGCCAGGCGGTCTGTTTCACAGTGTTCACTTATAGTAAAACCTAATCTTCTCCTAGGAGTTTATATTAGCTGAAAGACTTTTCAGGCCTGACACTGTCAAATCAGAGAAAAAGATAATTTTCATAATTTCATATTGTTTTTTCATAATTTCGTATTTTTGCATGCAAAGACTTTTTTTCTTTTGTCTTCTTGGGCGCCTTGTTTGTTTCTGTGCCTCCTTGCTTGCAACCGTGATGGGAATAAATTCCTTCTCTGTATATTTGTTGTAAAGTTAACTTCAGTATCAAACACAGTCATTTATTAGGAAAGTAAATATTTACTTTTTTTTTTTTTTTTTTTTTTTTTAAGGTTTCATTTGTGGTAAAGCTATGCAGATGAAATTGTTTGGATAAGTGCTCCTCTATTAATTGTATTGACTTCATTCAGATGCAAATGAATGAAATAAACTGACTGACACAGATCATACCAGTAGCCAGAAGATGTGTAAGTTTGCATTGTTACAATGTAAATCACTCAGATACGTTGCTCCTCATTGGTGTCTTCATGACAGATGTCTTGTGGTTAATCCTATGTGGTTGATGATGATATATGGGCTCTCAGGTAATGGAAGTGGTGTCACTCCTGCGAGATTCAAATTTATTCAAGAAGAAAATTTGTTGACAGATTTGTGTTTGTCCCTCCCAAAGTATAAATCAAGCAGCAGTTTGTTCTTGTGTGACTTTGCATTAATAGAATAAATCTTGAAATTGCACTCTGCACTCTGCTGCAGAACATGGCAGTGAAGAGTGGGAGAGTCTAATGGATGGACCGACATGACGCTGTTTTATTTAACTGATTGCTCATTTTGCTTCTGTCCTGCTCCCTTCCCCACCCCCTTCCACAGCTATATTTAGAGGCTAGCCAGGCCATTCAAAGTTTAGTATCGATGCTGTGTGGGAGCCTGACCTTTCAGCCTCGTGCTGGCGAGAGGTGGCAGGACTGGATCAACCATCACGTCCTGTTTGACTTGCCTGTGAGTCAAACTCTGGTGATTTGGAGTCAACCTTCAACGCACCCTATTTGCCTTCATGGGTGAGAAGCTGACAACTTTTGCTCCAGGGTTACTGGAGTGTGAGATGCGAGCTGAAGATGCAGTAGATAGGGCAGAGGGCATTTTTGGATGTGCGGTGCCAGAGCTAGCAAAACCTTGAGGTGGTGCATTGGTGACCTGCAAGATAAAGGGAGATTAGGAGAGTTCAGAAGGCATTTTTGGCAGAGGAGGAGACAAGGGAGCCTGGTGTACCACTACATCACAATAGGTTCTTAAAACTAGGTATCCATAGTTACAGGAGGAGAGTTAAAAATCTAGATTTCAGGGACTCACTTGATTCAATGTCCTCCTTCCCTTTTAGAGAAGAAAGTGTTAGCAGTTCTTAAAGCTGGAATGATGTGCCTGTGTGAATTCCCTGGTGCTCAGAGAATGGAGTGATTAAAGTTTGCTCTATTTCTCCCTCTTGTTCTAATTTTTCTGGCTGTGGGAAGGAAAAAAAAGGCATTGCAATTCCTGGCCATATAAGGGACTTGTTAGTTTCTTTATGTGGTTGGGAATTGTTTCTTCTTTTGGTCTTCAAAGGCTGTTGCTGCTGAGTTTGCTTTAAAGGGAAGAAGGAACTACTTCTTGCTTAGACAAAGGCTGCAATCCTTATTTCTTCTTTCTCACATCTCTCTGACCTTTTATTTGTGGACAGGCATATAAATAAATTGTGCTTGTTGGTATCATGCGAGTTGATGGATTTCCTTACAAAGAGAAGCAGTTTTCATTTCTGTTCTCTCATTTTATAGTGGTGAATTTGATTTGATGCCACTTAGTAAGCAGATGACCCTTTCCTTACATCTTTTGGTTCCTGACGGGGGGGTGGGGGGGGTGGGGGGGGGGTCTGAGCTGTGTTAGTGATCCTTCATTTCGGCTTTTAACAAACTATGAAATATTAAAAATTAAGTAGGCCCCCTAGAGCTTGGCTGATATGTCTGTGATGCAGGATGCTGATTTCATATTAAATGAAGCATAACACACATCTTAAAATACAAATCCAGATTCTTATAAACACACAAACAGGGACATATCACTTGTAAGTCAGAATATTTTATCTTGCAAATGTTATCCTTTTAAGACAAACCAAACAATATTTTTTTTTTGCAAAGGTGATGTTACCAGCAGCGTTCATTTACCATTTATTCTAGAAAATAATATCTACCTTCAGCTAATTAGAGCTAAGTTTTTCAGTGTATTTGCTTTAAGATCAAAACTGCTGACGAGGCTTATTTTAGTGTCAGCTGAGATTTGTCCACACAGCTGTTGATGTTCTGCTTAGCTGATAAACACAAACCAGTAATCTACCATATGCAGTAGAACAGTATAGTTTATACTTGTTTCTTGTGCTAATGACACTTCTGAAATTGTTTAGCAGAATGGACATTGGTGATGAAAAGAGCTGTGAACAGTACAATGAATTAAGGTAAAGAATAGGACTGATAGCTCTTACAGAAGTCCCTGCCTGGTTTTGCATTCACAAAATCTACTTTCAATCCATCTCTATACCTGAAAGACATCAGGGAAAAAAAAGTCAGAGGCTCTGCAGTCCTTCAGATGTTTGACAGTGCGTGCAGTAGGTCCTGGTAAGCTGAATGCTTTACCTAGGCTGTATTAAGGCAGCATTTACTGGGTCAAGGTAAAGCTGCACTAAGTACTAAGCTAAACAATCCTTCATGAAAACAAGCATAAAATAGACATATTGCTGTGGTCTCTAGCAAAGCAGCTGGAAGCTTTCTGCCTGGGAGAACATCGAATTCACTTGATTTTGTGTTTGTGTTCTTCCTATCTCTTTGGAGCTTTTGCATCCTAAAGAAACATGGGGGTTGATCAAATGATCTCCAGTAAAAGTGTCCTTTCCAGTGACACTTCTATGGTGGTGCCAGCTGCTGGTATAAGATGTGATAGTAATATATCTGGCTGATGTATGATGATTCCAGGATGGCAATAGTGGTACATGCTGATCCCACCTGTCTGTTTGTCCTCCCAAATACAGGTGTGCAATGCACCAAGTCATCTTGAATTTTGAGGTTATGGCTGGAATTCTCTTCTCCGGAAAAAGGCCACGAGAATGCTGTAGGCTACTGGCTCACCAGGACGTACTTGCTATCTGTGTGATTTAGCCTTGTTGGCCACTCAGTTTCTGCTTTATATCTCTGCCGTTTTGCAAAATCACTGTAATTGCATACAGTTGTCCCTGTGCAGCGTGCAATTTCCTGTAGTTTGAAAAGCTTTCAGCATAAGATTGTTTAAACTTAATAGCATAAACATTAATTTACTGTGTTAGATGAATTATTGGGTGTTTTTAGCATGCATAAGTCTGGCAATAATTGTGCTGGACAGAAGAAATAAGTTTTGTTTCCTTCACTTTCTGCCCTGCTTTTACTTAAATGGATCCCTGGTGATGGTAATACTTAGCATGTAGCAGTCGTTTTAGTTTTCAGAGGGCTGTATAAACATTAATTCATCTTCAGAGCCCATTCTGAGAGATGCCTTAAACACCTTATTTACTCATGTGATGGCTGCATGCAAATGATGGACTCAGCCTCTAGAAGCCTGTACTGAATTATTGGGAGTTTGGGGATTGACTTGGGTAGCATTCACACTTTCTGTTTTTGGGGGCAGAACCGAGAGATGGAGAACGTTGTTGCTGCTTTATCAGCAAGTGCAGTGTGAGTGGCATAAGAGTTGAGGCAAAGTTGGGAAAATAAAGAGAAAACGCTTGCAGAAGGTTGCATGTGGTTCTCTGGTTATCCAGAAGTGCTGAGTACCCACAACTCACAACAGATGGAACTCTCAAAGACATTTGAAGCCAGACCCAATGATGCTTTGGACCACACTTTTCCAGGAGACATTAAAAACTCAGTGAGCACCTAGCTAAGGATGCAATGGGCTACTTCATCCTTCCAAGTAAGAGGGAAAACTTTTCAAACAGTGTCCCTGTATGCAGCCCCCAGCCTCACTGGCGCTTGTGGAGCCTTGCAGCAGGTGCTGATAAGAAGGGTATATCAATTGATTGTCATGATTTGATCAGCATCCTGTGAGGATGGCTCTGTGGTTGAATCCTTCAGGATAATTTTTTTCCCAATCTACAGCACCCTGTTAGTCAGCAAGGGAATAGCAAAGAAATTATTTATGGGTAGGTGTTAGCTAAATAGTAGTTGATACGGATTCATCAGAGCCAACTGTCTTTTCTCATGCCTGACATGATATGTCTTGCCAGGATTTATTTTAGATTTTTTTGTGTCATTATTGTGGTGTGGTTTTTTTTGTTTGGGTTTTTTTTTGTTGTTGTTGTTTTTTTTTTTTTTTTTTTTTATTCCTCTCATCTTGGCTTGTGACTTTATCATATGTGCTTCCCTTCCTGTTGTGTTGGAAGTAATTGCATTTTAAAAAATTGCAGCTTGTTTGACTCAGAGGTACATTGTGGATGGGAGAGAAATGGATGATAATCCTGATGCTGATAACTTCTTGTGTCCCAAAGGCTTTGTTTTAAATATGTGAAAACACCATAAACAAACTTTTGGTGTTTTTAAAGTTGAAGAAGGAGCTATGCCAATGGCCACAAAGATGTAGGCTCTGATTTTACAGTGTGTTGAGGAATGAAGTATGACGGCCATGCTCCAACAGCAGCTGATGAAGTAGATTGCATGCATGCTTCATCTCTCCTTGTCTTTTAGCAAGAGAGTAAATTATTACTTGTTTATTATTTCTTAACCTTCAACAGGTGACTTCTTTTCTGTGCTAGTCAGCTGTTCTAGGGTAGAGATAGGAGAATTTTACTTCCTTCTTCCTCATTCTCCTATTCTCATTTGCTGTCAGGAGAAATTTTTGGGTAAGTTCATGCCTTCTTTCTAACAAGCCTGAGTGACTAAGAGGTGATCTGATACTTGGGTGACAAGGACAGACTTTGAAAAGGCTGAAGCATAAGGTGTGGGCACCTCCAGCACAAAATGAATGCATCAGAAGCCTTATTTTTATTCTGGTGTTTGTCCATCTTCTGTGATTTAGCAATTCTACTCCATTATTATTTTCTCTGTTTTGGATTTTTCACCTTGTGCTGGTGTTTTGTTTTGGTTTGGGTTTTTTTCATCCTTTTAAGAGCTCTTCTGTTTCTCATTTTTATATGAGAAATACACCTAACACTTGTGTGTATGTCATAGTGCTTTTTCTGCTATTTGACCATCACTACTTTTTTTTTTTTTTTTTTTTTAAATCCAGATACTGCAATTGTATTTCCTGAGACAGTCATACTCTTCTTCCCCCTCCTTTTTTTTTTGATGGTGTTTTACTGTGTATAGACTGCCTGTGACTTTGCAGTTCTATTGTGCCGAGCTGCATACAAAGCCAGGGTAAGAGATAGTCCCTGCCTGCAAGAGTTTATGAGCAATGTAAATAAGACAGGCTTACACAGGTGAGGAAGAACAGAAGCAGAGAGAAGTGGGAGGTTCATTTCAGAGCAGTGCCAGGACCTGGATGGTAGATGGTAACTGGTGTCTGTTGTTTACCCATATACTATTACCTATATACTCCCATCACCTTGGGAATGAATCTCTCTACCTTCTCCATTCACACATGGCTAATTTTTTTTTTTCATTTTCTTTCCTAGTGTTTGGTATTGCAGTTGCATGTAGTCAGTTCACAACTACCTTGGTGCTTCCTGAGGCTTTCTGATTTGCTGTTTGGTGGCTGTTGTCCCATCCATTTCTGTCTGGCAGATTCTGGGTGCTGGCAGTAGCTGCAGTGTGGTTCTCTGGAGGTGCCTGTGTCGGTATGCTGGCATTTCAAAAATAAAGGCTTAGCTGATGTTGCTGGCTGGCTTCATGGGGAGTGAAATGGAACTGTGCAAAGCAGCTGAGGTCAATGTGAGACAGCAGGTCTATTCCCAGCAGATGAGAGCTCTAGAAATATCGTGGTGTGCAATGGCTAGGGGCTGGTGCTTGGTGAGGATTAGAAGTAGTATTTTTTCGTGCTCGATTTCCATTTTGCTAGGCTGTTGCAGGAGATCTGTGTTTCCTACAACTGTTCAGTGCTTTGAAAAAGTAAATACCGTGGGGGAAAGGGATGTGTATGTCTTGCACTTCAGCAAGTTGTCTGCTGAAATATGTTAGGCTGAAATTTCAAAGGGACAGTGCTTGTACAGTAGCTCAGGGCCTCAGAAGTGCTGGTCACCTGCAGCTCCTAATAATTTCAACTAGAACCGTGTGTACTTTGCACTTTTGAAGACCAGGAGCTCCTTAGGGCTTAAATGTTACCTTTATTTTTTAAATAGCAGTCACCAGTTGACAAGGAAATCCTCTCTCACTTCTACTGTATATTTCTTAGGGGGAAAAAAAAAGAGGTATTGGGAGACGAAGGGAAGGACTTCTGTTTTGTAGCAGTAATAGAATTTATTTACAAAAGCAAATATTTCTGTATCTCTTACAGGTAACACTTTGTGTTGTTAGCAGCATAATGTTAGTGATATTTAAATAACTTTATTGTTTGCTTGCATCTTAATCTGCTTGATGAGGAGGGACATAGTTTCTTCCCTTTTTAATTAAAAAAAAATAGTGCTTGGTATGCAAGGCTGCTAGATAATTATTATTTGCTTAGACAAGGAGAAATATGAAAGAGGAATTTCAAGCAGTTATGTGGAGTTTGTTTTTATGAAACATGCACTTTGAAAAACACTCTCTGCTTTGGTCTGCTACCAAAGATTTCATGGTTCTATTAAGTGATGGGAATTTATTATTCCTAAAAGTACAGTAGTTTGAAAGGATCTAAATTTTCAATATGTGTGGTTGTGCCAGTTTGTATCTCCCTCTAGGCTGTAGTGAAAAGCTTGAATATCTAACACAAGGGTGTACCTTAAAGGCTCAAAAGTCACACAGAAAAGGCAGAATGCAGTCTTGCAAACAGTAAGGGATGTACCAGTGCTCCCTAGGCTTAGGTGTCTATTGCAGTTCTGAGTATTTCTTAAATGTACAGATTGAGATTTTTTGGGGGTTAACAATCAACTGATGATCACAGACTTTCTTAAAATAGACTTGCATTTTGGAAGTCTATGTTTGTGCTTTGTATTGCTGCTGAGTGCTCCTGCATCTGTTGCTTACTCAGCATTGACAGTGGGAATATCCAAAGCAGACATCTGGAGGGAAAACTTGAGCCTGATTTGTTTAGTTGTATTAATTTCCTTTCTGCTGCTGGTAGAAACGATTTACTGACAAATGGGGTGCTCATGTTGGGAGACTGCTAAATTTTTGAGGTGCTCTCCCTTTGGGCCCCTTCCTGTGGTCGGGGTGTGCTTGCAGCTCGACGTCACCTCATGAGCAATGCTGCTGAAAGCACAGGGATACATACACCATGAGGAATTATTCAATGGGAAGAAGACTGGCAGAATTTGGCCTTTAGCACAGAAATTTCATTTTGTGAGTGTGTTACAAACAATAGAGAGTTAAGAGATGAAAAACTGCCGCTACACAGAAAAATAATACTGTTTCAATTTAAGCCTTGGTTTAGTAAGTTTTCCTGGGAAGGAACTTGTTCCTGAGGGCATTTTATCTGATTTTCTCTCTGTCTTAGTGTTTTATGCTGCTGCCCATCACTGCAGTATCTGAATGCTTCCTATACAGAGACTGATAGCAACTTTGAAGTCCTCAGTGAACTGCAGTCTTTGGGTGAGAAAACATCTTGGGGTGGTATTTTTCAAATAAAATCTTAGTCTTATTTAAATTTATAATAGTAAAATTGGTATTTAGGTTTTTTTAAATATCGTGTTGGGAGATGCTATTAAGTATTTTTTTATTTTTCTTTGTTCCCCTTTTTATGATTTTACTGAGGTTTCTGGGGTACAAGAAGTGCCAGTGTTAAAGATGGAATACGTTATGGACTTGACAAAGTGTGTTTTGATAAGCATTACATCAAGTAGATAATGGATAAGTTATCACATATCCAGTGTTGCAGAGCTTTTCATTTGTGTTCAATGTTATCTAGGTTGTTTGAAAAACATTCAAATGATATTTACATGTTTACAGGTGATGCATACCAGCTCTGTATCAGCTCATGAGAACTGTTACATGCAGTCTTCTATCTTTTAAAACGATTCAAGTTAAAGCAAATGTTTAAATTAATAGACAGGACAAAATTCTTAAAACTAGTCCAAGTGGAGGCCAGTCACAAGAGGAGTCCCTCAGGGCTCAGTCCTGGGACCAGTCTTGTTCAACATCTTTGTTGGTGACATGGACAGTGGCATTGAGTGCACCCTCAGCAGGTTTGCTGATGACACCAAGCTGTGTGGTGCAGCAGACAGGTTGGAGGGAAGGGATCCATCCAGAGGGACCAGGACAGGCTGGAGAGGTGGGCACAAGCCAACCTCATGAGGTTCAACGAGACCAAATGCAAGGTCCTATATCTGAGTTGGGCAATCCCAAGCACTGATATAGGCTGAGCAGTGACTGGCTGGAGAACAGCCCTGAAGAAGTGGACTTGGGGGTGCTGGTGGACAAGAAGCTCAACATGAGCTGTCCGTGTGTGCTTGCAGCCCAGAAAACCAATCCCATCCTGGGTTGCATCAGCAGAAGCATAGACAGCAGGTGAGGGAGATGATTACAAGAAGGGTCTGGAGGTGCTGCAATGTGTCCAGAGAAGGACCATGAGGAGATCAGAGGGCTGGTGCACCTTTCCTATGAGGACAGACTGAGGGAGTTGGGGCTGTTCAGTCTGGAGAAGAGAAGGCTCCCAGCAGACCTTACTGTGCCCTTCCAGTATCTGAAGGGGGCCTACAAGAAAGCTGGGGAGGGACTTTTTAGGATGTCAGGTAGTGATAGGACTAGGGGAAATGGAGCAAAACTAGAAGTGGGTAGATTCAGATTGGATGTTAAGAAGAAGTTTTATACCATGAGGATGGTGAGACACTAGAACAGGTTGCCCAGGGAGGTGGTAGAAGCCTCATCCCTGGAGGTTTTTGCAGCCAGGCTGGATATGGCTGTGAGCAACCTGCTGTAGTGTGAGGTGTCCCTGCCCATGGCAGGGGGGTTGGAACTGGATGATCCTTGAGGTCCCTTCCAACCCTAACAGTTCTATGATTCTAAGGTTACAGTGACTGGACTGGGTTATTCAGGTCTCAGCCATTGCACTGTAAGTCTTGTGGTATCCAGCTATGTAGTCTGTTGTTTAAACAAGGTACTTAGCTTTTCTCAAAGAATTTCAAAGAGAAATAAAAATAACACAATTGTCTTCTCTTTCTTTCCATTCTGTCAGAGAAATACCTTGATTAGTTTATACTTAGTTTGTATGCATGGGCATCTTCCTTGGGTGTGAACAGTAAGAAAATTTTGAAGAAACTTAAGTTGTAGCAAGGAGTCCTGTAGTTAATTCAGGAGATGCCTGGTCCATTTGGTATTTCTTTGCTGTTGTCTGTCTTTTTAAATCTCACCTGACTGGGAACTCTGGATAGTGAAGCAAACACACAGACCTGTCCTGCCAACAACATTTTTATCAGTGCTATAAACAGATGTTTAAGGTCTCTTCCAACCCAAACTGTTCAATGAATCTATGAACACTTATGAATGCATCCAATAGTGTTTTACTGAATATAGGTGTTTCTAACTTTTAACTGAGAAGTGATGCAGGGGGTAGCTAGAGAGAGTTGAAGGCAAACCACTCAATACTGAGGATGGATTTGAGCTAGGCTGGGCATTTAGTGGACAGTTGGTGAAGCAGGAAGATTTCTGGTAGAATTTTGGAGAAATGGAGAGAGCAAGGAGGATCATCTTGCAGTGAGAAGCTATTTTATTTTTTCAGTGGACTGATATTTTGTTAGGATACAGTGTTAGAAGAGACCTCAGTAAGTCATCCAGACCATTGGCCCTTCCTCAGAGGTGAAATCAAGTGGATTTACAGTATCTCTACCAGACATTTCTCACTGGCATGTGTTAAAATGGCACACAAGAAATTTCCACTCTGTGGTGAGATGTGTGGCTGAGGAGGCTGCTGAAACCCTCACCCTCTGGTTGAAAATGTTCTGCTATAAGGAGGAGAGGGGGGAAAGGCAAATTTGTCTGGTTCTTTAATTTCTGTCCTTGAATGACAGCATGCTTCTTCATAAACACACTTAACTTTGAGTAGAATATATGGAGGTGAAGGAGCATGGTCAACTCAGGAGTGACAGTTCTAGCTGAAATGTCTTTATTATGTTTTTTTACAATACTCAGTTTTTTTTTCTATAGGTTTTGGTTTAACCTCACTTACTCTTTAAAGGTGCTAAACATGTATGTGTAAGTCACAGGTTTTTTTTACCAGTGGGTTCAAGAAGCCAGTAGTGTATTCTTGTTGCAAAAGCCTAGCCTTATTTTTTCACTGCTGACTGCCTGTCAGGCTTGGTGGGAGATACTGGGTGCATATGATTTTTGGAAATCAGGCCATGGGTTATAAATAACTCTGAACTAATTAGGTTTTAAAATGATAAAGGTTCACAAAGGAAGTGCATCTTTCTTGTCTTTCCCTAGTAAAGAGACCAGGGCAACTCAGGTGAATTTCTTGCTGGTGTGATGGTGTACTTGCTTCTTAGTATGTTCTTTGAGCAAGTTTCTCTTTTTTTGAGGACTGTGAGTCAGCAGAGTTCTGAAGTGGGTGAGTCATAGACAAACTAGTTGAATGATGGCTACCAAGTGGGTGAGGGAATCAAAGATTTTATTCTGGGAAGGTATAAATGCAGACAGAGGCCATGTCTGGAGGTGAAGAAGGGCATGGGATGAAAGGCATTAACCAACAGGAAGCACTGAAGTGGTGTGGGACACTGGCTGCCCTTTGTGGTTTGCTGCAGCAATTCACTTCCTTACAGCTCTGTTTGATGCTCCTGTGAGAAGGCTGTGTCTCAGTTGGGGAGCAGATGTCCCAAGTGAACAGCTAATCCTGAGAGATCATAGAGAAACATTAACTTTGAGAGCCAACTAGTTTCTATCCATGAGTTAGATTTCTGACCAAAAGAGAAATTGGGCTAGTCCATTCTTCAGCCATTTCATTCACAGAGTGTAAACCTTTAACATTATTCTGTCTGGGACAGGCAGCATCCAAGTAAGTGTTGCTAGGCACAACAGATTATTGTGCTGATCTCTGAAATCAGAAACAATCTGTATGCTGTTTTGTCTGATGAATTGTACAATTGTTTCAGATGGAAAAGACCTTTAAGACTGAGTCCAGACATTATCTAACTCTACTGAGCCTGGTGCTAAACCATGTCCCTTAGCACCACATCTTTGCATCTTTTAAACCTCTCCATGGATGGTGACTCAACCACTTCCCTGGGGAGCTTATTCCAGTGCTTGAGAACCCTTACAGTGGAAGAGTTTCTTCTAACATTCGATCTAAACCTCCCCTGGTGCAACTTGAGGCCATTTCCTCTTGTCCTAAGAGTTGTTACTAGGGAGAAGAGACTGAAATCCACCTTGCCATGATCTCCTTTTAGGAAGCTGTAAAGAGCAGTAAGGTCTCCCCGTAACTCCCTTTTCTGCAGGCTAAACAACCAGAGTTGCCTCAGCTGCTTTTCAGAAGACTTGCTCTCCAGATTCTTCACCAGCTTGGTTGCACTTCTCTGGATGTCACTTCAATGTCTTTCTTGTAGTGAGGACCTCAAAACCCAACATATTACTCAAGGTGTGACCTTACCAGTGTTGAGTATGGGAGGGACAATCACTTCCCTGGTGCTGCTTGTCACACTATTTCTAATGCAAGCCAGGATGCTGTTGGCTGCCTTGGCCACCTGAGCACACTGCTGACTCCTGTTCAGCTGCTGTTGATAATACCACTGGGTCTTTCTCTGATGGGCAGCTTTCCAGCAACTCTTCCCCAAGTCTGGAGTATCGCATGGGATTATTGTGATCCAAGTGCAGGACCTGGCACTTGGCCTTGTTGAATCTCATACAGCTTGCCTTGGCCCATTGATCCAGGCTGTCCATGCCCCTCTGTAGAGATTTCTAGCCTCAAGCAGATCAACACTCTCACCCAATTTGTCAACATCTGCAAATTTACTGAGGGTACACTCAATCCCCTCATCCAGATCATGGATAAGTGTGTCAAAGAGAACTGGCCCCAATACTGATCCCTGGAGAACACCACTAGTGACTGGTCTTCAACTGGATTCAACTCTACCACCACTCTGTGTTCAGCCATCAAGACAGTTTTTACTCAGCAAAGTGTCCAACCATCCAAGCCATGAGCAGCCAGTTCCTTCAGGAAGATGCTGTGGGAAACAGTGTCAGATTCTTTGCTACAGTCCAGGCAAACAAAATCCACAGCTTTTCCCTCCTCCACTAAACAGGTCACCTTCTTGTAGAAGGAGATCTGGTTCATCAGGCATGACTGCCCTTCATGAACCCATGCTGACTAGGCTGGATCACTTGGTTGCCCTGCACCTGAATCTTCTTGCAGGGTTTAACAACTAGAATGCAAGCCACATGAAAGCATCCTGTTTTGGATAATCCCATTTGCTAGTTGGTAGGAGACCAGAATATCATTTCAGAGCATCTCTTTGTGCGTTTTTCCTGCGTTCCTGCCATTCCCAAAGTCGTAATGGAATTTGAAAGTAATTTCCCTCTAGGTGTGAGGGTTCGTACTACACAGTATTTTGTAATTCAAAAGGAAACCAGAGAATATGACTGTATATCATCACCACCAGAGTTATTGCTGACCACATTCCTCTGTATTTTTGGGACACATGCAGCATTTGTTGTGTGTGATGGAGTGTTTGCTTAGAGCAGAATAGCTGTCAGTCAGAGACCTCAGGAAGGGACTGAAGAGCAGTGGCTTAACAATCAATTTGCTTGCAACTCTGAAACTCTGTGCCTTCCTAGTATGTTCAGATAGCCCAGCAGAGAGAATAAACACTTCAACTGGTAGTATCCTGAAGTATCCAGAAACTGAAAGGGGAAACTGTGATGATCAGATTCCAGCTGTCCTGTTTTCTAAATGAAGAAGCTTTTATCAGGATAGCACACAAGTATTTTTCAGTGCAAGCTCAACTCTTTCTGGAACTATTTTGATGACAAATTTTGTATTCGTTTGATCTCAGATCTAGAAACTGAGAGACACACAACTCAAGGCTGGGGCACAATCTGATACACTCTCTATAAGAAATAGAGAAATAAATGTATCCAGTCTAGTAAAATGAGCCAATGGCTGAAAGTTGAAAGGCAGTAACAGTTAAGAGATGACACATGCATACTTTGAAATGTGACAGTAATTTGCTGCTAGAACAGATTAGTGAGGGATGCAGCAGTTTCCCCTGTAGCTTGAAGCCTTTAAATCAACTTTGGATTCCTTTCTCATTCATTCTCAGCTTGCTGTGTTCAATCCAAAGGTTACTGGGTGATAACTGATGGCCTCTGCGGTGCAGAAGGTCAAAGTAGATCATCATAATGATCTTTCTGGCCCTAAAATGAGGGTCTGTGTGCTGTGGCAGCTTTTATCATTTGAGTAACAAATTCAATCACTAGTGGTAATTGAGGACACTCAGAAACAAATCTCAAACTGATTTTAAGTGATGGGGAGAGTAGATGTGCAAGTAAGAGATACCTGGCTTCTCTATCTTCTCTGTCACATCAACTTGGATTTCCTTAGTCATGTTCACTTGACAGGACTAGGGGGAATGGAATAAACTGGAAGTGGGGAGATTCAGACTGGACATGAGGAAGAAGTTCTTTCCCATGAGAGTGGTGAGAGCCTGGAATGGGTTGTCCAGGGAGGTGGTTGAGGCCCCATCCCTGAAGGTGTTTAAGGCCAGGCTGGATGAGGCTCTGGCCAGCCTGATCTAGTGTGAGGTGTCCCTGCCCATGGCAGGGGGGTTGGAACTGGATGATCCTTGCGGTCCCTTCCAACCCTGACTGATTCTACGATTCTACTTACCTACACTCTGCCTCTTACTTGGCCCATGGCATCTCATGGATTCTCAGCATAAATCCAGGGTGAAACAGTAAAACAAGGGATGATTCAAGACAGATTAATGAAGAGAGCAACATGTAGGAAATACTTGAAGTGCTCTCGACTTCGGGCCTTTACAACATTTCTGAATCTTTGGCATATAAATTACATCAATTTGGAGTACCTCTCAGGCATCAGTAGACCGGGTAGAACAAGTTCTAAGGAACTCTGAATGAGTACAAATGAGAATATATTACATTACCTTACAGATTGCCTTTGAATTTGGCCCAGATTCTTTCCTTTATTTTAATTTTGTTAGCTTTGTGCATTGCCATTATGGTATTTTCAACAAGTGGCCTGGCAGCTAATGTGTTCTTTCTACCAGCAGTAAATCAACCATGTCAGCCTACACTGTTCCATATAAATACTTCTCTTTGTGTTCAGAGTGTTCTGAATCCTAGTAAATTTACAGCAGGGTGTTAGTTGCAATGCTTGTCAAGAAATATTGTAAAAAGTGATAATTATTTGTGAGCCACCTGATTTATCCTTTGCTCCTTGGCTGACTATGTTCTGAATCTTGGTGAGAGTCAGTAGTGGGCTGGACAACAGGATAATTTCTGTATGGCTTATGAAGACTTTTGTTTTTTTTCCTTTATGCTTGTTTGACCTCCCCAAAATTCCTGCAACAGATGAAGGTTAACATCTTTATTGATGATCTTGATAAGGACATACAGTGTGTATCATCAGTAAGTTCACAGCTGATACCAAGATGGACATGGGTGGCAGCCCAGCTGAAGTGCTTCTACACCAGTGCATGTGGCATAGAATCATAGAATCAAGAAGGCTGGAAGAGACTCAAAGATCGAGTCCAACCTGTCACCCTAAACCTCATGCCTATCTAAACCATGGCACCAAGTGCCACGTCCAATCCCCTCTTGAACACCTCCAGGGATGGTGACTCCACCACCTCCCTGGGCAGCACATTCCAATGGCCAACCACTCTCTCTGTGAAGAACTTTCTCCTCACCTCCAGCCTAAACCTCCCCTGGCGCAGCTTGAGACTGTGTCCTCTTGTTCTGGCGCTGGTTGCCTGGCAGAAGAGACCAAACCCCTCCTGGCTACAACCTCCCTTCAGGTAGTTGTAGACAGCAATGAGGTCTCCCCTGAGCCTTCTCTTCTCCAGGCTAAACAGTCCCAGCTCCCTCAGCCTCTCCTCATAGGGCTTGTGCTCAAGGCCTCTCCCCAGCCTCGTTGCCCTTCTCTGGACATGCTCCAGCAATTCAACATCTTTCCTAAACTGAGGAGCCCAGAACTGGACACAGTACTCAAGGTGTGGCCTAACCAGTGCCGTGTACAGGGGTACAATGACCTCCCTGCTCCTGCTGGCCACACTATGCCTGATGCAGGCCAGGATGCCATTGGCTCTCTTGGCCACCTGGGCACACTGCTGGCTCATGTTCAGGTGGCTGTCAACCAGTACCCCCAGGTCCCTTTCCACCTGGCTGCTCTCCAGCCACTCTGACCCCAGCCTGTAGCTCTGCATGGGGTTGTTGTGGCCGAAGTGCAGCACCCGGCACTTGGATTTGTTGAATGCCATCCTGTTGGACTCTGCCCATCTGTCCAGCCTGTCAAGGTCCCTCTGCAGAGCCCTTCTACCTTCTAACAGATCAACACCTGCTCTCAGCTTGGTGTCAAAGGCAACAAAGAGGAGGAACTGGAAAGTACCACGGTGCAGGAAACCTATGATATAGTGCAAATTACAGAAACTTGGTGAGATGAATCCTATGACTGGAGTGTGGCTATTGATGGCTACAAGCTGTTCAGAAGGGACAGAAGATCAAGAAAGGGTAGAGGTGGACATAGACCTGATGGAGCTGGTCCAGAGGAGGACCACCAAAATGTTCAGGGAATTGGAACACCTCTCCTCTGAAGACAGGCTGAGGGAGCTGGGATTCAGCCTGGAGGAGAGAAGGCTCAGGGGAGACATTCCAGGATCTGAAGGGGGCTTACAGGAAGGGATGGAGAGAGACTCTTTACAAAGACCTGTAGTGATAGGATGAGGGACAAAGGTTTCAAAGCTGAGAAGAGCAGATTTAGATTAGATGTTCAGAACAAGCTCTTTACACTGGAACAGGTTGCCCAGGGAGGTAGCTGAGGCCCCATCCCTGGAGATATTTAAGGTGAGGCTCCACAGGGCTCTGGGCAATCTGATCTAGTTGAGGATGCCCCTGATTACTGCAGAGGGTGTTGGACTAGATGCCCTTTGGAGGTCCCTTCCAACCCAGACCATTCTATGATTCTCGGTGGTGGTGTTGATCTGCACAAGAGTAGGGAGGCTCTACAGAGGGACTTGGATGGATTGGATCAATGGGCCAACATTAATGGGATAAGCTTCAATAAGGTTAAGTGCCACAACTCAGTGCTGGGCCACAGCAACCCCAGGCGATGCTACAGGCTTGGAGAAGTGTAGCTGGAAAGCTGTCTAACAGAAAGGGACCTGGGGGTTCTAATTGGCAAGAGGCTGATTATGAGCCAGGGGGCCAAGAAAGATAATGGCATCCTGGCTTGTATTAACAGGACTGTGTCCAGAAGGAGACAGGAGCTGACTGTAGCCCTGTACTTGGCACTGGTGCAGCCACACCATGAGTATTGTGTCCATACAAGAGAGATGTGGATGTGCTGGAGCAAGTGTGGAGGAGGGCAATGAAGCTGGGGAAGGGCCTGGAGTGACTGAGGGAGCTGGGGCTATTTGGTTTGAAGAAGAGGAGGTTAAAGGGAGACCTCATCACTCTCTACACCTACCTGAAAGGATGTTGTAGAGATGATGGTGGTGGTCTCTTCTCACAGGTAACTAGCAGCAGGGCAAGAGGTTGTGAACTGAAAATACAACAGGGTAAGTTTAGAGTAGACATTAGGAATTATTTTTTTTCACAGAAAGAGTAGTCAGACATTGGAATAGGCTGCCCAGGGAGGTGGTTGATTAACTGTCCCTGGATGTGTTTAAAGGCCATTTAGCATGGTGCTTGGGGATATGGTTTAAGGGTGACCTTTGTAGAGTAGGATCAATGGTTGGACCTGATGGTTACCCAGGGGTCTTTTCTAACCTGAATAATTCCATGAAAAATGAAGAAATAAACTAGTAACACTTACATTTTTGGAGAGCTGAAACAAAGGGATCTTTAACTGTAGTTCATTATAAATGGAATATTTTCTTTTATTATTGAATAGAAGGGGGAAAAAAAGTATTTGTATATTAATTACAGTAGAATTCACTTTAGGAATAAATTTCCTACATGCTATGCAACTTCATCTCTCTGCTTGGAGTGTATTGCTAAAAGGCTAAACTCTATCCCAGATTGTAATGTTAATAAAGCAGCACAGAATTATTTTCTTTTCCTGGTGTTGTCACTTCAGTATGTAAGAAGCCATGGGGTAGGTAGAGCAAGGAATTCCTGACTGGTTTCTTCGTCTGCCTTTTACTCTGTGATGTGAACTGAAGCAAAAAGTCACTGTTTTTTGTGTTTTCTTTTTTCGGTCTGAGATTAGTAAGAAGCCTCTAGAATCTTATGAAAGATTTTCAGAGATACAATTGGTGTCTTTTTTTTTTGTTTGTTTGCTTGTTTTTTTCTTTTAAATATTCTCATGTAGTGGGAGCTATATAAATGCAAGCTACCTGTATTATTTCCTATCATATATGATTTTATATCATGCTTCTCCAGAATCCCTGTGTACTCTTGAGTGATGAAGCTGCAAATGTTCCATAAATGCCAGTGCAATTTATTATCATCTTTCACTCAGAGCATTACAAAATGATTTGTAGATGCAGGTGTTGCTAATGGTTTTCAACCTCACTCCTTAAAGATTGGACAACATAATTGTCCCTGTTTCTATAACAAGGATGAAACATGTTAACTAAAAGGAAAACACCCATTTCAAAGATGTCTGGGTTACTGCTACATCTTCTTTATACTTCTGTCTTCTACCTTTTGCTTATGTTTTGTGTAGTGGAATCCACTGGCTACAAATGCTTTAACGTGCAGAAGGCTTGTCTTTAAATTAAAAGGAAGGGCTAAAGGAGAGATTAAAAAATGCTTCCTGGCAGGCCTAAAAAATATTGCAGTGTTTAACTGTGGACATTGTAGCTTTCTTTGTCATCTAAAGATTCTTAAACCTCTTCTTATTCCTAAAATCTACTTCAGCATCTGCACTTGCAGTATGTTATAGGTTGCCTCTGTTTTTGGTTCTAAAAGGTCCTTAGCTAATAGGAGACCTCATCTATGACTCTTATCATAGAAAGTTTGAGGGAAATGTTGTGGGAAAACATTTCTGGCCGTATCTGACTCAACAGAGTTCAGAGAGTTGTCATCAGTGGCACAGAGTTAACTTGGAGGCCTGTGGCAAGTGGTGTTCCCCAGGGGTCGGTGTTGGGTCCAGTTTTGTTCAATATCTTTATCAACGACCTGGATGAGGGCATTGAGAGTACCCTCAGCAAGTTCCTGATGATACAAAACTGGAGGGGTTGGCTGACACCCCACCAGGCTGTGCAGCCATCCAACGTGTCCTGGACAGGCTGGAGAGCTGGGTGTAGGCAAACCTCATGAAGCTTAATAAGGACAAGTGCAGAGTCCTACATCTGGGGAGAAATAACAACAGACACCAGTACATGTTAGTGGCTGCCCTGCTGGAAAGCAGCTCCACAGAGAAAGACCTTGGAGTGCTGGTGGACAGCTCTCCATGGAACACCAATGTGCTCTTGTGGCCAAGAGAGCCAATGGGATCCTGGGATGCATCAAGAAAGGTGTGTCCAGCAGGGCTAGGGAAGTTGTTCTACCTCTCTACTCTGCCTTGGTGAGACCACACCTGGAATCCTGTGTCCAGTTTTGGGCTCCCCAGTTCAAGAGAGACAGAGACCTGCTGGAGAGAATCCAACAGAAAGCCAGGGGGATGATTAGGGGACTTGAGCATCTCCCTTATGAAGACAGACTGAGATCCCTGGAGTCTCAGTTTAGTCTGAGACTAAACTCAGATCCCAGTTTAGTCTGGAGAAGAGAAGACTGAGAGGGGATCTGATCAATGTCTATCAATATCTGAGGGGTGGCTGTCAAGTGGAGGGGGCCAGGATCTTTTCAGTAGTTCACAGTGATAAGTCAAAGAACAAAGTGTTCAAACTTGAACATAGAAGATTTCACCTCAACATGAGGAGAAACTTCTTTACAGTGAGGGTGACAGAGCACTGGAACAGGCTGCCCAGGGGGGTTGTGGAGTCTCCTTCTCTGGAGAATTTCAAAACCCACCTGGATGCATTCCTGTGAGGACTACCCTTAGTGATGCTGCTCTGGCAGGGGGGTTGGACCTGATGATCTCTTGAGGTCCCTTCCAGCCTCTGATGTACTGTGATACTGTGATCTCAGACACTCCTTTGTTAGGCTTCCCAATGAAGAAATTGCTTGATAAATCAAAGCTATAAATTGAGGCATACTGCAGGGACTAATGCTGAAGAATGCAAATTCCTATGGACTTGACTCCTTGTTGGTGAGGACACTGGATCAAAGATCCTGGTGTTAGGAATGACTATATCACTAGAAAAAGGACAAGGTTCCTTCTCTCAGTGCAGAGGTAGTTGGTCCTGGTTGCACAGAGATGCAGATTTAGGTTTTTTTGACCCAGCAGCCTCTGATGGAGAAGATACTGTAGAACACTAGCTGCAAATTTAGAGTTTTCTTCCACTGGCAAAAACTCTTGTGGGGAGGTTAGCTCAGCCATGTCAGCTCTCTCTTGGGGCAAATCCTCTTAGGCCTTACTGTGTAAAGAGATGCAATTTGAAGCCACATACCGGTGGGAGTAAGTGGGATGGCTAACCTGGCCGCTGTCAAATATATTTTAGTACAGCTGTGGTTATGAGATTTTTCTTGTTGTCTTTTAAAGTGAAGCTGTACATATTTTGCTTGTGGCAGCTCTCTGAAGGTTCACTGGCTCACTTTATTTGATTTTGATGAAAATCGATGTTTCTGCCAGCCGTAGTGGTCTCCTGAGTGCGATATCTTGAGTCTGATTCCTTGATTTGAGCTCTTACCGAGTTGAGTGGTAGGGAGGATCCCCACCTCCCTCTAGGAGGAAGGCAGAACTTCAGATCTTTGTGCAGCAGCTCTGTTAGGGGTGGGGTGAGCTTTGGCTCTGCAGGAGGTGCTTTTTATCACTAATTTGCTATAAAAATGCACCAGGTAGGCATTCCAAGCAACCTAGGCTTGACAAACACAGAACAGGCATGGTCAGTATCCCTTCCCTGATAACACTGTTTAGTGTTCATGTGGAAAGATCAGGTCTTGTGGGCAACAGGCTAGTCTGTATTGTGGGTTCATGTGGACCTTTGTGTTTCTCCAGAGGCTGAGAGGAAGAGGTACCAGACAGTCCTTTTCTCTACCTAGCAGTGGTGAAGATGGCAGATTGTGAAATTGTGATATTAGACCTGAGTTCTGAACATCAGAGAAAAATGAGGCAGGGTTAATGGCTTAGATAAACTACCCAAAGGTTGGTGAAGTAATTAAATGTGCACTGCCAGACCAAATAATTTGCTTAATCTTGAACAGGCAATGTTTGTAGATATTTAAATCATTTTAAGAGGGGGCTGTCCAGAGTCATGGGAGGATTCTGATCTATGCAGTGCTGTAGACAAGCAGATCCGTTTCCTTTGCTGCAACACTGCTGAGCTCTGTAGAAAATAAGCACATTCCTACCAAGCTGCCATTTCATAGTAATTCAATTCAGTCTTTAGTGCTAGAGGTCACTTCTCTCCTCGCTGGCAGCTGCTGCTTCCTTCGTGCAGACATTTGCTTTTTTGTGGCTACCAGGTGAATTAGAGTAGGGGAAGCAGCAGATCTGGCTGAATGCTAAGGCATTTTTGTGTTGTTTTCCTGTTTAGGGATTGTGGAGTTTGTTTGTGATGTGGGGGTGTTTGTTTGTTTTTGGGTTTTTTCATCCTTGGGCTCCCTGAGACAGCTCAGCACACAGCCAAACAAGCCCTAGTGCTGGCACCCAAGAGGGAGTACCCAGCCAAGGGAGGTGGCAGGGGTAAAGAGAATTTGCAGTTTGGGCATCTTAAACTGGTATCAAAACTGCAAGCTGAGTTTACATGCCTGATAATGTAAATTGAATAGTTTACTGGTTTCTGGCAGAATTTGTGTTTGGGTTCTCTGGGGTCTAGAGACAAAAATGTCAGAAGCTTCACTACAGTGATTGTCTTTTGCTTCCCATGTGGTTCTTTGCCAAATTAAATAGAGCCAGAAATCTCACCAACCAGCAGCTGCAGGGAGTTAGTCCCACCCTGATCCAGATTAGCTATGGCACATTCTTGTAACCAAAGGCTTTGACATCTTAGTTTAGACAGCTGTTCTGATAAACCAATCTGGGAATCCTGCCCTGGTAGGAATGCTTGATGTGTATTGTTCACAGAAGTTGTTTGCAAAGTTATGGTGAGACAAACTATTAGCCTTGATAGCAGTTATATGCTGTTGCCACTGCTGTGATGGCAATACCAGGTGGTAACCAAAAATCACATGAATGATTTTACTTTACAAGTGGAATGAATTTATATCTCTACCAGAATTATACAGATACAATGCTAGTACTCATCTCTGTGTGTTGTGGGGGAGTGCCTCTTTCCTCAGACACTAGAGTCTTGACACATAGAGACAACAGGTGCAGAGATGGACAGCTTGCTTCCTGCCATGAGCAATATTCTTTTTGCAAAGAGGATTTCTTCCCCTGTCAGTTTTTCTCCTGAGGTCTATGGTAGCATCATTCTTGATGGCGCTGGCTGAATAATTTGGTGGAAGTTGAGCCCAGGGATAATTGGAAATTACAGGAGGGGGGGTAAGTGTAGAGGGGCAACTTCTGACTGGGTCAACAGAGGTAAAACCTTGTTATTGCTTGGAGATGTAAAGTTGGGTCAGCTTAGGTACCTGCATGAGTTGAGCACCAGACTTTGAATCTTAGAGATGGGGATTTGAGCACCATGTAAGGAAAAAAGCATGGTTTGCCACAGGTTGTTGGGATGCTAGAACTTCACCTGGGTTCAGAAGGAGAATGAGTAATTTCAGTGCATAGAAATCCACTGATGATGCTAAGTGCTTGGGAATCTCCTCTGAAAGACTGTCCATGAAGTGCCATATCCTCAAGTTGTTGAAGGTGGGGAATGTGTTCAAAGGTAGTATCAAACACTTTACACAAGTCCAGGTTGTTTTATGCCAGTTGCTCTTCTCTTATCCACTGATGCTGTAACTCCATCATAAAAAACCTACCAAGTTCATCAGGCATGATTTGCCCTTGGTGAAGCCATGTTGGTTAGTCCCTGAAGACTGCTTTGCTCAAAGGAGCTTTCAGTCCATTTTATGTCACTACTCACTATTCTAGTAATAATAATCATAAATCTGAATAGCAAAATGATTCTACTCGGACATTCAACCTTTGCTGCTCCTTTGATTAGGGAAAGATTTAATGTTTTAATTTGAGGCATGTTTTGTTAAAGAATAGAGGGCTTTGATTCAGAGGTTTATCAAGGGGTACGCTTCCTGAGCAGAATGGAAAACATTCTTTGCTGGTGAAGGCTGTTGAAAGTACAAGCACTCCTGTAGCTGATGGATTTGTTCTTGATTTGTATTTATCAGTATATGTTAAGAGAAAAGAAAAATGATGAGGTACTGTTCCACAAACAAGGTAAATCTTATTCCTTCCCACAGCTCTGCTGAGATGGATACAAAACCTGCAACTCCACCTGAGTAATTGCTTGATGTTAGGATAGCTTAGTGCTAGGATTTCTTTCTTGGTGTCATGTGTTGGTGTTTTTTTTTTTTCTTGATTCCTTTCCTTTACATTTTTTTTCCCAAATGACTCTAATCAACTTCAAGCATTTTAGAATAATATTTGTATTGCATCTTAAATGAAATTAAATTTTACTGTATTATCACCTAATCTGAATTCTAGATACAAAACTTCAAAGCAAACACCAAGAAACTCCCTTGATGATTTGATTTTTCTAGTCTTTTATGACAGGCTGATGACCAACTCTGATAGCAAGGAGACCACTGGTTGGCTGTCAGCACTGCGCCATGTCCCTAACATGACCTAGAGCTTAAACCTGCTACTGTCACTGCAATGTGTTTCTTCTAAAACTATTATTGTCAGCCAGCCACTGCAAGTCTGATTTCACATTCTAGCATCCTCTCTGAGAACAGCTAGGCTTAGCTTATCCTCTTGGCACAGGAAGGGCTGTGTTTTTTCGCTCTGTAGGGTGCAATCAGAGCTGAGAAGCGCTGTTCTCCAGGAGCAGCACAGAAGTACTGAGTTTCAGTCTGCTTTCAAAACCAACATGAGACTCCCTGGCATGGCCAAAACTCAAAGATAAGCATTTTCAGGGTTCTTAAGAGTAGGGGGGAGATTATTACAATTTGAAAGATCTAGAGACCATGATGGCTTGAGCAGAAGGAAAGCTTGGAGTCATTCTGTGAAAGACTGGCCATTATTGCCTTCTTTTCTTGAGAAGGTGCAGCATTTCTGCCTTTTTCCCTTGTGCAAGGCAAGTTGATTGCTATAGGAGGAACAAGCCATAACCTTCCTCAAGTTTTGAGTGTCTAGCACCAGCCTACACTCCATAAATTGGAAGGCTGTGAATCCTGGCTGGCCATGCAGAAAATATATTGTGTATTGTAGGCTCTTTGTGATCTTTTCCCCTTTGCACACCTTGACAGAGCCAGACACAATCCAACCCATTATCTGTATGTGAGAGTTTTCTCATGACACACTTGCAGACGTTTCTATTAGCAATTCTGATTTGGAAAGGACAATTGAAGGCTGAAAGAATGACAAATGCAACCTAGATATGACTTTTTGATCCCAGAACCCAATTAAATTTGTGCTTTAAAGTGCATGTGACTCTTGAGTTCAGCTCTAATACTAGACTTATATTATTTCCTGGAAGGAAAGTCACTGCAGACAAATTTCCAGAGGAGCATAATAATGATCCAGTAAAAGAAATGAATCCAGCTTGTGACTTTTTTTTCCCCCCCTGCTAACAGAAATAAGGTAGAACCCATTTAGTTTTATATAGGCTATTCTTGTAATGCTTAGTAACTTTCCTACCAGCAGTGGCTTCCCTCCCCAGATATTTTCTTTATTAGTGCTGCTGTTAGCTACCTGGTGTTAGCATTCATTTGTCTTGCCATGGCTGATGCTGTAGCACTGCTACATGTTTGGGGAGGACAGAAAAAAAAAACAACAGAGTATGGATTGAAGGGAAAGCTTCCTTATCAAATATCCTATTCATAACTTCACTTTTCATGAATAATTAGTATTCTCTGAGCCACGTGTTTCTTTTTCTTTTCATTGTATCAAAGTTCTCTGCCTAAAATACTGCTTCAGCCTAAGCAGTTGAGGTAAGGGGGAACTTGAAGCAGTAGTAACCACTGTCTGGCTCGAAGCGGCCTTTGTGCTTATGAATTATTATTAGAGACATAAATCTTAGACTAGCAGTGCTGTATCTGTAGCTCATTCCTTGTGAGCTTTTGCCTCACAAGGAGACAGTTACCTTTATTTTGTTGCTCGGAGTTTGTGGCACCTTTTTCTCTTACAGAGCTCTAGGAGATATGCCAAAGATCAAAGCCTCCATTCCACTTACCAAGCTCTTTGCTGTGAAGTTTAGAAGTTTATCTGGGGAAACCCAAACAATATTCTTTGGGACAAAGCTGACTACAAATTCTCTTTTCTAGAGAAAGAAATCAAGATAGTGTGAGAAGTCATGCTTCTGTGGGACTAAGCTTTCTTTTTTTTTTGCTTTCTTTTTTTTTTTCCTTTTTTTTTTCCTTTCCTTTTTTTCCTTTCTTTTTTCCTTTCTTTTTTCCTTTCTTTTTTCCTTTCTTTTCTTCCTTTCTTTTCTTCCTTTCTTTTCTTCCTTTCTTTTCTTCCTTTCTTTTCTTCCTTTCTTTTCTTCCTTTCTTTTCTTCCTTTCTTTTCTTCCTTTCTTTTCTTCCTTTCTTTTCTTCCTTTCTTTTCTTCCTTTCTTTTCTTCCTTTCTTTTCTTCCTTTCTTTTCTTCCTTTCTTTTCTTCCTTTCTTTTCTTCCTTTCTTTTCTTCCTTTCTTTTCTTCCTTTCTTTTCTTCCTTTCTTTTCTTCCTTTCTTTTCTTCCTTTCTTTTCTTCCTTTCTTTTCTTCCTTTCTTTTCTTCCTTTCTTTTCTTCCTTTCTTTTCTTCCTTTCTTTTCTTCCTTTCTTTTCTTCCTTTCTTTTCTTCCTTTCTTTTCTTCCTTTCTTTTCTTCCTTTCTTTTCTTCCTTTCTTTTCTTCCTTTCTTTTCTTCCTTTCTTTTCTTCCTTTCTTTTCTTCCTTTCTTTTCTTCCTTTCTTTTCTTCCTTTCTTTTCTTCCTTTCTTTTCTTCCTTTCTTTTCTTCCTTTCTTTTCTTCCTTTCTTTTCTTCCTTTCTTTTCTTCCTTTCTTTTCTTCCTTTCTTTTCTTCCTTTCTTTTCTTCCTTTCTTTTCTTCCTTTCTTTTCTTCCTTTCTTTTCTTCCTTTCTTTTCTTCCTTTCTTTTCTTCCTTTCTTTTCTTCCTTTCTTTTCTTCCTTTCTTTTCTTCCTTTCTTTTCTTCCTTTCTTTTCTTCCTTTCTTTTCTTCCTTTCTTTTCTTCCTTTCTTTTCTTCCTTTCTTTTCTTCCTTTCTTTTCTTCCTTTCTTTTCTTCCTTTCTTTTCTTCCTTTCTTTTCTTCCTTTCTTTTCTTCCTTTCTTTTCTTCCTTTCTTTTCTTCCTTTCTTTTTCTTTCTCTTTTCCTTTCTTTTCTTCCTTTCTTTTCTTCCTTTCTTTTCTTCCTTTCTTTTCTTCCTTTCTTTTCTTCCTTTCTTTTCTTCCTTTCTTTTCTTCCTTTCTTTTCTTCCTTTCTTTTCTTCCTTTCTTTTCTTCCTTTCTTTTCTTCCTTTCTTTTCTTCCTTTCTTTTTCCTTCTTTCTTCCTTTCTTTTCTTCCTTTCTTTTTCCTTTCTCTTTTCCTTTCTTTTCTTCCTTTCTTTTCTTCCTTTCTTTTCTTCCTTTCTTTTCTTCCTTTCTTTTCTTCCTTTCTTTTCTTCCTTTCTTTTCTTTCTTTTCTTCCTTTCTTTCTCCTTTCTTTTCTTCCTTTCTCTTTCTTTCTCTTTCTTTTCTTCCTTTCTTTCTCCTTTCTTTCTCCTTTCTTTCTCCTTTCTTCTCCTTTCTTTCTTCCTTTCTTTTCTTCCTTTCTTTTCTTCCTTTCTTTTCTTCCTTTCTTTTCTTCCTTTCTTTTCTTCCTTTCTTTTCTTCCTTTCTTTTCTTCCTTTCTTTCTTCCTTTCTTTCTTCCTTTCTTTCTTCCTTTCTTTCTTCCTTTCTTTCTTCCTTTCTTTTCTTCCTTTCTTTCTTCCTTTCTTTCTTCCTTTCTTTCTTCCTTTCTTTCTTCCTTTCTTTCTCCTTTCTTTCTTCCTTTCTTTCTCCTTTCTTTTCTTCCTTTCTCTTCTCCTTTCCTTCTCCTTTCTTTCTTCCTTTCTCTTCTTCCTTTCTCTTCTCCCTTTCTCTTTTTCCTTTCTCTTTTTCCTTTCTCTTTTTCCTTTCTCTTTTTCCTTTCTCTTTTTCCTTTCTCTTTTTCCTTTCTCTTTTTCCTTTCTCTTCTCCTTTCTCTTCTCCCTTTCTCTTCTCCCTTTCTCTTCTCCCTTTCTCTTCTCCCTTTCTCTTCTCCTTTCTTTCTTCCTTTCTTTCTCCTTTCTTTCTCCTTTCTTTCTTCCTTTCTTTTCTTCCTTTCTTTCTCCTTTCTTCTCCTTTCTCTTCCTTTCTTCTCCTTTCTTTCTCCTTTCTCTTCTCCTTTCTCTTCTCCTTTCTCTTCTCCTTTCTCTTCTCCCTTTCTCTTCTCCCTTTCTCTTCTCCTTCTTTCTCCTTTCTTTCTCCTTTCTCTTCTCCCTTTCTCTTCTCCCTTTCTCTTCTCCCTTTTCTTCCTTTCTTCTCCTTTCTCTTCTCCCTTTCTCTTCTCCCTTTCTCTTCGTCCCTTTCTCTTCGTCCCTTTCTCTTCGTCCCTTTCTCTTCGTCCCTTTCTCTTCGTCCCTTTCTCTTCGTCCCTTTCTCTTCTCCCTTTCTCTTCGTCCCTTTCTCTTCTCCCTTTCTCTTCGTCCCTTTCTCTTCTCCCTTTCTCTTCTCCCTTTCTCTTCTCCCTTTCTCTTCGTCCCTTTCTCTTCGTCCCTTTCTCTTCGTCCCTTTCTCTTCTCCCTTTCTCTTCGTCCCTTTCTCTTCGTCCCTTTCTCTTCGTCCCTTTCTCTTCGTCCCTTTCTCTTCGTCCCTTTCTCTTCGTCCCTTTCTCTTCTCCCTTTCTCTTCGTCCCTTTCTCTTCGTCCCTTTCTCTTCGTCCCTTTCTCTTCTCCCTTTCTCTTCTCCCTTTCTCTTCGTCCCTTTCTCTTCGACCCTTTCTCTTCACCCTTTCTCTTCACCCTTTCTCTTTTTTACCTTTCTTTCTTAGGTGATTTTTGGCAAGACTGTATTCCTCTTCAGGGTTCTAACAATGTAATAATAGGTTATTTTGTGTTACACAGAAATGTTTGATCTCAAGTTTTGAGTCTCAGAAAGTGATAGGCATTTGGTGTAGTGTTTGTGTGTGAGAAAGGTGTGCTCAATACACTATTTAAAGGTTTAGTTATGTTTTGAGGGGTTGCAGTCTGAACAGCATCTGTGCTGTATGATACTGAGGATGTACCTGGTGTAAACCTTTGCTTCCCTCTGAGAGTTTGATGCTGTTAAGTAGTGTAGAGCACATTAGCACAGCTGCCCCTTGTCATGCTAGAGTATCATTCCAATTTTAGCTTAGCCTCAACTGATCTTGAATCTTTATCTGTCTTCAGTCCAAAGATATTGTATAAATAGGCACAACTGAATGGCATGAAGAAGCTTGGGTTGCAGTCCCCAGCATGGTTGAATCTCATTACAATGGTTAAGAATCATCATGAGAATAAAAACTTCAGGTTTGAAAGGTGGTGCATTTTACAGACCTGCTAAAAAATGATGTGTCATCACTGACCTGAGATCTTGTTTACTAGTATCTCGTTGTGCTTGAGAGGAAAAGCTTCATATCCTATTAGCCATATACTGAATGTTGGCTTCCTTCCCCTCCCTATTGCCAGTGATCGGTATGAAAATATAGAAGGCTAGGGTGTGGTGATGGTTTTGGTGTGGATTTCTTTTTCTTCTTCATTTTCCCATGGAATCATAAAAGAGCAAGGTATCCAGCTCCTGTTTGAGCCTCACTGGAAACTGACTGGCTGATTTCCATTCCAACACTAATACATCATGAATATTAGAAATCCTAAAATATACATCTGTGTGTTTATTTCTGCAAGTACTGCAATTCTTTCAAAAGCAAATCAGAAATTTGCTGAGCTCTAAACAAAATCACAGAATCAACCAGATTGGAAAAGACCTCATTGATCATCAAGTCCAACCTATAACCTAATACCTAACACCTCATGACAGCTAAACTATGGCTCCAAGTGCCACATGCAATCTCTTTTTGAACACCTCCAGGAATGGTGACTTCACCACCTCCCTGGGCAGTACATTCCACTGGCCAATTACTCTTTCTGTGAAGAACTTTTACCTCACCTCGAGCCTAAACTTCCCCTGGTACAGCTCGAGACTGTGTCCTCTCATTCTGCCACTGGTTGCCTGGGAGAAGAGACCAACCCCCACCTGTCTACAACCTCCTTTCAGGTAGTTGTAGAGAGCAATGAGGTCTCCCCTGAGCCTCTTCTTCTCCAGGCTAAACAACCCCAGCTCCCTCAGCCACTCCTTGTAGGGTGTGTGCTCAAGACCTCTCCCCAGCCTCGTTGTCCTTCTCTGGACATGTTCAAGTATCTCAATGTCCTTCTTAAACTGAGGGGCCCAGAACTGGACACAGTACTCAAGGTGTGGCCTAACCAGTGCTGTGTACAGGGGTACAATGACCTCCCTGCTCCTGCTGGCCACACTATTTCTGATGCAGGTCAGGATGCCATTGGCTTTCTTGGCACCTGGGCACACTGCTGGCTCATGTTCAGCCAGCTGCCAACTAGGACCCCCCAGGTCCCTTTCAACATGGCTGCTCTCCAGCCACTCCAACCCCAGCCTGTAGTGCTGCATGGGGTTCTTCCTTAGTAGATGCTTCAGAGTACAGGTGCCATGAACAGGTGGGAGCAAGAGTTCACCAGCTTTATATTGCTTTTAGCAATGCTGGTGCTGGGAGCAGTATTTGGACATGCAAAAGACCTATTTGGGTAGCATTTACTTCAGAACCAGCACAACAATTTGGAAAAATTGTGATTCCTTTTTGAGTAAAGATGCAGTGGTTCTAAATATCCAATTGTGTGCTTAAGGGCCTCTGCTGTGCTCAGTTTGGGTGGTAAGTCACATTTGAGCCATAGAAAGTCAGCAGTTTCTGTAGAACTGCCTGTAGACAAGCAGCCCCAGCAAAATCTGGCCTTCATTGCTAAGAATGGAAACAGGAACAAATGTTTAGTTTTCTACATGCATCTTTGTTTATTGGTAAGCAAAAATATAGTAATGGAAATTTGTATGTCTTCCTTGTGAAATCTCTGCTTTTGCAACTATCTCCCCATACCATAGAGCAAAGCTAACAAAGTGAGTTTGAGACAAATGGTGCTTTCTGAAACCAAACCAGATGAATAGTTGTGCAGCCAGAATATGATTTGCAAGCAGTATTAGAACAAATACAATAAATTAGAATGACATTTCACTAGAAGAACTCAGTTTAGCAGTGGTACTTTTCTGCATTTAGAAACAAAAGCAAAGGAATGGAAAGCCTTAAAACTTTGATATTGCAATCTAGACAGCTGCCTGAAGATTTCAATCTTCCCTAAGAAAATAACTTTTAGTAGTTCAATAAATTATTCCTAAATTTAAGACTTTTCTGTAACTTTATCCTTCTTGGTCCCAAGGAACTACTAAGCTAGTGCTTCTGAAATGCAGGGCATAGTCAAAATGCAGCTTGACAAATAAGGAACATGCACAAGAAAAATCATTAGATTCCACTATCACTCTGTATGCCGATTTAAGCAAGTGGATGCTGTCTCATCCTGTAGTTTTGGATTCCTGTTTTTCTAGTATGTACACTTTGTGGAACAGAGTCCTCTTATTTTGAGCTTGTACAGAAAGCAGTATTTTGGCTTGGACTTCTCAGTGCTACTAGGAAAAAAACCCACAAACATGTTTTTGAAGGACAGAGGAATTGCCAAAAGTGTGAGAAGTAATGCAAATTAGAAGTGGAACTTAAACATGCCACAGTTCAAATTGTTCAGACTTTGGTCCATCTAGCTCAAATGTTAGGTGGCAACTACAGTGAAGAACAGCTAAGAACAAATTTTATGAACCTTTCCTAAGTGCGTTATGAAGTTACAAGAACAACTAATACAGCAAAGTAAGGAAATGTGACTTCAGAGTAAGAAATAATCAAATGGGTTACTGAATGGTTGGTATTGAACAATTGGTATAATTCCTAAACACTTACTAGTATAATTTGATGAAACTTTTTTTTAGTTCATATGCTCATTTGATTTCAAGTTGTGATATTACATCAAAGTACTTGTAATTTTGGCAGGGGGTTGTTATTTGTGTTGCAAAAGAATAAAGAAAATCTTACTGATTTGCTGAAGTACTATATTTTAATAAATCCTTGTGAAATTGTTAAGTTCAGTTTTACATATATATATATATATTTAAGGCGTTTTTCTTGCTTGCCTTTTTAGGGCAAAATTTTCTTTCCTGAGTCTTTCTTGAGGAAGAAAAATGGTTAACAGAGGATGACATCTTTTCTGTGCATTTTCACAGCAGGACCAAATTCCTGCTTTACTCTGTTGTAGTCTTTGCACTGCCTTTGAAGATTTGGGTCAGACCTGTAAATCTCTCCTCACTTCTGAAGGCAATTTGAAGCATTGCTATAGAAATGGATTTCCTCCATTACTGTTCAATTAGTAGGATTCAGGGTATTTACTAAGGGAAGTATTCAGTGGTACCTTCTTGCAAACTTGATCCTCAGTGGGTCATTGTCTGCTCTCATTATTAGATGGGACAGGAAGAGTTATGAGCATCAGTGGTGGTATCCAGACTGAAGCTCTTTACAGAGAATCAGTTTGGTAGGGTTGGAAGTGACCTCTGCATATGATTTAGTCCAACTCCTCTGCTAAAGCAGTTTTTCTGCAGCTATGGAAGACAGCATTGATTCCAGATGCCTTGCCCCAAACTAGGATCCTGTGTGCCTGTAAGAAGCAGGAATGTTTCTCTCAATCACTGCCACATCCTTGAAACTTAGTCTCTGTTAGCACTCCCAGCTCCATATTAGGCATTACTAAGCTTGTCAGGTCAAAGGGCAGGCTTACCAAACACATTAGGACAGAAGTCCAGTTCCAGCTTTTGGAAGTTCTTTCCTTATCAGTGTCTCATTTTACCTTCATACGCTCCCTCGGTAATAGCGAATTGGTGCTCTGAAAGCGAAGGAATGTGACCCTATTCATACCAGGGTGGTTTTTTCTGTCTCTCTTTGCAAATGTATCCTTTTCCAAGGCAAGTGAGAGAAAAAGATGACTTTGCCATTGTGCACATGATTTTAAAATAGTTCCATAAGATTATTCCTTCTAAAAACGTATTGCTGGCTATTTATTTAATACAATTCTTTGAGTTCGAGACAAGAGTTGTGGTTCAAGTATGAAGAGCTAGGTTCTCGAAATTGGAGATGCTAGGCTGTGGCATTCCTCACACTAGCCAGTACTTGGTCACAAGTAATACCTTGTATTACAACAGGTGTATTAGATACAGATGCCACAGATGTTGGAGGTGTATATGCTTACAATTGAAGAAAAACATTAGTGCGTGGCCCAGTTGTCAGCATCTGGCTTTAATTCTCCTGAAGGAACTGTTCTACTGCCCTAATAAAAAGGAGCTAAAGATACAATGGAGCCAGTATTTAAAAACTAACTGTAGGTTGGCTGCTGAGTGGAAGAAATATTCATGTGCTTTTAATAGCATTTAAGAAAAACATTATCAAAGGTTTTTAAGATGACTGTACATCTTCCTCCCTAATTATTATTTGGTGAGGCTAGAGGGAAAGATTCTGTTTAGACTGGATGGGTGTTAGTCCATAAGAACAGAGGAAATGAGAAGGGGTAATTTGGCCTCCTATAACACTTCCTCTCATATCACCTTCAATGATTCTTTTTGCCACAGAGGGAAACAATTTTCCTTCCATGAAAGTAGGACTCTTTCTTTAACTCTTTGCTCCCACTGATACTCTGTCATGAGGGGTTGTATTCCTAAAGGTCAGTGGTAATTTTGTGCAGTTCTTGGAGAGTATTTTTTGAGGGCTGCCTTAAAACACAGGTTGATGCTGTTCCCAAGTGTTGTGGACACCTGGTTTTGGTTATATATATCTCTCACATAAATGAAGTTATAACAAGGTTTGACCATGAGTCAAGGAAGACTTCTGTGGTCTCTTGTAATTAGTGAAGTTGTCTAATTGGTGTTGCCAACATCTTACTTGTGATAGGTCTGTGCTGCAGTTTAGTGAAATATCAATAGCTCTAGAAAAGAAAAATGTTGTCATTTCTTTTTTTCAAATATCAAACAACTGGCAAGTCTTTTGATTAGGGTATTGTTTTGCTAATTTGTTTTGTACTGATTTTTTGGTTTGTCTCTGCCAGGAGAATGAGAGGTTTCTAAGTCCTTATTAAGTCCTAGTGTGTCACACAAATAGGATGGAGATCAGTGGTAGCTTTGCAGTCCTTCATCTCAGACCTCAGAATAATTGCAAGGGGGTTACTAAAAATCCATGCTAGGTAGGATTTATTAGGTCCTTGCTACATGTGAGTGTGAGAGTTTAGCTTGAAATTCTACAGTAGTACAGGGATGTTCCTTAAATAGCACTATAGAGCCTTATAAGTGAAGGATTTGTTCAGCCTTTCATTGTTCTAAGGGATCTGCAATTATAGCATTGGTTTGTGCATGAATGTATGTTATAAAGCCAGTTTTTAAAAATGCATAGTGTTTGGAGAGCAGTGTTTTGCATAGTTCAAACTTAGCATTGCACATCCATTCTTTAGCATTTGAGTAAAACATGAGGAAAGAATTCAAGTCTGTCAGAAATTATTTCCTTCTGATCCATATTTCAGCTAAGTGATTGAATGCTCTCCTTTCCTTCTCTGCTGAAGTATTTTCTTCAACAGTTTTCTCCAAGTCCTCAGAACACCCCTTCCAATGAATCAGTGCATCCCCAAGCCCTTTCACAGCATCAGGTACAAACTCCTAATGGGTTGACTGACACCAGGCTTTTCAGTCACCTCATAAATAAACCAAATAGGAATTCATCCATCTGGGGAAAGAGAAAGAAATGAGATGCCCAAACTACTCCATTCAAGCTTGCCTCATATACCTTTACCTTTGGAACAGTTCTTATTGTAAGCACTCTTTGAAATTTAAATTCAAGGTAAATTTTTATAGCTAGTCAAATTGGTTTTAGGAAAGAAATTCATAATCTTATTGGAGTCTGATCCCCTAAAATGATATGTAAAGTACACCTTGAGTTCTTTCATTTTGCTTTGAATTTTTTAAACATCAAGGTACGCTTGGCTCTTGTTGCCAGAGTTTTATGTACAACGTGACGGCTGGAAGTATGCTTTAGAAAGTTGAAGGTGACATTTTTAGATGATCATTTGTTTGGAGGAGCTGAGGTTTTAAATAAGACATAAAATATGAGAAAATCAGAACCGCCAATGTTGTCATTACCTGAATGCAGTTCAGATCAGCAGTGCTTGAAAGTTGTCATCTAATGGTTACAAGATGGCCTGTGATGCAGAGCAGGTTTCTCATAGGCAGGTGTGTATTTCCTATGAGGACAGACTGAGGGAGTTGGGGCTGTTCAGTCTGGAGAAGAGAGGGCTCTGAGGAGACCTTACTGTGCCCTTCCAGTATCTGAAGGGGGCCTACAAGAAAGTAGGTGAGGGACAGCTTAGGATGTCAGGTAGCGATAGGACTAGGGGCAATGGAGCAAAACTAGAAGTGGGTAGATTCAGATTGGATGTTAGGAAGAAGTTCTTCACCATGAGGGTGGTGAGACACTGGAACAGGTTGCCCAGGGAGGTGGTAGAAGCCTCATCCCTGGAGGTTTTTGCAGCCAGGCTGGATGTGGCTGTGAGCAACCTGCTGTAGTGTGAGGTGTCCCTGCCCATGGCAGGGGGCTTGGAACTGGATGAGCCTTGAGGTCCCTTCCAACCCTAACGATTCTATGATTCTATTAGGTTGATGTAACAAAATTGCTACCTGCAGAAAAATAGACAGAACTCTACTTTTATTCCTCATATTAACTTCACCTGCAATGAGGCAAGGAGACCATGCTAATTTTGAGGGTAAGGAATACTGAGCTATTATGCTGGAGAGAAAAGTGTATAAGAGAACAAATCAAGTTAAGGCACCCAACAGCCTCAAGTTATGCCAAGGGAGATTCAGGTTGTATATTAGGAAAAAATTCTTCACGGAAAGGGTTATCAGGAATTGGAACAGGCTGTCCAGGGAGGTGTTACAGTCACCATTCCTGAAGGAATTTAAAAGACATGTGGAGTTGGTGTTTAGGAATATGGTTTTGTGGTACTATTTTAGCAATAGTTACGGAATTGCGAGCTCTAGGTGAGCAGTTGGATGTGATGATCTCAAAGGTCTATTCCAACCTCAACAGTTCTGTGATTCTGTGATTCTATAATAATTGCTCTGGATTTTAGCATTTTTATAAACTAAAAGCAGATACAAGTCCAGTTTTGCTAGAGTCCCCTTCAGAGGCTTCATTCTTCTTTCAGCCCATTACATCAGTTCCATCAGAGAACATAATTCAGCTACTTAAAAGTTCTTTTGTGTGTATGTGTGCATTGCTTGGAAAAAACAAATTTGACCTGTCAGTGTGAGTCAAAAGTAGTTTTGCTGCATGCTTAGGCAAAAGAATGTCTAGTACTTGGCTGAGGTTGATGGGACAGAAGAGCTTTTTACTTCCTGTACTTACATGGAAACCTGGCACCCAGTTCCGAGGGCAGCTGGGGTCAGTGTTATCACACACATGCTTGCGGATTGTTCTTCTCCTGTAGCACAGGAACACTTGTGATCTGTTTAAAACTCGAATGATTCCTACTGTTAACTGGAGAACATGCCCAGGGATGTGTACACTCCTAAACCCTGTTCCTGTTGTAGGTGAGGACTTCATAAAAATGAAGCTAATGCATTAATCACCATTACAAGTGACAGGCAGAGTGAAGTGTCTCCTGTCCCATCATCAGCCTGGCACAAAATTTGAACTTAAACTCATGGAAATTCCATTTGGACCTTCAATCAAAGAACTGTTCCTCTTGTCTCTTGCAGTCCTTTATTTTCTAAGCTGTTCCTGTGTAAATATGTCCTGGCCATGTACAGATGACCTATGAGAAGCAGGAAATAATCAGAAGTCCTTGAGATGCTCTGTTATCTTTTATTTCAAAGAACTGCTCTGTGCAGGATGCCTTCTGAATGTCACTGACCACATTGTCTCATTTCTGAGCCCTCTATGGCAGATCTTTTGTCACGATTTTCTGTAAGAGCAGAGAGGCTATGGGCAAACCTTATGCCCTTTTAATATCTGCTTGAACACATCTAAGGCAAAACAGGGAAATAATATTTATGTAGCATGATCATGAAATCATTAGCAAGCTGCCTGGAAAATTAGATTTATTTTTTTTTTAATGGAAATTTAATTAAGAAATGACATAGGAGTAGTGTGGTTTCATCTCTTCTTCCTCGACAGTTGTTCATTATGAACCTGAGTAAATATTAGGTATTTATCAAATAGGATGTTCAATATTTAAAACTGCCTGTGAGAGAGAGATATTCCTAGCTGGTAGGCTTCTGCTAGATATTGGATTAGAAGGACAGGTTTCTCTTGTTTTCTTCCTTAGGAGCCAACTTGCAATGGGCAAGCACTGAACTCACTGAAATAAGACTTTGCTATTGTAATAGCTCCAGTCTGAGAGTAAATTTTGCTTGAGTAAATTTTCAAAGGTTTCAGATGTATTGTCTTGCCCTCTGTTAATGTTACATTATCCTTCTCATCATTTTCTGTTCTCTAGGGAAGAAGCTGCAGGTGGTTCCTACAGTTCTTAGCCAGTTGCTCTTGGAGAGCTAGAGTCATCACATTGCTCCTTGAGTTACAGATTTTGGTAAAAATACAAATCTAGAGTCTTGTGACTACAAGTGTGCTTGGGACAATAAAAGAGTGTGGAACCAAAAGGAAATTTATTATTAGATCTTGTGGCTGATTTGTAGCTGTGCCACGAGCTGGAAGGGAGTTTGAGGTATGCAGCATAAGAAACATCTCATGTTGAAGCTACCCTGGCAAAGTAGAATCAGTTGTGTTACATGTGATGTCTTCAGCAAAGATATTCTCATGTTGTCTGTTAGCTTTTTTTTTCTTTAATTTCAGAAGACATACACAAGGTATTTGTCATTTTGAACGCGTTAGGAAGCAGTCAAAACAGTGACAGCTAGCTCAGAAAATCAGACAAACTCCTCCACTGTAATTGCATATGATAACACTTTCATTGTTGTTATTTTAAGGGAAATGATAATGATTTAAAATTAGCTTTTGATTTGTCTTCTGTTCAAGAGCAACAGCCGATTTATCTTTGCCTTAAAATTGACAAAACTGCACTGTTTGTCACTTAGTAGCAACCCAGCAAATGCAATGCTGTTCTGCAGCATAACTGTATAAATCAAAACCTAATATTTGCTGCCACCTTTAAAAAAAGTTGCTGACACATTAGAGAGATGCTAAATGAGCCTTATTGATGTCTCCTTCTAATTAAATATAAGACAAATGCTCAGTAATTGCACCTTGCATTAAAATATGAATGTGTGATTTGCAAGTTTCCTGATGCTGCCCTTTAAAAATAATCTGAAAATATTTTCATCTGGTGGCATTAGGTCAGTATAGTTTAAAATGTATTGGTAGCTTAATGAGCTGTTGGCATTTGCTTTGGGTGAATTGTCCTTCATATGCAAAACCGTCTGACTGCTTGACTATAGAATTCTTCTTCATGTGAAATAATACCAAGGAGGTTCTGGGTGTTGAATGTTTCACTGTGACATGTGCTTGTGATCTTTGTGTGGGGACTGGAATTGCTTCACAGCAGATGTATCATTTGGTGACAACCATGCCAATTTCTTGCATCCATCTCATTGACAAGGTAGAGCACCCACTTTCTACTGTGCACCTAGGTCTGAGAAGTTGCACGTTATGAAATGGAGCTGGCACCTTGGTTAATTTTGATGCTTTCAAAATGAATGAGTGTTAAACTTGTGCTATCAGTACTGCAGGTCTGTTTTATGCCTTTTATGAAAGCCCAACACTGTTTTGTGAGAGCAGATAGGGAAAATTTACATTCTCGCCTGCTTTAAATTAGGATCTGTGTTAACAATTTGGACTATGGTGTTATGAGAGCATCGATTTCATCTGTTCCAATGATTCCTTTTAATGAAATTGTTCAAGGCTAAGTTGACCACAGGAGGAGAGGCTGTTCTCTGCATTATTGGAGCCAAGTTAAGGTCACAGATCTTGGCTCTTCCATCATGAGAACTGTTCAATGGAAAACATGGACAGACCAGAGAACAATTTTCAGCTAATTCCATGATTGCTCTGAAAGCAGTGCTGAAAAGCACAGGAGTTAATGACTCTCTCCATTACTTACCCACTCAGTAAGCCAAATAAAAAACCCTCTGATTTTCAACTGAAGCTTTTTTTTTTTTTTTAAACTGCCCCCAAAATAGACCTGTTTCAGCTGAGAAAGAAACCTGCCTGTAATGAGAGGAAACATTGAGTGGTTGAAAGACTGACTCTCTGTCTTTCTGTTCTCCTGCCTGAGAGTGGCCTTGAGGAAGTCACTTCGTCTTTTGTCTTCTCATTTGAAAATATATTTTCCTACTTTGTGAGGATTCTGACTTCAAGGTGTTCAAGCTGCCTAAGAAAACACAAGTACAGTTAACTACAAAGTATTGCTGTTGGCTACCACAATTAAAACGTTTCCTGCTCCTTAATGTAGTTGTTACATTTAAAAATAAAAACAAAACAACTGGGAAAAAAGCCAACCCAAAGCATCACCACCAAGACTCAACCAAAAAAAAAAAAAAAACCCAAAAAACCAACCACCAACACCGAAAAAAAAGCCAGTCCAGATTTTCTGTTTCTTCATATGATGTGCCTGGCATAGGGTCCTTTAAAAGAAAGACAGGAAGTCTACACAAGTACATGAATTATACAGATGATAAACCAGTATCTAAAATATTAAGGAAATATTTCTCTTCCTGTTACATATATGTACATATTGTATATAGCAACATATTTCCAATTCAACATGTTTTGCTATATTTATGGATACAAATACTCAGCCTGTATCTGTAGCAACTAAAAAAGATGTAAGCATGTGTGTGCTTCTATACTAATATAGAGATAAAATTTAGTAGATAGAATAGTAATTGGATGGGTACAATAATATGTTTCATGTTCAGGATGTTCTTGAGCAACATTTCCCACCTGAAAGGCATTTTCATAGGTTACTACACCATGAGTATCTTTATGTGGCAAACTCAACCTGTCTTCTAGGGCATCCTTGGTGCATTCCCTTCTCCATTGATAGAAAGCTAATTTCCTTGGTTTTGTGCAAACAGAGAGCTGCAATTCAGAGTGTTTTGTCTGGCCCAGAAAAGGCAAATGATAGCAACAATGCTTACCTCTTATACAGCACATCTCATATCAGTCAGCTGCTACCAGGGAAAACCAATTCCTTGTGTGTTGTGATAGAAGTCCCGAATGCATCTCAGGTCTTGGAGGACTGCCACATTGTGTTCAAGGATGAAAACTGAGACACCCCAAATGTAAGGCTTTAATAAACTGAAAAAGACAAGAAAATAATCCAGGACTCTATGCTTCCAGCAGGTGTAATTAGTTTCCCAATGCACCCGCGTTGCATTCTGACTTTATTACGCTACAGGCATGGGTAGAGTTTAAAGATCCCTTTCTGTGTAGGACAGATGGGCTGTCATTCTGACTCACAGTTTCAGGTACAGCACTGGCAGTGATAACTGTGTTGTGTTTGTGTCCTTGTTTGGGACATGGGAGCTCAGGTGGGCTCACCTGACAGTCCTGTCTTCCCTTCTCCAAGTGTTTCTGTAGCAGCTTAGTGCTTCCGTATCATTTGTTTGTCTCTTGATCTATTCTGATGAGAAAAATGTCTCTACAAAAATTCCTCTGGGAAATATACTGAAATGTTGGGAAAGCAAAAAGCGAACTGACCATCTTACCTTTGTATGCACTTCACTCTGAGAAATGTGCAGTTTTAACAGTTGTGTGGGAATGACTTGAGGGGAAGGAGAGAGACTGAGCTGCTGGACCAGATTTTGTATCTTAACTGCAGTGTCACTGACATGAATGTGATTTCTGGTCTCCTCCCTTAGCCTTTGTAAGTGATGTATGACTTTGACTTAGACCGCCCTGCACTTTTTTTTCTTGGTTAATGCTTCCAGACTCCTGAAATGCAAAGAGGTCAGCTCTGCAAGGAGCAGCTGACATGATGAGATACAAGTCCTGAAAATCCTTTTAGGTGGTCGTGGGAAGGAAAAAAGTGTTAAATAGGAGTGACAAGACTTATGGCAATTTACACCCTGATTCTTGCAAGTAACTTCTCAGTGGTTCTAAACTCCTGTAGCACCCCATAATTCAGTGAGCATCTAGGAGGTGCTCAGTTTGGCTAGCTTGGATGCTAGATGCACTGTAGCTTATGAATATGCTAGGTATATACTTCAGAGATTGCTACTGCTTGCTTTTTCTTTTTTTTTTTTTTTTTTTTTTTTACTTTCCCCCTTTCATTTTCCAGTTTGGGATTTGTTTGGCATCTGTCTGGCAGAGAAAGTGACCAGTGATATTGGAAATGGGGGGAATGTTAAACAATGGAGTTTAATGAGCAAGTAAAGTGTGCATGATAATGGAGAAGTAATCTACCTCAGTCGAATTTTGCACTGTGGAAATGCATCAATAGTTGCTTTGTTAGGAGCTAATAACTGTAACTCATTCAATTAAACTATTATGTCCACGCTTGCATTCGCATAACACGTGGGGATGTGATGGGAGGCACAAAATGCAGTCAACCAAGGCTGGGTGGAAACCAATTTCTTCAAGTTCTTTCTAGTGAAGTGATTTTTAGTTTGTGTTTTTTTTTTTTTGTTTTGTTGTTATTTTGTTTGTTTGTTGTTTTTAATCTGATTTCTCAGGTCCTATTCTTAGTTAAGAGCTACTTCCAGGTGCTAGTATGTGGCCACTTGGGTTTATGTGTGCTATTTTATTTTATTTTATTTATTTTTCTTATTTACATTAAAATTGTGGCATGCAAAGAGACTTGGAGAAAGATTTCTGAGGTGGAAATGCATTTCTAATGGCATTGGCTCTATTTTCATTTCTTTGCATGGCAATACAGAGTTTTTCTACTTGCCCTCTGTATCCAGTGTTTCTCAGATGGCATTGGAATCACCTTTCTGTAAGTGTGTAGGTCTTTGTTATCTTAAATTGCCATGCTGAGAACCAAATTTTAACTAGAAATTTATTTAAATTATTTAAATTATTATTTGAAATTAGTATTAAATTAGTAGTATTAAATTAGTATTCAAATTATTATTTTTTTTAGAATTACTACAGCTTCATAAAATAGCCAACAATGAAATATTTAACAGGCAAATATGTAATTCTTCCTAAATACATGAAGATGTATGGGGAATGAAACCATGTAAACATGACTTACATGATCATCAAACCCAAACTTTTCTTTTGGTTAAAATCCTCATTTATTGAAGCAATCTTGCACTGAATAAACTCTTCAGTGATGCATACATTTAATTCCTTTTTGCAGTCTTGTATTTACTGTTTTTTCTCTACTAGTCTGTTCTGTGCTCTTAGCAATGCTGCTTGCTCTTTGTACCTTTTTGGTGTTCTTCCATGAGCTCTGAATATAATGTAGTTCATCCAGAATGGTAGTTAGGAAAGGAAAGATCATCATTACTTGAACATGAATTGCTAAAATTAGAAATGGCACAAAAGTCTTCTGATTCATTGACTTGGGTGGCTTGGGTTTTGTTTTGGTTTTTTTCCCAGTTGTTAAGAGGGGAGAGAAGTATACCCTCATCATTTTGGTACCTAGCCTGGCTAACCCTGGCATTTGCACATGAAGACAAAGAAAACCAATCCTGGCAATTACTACAGGGGAAAAGAACAAGGGAATAGAGGCCAATGAAGCTTTGCAGTAGAGAAAAGCAAAATGGAAAGGGAAGGGCTATGTAGTCTGTTGCTGGATTTTGCTCCATTAAAGACAAATGCAGTGGAAGTCCATGGTGGGGAAAGTGACTTCATGATATGAAAAGGAAGAGTTTTGTCTTCTTTGAGGGCAAATTGTGTGCCAAATGAAACAGGTTTACTTATAACTGCTGGATTCCAACCAGGACAGGACCTGTTACTGGAATTTGTATCTCTAATCTTAAGGGAAAAATTCTTTTTGCATCACTGAAAAAACCCTCTAAACCAGAAACTATGTCATTGGGAAAGTCAAAAGGCTTCAATATTTTACTGGCAAATGGTTTACCTATGTTTGTAAACTATATATAGATTCTTGAGTCATATTTCTTAAATAATTTCTAGTCAAAATTTCAGGCTACAAGAACTTTAAAAGATACATGGAATTAGAGCAGGGGGGGATTCCTTACAGATGAAGTTGCTGAAATAATGCTTAGACCATTTTACTGCATGCACTTGAATTAAAATTTTACCTTAGTACCTTGCTGCAAAGCACAATGTAGCATCATTCATAAATATTTTTTTTTTATCACAAGCTCTTAAGGTTACATCTTATAAATGTTGGATTACTCCAGTAATGTTTATATAGAAAATATGTTCCCATATAGCCCAGACTTCTAGGAGACAGCATTTGTCTGCATGTTATGTTGCATAGGTAATGCTTTGACTTCATCATTATTAGCTGGCTGATGATACTGATGTTCTCAAACTGCTAAATAGATTGAATGCAGTATAAGTTGCCTTCCTGTGGGATATTCAAAGGACTTGGATACATCCTTGATTACTCTTTCACTGTTTACTGTATGAATAAAAATAGACATTGCAGATCTGTATAGAAATTGGAGAAATCCCTAGAGTTTGACCTTATGTATAATTGTTTTCTCCCTTTTAGTTTCCTGGTGCCATTCAGGTGCTACCTGATTTTGCATTATCAAGCATCAGATCTTGCTGCTAAAGAAGTTATCAGAAATTTGGTAACAAAAATGAACTGTTTCTTGCTTTACAAATCCCAAATGCTTGGTGTTTTAGGAAGAGAACTGTTCTGTGTGTGTTAGGCTGTCCTTTCCTGTGCATGTCACTTATAATTCTTAAGCAGCTGTAATGCAGAGTACAATGCTGTACAACAGCAGCTGAAAGCTGTTTTTTAAGTTCAAAGGAGGTAGAGATTCTGGGGTGGCTGCAAATGCTATATTCAGTTTGGAGGGTTTCCCCAGTGTCTCAATCCTCCCCTGTGCCCCTGCAACCTAGGCAGACCAGGGCTATAATCTACACCTAGTTCCCTCAGGAATGCTAGCACACTAATAACTAGTTGTTACTGGTAGCAAATCAGCAGGAATTATCTCGAGGAATGCTCTGCCAAGGGATTGTTACACAGAGAGACCAGGAGAATACTTAAGACATTTGAGAAGCAGCACTTTTGTAACATACCTTCCTTACCATCCAGCATAAAGTCTACCCAAGAGGGCTATAGCCCTGTTTTATGTCTTGGGTGATCAATACATGTATTGCATTTCCAATTAACTAATTCATCACAATCCTACTTTCTGTCCTGTCCTTGCTTCCTGTCCTTGTCACCTGCTGTAATAAATAAATAAAACCCCACCACCCAACTCTAATAGAATAGCCTTTCCTGTTGTGACAAGCTGATGGTTCTGATTTTGTATTTGATGACCAAAACTCTGATCCCGATGTAATCTGCTACTTGGTCTTGGCCCTGCTGTGTGAAAGCTGAACTTGCAGTGAGTCTCAGGGAATTTCCATGAGTAATGAGTTATTGTGGGTGGTACTGGTGCAGCCTATCACTTGAGTAACATTATCATTGTAATGGAGCAGTGACATTGACAGCATCAAATGTAGGAGGGAATGTTGTGTCTTTTCTTTTGCTGTCTGTTGATCTTTCTCTGTTTTCTCAGCATCAGCTACAGTTTTTGTACTTTGAGTGGTGTGTGTGTGTGTGAGATACACTCCTCTGCTTCTGGCCAGCCCTCTTCTGGCTTGAGTATCACATGTGATTATTTCATGCTACAAGGAGTTGAGTTCAGAGAGGAGATGGTCCTGTTCCTCTCAGGTCTCTGCTCTACTGCCTCCTGGTTTTTGGTTTGTGTTTTTTTTTTTTTTCCTTCTTCTGTTTGTTGTTTGTTTGTTGTTGTTTTGTTTTGTTTTTTTCTAAGGCTGAAGGACAGGCAAGTATATTCAATTCCACACTTGTAGCAGACGATGCATGTTGCAGGGAAGGGCTTCAGAGATTTAACATGTTTCTAATGGTTTATTGCCTTGTCCCTAGCTCCATAGGGAAGCTGAAATGACCTCTTCAGTTAGGCCAGGGGCACTAATGTTGAGCTCTAATGTTGAGCATTAACCTATCCTGTTCTTCCCGTGTGGCCCCAGAATCCTAGCTGTTGCATTTGGAATGAGAGAGGAGATATCTCTGCCCATTGCTTTTTAGTAGCTGCTTAAAGATTTGTTGCCCTGTAGATTCTTACAAGACTCTTTTACAATGTACTCACTCTACCTGTCACCACAGCCTCTGGGGGCTGTAGCTTGCCACCATAGTGTGAAGTTCTCTTGCTTACATGCTTTAGACGGATTATTTGCTAGTTTCAACTATTGGCAGCTAATTCATAGTATGATGGGATTTGGGGAGTAGCAGTTCTGCATTCGCTTCTTCAGTTGCCTGCCCAATTTGTCTAAACCTCCCTCTGCCCATGGTCCCACCAGCCATCCCCTCTCCAGATCCAAATATTTCAGCTTTTTTAGCCTCTCACTGTAAGGGGCAAGTGCAAGCTGCCTGGCTAAGCTTTAGGCAAATAGTCTGACCTAAGGCTGTTTGGTTTTAAAATGGCTGTGTAAAATCAGGCATACCAAGCTCTGGTCCTAAGGGACTCAAATAAGTGGCCTGTCCTTCAAACTGCTAACACCCTGGTAGATCTTGTACAGTGATTAGAAACTGCTGAATCTTCAGCAATTTTGAAAATTAGGCCAAGGATTCAGTAGCCCGAGGGTGGTATTTTCAAAAGAGCATGGGTTAGGCCAACACAAAGTGCTTGTAAGCACCTGGCTTCAGTGGCAGATACAAGCCTGTGACTTTAACAAAAGCTAATACTTTCACTTAAAAGAACAGTCCTTTAGTCGGGTTGAGGGGTGGATGGGATTTGTGGAAGATGAAGGGGGAAAGAAAACGTGAGGTATGCATACTTTCATGTGCTCTATTGTTAAAAACGTTAGCTTTTGTGGAGCAGCCAGCCTGGGAGTTCAATAACATGTTTTTGATCTGTAAATGTTACTGTGCCGTGGTTAAAAGGTAACTATATTTTTCATGTCCAGTAATCACTACTGGCTTAACTGCAGTGTATTTCCTTTCAGGGCTGTGTGCTTGGTTATAGCAGAAATGAGCTATTGACTGTAATCTTATCATTTATCTGGACTTCTTTTGGTTATTTGAAATGTGCCTGAGAGGTAATAGGTGGCAATTTGCGTTCTTTTGTTCTGCGAATTTTACCTGACAGTTTTGTCTACAGGCTCTTTTGTGTGGTTTAAAGTAACGCTGGGGACAAGAGGAAAAAAAGCTAAGCAAGATCCTGGCGTTACCGGTGCATTTTTTTCATTGCATCAAAATTCAGCCAATTTAGCAAGGTTTCACCAAAGCAGATGCAGAAACGGGGAGGGAACACAGCTCATGACAGAGGAAAATGGAAAGGAGTAAATTCTCACAGCGAGGTTTTCTCGGTTGTCTTCCTTATCTCTTCCTTCCACAGAAACAAATATTTACCTGATTACTTTTGTAAGAATTCAAATGAAAAACAAAAATTCCTGTTTTCTGAGACGGACCTTTCAAGAGGTTTTGGGTTTTTGAAAATTCACGGTGTGCCCTTTATTTGAAGTGACTGTCTATACAAAGACCTGCCTATAATAGAGTCTCCTAACATGTAGTTTAGCTATTTAAAAGAGTATTAGGTAAAATAATGTGTGGCAACAGGATCTCATTAATGAAACAGATTTAGCCTGAGCCTTGATGCAGCTGTTGACAGCATAATTAAAATGATTAATTTGAAGTAGAAGTAGTACTTTGAACTAATTTGAAACGATTGGCTATGATCTTGACCACACATCTGACCAGTGTTAGGCAGGTACTTAGAAACACCTAAAAGAAAAAAAAATCCTGAAGAAGGGAAGTCTTTGTCTCAGATTCTTGTGTTTTTTTTTTCTTTTTTTCAGACATCAAATACATCCCAACAAAAAAAAAAAAAATGAAGAAGGTTTAAAAAAAAAAAAACAGAAACAAAACTCAGCCTAAACATGAGTAAAAGCAATTAAATGTGATTTATTTTCTAAACCTCTAGGGATTTTTTGCCTGTGCCATTTCATCCCAACAAATCACATTTAAAATCAGCAAATATTCTTTGCTATTAATTCCATCTATTTTCCTCATGTGAAGTGTAATTGACTACCTATTGTTTGATGAAAATACATGTGTGTATGTACATATATATGTGTGTGTATCTATATACACATATATGCATCTTTGTATGAATATATCTCTGTGTATATATATATACACACACACACATATATAGATAATTTCTTTTTCTTAAGTTCTGTTTCTTTTGCTTTTTGTCCCTGCCTGGATCATGGTGGGAATTTCAGTTAATGCCTGGGGCGAAGTGCCCTGCAAGGATGTTTGGAATTCTTTCGTTCCCCATAAAGGAGATCTTTGGAATCTGTAAAAGGGTTAGAAAATATGTGGTTGTTCTATAACAATTGGCTTAACTTTTATTAGTTTATTTTATTTTCCTGTTACACTGATTAAATATAATTGACATGCTTTAATTATATCCAAAAATTAGAGCTGGGCTGATTTTCTAGTTTATTTTAACAGACTGAATTATTCTGTCCCCCTGTTCATGTCGTGCTCTATTCTCATGGATGCTGTTATATATGTGCATTTAATCTTATATATATATGTAAGTTTTCCTTTTGGGTGTTCTATATCTCAATGTTTAATTGCTGAAAACTTTAACATGTGTAATATTAATTGTTCACACAAACTGGTTTTTGCAGTTTGTGGTATTAACCTAGTCAAGCATTTTTATTTTTATAACAATTCACACCTTTGTGTAGGCAGAATTTATAGGGCTCTAAGGTGCAGAGAGAAGATTTAAAACTGGGCAGAGAAAACTTAGCCAGAGAAAAGTGTTCAATCCCATAGTCTCTTAATGTTAGTGTATTAAAAATTAAAAATCTACTATTTATAGTAGAAATTCAATGTTAGATGGGCAGTTTCATTTGAAGTTTGGAGCTTGAGGACTAGCTTGTCATTACTATTTCTCTGCTTTGGGCTTCTAGCTTTGTAATTGCTTTTCCTTACCCCCGATGGTGAAGGTGAAATGTTTTTATTGTAGGGGAACCAAAAGTTTTGCTTTGTGAACATAAAACCATACACACACTCTCCCTGCAAAGTATTCTTGACACCAGTGCTTGTCCCATCTGCATGAGTATCAAGGCACAACTGGTCCATATGTATAGAATCATAGAATCAGTCAGGGTTGGAAGGGACCACCAGTTCCAACCCTCCTGCCATGGGCATGGACACCTCACACTAGATCAGGCTGGCCAGAGCCTCATCCAGTCTGGCCTTAACATCCTTTCCTTTTTAAAATGTCCAAAGAACTTGCCAGAGTGAGTCTGTGAGGCTGTGTTGCTTGCTCCTAGTTTTCCTGGCCCTTCTGCCTGAAGTTGAGTCCTGATGTACTATGTGTGCAAGCAGGCTTTTTGATGAAGATGCTGCATCCTAGTTGTACTGTGATACTGCCATAACAATGGTATCTCATATATTTTTCTGACAGTCTGCTTAAAACATGTTAGGTTTTCTTCACACATTTGGAGAAAAAAAAAAACCAAAACAGGCAAAATGCAACAGCAATAAACCCACAACAGCAAACCAAACAACCCAGTCCCCTGGGAAAAAAAACCCAACAAACCCCAAACCACCAAGATTTCTTGAGCAAATGATCTGCTTTTTTTTAAATCTTGGACTGACTCTTGGAGTGAAGCTTCTCAGTGGTGTATAAATAAGTGGTGACCAATTACTCTTGGGAAGAAGGAAGCTTGATGAATCACAGGAAACCATAAATTATGTGGATTCCACATGATTCCCAAGGTTGAAACAACTTTTTTTTCCCCTTCTTTTTTTCTTTCCCCTTGCACAGAGGCCCTAAAGTGTCACCAATTTCATGGGATGGTAGGCTCTGGTTACTTCTGGAAGGCATGGTGGGAGGAGTGAGGAAGGGAAAGATTTCACAGTTTTATTGCACTGTGTAGGTTAAATTTACTCTCTGTTTCCTCCCTGGAGGGTGGAGAAAAACAATTGTAGTGTGCTGAAATTGTTCCAACGCATACCAGCTATTTGGGAACAGCAAGTGATGAAAGTCAGACCTTTAAAGAGAAAAAAAAAAAAAAAAAAGTGTGCAAATCATGGTTGCAGTGCTGATAACCTAGCAAGCCTTAGTCCACTGGTTTCCCATGATTTAATGTTTCAAGATATCCATGAAGTGATTGTAATATAAATAGGATGGGGAAGGCTGCAAATAGTAGCAAATAGACTCCAGGATGTGAGAGCAAACGGGGAAACGGAGCCTTTCCTGGTCTACTCTGTCTCTGTCTCCTCACTGCTATTCTCTCAACTTCCTTGTCAATTAAACTAATTGGTGCTGAAGACATTTCCCTAAAGGAGATCTCATACTAGGGCATTTCAGGCAAAATCATTTGCAAGACTTTTAATCTAGTCAGGATATATAAATAGTATGCAAGTGTGGGTTTCTTTTTTTTTCTGTGTGTGTGATGGGAATGATCTGAAATTGCTACATTGTTTGTGGTACCCATAGCTAGACAAAGCACTTGGCACTTGCTGTCTCCAGAAAATGAAAGTTAATTTATATGGTGTATCAACATGCCTTGTTGTGGAGCCACATTTAATATAATATAGCTTGAGTTGCAGGAATTTTTACTATTTGATTTCATCTATTGATTTTTGTTATTTGAGTCATAACAAAAGTAACTTTTTAATGTAAAATGAAGAATTCCCTTTTCACTTTCTTATTTCCCCCCCCCCTTTTTTTTTTCCTTTGGTTTGCTGTTTGTACACTTTACATCAGTCTGTGACCTTTATGTTGCTTGAAAGTCTGATAGCTGCATTGTGCCACTGAATGTTTTCATTCTGCATTTGCACTACAACACAATTTATTTATGGTGTATGCAATAAAAGTGTGTTAGGAAGAGGGTATGAGAATGGTACTAAAGGTGCTGTGTCTAGCTGGAATACAGCACACCATTGGGACAGTGAATTAAAAAAAAGAAAAAAAAGCCAACAGCAACACAAACCCACCAAAACTCAAACATCTAAGTTAAATAAGAAGCAGTTAAGTGTTTAGATGAACACTTGTGAAGCCTGATTTGGTCACAGAATGTCATTATTTGTGTATCCCCCCAAGACATAAATGGCTATTTTCTAATGGTAGCATTGGCTTGCAAATATGATTGCTTACCAGAGTTGAACTCTACTTTGAAAGGCCTCTTTGCCTAAAAGAGTGCTTCACTGTGATCAAAGTCAACTGTAGGACAACTACTGTTTATTTTAAATGGGTTTTGTTATTGGTGTGTGTTCCTTTGTCCTGAGGACATACACGATGATGTGTAGAAGAGTGAGATGAAGTCCTTATTCCACAGAGCATATCATGGCTGTATTTGTGCAATGCTGTCGTGTGCCTGCTGTCAGTCTTACCTGTGTGAAAAACTCTAGTAAAGGCTTTTAGCATTGACTGCATCGTTGGAAATTGGATATAAGTGGGTTTTAGTCACTGGGTGAGTGGTGTCGTAAAAGCACTGCAGCTTACCACAGGGTAAGTGCCTGGGACAAATATGGTACTTATGGGAGCCTTAAAGCTGTTCTCAATTCAGGCATATGTGGGGTATCTTCCACAGGTCAGCTGCAAAGCTTTCATGTTACCATACCTCTCAGATGTGACAAAAAGGAGCTAATGTGGAGATTGGCTTCTTGTTCTAGTATGTGGGAAAAACACCACAGCTTTAACTCACTCACAGGACTTGGCTTTCAGACCATGTCAGCATGGCTCTCAGGAGAAGACTGCAATTCCTACTTGGGTGACTTCCCAAGAACACTGGAATGCTGACCTGACAACACAATACTTTCCCTTTTAGATGAGTGACTTGGTTTAGGTGCTTTCTCTTTGAAGCCCACTGAATCTGCTCTGTCCCAGGCAGCCACCCATTGCAAGTTACCTGTCAGAAGCTTTACAGATTGAAGTCCAAGAAGCAGCAGTGTTGTAGGATTGCTATAATTACCCACTGCTTTTTCAGAAGCTCTTTTGTACCGGAGGGCTACCACTACCTGGGGACATCCACTCCAAGAAAGAGTGACCTGGAGGAGAGCTGGGGGACTCAGCCAAGGAATGAGGCGCGTTACCTGTGGAGCTGGATGCATACAGGACTTTCAGATGAAATGATGGCTAAAAAATTGATTGGCATTTAAACAAATCTAAAGCTTTCTGGTTTAATTCTTTGTCCTTTACTGTAAGGTCACTTAGATCAGCCCCCACCACCACTTTTTCTGCTTTTAATACTCTGTGTGTTGCTCACTTCTGAGTTTGTTTGGGGGTTTAATACTTAATGTCAACTTTAAGTGAATCATTATAAAAGTGTAGTGAAAAATGTGAATAAATACCTCACCATTTTATACATTAAATATTTTAGTTAACATAACAGCTTAAACTTTTTGTTCACTGAAACTGAGTTTTGAACCATCAATAGTTCCTGTTTGTATTTCAAAAGACATTTTCCAGTGTATTTAGTATTGATTTCCTCTCCCTTCCCTGATGTAGCAGAAAGTGTTATGTACTTACTTTTATTTGGACTTGCAGGTACATGATTAGCTTTATACAAACTGTGACTCAGGTTAATCCAAGGTTAGTTCAGTTTTCAGGCTTGTTGGGACTCAGTGGGTATTTAAACTAATTTTCACTGCAGCTGACCACTTGGAGAGAGTTGCAGGCTAAGCTGGGCAGGAAGTTGCAGAATACTATTTCTTCCGAATATAAGCCTGTCCCACTCAAGGATCTACCAATTTCAATAAAACTCTTTATGTAAATATTTTTGAAGAGCATTGCGAGTTTTCAGTGGAGGGAGGGGAAGACTGTCCTCAGTGTAGGCACACCTACATCACAGTAAAGCTTCCAGGTGCTTTTCAAGCTGGCTAGGGGCCCCAGTTTCTGGGGTTTGTACACCTGAAGCAATGTGTTTTCAGTCTCTTAGGTTGCTTCTGTTTTCTAGAATTAAATACAAATTCATTCAAGAGGAACTGACACTCTCACTGGATCAGGCCCTTAGCATAGCACACACAACAGAATGACCTCTTTTTGAATCCTTCAGTTTGTTTGAGAAGTCTGGAAAAGAGCTTTAGTTTATAGTGGAATGTCTGGACAGTGAGAGGGAAACTATCTGGTGGAGAAAGGGAATGAAGTTCTGTTTTCAGGCTGTCTAATGTGTATTAGCAGTGCTTTTTTAAGATGGTGAATAGAATGGATATTTATAAAATGTGAGGGAGAAAGAGAAGAGCTGGAGGCAGAGAGGCAGGCAGCTGAGCACAGATACCTCCCAGCTGCTGCCATGTGATGGGGCAGTCACTGAGGTGCAGACCTGGCAGTGCATGCAGAGAGCCCTGAGCTGGACTTTGCTCCAGTTTTGTATGTTGTTAGGTACCAGCAGCTCACAAATGCTCTCCATACAAGGCTGTTTTCTGCTCTTCATGACAATCTGTTGTGCTGGCCATGCATGAGCAGCACTCATTGGTAGTATCAATGAACTCTCTTAGACCAGGCAGCATGTTGTTACTGAAAAGTATTCCTGATAATCTATTTCCTTTGAAACACAAGATTTTACTCTGTGAAGGAGCAAGATCAGTTGTAGGAAGGGAAGTGCATGTATATACAAGTAGGGAAACTTCTCTTTTTGATCCCCAGAAAAATATTTGTTCAAATACCTTCCCCTGTTTCTTCATCTCTAACGCCTATTGTCTCATGAAACTGGATGTTTTGGAAACCTCCCAGTAGAATGAGAGTTGGAAAAGACATTCCCTTTTATCCCCACCCCCTCACCCCCCTGTATCTGCTTGTTGTAATGGGAAAACGTGCAGTTGCCAGCAGACCATTTCTTGGTGTCATCTATTCTAATCAAAATGTTCTATCATTGGGCTGCTTTCACGAGAGGAGTCTTATTTGGCTTTCTTTCTCCTTTTGGAGTAATGACAGCATCCTTTCATTCCCAAATGACACCCAGAAGTCCCCTGCTATTGAGAGTCAGACAGCAGTGTGATGCTTGTGACTTTCACACGATCTGATAAGTATTCATAAGGCTCAGGTTGTTTCTGCTGAGCTGGCACGTATGAAAAGTAGCCACTTACAGCGATGACCTGACCAAAGGTCTTTAACTAGAATGTTTCAGTCAGTTTCAATGGGGTAAAAAATAGTGAATGTTCTTGTCAAATGGCTCAACATGATCTCTACTCCTGGGCATGCCTTGCAAAGCAGAAGTCGTGGGGTGAATGGGAAGAGAGCACTTTTGATGTATGTATTATCCAGTCTTCTGCCATGATGTGAGAAACGCTTTAGGCAGCGTTGTCTGTTTACCCAGCTAAAACAGCACATCAAGGTTATCCATAATTAGAGGTGGCTGAAGAAGAGGAGGTTTAGATCTGAATCTGGATTACAGGCGAGCTGCAGTTTGTGTTTGAGGCTGAGTGATCTTCAAGGGCGCTGAAACTGGAGATGTGCAGTTCTCTGGAGTATTTTGGCCTCAAATGCCAGAAACACACGATGTGTTGTTTATAGCTTCCTTGTGAGAAGCAGAGAAATTTCTGATTCAGAGTTAGCCCCTGATAGCTGATCTGGGGAATTTCACACTCCTGTCCTCTCTGTGAAGCCATTGTTTGATATTCATTGCCATGATATACAAACTCCCAAGGAGGCAATGAAGTGCCCTTTATGGAAAAAAAGCAGAGAGCAGGGTTGCACCAACCCTGATCTTCGTTATCTGTGGGGAGATCCCATGGAAAAAAAAAGATTGCATGGCTTAATTGGAACTCTGTTTTCTGCCACTGGCTCTCTTTATTCTCTGATTCTGGATGATTTACGTGGATCATGGGAATGTTGCTTCTCCATTCTTGCTAGGGTAAAGAGAGCAGATATAAACATCCATTTACTAGATGAATGTATCAAATCTCTTTACAAGGTTTCCAAAACTCTAGTGCTGGGATGATTAATTATGTTTGTGAGTTACCAACATCATGGTAATAGGGCAGAAGATTTGTTTTGAATGTTTAGGCCTTGAGAATAAAGGATACAAGCATGAAGACTTCCTGCCCCCCGATTCCCCCACCCCAGTTATTTGAATTATGCAATTTTCTCATCTAAATACATGAACATGGTCTTGGGATGTTAAAAGTGGATTCTTTGTACGTTTAGAGATTACCCTAACAAAAAAGGGTTAAGAGTCAAATAGGTTTGATGGTATCTATCTAAATGCTTTTTTACATAATTTATATGTTGCTAGCTATAAAAAGATGCTTTGGAAATGATTCAGAAAATCCTTCAGGAATAGTCCCAATCTCTGCAGCCTTATTAAATGCATACAGGCATGTCTCCCAGTGAGGGTCTCAAGCTGTGAAAGTCATTAGAATAATAAATTAAACCTCTCTGTATACAGGCATTTTAAACTTAAGGTGAAAATTCCTTATATACCATGTTCTAATTTTCAACTCCAGGGCGAAAGAAACGAGTCTTAGGAACTGATCAGTGATCTTCTGCTAAGTTGTACATGTGTGGTGTGTTACTGGGCTGCACTGGCTCCTGAAATGTTGCAGAGCTTGAGATGTTAATGCTTGGAATGGTTATTTTCTTTTTCTTGACTCCTAGTGCTAAAACAGCTGCTAAAATCTAATTAAGGGGAAGAGGCTATTTAATGGTGACAACTACACAGCTAATAACAAAGTGCATGTTGCTATTTTGAATTGGTTCCTGTTTTAGTCAATATTGCATTGTAAAATTGACTTTTTGCATACAATGTGTAATCAGGATGACAGATGGATATCACCAGGTTTTGTAACTGGAGAAACTTCACTTGGAAGAGTAACTCCAAGAATCCAAAAGTCAGAGCCAGTGGAAACAATTCTTTTATGGAAAACTCTGAGACTAGTGCCTACATGACTCTACAGTTGATTCCTGATGAAAGGGCAACTTTGCCATTTAGTATTGATTTTTTTTTTTCCCCCCTCAAAAACATCTTGCTTGCATTTGATAAGTGTATTTGCTTACGTGGTTCAAGATGCTTGTCAGCCAGGGTAAGAAGTGGGAACCACCAAAGAATATACTTAATGTTCTGTCATAAACCTGTCTCTAGAACCACTAGAATTGGCTACTTGACTTGAAAAAAATTATCTTTACCTGTTGTGAATTGCTTAACTCATGTCAGGGTAGTTACCAATGCTATGCATGTGAGGGAAGGGGAAGAGCACAATGCAGATGAGGGAAGACAAATATGTGAGGAAAATAGTTGGAGAGAGGTTTGCTGTCTTCCAGCTAAGACTTGCATGTATGCTTTGACTAATTCATGTGGATTGCATGCCCATAAATTTCACTAAAGTTACTTTGACTTCCCAGGAGAGGAAAAGGTATTTTATTTAGACAAAAGTTTCATTTTTTTTCCATTTCCAAAATTCTGATTTTTTTTGTTGGGAGAGTTCAATTCACAAAACTGATCACTGAAAAGCTAGAGAGTCGAAAAATGAGAATTTCTTGCTTGACTGTGTAGTACTTTTAAATGTTTGGAGGTTATGATTGAAGATGCTGGATCCTCTGATGAGAATACTGTTTCTTATTTGATACCTTAGGTTGTGATTGCCACATAAAGCAGTTTAGCCAGAAAGTCTGGAAAATGAAAATTAGGACAGGATAATACTTTAACTGGAATCAAATACTGGCTTCAAGCTCATCCAGAAAGTTATCTTCCTAGGGTGAATGTGGCCTCTCACTATGCTTGAGCTGAGGAACTTAACCAAGAATATTGTGATTCCTCTCATAAGAACTGCATAAAGTGTTAGGAAAAAAAAATTCTATATGTTGGAGAGTTTTGAGAGAGAGGAAAAAAATTAAACACTTTTCAAATAACAACAACATTGAATCCAACTTCTGCAAAGTTGTGTGTATAGGCTACAGCTGCTGCCCAAACATCTTTAAACACTGAAGCATCTATTTCAACACAAATAAAAATAGACTTAAAAATGCTTAGTGTAAACCTAATCGAGAAACTAATACAAAAGCAAGTGTGAAAATTGGCTGTATTCAACAACTGGTCATTTTTATCTTTTCATCAGGCTATAGCTTGAAAGAAATGACTGCTACAGAAGTAATGAAGAACCTAGTCAATTACAGAGCAGAGGTGGATAGAACAAATGGCAGGAACTGTTAATGTTTCCATTGATTTCAGTGGACTTCCAGCTCATCATATGGTGACTGCTTGTCCATATTCTCAGGCCCCTTTTGGCTTGGATGAGCAATAGCAATAATAACCTTAACCTGCATTTGTCGTCCCTGATGTAGATCTTTCAGGATTTATATCTGTAGCCTTTTTTCACACCTTGCTCAAATCTGGGTGAAAAACAGCCTCAGTGGAACTCAAATTTTATTTCCCCAAAGTCTTTGGGAAGCATCCCTCTTTTAAGAACCCTTCCAAAGCCAATAGAAGCTGCTTATGCATTACCTAATTGCACCATCAGCAATTAAACAAGAAGGCATACCTTGCTCTCAGCATATTTCTGAGTTCCAGCTGTGTACAGATCCAGCTCCTCAGGCTTTGTATAGGTGTAAGGGAAAATTCTGCATCCTTTTTTCCTCCTTCTCCTTTTTATCTCCTGGGAAGAATCAATGTATTTCTCTAAGAAAGCTTTTTGAGTCTCCAGTTAAGAATATAGGCAAAAGTTTCCTGTAATGGAATTGAATGACTGTAATTGTTGTGGCAGAAGAAAAACTGCATCCCATCTCACATTGCCCTTCTGATTGTTATGTTGGTTGGATGTGGAGAGGCAGGGAGAACATTTTTCCCAGACACGTATTTGTTAAGAGATCTGCCTTGGGTATCCTCATCTGAGCCTGTTGAACTAATAGGTTGCTGGACTTGAGACTCTCCATCCAGTCTGTAGTTCAGACTGTCAAGAAGATTTGCAGAGTCAAGGGGTGTTTCCCATGCCTTCAAAATTCATCAGCCCAGGAAAAGTTGCAGAAGGAATGAATACTGCATATTGTGTGTATTTCTTATTTTCATAGAATTTGTCTTGCTTGCATGTGGTTTTGTTGTTTCTTGGATGTCAGTGCAGTGTCCTGCTGGCATTATCCCTTACAGTAAGGGAAATGGAAATTCTGGAACACTTTTGCCTGAGGAGAACTGGGGCTTAGGACATGCAGGATTTTTGATTCGTGCTTCTTTGCTGTGTTTCCTAGACTATGTTGCTTTGGTTGACGTGGAAGTCAGGGGAAGAGCACTGAACACTTTACCTCAACCTCTACTGTGAGGAATTCAAACCCCAAAAGGAACATTCTTCTGTGAAGCAACACACTAAAGCTACAAAACAAGCGTCTGCCTAGGCTGGCCTCACATGGTGTGAAAAGGCCATTCCACATCTAAAGAGAAAAGCCACAGGGTACCCTGTGTTGATGCTTGGTCCAAACCTGTGGGCAGCAGTTTAGAGGAGGAATGTTTCAGAAACACTGTAGTGGCTTTGAGGGCTATGCTCAGATGCTGTACCAGGCCTCACTCTTCAGGTGAAAGTCTTCTCTCCTTGCCCATCGACTGCTTTATTCTTGAGAAAGATGGAAAGAGAAGGAGACTTGTGTAGGACTGTTGAACAGTACCGAACAATGTTCTCCTCAAATGTCTGGAAACACTCCCTAAGTAAGAGAGAACCTGCAGGTGGAGGAAGAGCCCTTGCATTCTTTCTATATTTCAACAAGAGGTCAGAGACAGGCTTTTGACTGGTGGTAGGCAAACTTTGATTAATTGATTTATCTATGGGACACAAAGAACTGCATCAGTCAGCAGTCTGCTGGCTTATACCTCCCTACTGTAGTTCTTCACAGAACAGAGCAGTCAAATGATGGCCACACTTCCCCCCCTCGTCCTCTCTGGCATGCACACACACACATGCGCGCTCTCTAATGAGCTTTTGTGGAGCCTGTAGGTGTGCTGGGGGCATACTCCTTGTTTGGTAATTGATACTCAGTGTCTAACCTTCCTTGGGATGGATTTGTGAGATGAAACAAATAATGTGAACAGGCTTACTGGTTTTATCATATGTAGCGTTGTGGACTCTCTATGGCAACTATTATAGTTGAGAGCTCTTCCCATATTTTTGTCCTTTGCTTGCCTCTAGTTCACAATACATGAATTTTAGAATTCAGGTTTAACATGTGAGTAGCCAGAAAACATAAGTGTTGCTTAATCATAAGGCTAGCTCCTCCTCCTGTGTCACTAACAGATGGGTGCATCCACTATGACATGTCAAAGGAATAATTAAAAGCTTCATTCACATGCACTATGAAATAATCAAAAATGACTGCACCCTGGGTCGAGATGTGTCATAATTTTACCATTCGTTACTTTGGATTGCTTCAGTTTTCTAAAAATAATAAATGACCCTCCAAATAGTACTTGGCCAGAGGCATACATGGAGCAATCCATAGTATATGGATTTGTTCAATGGCATTTATAGGACCTTGATTAAAATTCATCCTAGGCTGGAGTGATGAGAAGACTGTTTACTGAGGGCTCTTTGAAGTGCTGTGTTGCACTGCAGACAGACCAGAGGGATGCAGAGATTGAAACATTTTACCTTGTCTGTCTGACTCTGGCTGTCAGGAGCCGATGGCACTCTGCAAGAGAGGTATCGACATTCCTGAGCAGTTTGACGGCTGCTGTTTGCGAGTTTTAATTTTCATTGTTTTCAAGTCGATCTCTGCATGAGCTCAGCGTCAGAGATCATGGCAATAACAACAGTCTTGTTAGCTGGAAGTGTGGGTTTTTTTGTTGACTGGTACAGATGCTATGTTTAGATACTTCATTTTAAAGTCGTATGCATTTGAAAGCTTGTGCTGTAAAACAGACATCACTTTTATCCCTCTTTTCCCTTAGCCCCATTCAAGCACATCAATGTGCATCTCTGAAGAAAGATAAAAGTATTATTCTCTCTTACCTCTCTCTCTGGCAAGAGTACCTAAGTACCATATCAAACAAACAAATAAACAAAGGCAAAACAAACAACCCCAACAAACCAACCGAAAAAACCTGCACCACCACCCCATCAGGCAAGCATTGTGTCCAACCTCCCTATTCTTTTATATTGTATGGTTTTGTGGGGGTTTTTTTGTTGTTGTTTTTTTTTTTCCCAAATGAAGAACTTGCATTTATTATTTTTGTAAACTAAAAGTTGAAGGTGAACACATGATTTAAAAAAAAAATTTTTTTTTGATTATTTTTCCCCTTGATTCTGCTTTTTAACCAGGTTTCAGGGGAAACAACTGTCAAAGGACTTTTCTTTGCCAAAAGCTGTGTAGCATTGGGAAAGAGAGATGCAGGTAGTATAAGAGGGGTTAAAAAAAAAAAACCAACAAAAACCAACAGTTCAAAACGTTTGAAGGTAAGGTTTACCTTCCAGAATGAATCCTAAATAAAAGGAATTCAGGCAGGTTAACAAAGGCAAATTTTGCACTGTCTTCAAAATACTCTCTGCAGTACCACCTTTATGAGTCCATGGAAATGTCTATCTAGTGTATAGATGACACTGGTTAATGGAAATGATGAGAGTAAACCCACTATTAATAAATGGTTAATGGAAATGATGAGAGTAAACCCTACTATTAATAAATGAATAGTAGGATCCACAGTGACCTGATGTTCAGGGTGAAAAAAAAAAAAAAAAGAAAAGAGGAAAAGGGTATTCTAGATAATAAAGGAAATGTTTTGAAAGGGTATTGATGAAGACTTTGAAACACCTGACTGTGTTTTATCACTCAGGGTAGTTCTGTTGGCCTGTGGTGCTGAGACCTCTGCTGCTTCTTCTCCCGCTCACTTGCAGTGTGAACTGCAAGTGATGGTGAAGTGCAAGTGATGGTTTTGCTGCTGTGACCAGCTCAGACATCTGCTGGAAGTTTTCCCTATTGCAGGTTGTCATACATTTGGATGTTTTGTCAGTATCCAGAGCGTGTTATCTGGCCCTGAGTGTGCTGGAACAAGTAATTTTTGATTTGGGCTATTTTTGTTGTTGTTTCCCGTCCTGAATGGGGTTTGTGCAGCTAATTTGGTGAGCGTAGGAGCAGGGAAGCTGCTCAAGTGTGGTTATATGGATGTGCATTAAACAATTAATCATTGTGTGTGATTTCTTCCAGTATCTACTTGAAATATGTTTGGCAGACTAAGTTCAATTATTGAGAAGGGGTAGGAGTTGCTTTTAGAAAAGATAGGGCTCTGAGAGCTTATTCAACCTGGTTTGTGCAGTGCACTTATACATAAGTAGGTATTCTGAACTAACATGGTCTCATTTGTCATGAATCACCATTCCTGGATTCTAGGCTATGGATAAAAAAAAAATATCAGATGTATCAGCATTCCTCTCTCAAGTTCAGGTGGGATCCTTGTCACAGGCTAGGCATTTGCAGTAAGCTAACCATGTGTATGTTGTGACTAATAGTGATTTACTGAAGTAAATTATATGGGAAAGGGCACTTGCTGAGAGAGTTACCTATGAAGTTGGGGAAAATAAGTACAGCTTGGTCCCAGTGTTGAGACTAGTCATTGGTATCCGTTTCTGACTCTTAATTGTTGCTTGTAAATGGTTATTGGTAGTTATTACCCATTTAGAAGAGCAGGACTGCTAACATCTGAAATGGAGCAAAAAGTGGCAAGTAATTGAGCCTTGGGGGACTCTTTGGCACTTAGGGAAGCATAGATGATGTTCATACTGCAGTTTATGGGTACTTGCCAGTAATGAATGCACTTATCGTTAATTATTTTTTGTCTGAGTTTTGCTGAGCTATAATCAAAACTCATCCAGATGTGTCAGGAATCACAAAATGGGAGGGAATGATGTGCTATGAGGGTTTGTGATGCTGCTCAACTCTAGTGGTAAGTATTTGAGCTGCAGTCTTGTGAGCTCTGATCCCCTACATGAGAATATGGAGCGTTCCTTTATTGTCTTATACAGAAAGCTTCTGGTTTAAAACTTCTTTTTCAGCTGCCTACTGGTGCAGCTAGGTAGTTGGATAAGTTTAGTCCAAGAACTTGCACAACTGCAAGCAGTACTGGCTTAATGCTTTGTAAGGAAGTTGAAGCCTCAATCTCAAGCAATACTTTAGAAATTAATAAAACAACCAGAAAAGATACAGGTAGTTTAGAGCAGGGGTGAGGGTTAGCAATACAGTTAAAAGTATTTTTTGCCTTTTTGCACAAGGATGCAAAATGTAATGCCTTCTCTTCTGTGCATATGGTAGTTTATGAACATTTTGAGGATGTGCTGATGAACTTTCACTATGTTGCTGGTAAGCTTTAAAATTGTGGTGAATCTACTGGAATGTCAGGTGACTGGCAAGCGACGGTGGAGAGCTGCTAGATGAACAGTTGAGCAAATACATTGTGCAAGGCAGCTGCAGAGTTCAAAAATCAACATTATTTGCACTTAAGGTGGGGGGGAAGAGGCCAACAGGGAGTGAGATTTCGAGGAAGTTGAGGTAGCTGGCAGACAAGAGCAAAGTAGTTCTGGAGAAAACCAAAGCAGCTTCATCCAGTAACTGTGCATTTAGCTTTCTGTGGGTTATGTGACCTAATATACTGGGGAGCCATTTGCTAAATTGCTGTTGCAGACAATAAGGAACACTGTGTTACTTGACAGCTAATTAGGAAGCAAAGAAATCTTCTTCTCCCTCTGATGCTCTGTCTACAGTGCAGACACTTCTGGATGCTACAGATGCATGATAGTTTTGTACTGCAGCATCCATGGTAGTGTCCAGCTACTTGATGCTGGTAGGATAAATAGGGTACAGTGCTTTCAGATTCTCTTACAAAATGTGAACTAGCTTTCTCCAAGGTCTTTGTTAGTTCTCAAGCAAGCATGATTGGTAAGGCCTTTCCTCATGCCCTATGTCACAGAAACCTTTTAAAGGTATCTATGCTTCATCTTTAAACGTTGTGCTGTCTAAACTATTTCTTTTTCTACACAAAAAGAATAAAACCAAAAGATGGTGTTTCTGAAAACATTTCAGAGTAGCATTTTTACATTCTTAATTTTGAGTACCTTGAGTACTAAGACCAGGAGAGATTTAGTCATTCTCCCTTGTCCAGTTCATCTCATGCTCCAGATCCTTCTGACACATTTTTTTGGGTGGCAACTCTTCCCCCTTGTCTGCTTGAACTTTGCAAGGAAAAATTAAAAAGACAGTTTCAAACCATCATACCCCTTGTGTTTCCTTGAACTCCTATTTTTTTCACTAGGTCCCCATCTCTTCATGAGAATCAGTGGCAATGCATCTCTTGAGGTAGATAATGCAGCAGTACCTTTGGACAGGTGTTTTTATTCCTACTTGTTTTGAATAGTCCTTGCTAAGTCAAAGGCCACGATTGGGCTTGACTGATCATCTGGGTACATCTTTGCTGCACAGAAATGCAGGGTTCCTTAAAAGGCTCCAGAGTGAGGACTTGCAGGGTTGCTCCTGCTCCCTGTGGATTGGTCCACCCATGGGAGTCAAGCGGCACCTATAATCTATAGGTGCATAGCTGTGTTTCACAAGGTAAAAACCCCCATGTTTTCAGGGGCAGTCTGAGTAGTGGACATACAGAAGTATGCTCATTGCATTCCCCTAGAAGGCTGGTAGTTAATCATGCATGCAACATCTGGTCTGCTTGGACACAATCTGCATGTTGGATGTGGCCTGTAATTTCACTTTGTGTGGTCTAATGCAACATGACTTGTGTCTCCAGATGAGTATTGCTAAGGTCTAGCTTAGTGTGTGGCTTACGGTGATGTTCGAAGTCATGAAGCAAGCAAAATTTTTCCTATCCCTTTGCTATACTGTATGCTAATCCTGTACAAATTATCTTGTACTAGAGCAAGTAATTCATCTGGGCACAATATAAGAATTCTCTTATGATGCATGACTTTCAGCAAAGAAATGCATTATCTTCTGCTCTAGTTTCCAGGCCTGTGTAGTCGTCCACATGTGTCGCTGAGACCTTGTATCACAGTATATCAGAGGTTGGAAGGGACCTCAAGAGATCATCAGGTCCAACCCCCCTGCCAGAGTAGGATCACTTAGGGTAGTCTGCACAGGAATGCATCCAGGTGGGTTTGGAAAGTCTCCGGAGAAGGAGACTCCACAACCCCCCTGGGCAGCCTGTTCCAGGGCTCTGTCACCCTCACTGTAAAGAAGTTTCTCCTCATGTTGAGGTGAAATCTTCTATGTTCTAGTTTGAACCCATTGTTCCTTGTCTTATCACTGTGAACCACTGAAAAGAGCCTGGCCCCCTCCACTTGAGCTTTATAGAGAAAGCCAAAGTAGCTCTGTGAAGAGTACTTTGGTATTTAAGTTGTGCTTGCCAAGTACCTGATCTGTGATGCAAGGGAGCTTTTGGATGAAGCTGATCAGTGCTCTGTTTGTCCTAAGTACAAATGAACATCATCTACAGTATGGTTGTACATAACCAAGACTTACTTACTTTTTCAAAACTAATGGTGAGTAAGAAATAGAAGTAGTAAATGATAAAACTTTGAGTGTGCTCCTCCTCTGAGTGTGATGTTGAAATGCAGTTTTTGACTTTCAGATCAACCTAGCCAAGGTCCCTTATGTTCCTAATGATAAAGCTGATTTCACTGGGAGAGCTGGATCAGGTCCTACAGGTGACCTTACTGCCACAAAAGCCTTGTAAATTGATCCATAGAGGAGGATTTCTCTTGCTCTGCAGGCAGATTTTGGGAATTGTTGCAGATTACAACTTAAGTTCTCTCTGCTTCAGCACTTCAAATGAGGTGTAGACTGTGGGGACAGAGACCAACAGATCAGGAATGGGTAACAGCTTTTAGAAAATGTAATACAGTCCTCAGTGAACGTGCTGCCAAACGTAAGCTGGATGGAAAGCTTACATTTCCAAGGGGGGAAAGCTTACATTTCCAAAGCTTACAAGGGGGGGAGGGAGCAAAAAAGAAGCTGTGCCACTGCTTCATAAAAATCAACAGCTTTTCACACTGTAAGATTTACCAAAGGGAGAGTTTATTCAGGCCCAGTTTGATCTGGCAGGATCTGGGACAGGTAGTAAAGCCCACAAGCTTCACTTACCCAGAATTATCCATCTGACAGCCAGTGTCAGGTTTTAGTATGGAGCAGTCACATTTCATGGCAAGTTATGGCAGTGTCCCTGCAGTGAGTAGCTGTATTGGTGCTGGTTGTGTGGGGTTCTGGCTCTGTACTGATGACTAAAAGGAGGATGTGTGAAGGGCTGCTCCTGTCCCAGTTACTCTTGAGTTCTGAAACTGTAATCAAGCAGGAGTGTTGTCAGCAGTCTTCAGCACTGTTAGGGGGAAAAAAAATGGCTTTCTAGTTAGCTCAAATTACCTTGTTCTGAGTAAATGAAGATTTTATACATGCATACACCAAAAAAAAAAAAAAAAAAAAAAAGGGCAAGCCTGTGTCTTCCTTGTTACAAGTCTGGCTGTCAAAGCTGATTCTCTTACAGTGCTGCCCTGCAAGGCAGCTGAAAATTCACCCAAGTTGTTTGGCTGCTTCACTAACAAAATAAATGTTGTGAGAGGCTTTTAAGTAGGTGATCAGTGAGAGCAAGGGCCGGAGCCCCAAATTTCTGTACTCAACCAGCACTCCTTTTATTGTACCTCCCAGATGTAGTACTGGAGGGGGTCAGGCAAGGAGGAGGGAATATAGATTCTTAGACTCTAGACAACAGCATGCATAATGGCATATACCATTTATGATGGGATGTAACGCATATGTTCACTTGCTTTTAACTCTTGGGGCATGAGGAGGGTGAGAGGCAGAGCAGAGCTTCCCAGATGATTTTGGCCATGACAGCTGTGTTAGGATTTCCCAGACAACGGTGAGAGCTGTTAGAGGGTGTGTGCTTGCAGAAAGGGAGTGGGTCGGTAAGTGGAAGCACATGGTGCTGGCTGGCACTGCTGCTCCCCCTGTTTGTAGCAGGATAGAGTTTATAAGGGATTAGATAACATACCTGAGCTCCGTGGTGTGCAGTTTTTACACTGCTTTTACAGTTCAAGAGACACTGAGAGTAGAGGTGATTATGTTCTTCAAGTGCTGTTTTTGTTGCAGCTTCTGTGATAAAATGAGGCTGTGCTAAAGACAGCCTTACTGGCAGATATATATTCTCTGAGTAGTAGCTGTGCAAACCTTAGGGGGATGGGAGCAAATACAGAGATACCTCAGCACTTCCCTTTAATAAAAGCACATCATTAAGCCATTTCCTGCACATCTGAGAGGCTGATGGAAAAGCAGGATGGTACTGAAATGAAATTGAAGAACTGCTTGTGGCTCGTGTGTTCGTTTTTTTTTTTTTTTAAGTATTATTTAATTTAATCTTTTCTGATTATTACTGTTTTGGGGGGGAAATAATGTAATGAAGACAGCAGAATTACACTGGGTCTATGGTCTGAGTAAGTAGAAGGAGAAATTCGAGTTTCTTTGTTGCTTTTCCTTTCTGAAGGCATGAAATATGGAAGGCAGTACAAACTGCAAAATTGTTTGAGCAAGCCAGCTACTAATGTGAGTGATGCAATCCCTGTTTGCATTATAAAGAGGCCATTTGCCTACGTGTGTGTTCTCTCCTGTGTGCATATATGCATGGTGTATACATGATGTAAGCAGAACCACACACCTATGTGTCTGTATAATATATACACTATATTCTTTATAGAGTGTGCTGTAACATAACATAATGGAAATAGAGAAGAGAGAATCCAAGAATCCTATTCATGTCAAGTAAATCTTACTGGGTCCCAGACTAGTGATAAGTGCTCCTGATGATCCTCTTGTCTTCCATGTGATTGGAAGTGACCTCCAGAATGAGCTGCTCCATCCTATTTCCAGGGGTTGAGGTGAGGCTGACTGGTCTGTAGTTGCCTGCATCTTCCTTCTATGCCTTTTTCCAAGACTTTTACTTTGTTCCAGTCATCAGGCACCTCTCCCATTCTCCATGACTTTTCAAAAATGATGGGGAGAGGTTCAGCCAGCTCCCTCAGCATGTGAAGGACCCAAAACTCATGCTAGAAAGATGTATTAAAAAGAATGACTCAGAAAGTAAAAACATAACCCATACAGCTTTAGAGTATTCAGTGGAGTCCTCACATGACCTTTATTCAGCAAGGAGGTGATCTTGCAGCACTTCACTGCAATAGCTCTTTGCAGCATATTGCTCAATATCATAATGGCTGCAGAGCAGCCAAAGCATCATGCTCTTTCTGTCATCTTTAATATTTTTTCCAGAGTTCTGAGCCAGCTGCATCTAGCTCAGTCTTTCTTGATTTTGGAAGGGAGCTGACAATCCCACTGACTTCTGCAACAATGAGCTATCCTCAGTTCGTTTGTATATGAAAACTACATGGCAATGGCAAGTCTGGTCTTTGTAAGTCAACACTGAGACATGGATGAAATGATCATTTGGCATCCTGTGGATATGAGAGGGTTTCTTTTATTCCTGGTCTTCAAATCAAAACATTGACAATACCTTCTTATATGTGAATGTGGACAAGGTATGTGCTGGGTTTTACTGTTTTCCTCAGAGAACAGAAACCTTTAAAAATGTTTCAGCTGAGAAAAAGTATTACTATTTTCTCACATAAAAAAGCCTTACATTTGGAATAAATATTAATGCTTAATGTTCAAAGCTCTGTGCTGTGCTCTGTTTACAGTTTAAGTTTAACCTTCAAAATGTGGGTGTGTTTTTTAGGATAATTGGTAAATGCATGGCTAAGGCAAACTGCTGGAAGTATAAAATTGGAAGAAATGAGATCAGGCTCAATCCTCCAGTTCTTTGTCTCCCACATACTTGTTTGGTTTACAAATCCAAGCAAACAGCTTTTTAAGTTATTGATCCCAAAGCAGCTGTATGCTTTCACTGGAGTTGAGCTGAAATGATTGGTTGGAATTAGCTTGGCAGGACTGCTTTGGCTTCAGGAGCCAGATGGACAGACTAGAGGTTGCTGCAATTTATACATCACTGGTGTCATCCTGCTGCTGATGCTCAGGACTTGTGATGAGGCACCTGTGTTGTTTGGCTGTGGATAATCATAGCCACAGAGATGATAATGTGTCTTAGCAATGAATGCTGCTTGGGAAAAGTTGTGGGTGCAAGCATTCTCAAAAATCTTACAAACCACCAGAATACACACAGCAGTGACAGCAATTGTCTTAGCTTCGTATCTTAAATTACTGACATCTCAATGTAGTGTTGTGGTGGTTTGAGGCTGTGCCTTTAAATTTTTTTCCACAGATCTTGAGCAGAAAGTAGTAACTGAGATAGTTTGGTGAAGGTGAGGGGCCTGGAACACAAACCTGTGAGGAGAGGCTGAGGGAGCTGGAATTGTTTAGCTTGGAGAAGAGGAGGCTCAGGGGTGACCTCATTGCTGTCTACAGCTACCTGAAGGGAGGTTGTAGCCAGGTGGGGGTTGGTCTCTTCTCTGAAGCAGCCAGCAGCAGAACAAGACGACACAGTCTCAAGCTTTGCCAGGGGAGGTATAGGCTGGATATTCAGGAGGAAGTTCTTCACAGAGAGGGTGATTGCCCATTGGAATGGGCTGCCCAGGGAGGTGATGGAGTCGCCATCCCTGGAGATGTTCAAGGGAAGCCTGGATGAGGCACTTAGTGCCATGGTCTAGTTGATTGCTTAGGGCTGGATGATAGGTTGGACTGGATGATCTTGGAGGTCTCTTCCAACCTGGTTGATTCCATGATTCTAAGTTAATGCTGGGGGGAACTTAGTGTGAAACCATAGCTCTTGCATGAGAAAAATGTCCCAGTGCATCATCATGTTGAATAAAGCTTGTCTGTATCTCTAGAGGAAAAAAAACCTGCAGCACAGCAGCCCATTCCATATAAAACATAAAGAACTTTACTGTTTTTTTGAATCATCTGAATTAATCTGTAGAATCAAAAGAAATTTATGTTTCAAGGGAAAACAATTCCTTGGCAAACACCAATTTGCTGGTGGGAATCTTCTAAAGGAGATTTATCAGAGGGCAGTGTGTTTTCCTGTAGTGTAATGCTTTAGTGTGCCAAGACAACCATTAAATAAAAGGATGAAGTAGATTTTGCAATGTTTCCCATATCTGTAATCCTTCTGGGTCAAAGAAAACTTTACTTCTGTTTCTTTGCAGTATAAAGAATGACAGCCTGATTTGACAAGTGGCACTGGTAAAAATCTGTGCTGACAGCCAAACATGAAAGCTATAAAGAGAATCTTGTTTATGGTTGTTCAGTAGTTTCTAATTATCACTGGTTGATGTTTAATGGATTTATTGATGGGCTGTCTTTAAATTTCACCATGAAAAGTTCAGGCAAGTGCCTTTTTTTTTTTCCCCCTATTTTGCCTTCAGTCACATAGGTAATATTCCTATTGATGACATACATGATGAAAAAAAGCTTTGCTGCTTTTCAAGTTTCAGGAAGGGTAGAGAGCAGTGTTTTTTAACTTGAAGAGAAACATTGGTGACACCATAAAAGCAAGATGAACAGGCAACTCATGAAGCAGGTGTCATTTTTACTGATTCCCTTGTTCTCTTGGCCAAGAGAAGGGTATGTACAGTGTGATCTGCATAATTGTGGTTAAAATGCTTTTATAAGTGGTTCCAATATCTGAAATACAAAAAACAACTTATAAAGCACACATACAAGATTGCACATACAAAGGGTGACTTAGAATGGGAATCTCAGGAAACAAAAACAGTTAAATGAAACCATCAGAAGTGCCTGTTACTGGAGGCTGATCCAAGGATGCCTATTTCTGGTTTTTAGTGAAAGGAGTTTCATAGCCTTCCAATGTATTTTGTATATAGCCTTTATTTGCCTTATCTCAAATAGATATAATGGAATAGGATGCCCAGGGAGGTTGTGGATGCCTCTTCCCTGGGGGGTGTTGAAGTTCAGGATGGATGAGGTCTTGAGCAGCTGAGTCTAGCTGAGAGGCATCCCTGTCCATGGCAGGCTGCTGGGAGTAGATGATTTCTAAGGTACCTTCCAACCTAAGCTATTTTATGATGGTTCTATGATATTTTGGTCAATTTTTCTAATGATACTTAGCATTTATTGTTTTGGATCAGCCTAATATATGACGTCTTTATAGTTTATAAAATTTCATTTTACAATGGGGCTGGAATAAAAATGCAAACAAGAAGAAAAGGTGAACTCTATAGTTCAGAAACTTCATAAGAAAGGACTGATCTTGCTCCATCTGTCAGCTACCTTGCTGTTGATAGATGTTGGTAAAACAGAAGCTATGGAACCAAAAATAGAGAGATGCAAATCTTCAATTTTAATGAAACTTAAGACAGATCTTTGAATTTGATTTTATTTTTTTTTAAACCAGTGAGTGTTTATTGCCTCTACCTCAAAAGAAAACCCCAGCACCTAAACTTCATCTCCCTTCCCTCCTTGCCAAAAGTGCATTCTCTTTTCCTTTCCCCCCTTCTTCCTTTCTTTGCTTAAGGCTATGGTTACAGCAGTTAATTTTTAAAACAGGAAAATAGAGAATTAACTAGAATTACAGAAAGACTTCTTTGTACTAGGTACTGTACAGTATAGTGTTCAAGAAGTCAGAAAATATGTTAGCAGAAAATGGCTAGACTGTAATTTAGATAACAACCCAGACAATGAGCTAGCTTGTTAATTGTAAAGGCTGGTGGAGAGCTGCCAGTTAGAGAACTTGTCTTTTTATATCTCACTGCTTCTCATGGCTCTCCTAGCTGGCAAATGACAGGACAGGAACATTTCAGTTTAGGCTGGGCTCTTTATTTAACATTATGGTTTTTGTTGCCTTTGTTTCTACTAAAACCCCAAGAAGTTCATCTATCAGAACAGTTGCTAGCTGAAATTCTGTAAGAGTAAGTAATAATCAATACTGTCAGGAAGCAGGCAGGATGGGTGGTCTGGAAAGCAGGGTAAACAGTCCCACAGCCTGAACACTGGTGCTGTAGACATCACTGTTAAGTGCTCTTTAGACAAAGTATGCAGTTTGCAAACAGTGAATCTTGCCAAATTACTTGTCTGAAAACTGTTCCTGAAATAGCAGCTGTGAGGTATGCAAAGTTATAGGCTGACAGCCATCAGATCATTGTGGGGGTTTGGTTTTGTTTTGTTTTTCCAACCACCTTTAGAGGAACTGCAGTGATGGAGAGGCAAAATAGGAGTGCCTATCTGGTCAGGTTGCACAGCAAGTTTCTGTGTCACCTCTGATAGTTCCTGGTGTTAGTTTGTTTGGGGGAGATAAGCCTTGCAGCACGCCAGCCTTCCCCATTGTATTTCTCAGCAGCACTGGATGGGAAGATGACTTGGCACCCATCAATTGGCAGCCTGTCTCCTTGCTTTCAGGTGAGAGATTTTGAGGAACAGAGGTAATAAGCCTGATGCAGAGGTATACAAAATTAATTTCTGCAAAAAATTTGAAGCATAACTTTGTGTAAGTGCCTGAGTAACCCTACTACTGATCTGCAACATATAAAGCATTCTGTTAAATGAAGGGAGCTAAAAAAGAAGCTCAAAAAGGATTGGATGTGGCACTTGAAGCCATGATTTAGTTAGTCATGAGGTGTTGGGTGATAGGTTGGGCTTGATGATCTCTGAGGTCTTTTCCAACCTTGATGATCCTATGATTCTATGAATAGTTCTCATAGAGAACTCCCAGTTAGTCTCTGACAGCTTTTGGCCTGATTACTTCCTGCTCACAGTTTAGGCTAGGATTTCCTAAGGAATTTGAGGGAATTAAGAAAGGGACTGTCACTGCATTTCAATGGGATTTGGACGTCTGATGTTGCAAGGGCTAAGCTTCTACGGAACGGCACCAGTCCAGCTAATGGTTTGGTTCCAAACTGATGAAGTTAAACTGATGCAAAAGACTGTATGCATAAGCCTAAGTCAACATTCTCTTGACTTCATAGCAGTTTGTTTAAAATTAATGAGGACAAGGGTTTAAACTAAGGAAAAGTCACTCACTCTTAAACTGAACTGAGAATATATAGTCCAGGTAGACAATACTGTAGTTGCATAGGTACAGATGTACAGTTCCAGCATAAATTGCCTGAGTTTTCTTTGCCAGAACAGCAAAACTCCCACATTCCTCAAACATTCCTCAACCCTCCCTCTCTTTGGATTTTATTTGGTAGTATCCTTTAAAGATTTACAGAAGTAAATCTTATCTTTACTGTTCAACTTAGAGTCCAACCATTGGGCCTAGAGACGCTGTAAGATAATACACAAGACAGACACCTTTTGTCTTTAGGGAAAACAACTGTCAGAAGGGCTGGACCTTTGTATTTTATTCTCTTCTTGACACTTTGTAGTATCTCATCCCCAACTTTTCACAATGCTGTTTAAAATTTGCACTTACAGTTTTAGAAGATAAGTGGAAAAATCAAGATTTGTATGGCCCCGCTCTGGGGTAGGTATTACGAAGGGTTATATGTGCGTGCACGCTGGTGCTGGCTACTTGTGGAATGAATTTGTTTGGAGAGAGATCTCTTCAGCAGCTGGTGGTTTCCTCTTTTGACCTGTGCAGCTTCCAAAGAGGACTCAAGATGGTTTAGTGGTGATGAATTGGAAGACTTGTCACTAAGCTGTAAATCTTGAAAGCTGCCTTGCTGTGTTGAGGTATGAACCCAAGATCTAAAGAGCGTACGTGTTTTAGATGGCTGCTGTGTATATAAACCTTTTAAACCTCCTTTAGTGATGGAAGTACTGTTAATAATAATAATTTTTCCACTTTTACGACCTGTTTGCTATTCCAAAATTACCTGATTGACAACTGTATTATAAAATAAATGCAACTGAATTAAAACAAACAAAACACCCCCCCCCCAAGTCATGCCTGAACAACGTTGTTCTGATGTAGAAGAAAGAGAAAATCTGCCTTATTTAAATATCACTTACAAAATAATGCTAACACTACGAAGTGTTATTCTTGTGTTTCTATTAGGAAGACAGGTTTTTGCACAGGCTCCAGAATTTTAGAGATTTGACATACTCAATACTTATTTTTTTCCTTTTATACTCAGTATACTTTATCCAATTGTCTGAGGAACTGTCTTCCTGACATGTTGAACCCTTAAATTACTTCAATTCCCTTTGAATGAACTGCTAGGTCTGTGCTTGCTACTGCAGAGCAACAAACACAGGTGTAAAAAGCAGTTTACTGTTAAGCTTAGCTTTGTTATGACTAAGCCTTAGCTTTCCTACTTCTGGCTCTGCTGTTCTGGCTTTTATGGTGCTGGTCATCTTGTGTCTGTGTCTAGAAAAGGTCAAATGAGGAAGGGCTGAAATGTTATATTGTGTTTGCTAACAGAATGTTTTTAAAAAGATAATATTTAACTTGTTCTAAAGTGACTAAACGTTTTCATGTGCTTTTTATAAACTGAGTAATTTACACTTTCAGTAGATAATATATTTCTAATATCCTTGAAAGTCTTATAATCAAACTATATGAAAGAGTATTTAAAAAAAACCCTGTTAGCTACTGAGTAGATGCATGCATACACCTGTGTAATTGAACTGGATGAGGAATTCTAAATTGAAATGCTTATTTGTCACACTGAGTGTGAATCCTCTTTTCATGATAAAAGTCCATCAGATTAAAATCAGCTGGGAGAAAGGGATAGCTCTCAGCAAGCCAAAGGATTTGACAAAGTATCACCACAGAAGGCTTTGCTCACATGCAATCCCATTATTTCAAGTATAATCTACTCCAGCTAAAATGAGCATATATAATTGAATAGTGCCAAAGGCTGAAATAATTTACACTTAAGCTTGAAACACTTTTTTTGATAATGCTATACAAACAAGTCTACACATAATCCAAACAAAAACACCCTTTGAGCTTTATGCCTCTCCACCCTTTCTAATTAAATCCACTTTCAAATTGGACTTGAGATATGATGATGACTGACGGTACTCATCTGTTAATCATGCAGCTTTTAAACCCTTCAAGTGCTAACCTCTGTCTTTGGCCTAGGTTTGAAGACAACTGTTGGCTGTTTTGTGCATTACACTTGGGTCTGATGGTAAATAAGCATGGGGGCAGTGGATTAGTATTGCTGACAATAAGAACGTCAATTTATAGAGCTTGTCTACCCAAATATCTCAGAAGTGCCTAAAGCAAAGTTCTTGTTCTCATTTTGCTTAGAAAAAATTGGAAGTCCGTAGTAGCAGCTTAGACGAAATCCCACAGTGAAAAAATCAGAAATATCATCAAAGTAGCTGCTCTCCAAACCAGGACCTACCTTCTTCATTCTCCATATGTTCTCATGATAGATGTTTACTCCACAGGACCAAGAGGGTCATAAACAGATCATGTATCTGCACACCCTTCTTTGCCAAGGATCTCTAGTGTCTAGTAGCATCACATGAGTATATTCATTCAATGAAGTAGTATGGCTCAAATGCTTTAAATTCTGAGCTCTTTTGGCATGTTGTTTTGCTGCTGTTAAAGATATCATTTGACACTTTACAGTGTACACTTTATACTGCTCTGTGCAGAGTTGAGTTGCCAGAGTTAAAGCTTTCCTCAGGGAAGTCTCTGTTTGTGCATGTAATTTTTAAGTCTCTTCTCTGGTAAATGTTAAAAAATGAGTTTAAACAACGGCAGACTCTCCAACATGCATCACAGGCAAGCTGAAAGTGGTAAGTCTGGAGAAGGTGGCACAGCAACAAAATTTCAGTTGATTTGAAGCAGATGAGTTTGATAAGAATGGCAACTTAGTCTCACTTGTCAATAGCTGAGTTATTCTAATGTGTCTGAGAGCAGAATCTAGCCTGGAAGTTGTGGTGATGCTGGGCAGATATGAAGTATGTGTGCTTTTCCCTGGAGTATGTGAGAGCTCCAGCTACTCTGCAGGTGATTCAGCTACCCTCAGGGCTTGACCTTATATTTCACATCAGACTGTAAATTTTTATTGAGTCCAATTTGAATTTTTTTGTTCTCCATCTTAATTTGTTAAGATGTGTATGAGATGCTAGGAGATAGGGAACAAAATTTGGACTCAGACCTGAGAAAGCTTAGGCTTAGGTTTGCCTCTTGTATGAAGTGGCAGCAGCTGGGTTCTTGTACCTGCATGGGGCTCTAAGTGGCGTGACTTCGGTCTCCATTTAGGCACAGGAATCAACTGCATGTTTTTCTCTTTGCAGGGTTGGGACCAAAATAGATCATTGATACAGACAGACTTTGGGAGTCTCCAACAATGTTTTGATCTAAAAAAAGGAGACTTAGATGGGCAATGATTGTATTCTTCCATTTCACAAGAAAACTGTATTGTTGCTTCAGTCCGTTCCCAGGTACAGGAGCTTCCTGCCTCAGAATCAGCTTCTGCCTTTTTCTTTTCCTCTCTCTCTCTCCCTCTCTTTTTTTTTTTTTTTTTTTTTTGCCCTTCCCTTTCCTTCCTTGACTCCCTATGGGGGAGGGAAAAAATAGCAAGCAGTAAGAAGTGATATTATATACAAGGCTATTACACTTTTGTCTTGGCCTGCTTAATGTCCTTGACACATACCCATTTCACCCAGCGACAGCCAGTATGCAAATTGGCTAAAAGCTCCATTAGGTTGTTCAAGGCTGGGGAAACCCATCTGTCAGTGTCTGTGACACAGCCAGGCTGGAGACTCATGTGGGAATCTGTCCTTGAGATACCCAGGCAGCTGAGTTTCTTCTAGCCTTTAGTGTTCACAGAATCAAAGGAAATTTTTGTATGTTCTTCTTGCTTGTTTTTTTTTTTTTTTTTTTTTTTTTTTTTTTTTTTTTTGTCGTTGCTTTTCTCCCCTGATCTCTCCTCAGAAAAGCACAGGCATAGACTGAGGCTTAATGGGGAAAATGTGGTGGTTTTTTTGTTTTTGTTTTTGTTTTGATTGCTTTTCCAGAAAGGAAAAATTATGCACATTACTTGCAGGGAAAGAAAAAGGAACAGTAGCTATATGTGGTCCTTAAAAGAGGAACAACTTGATAACCCTTTTCCGTATTTTCTCCTGTGATCTGCTGATCACAGAATCACAGAATTAACCAGGTTGGAAAAGACCTACAAGATCATCAAGTCCAACCTATCACCCAATACCATCTGATCAACTAAACCATGGCACTAAGTACCTCATCCAGTCTTATTTTAAACACTTCCAGGGACGGTGACTCCAGCACCTCCCCAGGGCAGCCCATTCCAATGGCAAATCTGTCTTGCTGTGAAGAATTTCTTCCCAACCTCCAGCCTAAACCTCCCCTGGCACAGCTTGAGACTATGTCCTCTGATTCTGTCACTGGTTGCCTGGGAGGAGAGACCAATGATGACATGCCTGATGACAGGCATGAGGTAGATATTTAAAAAAAAACTTGCTGGGGATCAGCTGTGGTTGATACATTCTCTATGAGTGGGCCAGAAGTGCATTATAACCTCACAAAATACCAAAGAATGTACCCACAAAGGCTTTCACTGAGAGGATTTGAATGTGGGGTCTGGAACTGATAGTTGCAGAGGCAGAGATGCAGAGCTCCTGCACATAGGCTAGGGTGCAGGCTTGAGTCTTTTCTCAGCTTGACATCCTCAGGAAAAAGTTCCCACAATAGAATCACAGAATTGTCAGGGTTGGAAGGGACCTCAAGGATCATCCAGTTCCAAGCCCTTGCCGTAGGCAGGGACACCTCACACTACATCAGGTTGCCCAGAGCCACATCCATCCTGTCCTTAAAAACCTCCAGGGATGAGGCTTCTACCACCTCCCTGGGCAACCTGTTCCAGTGTCTCACCACCCTCATGGGGAAGAACTTCTTCCTAACATCCAGTCTGAATCTACGCACTTCTAGTTTGCTCCATAGTGCTTACTGTACATCTATACAATAGCACTTACTGTACATCTGTTGAAGGAAGCCACTTACTTGTTTTTTTCTGCTGGATGGAGATAAAGCTGTGGGGTGCTAACATTGCTGTTTTGTGCTTTATTTGTGAAATCTTCAAGACCCCCATTAAAACAGCCAGTGAACATGCAATGTTGCTCTCTGAGTGCTATGGTGCCAGTGTAGTGTTACAGGGTTTTGTAATACGAGACAGTGACAGCGAAATAGTTCACATTAGAGCAAGAAAAACAGGCTTATGCCATCAAAACTAGAACCTTTTGAAGTGTGTAAGGTCTGTATTGACTCCCCATTATTTCCTGCTGGTGTCAAGTAAGAGCCCTGAATGCAGAGTATCTGGCAGAATAGCTAGCTTAACTTCAATGCCCAGTGGTGTTCAGATGCATGAGATAATTATAGCCTCCTCAATAGCAGATGCTCAATTCTCCAGTTTGGCACTTTCCTTCTTCAGCATCCAAATAATTTTCTCTACCTAAGCTAATATCTGATACAGATTCCCCCCTCCCCCCCCCCGTTTTTTACTGAAAGGTCAGCAATTTGTTTATTATGGGAATACTTATATAGCTAAGAGTGGGATTTCCCTTTGTCATTGTGCTGAGGAAGAAGAAAAGCTTTTTTGATACTATTGTGTGGAGACTGCTAACATAAAGATTGAATGTATTGGTATAGTTGGGATAAATGTTTCCAGAAATAGCAGCTGGCAATTCAGCAGTTATCCTTCATGTTGCTAAGTGCAACTTATTCAAATAATTATGTATTCTGCTTCTTGAGTACAGTGTCCAGTTCTGGGCCCCTTGGTTTAAGAAAGATTTTGAGTTGCTTGAATGTGTGTGGAGAAGGACAGCGAAGGTGATGAGGGGTCTGGAGCACAGCCCTATGAGGAGCAGCTGAGCGAGTCTGGAGGAGAGAAGGCTCAGGGGAGGCCTGATTGCTGTCCTAAACTGCCTGAAGGGAGGCTGTAACCAGGTGGGGGTTGGTCTCTTCTCCCAGGCAACCAGTGACAGAATGAGAGGACACAGTCTCAAGCTGTGCCAGGGGACGTTTAGGCTGGATGTTAGGAAGAAATTCTTCACAGAGAGAGTGATTTGCCATTGGAATGGGCTGCCCAGGGAGGTGGTGGAGTCATTGCTCTGGAAATGTTTAAAATAAGACTGGATGAGGAACTTAGTGCCATGGTTTAGTTGATTAGATGGTGTTGGGTGATAGGTTGGAGTAGATGATCTTGAAGATCTTTTCCAACCTGGTTAACTCTGTGATTCTGTGATTTTTATTCCAAACACAGACATATAATAAGGATGCTTTTGGACTAGTATGTTAAATTTCAGACATACCATTTTAGTGTTCTCTTATGCTCCCAATACTTCTTTTTTCTCTCTTTGTCTCCTGAGATAACAAGGACCTTGCTGCAGCATGTAGCTCCAACTAAAAAAAATATAATTAAAATGTGCATTTTCCTAGAGGTTAGTTTTGGCTGGATTTAGACGAGCTTGGCTCTCATAGTTGAGTATATTTGCACACCACCCCAATTATTTCAGTGCCTGTGTGAGTAGCATCAGATTTGCCAAGGGGAGTGGAGGGTTTGCAGTCTTGCTTGAAGCCATTTCTGCATTTGTTGTCCTGGCTGTCTAATGGGATACAAAATGTATGAAATGGTGGTGAGTTGAAGAGCTAGCTTTGAGAAGAGGTGTGCTGTGCTTCATCTGACAGTGAATCAGCCTTTAAAAAGACTAATGAAAATAATAGGACATAAATATTTGGCCTTGCCATGCGAAGGGGTTCGTGTGCATGGACAAAACAGAAGCTGAACTGGGGCTTTCATATGTGTTTAAGGAAATTGGATGCCCAAAGTTCCTGGGAACAAAGAATCTGCTTTGTTCTGACAGAAATTCTGAGTTTAAACTGAAGTCCAGTTTGAGGACTGAATAGTCCCCAGGGCAAATTCTTCCCAAGACTGGCCCTATACACAAGAGGACTGAGGACACACCACAAGGAATATCTTCTTTGGCAGAGGAGGAGGGAAATGCAGAGCCATTCTCACAGCAGGTCCAGGGCACACGGGTCAATGCAAAGCATGGGCTGTAAAATTTTCTAAATGAATGGAGAAAGTGATGGGACCATAAAAAAAAAAACCTGAGACTTGCTAAGATTTGATGGTCTATTTATGAAAGCCTGAGAAATGAATTTTAGTTTTAGTGAGTACTCTTAAGCCCAGCAGTGGAGCAGCACAGGGGGACACCGTTCGAAAATAGCTCTAGCAGATGCCACAATAATACAAATTTTCCCTGCATCTCTCATTTTTTTTTTTCTTGCTGTGTGCAGTTTCTAACTAAATCTGTTCCCCTGATAAATGCAAATATGTTCATGCCATTGGATAGAACAGCTAAGTGCAACTGTCACAAACACTAACTAGCTTAACCTTCTCCTTGCATAGCTACTGCTGCTGTTAGTTATTTCCTTGGCTAACAGAGGTCTTTGAAAATAGTTTAAAAGGATTTTCTTTTTATATACACAGACCATGGTTGTTAAACAACGGCAGTTTGAATGGAAGCTATTTTAATGGTAACAAGAGTGTCAGAAAAAGTGTCAGCTAAGAGAGGGAGACTAGCCATCTGTGGATCACCACAAGGGAGCTTAGAAAATAGAGAAAAAATAACCTGTTGGTAAAAGCAAGGCCACCAAGTCTTCAGAAAGGATAATTATCCTACCACCTCACATTGTGCAGAAGTACTAACACTGGTGCTAGATACCAAGAGAGACCTTCTATCCCACCAACTTTCCCTTCCATGAAGAAAAGGTTTTCTTTCATATTCTTAATTGCTTTAAATTCAAAATATGGCAAGGTGATACTGATTTGTGAGGCACCTTGGTGATCTCATCTCAGCCTTGCCAAAGGACTGCTATTATTTGTTTTAAAATGTGTTAGTTGATAGAAAATGCCAACCCCAACATCCACATTAATTTCTGAGAGTTTCCACTCCAGCACAAAGTGATGGATGTGAAGAAGGGACTGAGTCCTGCTGCAGAGCAGTGGACTTCAGCTGGGCAATGCTGTGCTGATTTCCCAGTGGTCTGCATCCCCTTCTTGATGGGTCACTTCTGTTCATCTTTTTCCTAGTCCCAGCCTCCTCCACCTTGGGTAGGTGTCTTGCTCCTTGTGTATTAGTCCTGTCCCTCCTTGGTGGTATCAAAATCATGACCAAACCCTTGGAACATAAACCCGCTGGGAGGCATATCTGTCACTTGAGTAGCATGGGGCTGGTCTTGTGTGCATCTCCTAAGTGATGCTACCCATAGCTAATCAATACAGCTAAGGGTCATTGAAACCCTTGGCTGCTGAAGGCAAGTATTGTGGGCTTAGTTTGGAGAAAGCATTAAGAATTGGTTTTGGTGGTGGTGGATTTTTATTTTGTGGGTTGTTTTTTTGCTGCTGTTCTTCAAGGAAGCTGAGCCCATTTTGGAGATCTCTAAATAGGAATGCTAGGCTAGGATCAGAGGCAGCAAAAGTTAAGCTAATTTAGATGTTTGTTTGAGTAAGATCACCTACTGCTTATGAAGATGGAAGTGGTTTGTCCTGTCCTGATTTCATTAATGTTGTAGAAAATGAAATGTTTCAAGAACCACTTGAAATTCAAAGTCAGGAAATTAATCAGAAACAGCTACATGGTTTTGTTAGTACTTTTGTGTAAGTGATTTTTAAGTGCACTAAAGAAAATCCTGGTGCCTTGATTGTTAACAAAAAACCCCTCCAAAATCTTAAGCCCATCTGTTGCCTGTGAGCATTTCTTTCTTAATTTTCAGCTTCCTTTTTCTTTATTGTTCTGTTTATAATGAAGCTGTGCATTATTTTTGTTGACAGTAGTTTGATGAATGGCTTGAAAGGAATTGATGGCCATGGCCTTGTTTGCTCCTTAGCTGTTGTGGCTGGAGAGGGAGTTGTGTGGCTTTTTTTCAGTTCCCTTTTGTTGGCATAAATGATTCTTGTTAAACCTGAAGGTCAGTTCACAGGCTTGGGATAGTGGGTGAGAAGTGCAAATCTAGAGACCTTTTTTTTTTTCTTTTTTATAAGTTTTTAAATTGGAACTCACATTTAAACTGTCAGAAGTATTATTGTGATGAAGCAGCTGGTAAAACACTATTTTAGCAAGTAGGCTGCTCTTCTGTGGAGCTGCCTGCTGCCAAGATGCCTTCAAGTAAAACGCTGTGGCTAATTTTATAAAAGCTCAGAACGTTTTTAGAACCAAAAAGAGAGAAGTTTGTAATTAGTGATACTAAAACAGAAGCAGTCAGATTTCTGATCATTTGCAGAAAAATCCCTGCCTCCCCCTGCTTCGGGTCTGCTGAAATCACTGTGGCTTCAGCGCATCCAGGGTGCTGCCTTGGGAATTTGTGGCCAAGCCAGAGCCTTGCTTCAGGGAGAAGTTAGCCCTTTTCTGCAGCCACAGGTGCGTGCTACTGCAGTAAGAAGAGTGGATGAGATAGGTGAGCTGAGCTAGAACTGGGCTGCTGAGGTGATTATAAGTTAGAACTGGTTTGTCAGAGCATGTGTAAGTTGAATCATATTAACTGTATGGGCGGCTGCTGTATGCTCTGTAGTGACACATCTGGGTTCTTGTGTATGTGCAAAGGACTGTGCCTGCTTCCCTTATGGAGGAGAAGTAAAGATCCTGTATGAGTTGGGCATTTGGCTGCACTTTCTTGTGTGTGGTGTATGGTGCAGATTTAATTCTACCCTTTGTTGTGTTTGAATTATGAAATTTACATCAATATGCCTAAGTTTACATGTGTCCTCTGGACAAGGTTTTGAAAAAGAAGGGCTGTGGCAGAATTGTGTGGCTACTGCTGCTGTTAGTTATTTCCTTGGCTAACAGAGATCTTTGAAATGAATTTAAAAGGATTTTCTTTTTATACACCCAGACCATGGCTGTTAAACAATGGCAGTCCTTTAGGATGGCATCGTGCTGTTTAAGGGAAAAGAAAAAAAAAAAAAAAGGAGATACAACCTGATGTTTTATCTTGCAAGAACTGCCAGTCAGCCTGCAATCAACTATACTCAGTAGTGCAGGAGGGGGGGATGTAGCCTGCAAAGTAGTTGGTCATACACCTGGGTGAAATGTAGAATAACAGTTATCAATGAGATGGATCCACTGTAAGGTTTGTGTTATCTATGCAGAAGAGTGCTAGAATAAATACGCATCTGGTTACAGAGTAGTGCCTAATAAAAGAATTTCTGTAGCATAGACATGGAGTAATTTGGTTCAGGCCAGACTAGGTTGTGAAGGAGCTTATTTAGAGATAGTAATCTTTTTAACTATGTGGAAATGAAGTTATAATGCTAGTAACAGATGACTTATCACAAGAAGCTGCTTGTATAAGTGTCCTTTAATTCTCAACTGTTAGGGAGATGAAAGTACTCAGACTCCACCTTCAGGAACATACTGTATTTCCCTATTTATGTTTGTTTCCTATCATGTGATGAGGTGCAAGGGAAGGTGTTGCTTGCTAATTTTAGCCTTGCAGACTGTCACTGCGGAAATCTGGCAGTTAACGCTTGTGAAGGGTAAAGCTTTCAGGAAAACCAGGCTGTTCCATGTGTCATCATGCTCAACAGCATTGGAAAGGGGGATGTATTTCTAAGCCTTGTTTTCCTGGCTTGAGTTAATGTGCTAGTTAGCTTCCTGCAGAAGTATTACCAAATACCTTAAAAAAAAAAGATTACTTTGCTGAATGGATGTATGATAGGGAGACAACGCCTGTGGATATGTAACTTTATAGCCACTGCTGCATTTTGCAGAGCTATGGTATTAGTTGCAGGAATTACTCTGCATCTCAACCCTCACCTGTATTTGTCCATTTCCCTATTGGAGCCTGAAACAACTCCTGTCCTAGATACTCTGAGGCATCTTTATGCAGCTGCTGATGTTTTAGAGTGGGCATGAAGAAAAAGGAAAAAAGGGAAGAGGATGCCTGGAGGCTCAGAGTACAGTCTACAAAGGAACGTCTAAACTGTGATCATCCTCACCAGACCAGTGGATTGTCAAAGGTTTCTGGCTACAGAGGCTTTTCCACGTGTGTTGGAAACGTGGTGAGGTCTTGAGCGTGGGGAGCCAGAGACGAGGGCAGAGACCCAGGCTCTGTATGGTAGCAGAAAGCTATGGCAGGATCCCTCCCAGGGATACCATATTGCTGCATGGATTTCCTCCTGTGCAAGAGAGTTTTGCCTGTTGGGGGATGGTAAAATGAGGGTAGTATGAGAAATGAACCTTAGTGAAGTATATAATAGCCTGACAACATGTTGTTTCCTTCATGGAAAAGACTTTATACTCTGCGAGAATTACTTCAGCTCAGAGTTCAAGAAAGCAAATACTAGGCATCCGAGGGACAAGGCATGTAGAGTTAAAAGGGTATCTCTGTATTTATTTTATTAGGAGGAATTCCTAGGAAGACTTTTTTTTTTTTTTTAATAATAGACATAGATTTTTCAAGGTGTGTAAGAGACATCTAGCACATTTAATAGTCCGACTCTGTATTTTGGCATGTGCATCACCATGTCAATGATGTATCTATTCATTTGCAAAAAAAGATGTAATCCCTCTGAGTGGCTGGCACTTCCTCATATTTTTGAGGATTATCCATGTAAAACATGAGATACACTATGGTAGAGTTTCATAAAAACTTGTTCTGAATGGTAAGAAGGTGGTGGAAAAAGAACCACTGCAAAATTTTCCTTATAAAAGAAGAACGGAAGGAAGTAGCACCAATTACATTATTTTGGTGGCAGATTTAAAATAAATTGTTTTTTTTTTTCTTTTAAGAGAAAATTAAATTCTAAAACTCTCTGGAGATATTCAAGATTGTCTCTGGAGATATTGAAGACCTGCCTGGATGAGTTCCTGTGTGATCTCCTATAGGTGATCCTGCTCTGGCAGGGAAGTTGGACTAGATGATCTCTTGAGGTCCCTTCTAGCCCCTAACATTCTGTGATTCCACTGATTGCTACAAAGCAATTTTTAGAGGACTAAAGTCTAAATGGTTCTGGTCATGGAAGACATAGGATCTTTGAAATATGTCAGGTTGGATGTCCAGATATACCCTCTGTTTAGAAGTCCCAAAGAAAACAGCGTGCAGGCAGTAATTGCTTTCTGCTTGCATTTCTTATGCCATTTCCTGAACCACCTGTTTTTAGCAATTCCCAGATGAAAAAGCTCTCTGCTAGGTGGGCTTTCTGTTTTGCCAAATGTGGCATTTCTTACATAAAGTAATTGTTAGGTTTTGTTATCAGGCTGCCAATGATGTTAAAGGAAGTCAAAGTGTTACAGTCAATGAGTCGACTTTAAGAAGTGTTGGACTCATTTATGAGCCTGTGCAGTCTGAATTTGAATCCTGTGTGGGTAGTGGTTATTTAAATAGCTGATTAGCAATGTTCTGCTTTCCACAAGACCCCAGTTTTTTCAGAGGACTTATTGATTGTTTAGTTCCTTGTCTTGTAAGTAGGATTCAGTCCTGCAGCTCTCAGACACACTGTGGAGACCTGCAGTACTTGTGTTGATGTTTTTAAGTGTACCTTTGTGTTTTTGAGATCACTGAAGCAGTTATTTTTCATGTTTTCTTGGGCCAAATTGACAAAAATAGTCTTCAGTTGTAGTTACTACTTGAGATCTATTATGTGTGACATTTTATGTCTAAAATTGAACCTAGATGCTCTGAGTACCTGGGTCTGAGTGCGCTGCTCATTGAGAGCTATGTGTTGATATGACTGGGGGAATCAGGTTGCCTCCCCCATTTCAAGCAGGTTCTTAAAAAAATCTATTGGTTATAACTGGAATTGCATTTAATTTAAAATATAATCAAAATTGAACTCTGATTATCTGTTGGCATCTAGCCATGGTATAAATTTTCTACCTTTTAGTCTCAGAGTTTTGAAGAGAGATGTCAGTTTTTCATTTCAAGTGATTGAGAACCAGACTGCCTTTAAAATGGTGCTGTTTTTTCTTAGACAAGATTTCCTTAGACTGTATTCTAGATTTTCGAAGAACAGGCTTCTCAGCATTTCTAATTCCTTTAACCTAAGGGTATTGCATTAATATAAACACTACTGCTGCTGAAATCTGTGTGGAGCACTGTTGTTTAATGGTGACTTTAGAAAATGAACCAAGCAGAGCAGAGGAATAAAGTTTGGATGTCTCAGTTTTAGTAAATCTTTTGTGTGCTGTTGAATTTGATTTTAGGATGTATCTGCCCCTGCAGAAATCACTTAGTAGACATTTGTTCTGTAAGTAAACTTGGAGGGGTTTTAACACAGAATCATAGAATCAGTCAGGGTTGGAAGGGACCACAAGGATCATCTAGTTCCAACCCCCCTGCCATGGGCAGGGACACCTCACACTACATCAGGCTGGCCAGAGCCTCATCCAGCCTGGCCTTAAATACATAAATAAATACATAATCACAGACTCATAGAATCATTTTGGTTGGAAAAGACCTTTATGAGTCCAGCCATTCTCTAAATCTACCAAGTCTAGTGCCAAGCCATGTCCCTCAGTGCCACATCTCTGTCCTTTAAGCTCCTTCAGGGATGGTGATTCAACCACCTCCCTGGGAAGCCTATTCCACAGAATCACAGAACAGGTGTGGTTGGAAGAGACCTCAAAGATCCTATGGCCTTCCCTGGCACCAAGGTCAGACTGACAGGTCTGTAGTTCTCAGGATCCTCCTGGACCTTCTTGCAGATGGATGTCACATTTGCCAATCTGAAGTTACCTGGGACCTCCATGGTTAGTCAGGATTGCTGATAAATGATGGAAACTGGCTTGGTGAGCACTTCTGCCAGCTGCCTTGGTACTCTTGGATGTATGCCATCTGGCCCCACAGACTTGTGTGTGTCTAAGTGGTATAGCAGTTTGCTAACCATCTGCCCCTGGGTTATGGGGGCTTCATTCTGATCCCTGTCCTTGTCTTCCACTTCTGAGGGCTGGGTATCCAGCAAACAACTAGTCCTACTACTAAAGATTGGGGTAAAGAAGCTATGAGTACCTCAGCCTTTTCCTCATCCTTGACCATTGTGTGCCCCCCCCCATCTGATATTCTCCTTAGTTCTCCTTTTATTGTTAATATATTGATATAGTCATTTCTTGCTGTCTAATGTGTGAGGTGAATGATGCTTAGACAGCTCTTATTAGGCTCTTCTCTTTAATTTTGCCAGGTTGTGGCCAGCCTGCTGTATCCCTCTTCCTCCCACTTTTGAAGACAGGTGTAGTGTTTGCTTTTTTTCTCAGTTGCCAGGAACATCCTCATGGCCTCCAGTTGCCATAGCCTTTCAGAAATGAGGGAGAGCAGCCTTTTGATGTGCTTGTCCTTCTGTGTTATATATGAATTATTTTTTATTTTAGACTTCAGTTTCTTTTTTCTTCTCAACGTTTTGTGCACATGAGTCTATGATAGTGATATTAAATGCTATTAAGACTTTTAGAATATTTACACGTGTGTGATCTGAAATGTAAGCCTTTATTGTTACATGCTAATATTCTCCAAGCTTCTTCTATTAAGGACATGTATTAAGGAGACTTTCTTACTTATTTTACTTATCCTGATTTAACACTTGAAATGACTTCAAATACATATTCTTTCCAGAGGAGAAAAATGCAGACTTGAAAAAAAAAATAATCATGTGTGAATGAAGAAAAGGTCAAAAAGCCATAAAGCTGACAGAAGAGATTGGAGGCAACATTGCAGTGCACAAGGAAATTTAAGATTTGGATGAAAACCACAGGAGAATGTGTTAGAGTATCTCTCATTTCTTTTTTTATGTATTTTTTATTTTACTCTATAAGTTTCTGGTTTGTTTCAGGAATTCTAACATATCTATCCTGTTACTCTGAATTCCTACTGCTTGCAACAGGAGTACCTCATCATCCTGATCAGTGTTCCATTGGATTTTACACAGAATGCAGAAGGAAGCAGCTGAGTCCCTGCACTGCAAGTTTCTTCACCTCTGAGCACAGAAGTTCTTCCTATTGTTGCACATAGTATGGAAAAAGAGCATGGCATATAAAGCCCAGAATGGTTTACACAAAACATCTTCAGCTAAATCTGTGTATGTTAGTAGCAAGATGCTTGGCTCACCATCCCAAACCATTTAGCAGAAAGCAACAATGGTTTTTAGAGAACTGAGAAAAGAAAGTTATGATAAAATGAAATTTCTGCACTGGCTCTAAGCCATTCTAGGCATACCAGGAAAAAATAGTTACTTTTACCCAATTGCAAGTTAGTTTCATGTGGATATTTTAATTGAGGCAACATTTCTGAGCACATGAGTCAAATGACATTTGAAATTTTGGACAAGCACAATCTGTTGTTGAAGAAATGGGAAGAGATGGAGAAGTTACATGGTAGTAAATTTAGATGGTTTTGTGGTTGGTTTTGTTTGTTTGCTTGTTTGTGTGTGGTTGTGTGTGGCTGTGTGCGCGGTTGTGTGCGCGGTTGGTTGGGGTTGGTTGGTTGGTTGGTTTTGGTTGGGGTTGGTTGGTTGGTTGGTTTTGGTTGGGGTGGGTTGGTTGGTTGGTTTTGGTTGGGGTGGGTTGGTTGGTTGGTTTTGGTTGGGGTGGGTTGGTTGGTTGGTTTTGGTTGGGGTGGGTTGGTTGGTTGGTTTTGGTTGGGGTGGGTTGGTTGGTTGGTTTTGGTTGGGGTGGGTTGGTTGGTTGGTTTTGTTTGTTTTATTCCCCTGCCCTGAGAAGTGATAAAAACCAGAGATGGGTGAAATACTGAAGAAAGAAGCAGGAATTAGAAGGGGAAAAATTACTAAATAATATTGGATTACTGTGCAGGAAATGATAGATATTTTGCCTGCCTCACCAGCAGGCAAAATCAGATTCACTGAAGCAAAATGGACATTCTGAAGTTATAGTTTTACTTCTTCAAAAGACATTGTGGGGTTTTTTAATATTATTATTTTATTTTTAAATTTACCTTCTAACAAAAACAGGTGTCCAAATCTCACTAGCTGCTAAGAGATAGTTGCTATATTCCAATAACTTTAAGTATTACAAAATTTAGGAGGAGACTTTCATCACTCAGTTGTCTTGTAGGCATTTCCAGGACCTTCAAGTCACCTCAACAGTGTGTGGAGGGCAGTAGCTGCTCTGGCATCAAGTCACACATGTGGTAAAATCTCACTGTAGGGGGACTGATCAGTCTGGACCTTTGCCTCAGTCTGCATGTGTTGTGAATATAGGATGTGTCTTAAGGGTTCAGTGATTCAATTCAGCCTAGCGTACATTTCATTCCCTGATAAGAGTATGAATGGAAAGAAAAAGATTCAAAAAGACAGCAGGCTTGGGATTTTTCACACACAGCATGCCTGAGTAAATTAATCTTCAAAAACAGTATCATGTATGGAAAGTTGAATTTTAAGGAGAAATATAGGAATGCTTGTAAATAGATCAACTGTAAATCTGGAAATTAAAAGAAAAAAGATTCTCCATTTTTGCATTAATTATGTAGTTTATTTAGTACTTTTTGCCTTAGGTAGATTTGATTGATGTTTGGAAGAAAATTTAAACTTAGACTCTTGTTAAGTCAAAGCAGATTAAATAGCAATTCCCACACTACCTCCCATGTCTGCCATGTGAAATCTAGAGAAAATGAAGATTTTTATAAGACACCAGGGTCTGCAGTGACAAAATGGACATTGTTTTATCTGTTCAGCTTCCTTAGCAGATGAGTTTAAGCATTTAGTAACACCAGCTGAAAATGGAAATTTTAAAAACCCCATATGTGGCATGGCAAGTCTTGCTGACTCTTCCAGGTACCTAACCAGGTTCCAGGTTTTATGTGCTCCTGAGATGTTGGTAGTGTGATGCTTAAAGTTGCCTTTGACTTGATGAAGGTCATTTAAGGCTTAGCAGAGACTTACTCCTTCACCTCAGTCTTTATGTGGGCCCAAGCAATCTCCTAGCTCATTATAAAGCTCACTATCCAAAGTAGAGCAATGAAGCTGGTAAAGTGTCTAGAGAGCAAGTCTTATGAGGAGTGGCTGAAGGATTTCAGGCTGTTTAGCCTGGAGAAAAGGAGGCTGAGGGGAGACACTGTTGCTCTCTGCATCTGCTGAAAGGTTACAGCAAGGTGGATGTTGGTCTCTTTTCCCCAGAAACTAGTGATAAGAGGAGAGGAATTGGCCTCAAGTTACACCAAGGGAGGTTTAGATTGGATGTTAGAAGAAACTTCTTCATGGTAATGGTTTTCAAACACTGGAGTAGGCTTCCCAGGAAGGTGGATGAATCACCATCTCTGGAAGTATTTAAAAGAAGCAGATGTGGTGCTGAGGGACATGGTTTAGCACCAGAGTTGGTAAAGCTAGATAGTGGGTGGACTCAATGACCTTAAAGGTCTTTTCCAGCTAAAATGATTCAATGATTCTATTCTGTGATTCTATCCTCCAGAGGCAACTCACTTGAAGAATGTAGAGAAGTGCCTTATGGTACCTATGGGTTGCAGACATTCCTAACATGGGAGTTCAGACCCAGCTGCCTGCAGTCAGCCCTGCGTGACCACCTTTAATTCCTGGTCTGTCTTAGACTTTCTTGGTACAATATTTGGAGCTGACAGGAGATGTTCAGCACTGCATGGGCCAACTATCTCCATAGACTGACATGTAAATCATGACTACTACAGTTAGATTCTTTACCCCACTGTCAGCTTGCCATTGAAAGTCTTTCTAGCTGTGCTTTGCAAGTGTCAGTCTTGTGAGGTTGGTTCTCTGTGTTTCTTCCTGAAATTAGGTATCAAGTGTAGTGACTTGTATGGGCAATTTTTTAAAAGCTCTTTGCTATAATGAACTGGTTAGAGGAGTTTGTACTGAAAGAAAAAAATGGGTGAGGTTTGTGACGGCTCATATCTTCTGTGGACATCCTCTGGCCCCCGGCCTGGGAGCAGTGATTTGCTGTAGCCCAAGTGGTCTCAAAGAAAACATGAACTCTGACTATTATGGAATGGCCCAAATTCTGTCCTGATAGCATCACACTGTTATCTTTAGGACACACCTTTCACAAACTCTGTGTTCTGTGGGTTCCTTTGGCTGCAGAAGTCATCTTTATACAGTGCTGGGTGGAGGGAGCAGAGGTTCCCCATACCCATAAGACTGTTGTGGTAACATGAGGACATATGAGAGACATTCCTGGGGAACTCTACCAGAGATTCCTTCATCCCACCAATGCTCATGTCAACAATGACAGATTTCCCACTTAATTATTCCATAAGAAGGACAAACTGAGGAAACTTGGACTGGGTTATGAAAAACATTTTGGGTTGGGCTTTCTTTCTACAAAATGAAACCACATTTGCCTCTGCTCCTTGTGTGCCAAATTTTCAAGTGGAGAGGAAAGAGATGATATCAATGCTTTGGTTTTGTTCTGCTCTTGAAGTTCATTTTTTTGTGATTGGCTTTTATTATGCTCAGGTCCTCACAACCATCGTTGATGCTGTGGTACGAGTAGACTGTGTGCAGAAAAGCAATGAAATGAAGCACATGCCTCTCACATCTCATTTCCAAGACTCTTTTAGTCTGTCACATGTAAACAAATACCCAGAGAGTAAATTTGATTTCTCAGAACTGAAAGCATGTTTGTTTTTTCAAACATTTGCAAAGTAAAGTATCAGTCTTTTGATCTGTGTTTTTGTTCTTAGCCTTAAAATGGACCAACAGCTCATCATTTGTAGCCCAAAAACTGGCTACATGGAAATGTAAGCATGAACAATAATTTCTGCTTGCATTTATTTCCTCTTCACCATTTTTTCTTTTACAACAAAGTTGTTGTATCACAGGCAGTAATTGCTGTCACGTTTTGATCTGTGCTCTAAAATATTTTTATTTGGGGAATTGCAATGTTTCATTATCCAGATTATCCAAATTTAGTATTTCTAAGGTCTAGATTCTGTTCACATTTAGTCTCAGTACATCAATAAAATATGAATGGATTGGATAATGAAGCAATTGCACTAATTTCTGTCAAGGAACCTAGGTTATTGCTTATGAGTTTGCCCAAGTGCCAAAATATTTTATTTACAGAATGAATTCTTCTCCCTTGCTGAGAAATAAATAATACCACAGGAGTGGTCTGCCATGGGAGCCTCCTGCTTAAATTAAATAAATGGGAGGAGACAAGGCTGTGAAGGTTATTTTCCTCTTTGGAAAATATTTCTTTGTTGACACAGCTCTTATTCCTAATCTTTATCTTTTTAATGCTAAGGACTGAACTGTAGCCTGTGACCTGCGTGCAAGAAGCCTTAAATTCAGGGAAGCTACCATAGTTTAGCCCAGAGTGACAGGCAGTCCATGGATAAACAGAAGATTGCTTACAGGAGATGAGTAGTTTTACCTTTTGTATAGCAGGCTGTATGGAGGAGAGGGGGAAAGGCTGAAGTTGGCAGCTCAACAGCTTGCATGTATTTACTGATCAAAATGCATGGGGGATGGCAATAGCTGTCAATGTCTCAGTCTGCAAATGATGCTTTCCATTTCTGTTCTGTTCCCTTGTCTTGAGTAGTTTTTGGTGGGGCCTGTTCACCCTTAGTCTCTCCTAATGATGTATGTTCTAATCCCCTTTGTTATTTAAACTTCAACATCCTTCAAACTAAGCTGCTTTCCATCCTCCCAAGTTGCTTTTGAGGTCTCACATTGGTAATGTAAAATGAAATGATGTATGGATTGGCATATTTCTGTCTGTCTTAGTAGAAATAGAAGATGTGGTGAGCAGGGAGAGAATTTTAAGGCTTTTAGTCTATGTCACCCTGGCTATTGAATGTTAAACTCTCCATGCTCTTAAAGAAAGCTGAGAAGGGTGAATAGCTGTTGCTTTTGTTTTGCTTGTTCTTTGGCTTTAATGCAGAAAACTGTATGAAATGGGCAACTAGTCTGCAGGTCCTGACCAGTTAAGGATTGCTCCTCTTCCTGTGGATGCTTTGTTTTCTATGCATTCTCTACCTGTAAGTGCTTACAAAAGGCTAGAAGCTTGGCAGTTGTGGTTTTGAAGAGGAGTGTTTCAAAGTGAGCCAAATTATGCCTGAGCTTGTGCTTTATGGATCTCTAGTAGTTTGTGCTGGATTTGAGGGAACTGTAAGTCCCAGGGTTACAGCTGTATGTGTGAAACAAAGATCTCAAAGTATCTTGCTGACACATCAACTCCCAGTTTTAATCTGACTGTTGAATGTCTACTGTGCCTATTTGAGGTCCAGGTTTTGATTTATTTCTTTTTATATAATTGTCATTATTCACAAGTTATTCTTTTTTTTTTTTTTGATGTTTGAAAGAAAGGGTCAACAAGTGACACCTTTTTCCTATCCTTTAAAGATAACGTTTGCAATAGAATGAAAAAAAAAAAAAACAAACAAACACGAACAAGTTCAATGTATCCAAGAAGTAAGGGCAAGATAGCACCATGATTGGATAATTTTGTCTGTTTATAAACAAAATAGAAATAATTATTTTTAATGAGGCATCTCCTTGGGTCAGCATTTTATTTAAGCATTAAAATGATTTCATTCATTCAGCTTAGATATAAGGTAGCAAAATAATTGCATGCAAAAATAATATTAATCTCCAAAAGTGTTAGGGATAACTTTAGTTGTGAAGTTAAAATGTTAATAGTATCCCTCCACGCCCCCTCTTAAGTAGTAATAATAATAATAATTCTTTAGTCTGCAGTAGTGGCTTTTATCCAGTAATCACAGAGCATTACATAAGCTTTGAAAAGGGATTGAAGATTTATCACAGATTGGTAAACTGAGATGTAAGGCATCAAAATTCCTTCCTTGGGGTTGCATAGTGGTGACCTGGCAGTACAGAGAGCATAACCTAGCAGCTCTGACTCATCAGTCTTCTTATATCCAGCAAATCACTTTTAAAGGTCTGGAAAAAAAATCAGAGAAAACAAAATCCTCTTGAAGTGTCTTCTGATTTTCTTGATTGAAAGAACTGTGATGGAGCAGACTTCCAAATTTATTATCTGTCTTCATCCTCTGACTTACTTACTTCTTCACAAGCCATTCCTTTACAAGTAGAAAACACTGCCAAGTGGTGAGTTGTTGCTTCTACAGAAACAGTTCAGGAAGTTTTGACACTGTGCAGAGGTTAGAAAATATGTGCACTGTTATATCTGTTTGTTTTCTGTTAGATGTCTAGGAAAAGACCTGACTATGTAGGGAAGCATCCAAGAGGAGCTCTGGCTTCCAGGCCTTCATTGTCTGGATGGGAATGAGGTAATAGTCATGGCTGGATTCTGTGAGACCAGTGAATGCCCTACAGACTCTTGAAGAAAATTGTAACTTGAGCTTCCTTGACTTCAGCCTTTCTAAAGTGCAAGGGGTTTCTGTGTTGCCAATTTCAATGCTCATCATTTGTTTACTTTTCTTTTGCACCTGGCTGTGATTGAGAAATACAGTTTACCTCTTGTTGTTGCTCCTCACCGAGGAAGCCAGCTGAAGGCAGAGGAGTTGCTGTGGCTTTTATCTGGTGCTTTTTATTCTATTTGTGCTACCTCTCCATTTAGTCTTCAACTGTGACGTTTGCCTTTTGTTTCATGTGAGATTTGCCATTCAGCCAGCTCCAAAATCCCATCAAGAGGCCAGTAAATTGTTGGCATCCTCTCTTCATTACTATAACTGGCTAGGAAGAACCCTCCAGCTCTCAAAAATGGCTACTGTGTACAGTAGGCTGTGAAGAGAATAGTATTTTGCTCCTGTGAGCTGTAAATTGATATTTGAGCAATCTATTTGTATTTACTTTGCCTTATTTTATTCTCTTGATCAGGAGGTAAGGGAATTGTGTAGCAACTGGGCTCTAAGTGAGATGAATCTAGCAGCTGGAAAGCACTCAGTTCAGAGAGAAATGGATAGTGTATGTCCACAATTAATTAATGTGCTAATGCAGGACTGTGTGTTGTATGCTTATTTTAAAATATATAAAATATGCATTGTGATAGGAGAAGGCAATGTATTGTTGTCAGTGGGGAATATTCCCAAGACCTCACTTTCAAGTGGTTAAAAGAGGACAAATTTGGGATAGCCAAAGGTGAATACAAATAAATTGGCTCGCCTGTTAGCATAGCTGTCCAGTTGCATCCTAGGCTCTCAGGCTACTCCAAAACCACAAGCCTGACTACCTCAGAAACCTGCCAAGGAGCCAGCTGCTGCTAATAAAACAGACTCCACAACTTGGCTTGTGATTCCCATCCAAAAGGAGTTGTATGTGAAAAATATTTGAAGTTTGTAATTTTAAATAGTGTTTTACTTCAGAAAAAAATGCTTTAGACTGAACTTGCAACAAGTGAAAAACTACACGAGAGTACTGTGGTTGCCTTGGGAAGATAAATACCATTCTTGTGGATGTGGGAGGGAGGAGTGGTGTTCATTTAGTGAAGAAGAGACTTCTAGTTTGGCATTTCTAGTTTATTGTGTAAGAAAGACCAAGATACATCACCCTTCATGCTTAGCTGTGCACGTTTGCATGGGACACTTCGTTCCAGCAAGCTCAACTTTAGGGTTTAAGAACAAGGGGTATGTTCCTGACACTGGATAAGAACTAAGCACATTAATTTCTCACTTTTAAATAATGGAAAGGGAGAAATTTCATTCATTTTTCAAAGAAGAAAACAAATCTTATTAGCCAGCCACGCTAAATCAATAAGCTGCTTGGAATGATGTACAAACACTTCATTCCTTTTACACTCCCCATTGAACAGTGAAGCATGAGAATTGCCAAAGGAGTGATTGCATTGGTTGGTTGAAAAATTAATGGCAAAGCCAGCTCTGAAATCCATCTGCCTTTAAGTAAAACACGTAGATTTTGCCTGATTGTAGCGCCGCAGGTCCTGTGTTGTGTTGGCAAAACGTCTTTCCCAGATTTCTACCTCGGGTGTCAGGGTGTTTTGAGCCAGTTTGGAAAGCGGTGTGCTCCTCCTGACTCTTGTAGCAGAGAATTTAAGTGCTTTGCTCACAGCCAGGGAGGGGGCCTGTGTCAGAACAAGGCACAGGCTTCCTGCTGTCAGCTGTGCAGGCGGCTCCCCAGGCAGTGCCCCGCTTCGGCATCGGCTGCGATCCTGGAGCAAGTGGTCCATATCTGGGATCATCATCAGGTTGCCATTCATTTCTTTCACTCCATTTATTCAGTGCAGATTAACAAACCAGACCCTTTGCTCATTTGGAGGCCAAATGCATACTTCTGCCATCAGTCATGCACTCATCGGCTCAGGAAAGAAGAATTCAAAGCTTTCTTCTGACCTGAAGCTTTTAGTCTGGCAAGTGGCCAGAAGATGTCATCAGCCCTACTATAAGCAATTTGGTAATCTTTCTGCAAATGGTATTCTGGGGTATTTGATATGCATGGAAATTACTGTGGGCTAGAGTGGCTGAGATTTATTAGTGGAGGGGATTTGGAGTACAGCAGTGCTTGCTGATCTGAGAAGGTCAGCATCTTCCAAAGTGGAGTGCAGCTACCTCTCTGCCCACCCTTAAAGCATGTCCCAGGATGCTGCTGTGAATGTGGGCATCTGTGTGTGCTTACTTTCTGAAAAGCTCCTGCTTGAGAGTCTACCTATCTCTCTGGGTATACTAAGGACTATTGGTTTCTGTGGTTTTTTTTGTTTGGTTGGATTTTTTTTTTTTAATTTGTTTCTTTGGGTTTGTTTTGGTTTGTTTTGTTTGGGATTTTTTTTGTTTGTTTTGTTTTGTTTTTCGTAGCTGTGTCCTTAAAATCAGTCTAAATGTAACTCATATTCACTTCTAGGTCTCCTTTCAGCTGGCCAATGGGGATAAAATGTTTTAAGCTTAAATTAGAATTAGGCCCCCAGTGCTTTCCTCTCTGTGAGGATAAAGATCTTATAATAGGATGAAAATTGCTCTTTGTATTTCAAAGGTGTATTTCCACTCATGATTACATTTTCTTTCTTTTTTTTTTATTAGGTTGGTGTGAGAATAAACCGTTTACTCTTTATCCCCTGCTAAGACATAGATAATAAGAACAATTAATTATTAAAGTCCATAGCAATTTGTTAGCTTATAGAAAACTCTGTCCTTGCTTTATCATTTATGTGCATTCAGAGTGTATATGGTGAAGTTGGAGATGGAAGACAAAGCAGTAAGAATGTTACCTGTGCTTTTAAAACAATATTTTTAAATCTTGCCTCACCAGTGCTCCAAATATGCCAGATGACCATGGGCTATTTCCTGGGCCCTTGGTAAACTAAAGCCAAACATGTGCTATACACAGTCACATCTACCTCTACCGTGGCCCTGGAATGCCCAGAGATTTAAATACTTGTATCTCTGTCTATATATTTGTTGGAGGTTACTGTTGCCTGTAGTTTTACCTAGGCAGGCTTGTGGCTGTGGTGTGGAGGTAGTTTTCAGGACATGTTTATGTCACCAGGGCTCCATTGAGGCGGTTGCCCATGCTGGTACTCAGGATTGCTGCTTCAGCTCTCTGTTTCCGGGAATGACATTGAAACATGGGAGGGTGGGGATTACTCAGTGATAAAATGTGTGTGCAGTGAAATATGATCTGTGTGCATTAAATGCTTTTGATTGTCAGCAAAAGTATCTAGACAGAGAAGGAAGCTCATTGCCCTTTCTCTTTTACCACAGATGAGAGTGAATGTCATTACTTGCTAGCGTTGTGATTGCATTGTCTATTAAACTGATTTTTTTTTTTCTTTTAATGGGTTCTACTCAAATCACATTAAAAGCAGGTTAGATTGCAGAGTGGTTCTGCTGTCCTGAGACTTGATATTGTGTTTAGACTTTCCTGGTTTAAACTGGGGAAACTGGGAAGAAGGAAGAAGAAGGCAGCAGAAAAGGCATCAGTGCAAGTGTGGTGCTTTATGTATTTCATCCAAGCCTCTGAGCTTCACCCATCATTGATGCTCCCTGTATGTTCTCCAACTTTTTTTGGTTCTGACTAAAGGGAATTGTTTGCTAGAGCTTAGAGCTACTAATTAAAAAATATCCATCTACCCAGGCTCTAATTGAGTGTGTGCACAATTATAAGTGCTAAAGTAAGGCTGCTACAATGAAGGGGGCAGTTGATTAGCATGATCAAAATGACTCATGGACTTAAATATTTTCTCTGTTCAAGGCCTAAATGCAGAGTGGGCATATTAGAAGTCACTGAAGTGTCACTGCTACTGTAATGGAAATGGTGTATGTTTTGCTTTTCCTAGTCCATTAGCTCATCATGGTTAACTTAGCACTGGCCCAACTGCTGTTGTAACCATGCATACTGCTAGCAGAATACACTGATCAGTTCCTTGAACTGGGATTTACCCTCTCACAGTAGGTGATTATGTTCCTGGAGCTCTGATTCCAGTATCCCCAGCTGCCCAGCCAGAGCCTCAGCCTGCAGCATTCACCAGCTCCTGCAACTTCTCCCCTAGATCTCTGTAGGTCACAGCAGTGATAGGATACAGCTTCCTCTTTCCACCACTTCTCTGTTCTCCTGACAAGAACTGTGTGCTGCAAGTGAATATGCTGATGATGGTCAGAGAGCTGGGGATGGTTGCAGCAGCTTAAATTCCCTGTTGTTGCTCCAGATCAGAGGTACTTAGTTAATTTTATAGCATGTGTGTTTGTCTTCTTTTATAGCTTGCATTAACCAGGGAGTAAGGGAAGGGTATTCTTTTCCTTCTGAGAACACTTCCCTCTTTAAGTGTAGTTGTTTTGAGAGCTGCTGGTGGAGGTCTCAGCCTGATTCTCTAATCCAAACTCTGTTTCTCTGTTATAATGAAAAGAGTATCTAAAGGCTGCTTTGGAAAATGTTTTCCCTTCTCAGGCTAGCCAATTCTTTGCCACCTGACTTTGCAGTGTGCTGGATGCACCGCATGTTTAGAAAAGACTACTTGGTCTTCTGACATCAGCTTCTGTACCTTTGCCTTGATGTTTGTCTTAGAGTATTCTTGCAGCAGATTGTGTTATCAGTTACTCCTGAGTATATGTGATTTCAGAGCTTTAGTTTGTGATCTAGACAAAACAGTCTTATAATCTAGCTACTTTAATTCCAGATTAAAAAGAAGTAAAATAATACACTGAATAGCCATGACTAACCCCCAAATCTTGGCCCCACCTTGGCACTGTGGGCTCAAGGTGAGCGCATCTGCTGTAAGCGCAGGCAACAGGAGGTGGTCAGGAAAGGCAGATGCATAGCTCAGGGGTTACCTGGGTAAAGTACATGACTCTGCCATGCTTTTGCTCTCCAGTAAACAGCCTCTTTGTTCTGTTTTGTTTCCAGCAGTCCTATGCACCAGCTCCCCACCCCATGGCTCCTCCCAGCCCCAGCACAAACAGCAGCAACAACAGCAGCAACAACAGCAGCGGAGAGCAGTTGAGTAAAACCAACCTGTACATTCGAGGCCTTCCACCCGGCACCACTGACCAGGACCTCATCAAGCTGTGCCAGCCGTAAGTGCACTTCAAATATTCAGTGTCTCTGGGCAGGAAAATGTCAAAGCTGGCCTTTCAGTTTGCACTTATGTCTGTCCACAAGAAGACATCAGAGGCCCCCAGCACTTGAAAGTCAACCATTATTCCTTTGGTTTGAACAGCTAATTAATGCCTGTTGAAAACCTTCAGATGATGAGTTTTGGGGTATAAAGAGATGAGGGCTTTTACACTGACTTCTGTTTACTTTAATCTGGGTTCTTCTGTTAAAAGAAGGATTTCCTGGCAAGAACACCTCCTTAATGACAGATTTTTATAGTTTCAATGATCTGTGACTCAGAGTGCACAACAAAATGTGGGTGTTCCCACCTCAGGCATTTATCATGCCTTTTGATTGCTGTGTCACACATTGCTGGGCTTGAAGATTGAGAAGTATGAAACCCACTGAAGGTAGCCTTGTAGCCATCTAATTAACTGCAATTCCACTGAAAAATGATGATGTAGAAAGTAGCACCTTCTACTGCCCTGTTTGTCTCAAGAGTCGTATTTGCAGATTATAGTGACAAATATCAGTTTAGTTGTATTTTATTCATGTTGAAATTGGAGAGGCATCAACAAAATAGCTTTTTGCTCCTGATGAAAAGAAGTATTTCCTAGAATTTTGCACCCTGTGCTCCTCTTAACTCTACTGAATGTAGTGGGCAATGAGTAGAAGAAAGAATTTGGTGGGATTTCCAAAATCATGGTTGTTATTGATGTCATGTGGGAGGGGAATAATAGAGTTTGGGATCCCAAACAGAGATCACTAGGTGGAATTTATGATAACAAATATTTGTGTGTGTGTGTTGAAATAAGAACATTGAAAGCTTTGAAAAATAAAAATCCACCCTTGTTATGATGCAGAACTGCAGTGCTTTTGATCTAGACCAGTCCAAAACACAATAGCATCTCTGAGATTTTTCATCATCAATCAACTTTTCAAATGAAGTTTGGTACAGTAAAGGACTGAATCCAGACACCAGTTCTTTTGAAGTATTTTGGTAGGAGTAGAAATTTAGTGAGATGTTACAATTTTACAACTGTTGTGGTGTGGTGGGCTGAAATTCCCCTCCCACAATAACAACTCCAGGCTAGCTCAGTTCAGAAGCAAATGAAGCTGGATTTTGCAAGCTAGAACTACAGTCTACCATGGAACGCAATGAATATGTACAAATATACACTATTTACAAATATGGACAATTAACAGAACACAACAAAGCCCCCTGGCTCCAGAGGGGCCCTGTCTCTTTTCCTGCCTTCTCCAGACCCCCCTGGCAGAAGGAAGAAAGCCAAGAAGCAGAGAGGTTGTTAAACTTAGCTTTTCAAGGTCAGTGTGCCAGTATGTTATCTGCGAAGCTAAGCACAGAAGAGAAACACAGACTGCCCAGCAGAGAAACACCAGACAGACAGACTGAGAGACTGCCTGTACTTTGTTTTGAGTACTGACTCTTAAACATTTCTCTCTCTCCAATGGAAGTGTTTAGAACAATCATTATTTTGCTTTCTTACACCCAGTTGGCATTTATTTACATTTTTTCGCTTTTCTGCTTGAACTTTGTGAAGAAAAGTTAAAGGCATGGCGTTAAAACCACCACAACATCATTTTGCCTTTCCTGATTTTGATTTGAAATGCTGAAAGACTTCCATAGGTATGCTTTGTGGGGACTTGGCTGGGTGGGACTGGAACTAGCAGCCTCACTGAAATGGTAACTGAACTTTAGCAAAATTATGTGAGCTTGAAACTCTTCCCTGGACTTTCTCCTACTAAAGGTGCTAGAGGTAGAACTAGCTCACTGTTTGCAGGAGTATAGCATGCTGGTGATTTTTTTGTATTTTATGCAGACTGAATTGTGAGGGTATCTGTCTGGTGTTCATTCATTGACATTTCCCACTCATGACAATCACAGATAATGCCACCTCAGTGTCCAGAATCTCAGTAGGTGTAAACTGACTGTAATCTACTGGCATTCAAAATGCTATATTGCTATAGATCTTGCAGTTTGAGCCTTTCAATGTTCAGACAAATGCTCTTGGCAGATCCAAAATGAACTAGCTATTCTTAGAGGACCCTTTGGCACTTGGTGTGAGGCTGTGGTACGAGCACTGCCACTTGGATCGTGAAGCTCAGAGAGCTCGTTCCTACCTTTTCCCTGCTTATGGGAAATGCAGACACATCAAGAATCTGAGATTTCCTTTCAGCACCGTGGCAAAATTTTTCATGTGCTCCACAAAGGTAGTCTGGTCTATGATTAAAGAGTTTTCTCTTGCTGTCATGAAGTTCCTGTGTGAACAGATGCTCTTTAAGAGAAATGCTGACTTGGATTTTGCTGATTTTCTATCTTTTTAACTGAATGGAAGTGAGGAGAAACCAGGTAGTTGTTCTGGGCTTTTATTTCTTTCCTTTTTTTTTCCCCCCAGAATATTCAAAGTATTTATTAAAGCAAAAGGGAAAAACAATGTAGGGAAATTCAAACATCTGAAATGATGAGGATTTGTCATGGCAGCATGTAGCTTTTTGAAGTAATATACTGCAAGACATTTTCTTTGCCTATGCAGCTAGTATCCACCTGTCCATAGTGTCTCACAACCTCACTGTAGGAAGAAATTCTTTACAGAGAGGGTGGTGAGACACTGGAACAGGTTGCCTAGGGTAGTTGTGGATACCCCCTGCCTGGAAGTTTTCAAGACCATGTTGGACAGGGCCTTGAGCAGCCTGGTCTAGTGAAAGGTGCCTCTACCCAGGGCAGTGGAGGTGGAAGTAGATGATCTTCAAGGTCCCTTCCAACTATTCTGAGTTTATGGTAGAAGTCCAAACTATTCTGATTTTTATGGTAAAAGACCAAATCCTTTGTCCCTTTTCCTCCTCCCCAAAATAATAAAATGCATAATGTATAGCAGCAGTCTGCAACTGTATGAGCAAGACATATGTTTGCCTCTTCAGAAATGGTTCTTTTCTGTAGAGCTGCCTTAGCTTACCTGGGTGGTTTCTCATGATGTATGACAGATTCATCTGCACAGGTATTCACAAAACAGCAGAAGGTGCTGGCACTAAGGCTTCCTGCATAGAACTGTTAATTTGCTATGAGATGTGAGGTGAAAACCTGCATTTCAGTCAATAAACCATATTGTTTTGCAAAACAAGTGGGTTTTTTGAGAGCTGTGTTTAAGGGAGGTATTCTCCAAAGCTAGCTTATGCGCAGGACACTGATTGCCCTAGGCTAGCTGCCAGTGCCTAAAATGAGCCCTTCTGAACCTATTTCCTCCACTCTAGCATGTGACAAGGCTGCCAGCAGTACAACTGTCACTTGTAATGCCTGGCGTTTGGCAGTTCTGGGGAATAATGTTCTCAACCCACAGTATTTCTCTCTCAGGGAATACTGGAAGTGTTTATGGTTACATACATTTATCATAGCCCATTCGGTTTCCAGGTTTATTCCAGCAAGGAGGCCACCCTCTAAGCGATGTGTAACAGTTTGTATTTAATTGCAGCTTGCCAAGTGGGGTAATGGAAGAGAAATAATTTAATCTGAATTGTTTGAGAATGTACAGGGCTGTTTTGGTGAATCCTACCTGCTGTTCTGTATTCCTGCTGCGGGGTTTGGGGCAGTGTGTATCGCACACTAAACAGGAAACAGCAGACTGGGGGTACCATTGATGCTTGAAGTGCAGAGTCCATTACACACCATGTCAGACATTTCTGACAAATGTTCTGACACTATCAAACCTTTTATCAATTTAAGAGTAACCTTGTCACAGTAATCTGTCAAACTGTTCACATAACTAAAGGAAAACAAGTCATCATAGGCTGTACAGTAGCTGAGTAAAGAAAAAAAAAAATTGCTACTGGAAGATTTTTCTTTGTGTGGTTTTGATCCTCAGTATGTGTTTTAAGTTGTGTCCAGCCAAGTTGCATCAAATTCTCCTTTGGAGCAGAGAGTTGTTATGTTACACTGAGTCTTTTGGGATGTTATACAATGACTCTGTCAAAAGTTACACTGAAAATGAGTGAATAGGAAAGTTCAGCAAGTAGGAACCTATTGGGGTTTTGCATATGCATCTCATAAATATTGAGTAAAGGAACTTCCAAAAACGGACCTTGGTCTCCCTTAACCTTTCTTAAACTTTGTTTTTGTGTGTGTTTTTTTGTTTTGTTTTCTTTTTCTTAAAGAGATTTTTGTATCCATCTGTGATCATATTAATCATCAGAACTTAGCTGTCTAAATTTTTTATTTTTAAATATGTCATCAAAATAATAGTAAATATCACATCATTAACGTTTCTTTTTCTGAGGTACACAGTCTCTGCTGCTGCAGTGGTACACACCATTATACATGTCAAAATATGCTTTTTTCATCAGAAGGAAAGATAATCAGCCTCAAGATGAAAAATTATAGATTATAGACAGAAGCTGCACACGATGTGCCACTATATAAGCAAAATATACATTATTATCTTTGAAATATTCATAACCTGTCAGTCTAACTTTCATGCATGATGTTACATTCAATCCAGAAGAATTCTAAAATTATCTTTAAAATATACAGAGATGGCTTAGTCCCCTATTGATATACTGGACACATCTTATTGTCAACTGCATCATGGTGAAGAATCATTTGAAGGGGATCCGATGTGAAAATTAAACATTTGAGCTCTCTTACTTTGAAACTTTTTTCATTTGGAAAACTTGCAGCCTGTCTCAAGATTTTTTTTTTTTCTGTCTGTGTTTTCCTATGTTTGCACTGAAGAAAGCTTAAGCACAACATTTTTAAAAAAGGTGAAATCAGTTTTGAAGAAGAGAAAGGGAGTTTGAGAAAGGAGTTGTAAAATAACTCTCCCCTCTCTGTAATTCTGAAATGAAAGTTGACTTAAAGCCAGTAACATTTGACTAAAAAAAACCCAAAACTTTGTGCATCTCGCAGTTAAGCCATCATCATATATTCAAAAGGTAATCACTGTCCATCTTGATTTAGCATGATTTTTTTCATGCCCAGTCTATAGTCTACAAGAAAGCTATTTCAAACTTTTGCTGTTTGATTGTTTAAACTTATGGTTATTTGGTTTGTTTTTTTTTTTTTTCTTTTTTTTTTTTCTTGACTTAGTTCTCTCTTCCTGCATCTGTAGTGGACCTTCTGCAATCTATTTCCATCTACTTTGCTCTTACTTGGATCAGTTATCTCATCATCCTTCAAGCTCTGATTTCTTTGTGGTGCAGTGTAAAATTAAAACACTTAAGCCGACAGTAAAAATATCTAAACCTAAGGAGCAGCAAGTCCTTATGCTGCTTAGGAAGGGGAGCCAGAATCTCCCAGATAAATGGTTTTCCAGGCATGGGAAATTCATACCGAGTCTAGATTTGTGCTTTGTGCAGATTAGTCAAGGTTTTGGATTTGTTTCTGAGTTTGTTTTTTGTTTGTTTGCTTGTGGTGGTGGTGTTTTTGTGGGGGTGGGGTGTGTTTTATCAGGGTTTTTTTGGGAGGGGAATTTTAGTTTTGTTTTCTGAAGGTATTGATCATGATTGTCTCCTTGACAAGTCATCAAGTGTGAGATGTGAGCCTGCTGTTTCATCCTCAGTGTCCTTGGCTTTGTCCTATGGAACAACTAAATAAATAGTCAGACCACCATTGTTTGGATTCTACTAAAGGAGAGTTTAACTGAAAATAAACACATCATTTGAAAATTTAAGTAATGACTTGAATTCCAGACTATTTTTGAAATGAACCATGTGCATTCCTTTTGCTCCCACAGAAAACTGCTGAGTTCATTGGTGTATGAAAGTAGGGTTCAAGGTGCTTTTCAGAACAGGGTCTTCTGTTAATGGCTGAAACAAGTAGAATGTTTTCTGCTAGCCTGAGCTTTATAGCAAGTTCATGGTGACCATTTCTGCCATGTGTAAAGGCAGCAGAATATGACATTCCTACCTACTTTTATTTTCCATTTGTGAAAATAACAAGTCCATATTGTATAGGAACCGATTAAATGAAGGTGTGTGGAAATAAGTTCCCTTCATTTCCTTTTTACTATGAACTATAAATAAAAGATTAACCAAAATCCCCACAGTGAACTGAAAACCAAATAGGCCAAAAGAATCCCTGGAGTCAGTCCTTTGTTCTACAATGAAGTCAGACCAAATTTGCACCCAGTGTAAACTGGTTTTCTTACCTTGGCCAAACCATCAAACCATCACAGCCCTGTTGAAGAGAAAACTCAACCTATTGGAGATTTAATGTAGCAGTAGGGAATTAGCCTGTATCTGCTCCTGTGTTTTTAAGAAGTAATCGTTTGTGTCGGTGTGAGCTGAAATTCCCCCGCCACCACCAACAAGTAACCAGGCTAGCCCAGTCTGGAAGCAAATGAAGGCTGTATTTACAAGCAGAGTCTAAAATCTACGATGAAATGCAATGAATATGTACAAATATACAAAATTCACAACATTCACAAATATATACAATCAACAGAAAAGCACAACCGATCTCCCTTTGCTTCCCCCCCAAGGGGACCCTCCCAAAGGGGCCTCTCTCTCCCGGGAGCTTCCCCCCAGACCCCCCTGGACAGAGAAGCAGAGTTAGTTAAACAGAAAGTTGTTAACTTAGCTGCCAAGGTCAGTGTGTTATCTTCAGCCAGAAGAGAAGAAGAAACAGCAGCCAGACAGCCCAGCAACTGCCCCCACTGCCGAACGCAGAATGTGCAGAGTGCCTACTTTGTTTTGGGTAATAGTTCTTAAACATTTCTATCTATCCAATGGAAGTGTTTAGAACAATCGTTATTTTGCTTTCTTACACCCAATAGTGACTTATTTACATTCTTTCACTTTCTCTGTTCTGAACTTTGCAAGGAAAAATTAAAAAGACAGTTTCAAACCATCACATCTTTGGAGACATGAAGAGATTTACTGTGGTCTGTAACCTTGTATGTTAAAGCAAGGTGCACTGTGACTTCAGTATTAATTCAAACAAAACCCTCTAGTCTATGCTTCTGCTGTAATTAATATCAGCTACTCTGTGATACAGCTGGGACTGAAAGGACATCAAGGTGAGAGTGTGCTTTCAGATACAGGAACAGTGTGGCATCATATAGAGCAGTTCCTGCTTAAATCTTAGTGGATGGTTTGTTCAGCGTATTCTGGAAGCATGAGCACTGTGCATGACTCTGGAATCTGCTGAAGAGATCTGTCTTTGTAGGAACCAAAGCAGAGAAATCTGTCTTGTTCTCAAGTTCTTTGTATTGTGGACTTCTCCTAGAAGATTAGTAAGAGGGGTGGGAAAGGAAGAAGAAATTAATTTCAGGTTAATACTTTTAAGTCAAAATGCCTTTGATCAGGAACTACATGGTTAACATTAAGGATGCAATAGACATAAAAGCAAAGGAACCTAGTGCCATGGACATGATTTGTTAATTCTTGCATTGAAGACATGGTGGTTAATGCTGTTACAAACACTGTGGCATTGCTTTCTGGGTCTGAAATGGCACAAAGCAGTGAACTTGCATTTCATCTAAGCCACATCTTGGTTTCTGAAATCAGTTGATTTGCAGTTTTGCTCTCCGTTACATAAGTATTTCATCTTTGCAGTGTTGTAAACGTTTTTAATTCCCCATGAAAATAATCTCAACATGTCTCCCATTGTTAAAAACAAACACTGAAGTTGCCCCAGTAGGCAGTGAACTGATCCTCTTCTTACCTAGCCTCTTTCATCAGGGACAACAAAACTCTAGGTCAGCAAATGCCCACAGCACTAGAGAGAGCTCCATCTGGGATGTGAACATTCCCATTGTCAGGAAGAAAGGTAAGAAAACAATCTGTGTAAAGTAATAAATGAGCACCTGCACTCATCCCTGTTTTGAACGTGCCTGTCTTGTCACTGGAGTGTGACAGAGTGTCAGTGAGTTTCTCGTCTCCTTTCAAGTTGGATGAACCTGATTTAATGGAAGATAGGGGAGGAGGCAGCCTGCTCAGACACTGCTGCTGAAAATATTTCTTCTGATGAATTTTAATTAAAGTCCTTGGGAAAAAAAAAGGGAGAAAAAAAAAGCCCACAATAAAAAGGAGAGCTCATAAGAGAAATATTGAGTGTTCTATGCGCAGTGTGAAGGACAGGATCATAACAGGCACTTGTTTTGCTTACTGTGCAGGAAGGGTGCTGAGGTAGAAAGAGGGCAAACACCCTTAATGAGCTACATCTGACCTGTTCTGAGATGTGCATGTTTCCAGCCTTTCCATGAGCTCTTTCTTTGTCCACTTCTCCAGCATATTTTGTGTACAGCTGTCAGCCATGGTATCACCATCCATCCATGAAGGTATCGTTTCCTTATTGATGGATGATGGCTCAGGGCCAAAAACTGTCTGAAAGACAGACTCTGCACTGTGCATATTTGTCAGACAAATGCCTGGCTCTGTAATGTGGGTGACTGACTTGTAAGATGTTCAAGAAGGCCAAGTGTGAGGTCCTGCACTTGGGTCATAACAGCTCCATACAGTGCTTGGGAAAAAGTAGCTGGAAAGCTGCCTGGTGGAAGAGGGTCTGGCGATGTTGTTGACAGCTGGCTGAACATGAGCCAGCAGCATGCCCAGGTGGCCAAGAGTGTCCTGGCTTGTTTTAGAAATAGTGTGGCCACCAGAACTAGTAAAGTAATTATCCCTCTGTACTCAGTACTGGTGAGACTGCATCTTGAATACTGTGTTCAGTTTTGGGCTCTTTGATACAAGGAGGACACTGAGGTGCTGGAGTAAGTCCAGGGAAGGGCTGTGAAATTGTTGAGGGGTTTAGATCACAAATCTTATGAGGAGTGGCTGAGGTGTTGTTTGGCCTGGAGAAAAGGACCTTGAGGGGAGAGCTTATGACTCTCAACAATTCCCTGAATGGAGGGTGTAGTAAGGTGGGTGTCGGTCTCTTCTCCCTAGTAACCAGTGATAGGATAAAAGGAAACAGACTCAAGTGGCATGAGGAGAAATTTAGATTGGATCTTAGGGAAAAGTTCTTCACTGAAAGGGTTGCCAAGCATTGTAACATGTTCCTAGGGAACTGGTGGAGTCACCATCCCTGGAGATGTTTAGAAGGTGTGTAGATGTGAAACTTAAGAACATGGTTGAGTGGTGACTTGGCAGTGCTAGGTTAGCAATTGAACTCGATAATCATAAAGGTCTTTCTGATCTGTTGTCCCTTGTGATTTGATGGCAGTGGTGGGAGTATGGAACATGTGCAAAGGGAGGGTGGAAAAGGAAGTAGGAAATTTTCTGGTTAGTATGTGGGTTTTTTTACTCCTTAGGAGTCATGAACTTCTGGGAGATGATGAAGACACACTGTTCATCTTCTGACATTTGTGTAGCAGAAATGTTTCTGTAACCTTTTTTTAGAGGGTATCACGAACATAATGTTCCAATCTGAGAAATGCATTGTCCTAAAGCTTTGCTGGAAAGAAACAATACCAGCTATGGCTAATGCACCTCCCCTTCAAGGCAGAAATAACCTGGGCAGTGCTTCCAGCTCATGACAAGAACCTTAGAGCATATCTGTAATTTCTATAGAAGGGGAAGTGACAAGCCAACTTTAGTGGCAAAGCTATTGAATATTATCAGCATGAAAACAACAATGTCATTGTGTTCAGCTGCTAGACTTTCTCATACCATTCCAAACAAGCATCGACAAGAGCTCTGTGCTGTGCAGCATGCAATGCCCTTCATTCCAAGTATTTGGTTACTTCCCAGCCAAGGGCTGCTGCTAGATTTGTGCTTAAAAAAAAAAAAAAAAAAAAAAAAAGTCTGTAGTTGTGTAGTTGTTGTTTTGTTTTTTTTTTTTTAAAGATGTTCTCTTGAAAAGGAATTTCTTAGAATTTTCTTAGAAAACTACGTCAAAGGTTTTATGTCTGTCTCGTTATAAAACAGAGACAGGAAAGATGGAATGTTTTCAGCCTAATTTTTAAAAGATGTTGATCTGACAGAGATCTGAGAAGGGCTTTTTCTTTCTTTGCACATGTACTTTCTGTGTTCCCATCATGAGCTCTAGGGAGAGTGGAGACTGCTCGTTCTTTTGAGGCAACTCCAAATAAAATAATGAAGATAACAGCCATGTGAAAAATACAGGTCCTATTCTGAAATAAGATCTCTGCCAACAGATAGCCAGCCTCACATAAGCTTCATGGAAGCACAGCAGTCTGTTCAAATAGCAGTTATTGCAGGATCACAGCCATGTTATTGTTTCAGTGTAATACAGGTAATAAGTGCAGCACTTATGGCTATTACTGCCTGGTGATCACAGGAAAAAAAAAACCCACCACACACACAAACCAGACATGCTTTCCTTACTTCAGCTTCTCAGTTCAGCATTTCCAGGTACTTCTGGGGTTATAATCCAATTATTTTCTGTAATTCACTGATTCAAGAAGAATGTTAAGTTTTTCAGTTCTTTATGATAGGGAATTAGTAATTAAAAGAGAGAGAATAATTCACGATATTGAAGATCTAGAAGAAAATAAGGGATGGTCTACCATTATTTTCTGGTTGATTTGTGTCCTTAAAGTCCCCTTGTTTGCTTCTGGACAATTAACTTTGATGTAGAGAGTATGTTCCAGAAAAGCATCCACTCTGAGGATGTGAAAGCAGCAGCAAACCTACTGCTGTTACTAACAGTTTGTTCCTGTTTAACTCCATTCCCTGGGCAGAACTTCTGATCCACTTCCAAATCAACTTTCTGCTGGTGATTTTTACCTGTTGGTTCTTGGTATAATCAAATTAAGGACCATTCAGATTCCCTCCCTCTGTCCTCCTCCCAGATGTACTAAGACACTTATAATCAAGTCACTTTTAAGGTTATTTTTTGTGTAATAACCAAAATAGAGCTAAGTCTCCTATTTTAAGGCAGCTTTCTCCAACCTTTTGGATAATTTAATCAAGGACTGCAGGGGTCATTTAAATGCTTTTAAAACTAATTATTTGAAGGTAGAAACAATTTCCTTTTCAATGTTTATGGAGAGTTGTTTTTATGTACAACTTTATCTAGCCATATCTGTTTGTATGTGTCCTTAAGTGAATGAAATCAATCACTGGAACACTCAGGAGAAATGATGCTCAAAACTTGCCATAGTGTCCTAGCAGGAGTGTGGTCTGTGGAGATCACAGTGAGCTGGTACTGGCACTTTATCAGAAGGAGAAATTCATCTCTATACCTCTTTGATTACCCTTAGCTGTAAATCAGGTATCTGTCCAGCCTTGGCATTGAGTAAGAAAACCCCACAGAATGAGAAAACTTCAATGCTCTCAAAGCTTTGGTTTAAAAAGTCAGGAGTTTAAATCTACATTTAGTTGTGGAGAACCTAATTTCACAGAATCACTAAGGTTGGAAAAGACCCCAAGGATCATCAAAATCCAACCTGTCACCCAGGACCTCATGACTACTAAACCAAGTCACCAAGTGCCATGTCCAATCCCCTCTTGAACACCTCCATTTCTGTGCTCAGCTTCAATATTTCTTTTTCCTTCTTTACTTAACACTGAATTTGGGATTGTCAAGGAAATGGAGTATGGTTATGAAGTTTTTGTCATTACAATAATTTAGTACAAATATTTAAGTGTGAAGTTTATGAAGTACCCTATGAACTGCAGAACTGTGTATGTGTCTATGTTTGTATATGTGATATTCCTGTCACATATCCAAACACACAGCCATTTCAAGGAGCCAAAAGATTTGTATGGGGCAATCTCACGACTCTCAGAATAAAATGAACTCAGAGCAATTGCTCCTAAATGGAAAGGAAAACTGCTGGCTACGGTGGAATGAAATGCAATATGACCAAGTAATTGATGGGCTTTAAATCAAAGCAAGGCAAAGGTGTGATTGATTGCAGGTCTTACAGATGTCACAGACAGGCTGTAATGATACAGCTATTAATTGCTATCAGCAACAGTTAGCTCTTGTTAGGTTCCTGCATCTGTTTGTTCATTGGTTCTTACTATCCCTTAGATGTAGAAAACTAAGAATTTCTCTTAATTGCAAGACCACACCACTTGTCCCAGTTGTGCCCTTGCCATGGTACTTTGGAGACATGGTGCTTCTGGTAGGTGAAGCACTAGCAGCTGAATCGCCCACTGGTGCTGGGTAGGTATAGCTCTACCAGCCAGCATACGAACCGTGTTGTGGTGAGGAAGAGAGGAATGAGGTTGACAAGACTGACTAAAATACATTGCAAATCCTTGGATAATGTCTGTCAGTACAGTTCAGGGTGTACTGAACCAAATCTGTGGAGCACATTGCCTCCACCCTCCCACTTTCTGCCTAATGCAATCCTCCTCTAAAGCAGGATACTTCTGCATGGTAGTCAGGTTCATCATTTGTTAAGTAGGTGCTGGCTAGCAGTGCAAGGTTTTTGAAGGGAAAGCTTGTGTTAAATCTCCCTTTGGATGCTGCCCTAGGATTGTTGCAGTTCACATACATGTGGCATTTTCATCTCTCCTCAAAGACTTCTGCAAGGGATTTTTAAAGGACTGCACCACTAGTTAGTAGCTGTCACCAGTGTGTGAGGCAGAGTCTCAGCAGAGAATTTAGCAGCCCTCTGTTGTGCCTGGAGTTGAAATGTCATGAAGTAAATGTAGCTACATTTTTTTTCAGACTGCCAAGTCACAGCAGCACCTCGCTGAGCCTGCAAGAGGCATCTCAGCGCTCTTAGCAGATTCCTGGGGCACTTTTTCTTGAGCCAAGGGACCTGCTGCAGCAGGCTGTCTGGTGGGGACATTGAGGCAAGTTCAACAGGCTGAGGGCTTGTGGGCTTCAGGCTGTGTGCCAGCTGTAAAGTGCTTGTCATGTCCTAATGAGGTAGCCCTCCAGCCCTGCTATTAGGAGGTCTGCAGCTGGTCTGCTTAATGGTATTTAGTAACAGTATGTGCAGTATAGCATGTTCTCCTATTACACAGAAATCCACTAATGCAGGCATCAAGAGCGGCAGGTAATTCAATCACACTCACAAGAATTATATTAACATAACATTAAAGAGCTGTGTAGGCTAGCAAAAGACAGGAAATTAGGGAGTTAAGGCTTGAAACTTTATCCTGAACTCACCCATATTGTGCTGAAGTATTTGGAAATTTCCATAGAGCATATGATTTTATGGAACCTACAGTGGGGTGAATTGTGCTGTTTGTCTGGGGAGGGTTTCCTTGTCTAACATCAGCCAGCATTAGGGAGAATTATAGAAAGAAATCCTGGCACAATTTACAGAGCATAGCTGGACAGCTTGAGCTTTAAATATGAATTTCTTGGCTAGGACAATTTACTCACTCTAGCACTTTTGTTGACTTATTTTCAGACCAAGCTGCATTTTGGTAGCTAAGCCCCTCTCCTAATTTCAAAACTAAATGTTAGGGTTGAATTTTTTTTTTTCTTTCCTGTTAAACAGTCAATAAAAAATTTTGGTTTAAGTTTTCAGTATTTTTTTTTCTTGTTTTGGGTCCTGATGAAACTATTAATGCAGTTCTGGAGCCTCTATTACAAGAAGGATCTGGAACTGCTGGAAGGTGTCCAGAGAAGGGCCATGAGGATGAGCAGAGGGCTGGAGCACCTCTCCTATGAGGACAGACTGAAAGAGTTGGGGCTGTTCAGTCTGGAGAAGAGAAGGCTCTGAGGAGACCTTATTGTGGCCTTCCAGTATCTGAAGGGAGCCTAAAAGAAAGCTGGGGAGGGACTTTTCAGGGTGTCAGGTAATGATAGGAGTAGGGGGCATGGAGCAAAACTAGAAGTGGGTAGATTGAGATTGGATGTTAGGAAGAAGTTTTACACCTCGAGGGTGGTGAGACACTGGAAGAGGTTGCCCAGGGAGGTGGTGGAAGCCTCATCCCTGGAGATTTTTGCAGCCAGGTTGGATGTGGCTCTGAGCAACCTGATGTAGTGTGAGGTGTCCCTGCCCATGGCAGGGGGCTTGGAACTGAATGATCCTTGAGGTCCCTTTCAACCCTAACAATTCTATGATTGTATGATTCAACTGAGTAAGCAAGATTAACTTCATCATGTAAAAATCCTTCATTGGAAGAAAAGGTGTTGACTCCCCCATCTTCTTCCTCATGGCTTCTAGTCTTCCATTGTACCTCCTTCTATGAGCAGGTAGAAAGGGAAGTTCTTGCAAGGACATGATGAAGGAGGGAAGGAATCAGTTCACAATGTGTAAGTAGTTCATAGCGAAGGCTTAAGCTGTTTTGTGAGAACAGTTCTTGTGTTTTACTCATTGGCATCAGAGTCACAAAAAGCTAAGGGGAGACTTGTCTGTCACTCCACCGCAATCAAACATGAGATTGCAGGTCTCTCAGAGGTGGTGAGACCAGCAGCTACACTGCTTGCAAAGCAGCTAAGCCAGTGAAACATGCAGCACCCAGTTATTTTCTCACATCCACAGACAGGTCGTGCGGGCTGTGCTGCAATGTGTTCTGCCCTTGAATACCCTGGTACCAGTGCCTAAGTAAAACCAGCATGAGCTCAATTTGTGTCTGATTTAGAGTTCATTCTCATGTGGCTCTGGGAGAGAGGTAACTGCATGATGGATGTTATTGAGAGGTGATTTAAAGATCTTAGTCTAGTGCAGTGGAAGTAAAGAGCGACACAAAGCAGTAAGAATCTTTTTCTTCTGCTAACAGCTCATTTGGAGATTTTGTGTAGTATTTTTCTAGAGATTATGAACTCTAGGTATGCTTAAGCTCTGAGGTTGTTCTGATTTTCCTCCCTTGTGCTTCTGTGCTAAGGGCTGAGGAGTGCCACTGTGTCTGTCTCTGTGGTGAATAGAATGGTCATTAGTGACCATGCATAGAACAGTAGGATGGCAGTATCCTAGGGGAAATCAATTTTCTGCCGAAAACTAGGCTTGCAAAGAGTAGATTATTTCCACTGAAGGGGGAGGTGGTGATGGGGGTGGTGAAGGAGACAAAATTGACAAAGGATTAAAACCTACAAAGGCTTCAGAAGTATGGAGAGGCTTTCTGTTCAAGGTGGATTTTTTATTCTGTGTTTTTCTCTCTTCCCCCACCTCCCAAAATCTGAGCAGATCTTGGACATGGTAATCTTGGAGCGAATGGACTTCTGGGGAAGTTGGAGAGGAGGCTAGCCAGGGTTTGGGAAAATGGATAGGTAATAGGATCCTTTTGAAAAGTGTGTCTTTCTTTTAGATGGAGAATAAACATGCAAAACCAAATCACTTGTGCACGTGTAACTTAATGAAAGAGTGTCTGTGTTGTAGCTGCTTTGGGGTTTTAGAGCCTCATGGTGAAATCTGGGACTAGGTTAAAGCTAGATGAGGTAGCTCCATGCTCTCCTGCAAAACTGGCTTGACTGTGGCATGCCCAGCCTGGGCTGTTCCTCACCATGTGCAGGTGTAGTTGGGAATTCAGTCTAGGGCCATTCTCTCTTACATGTTTGTGCCTCTTCTCTGAATCAGTTTCACTGCAGCACTGAGTGTCTCTCTCTGCTTTGGGCAGCCCACTGGTTAGGAAGGTCCTCCTCCACACTGTAGTGGTTTGCTCCCCTCTCTCTTTTTCTGCTGGTTTCCTGCTGCTTAAACCTTGTTCTTTCTGTCACTTGTAAACAGGCTGGAGAAAGTTTGTTTCCCCTAGGATGCTGTTATTGTCCTCTTGTAACAGGTTTTGAAAACAGTATTTCACAGGGGAGATAACAGAATTAACTTATCACTGGCATAACTTTGCTTAGACTATATAAGTATGTTTATAAGCTTACATCTAAAAAACATAAGCAGACATAAATCTTTACATCTCAAACAAGAGGAGAATTCTTTTCTGACTGCTCAATAGTAAAGGCTAAACCCAGAGATCTGATAAGATTCCCATAAACACAGAAGCTTGAAAACAAGGAGCTTTGTCCTAAGAATGTGGGAATCAAAAAGAAGCTGAAGTCTGAACTTGGGAAACTGTCTTACAAAATGCAGTGTTGCGTGTGAAGTAATATTTAATGCTTCTCAGAAAATGCAGAACGGGGCAAATCTGTAGATGTTTCTCTTGATCTCAGTGGTCTCTGGCATAAGCCCAAAGAAAGCAAAAGGCAGAGGCATATAGGAAATGAATAGCTGGAGTGGATCTTCTATTTTGCTTTGGCTTCTTAGTCAAGATGTTGGTCTGTTTAGATCTTCCTTTCTTGAACAGCAGAGAGGGAAAGGGTTGGAAGCTCCCATGGTCTGAGTAAGTGGAAGGAAAGTGTGCAGATGCAGTTAATGAATAAAATGTTTCAGGAAGGTATAAACACATGGCCTGATACTGCAGGTGCTTGGATTGTGAGAGGTGGCCATTGGGTGCATTCAGTTGTACATCACTGGAAATATTTGCAGACTATAGCTCTGTTTCCTGTAGAATGTCTTGGACTCCATGAAGAATGACTGAGTCCTCCTTATGTTGGTTTTGTGCTTTCACTGCTTCTGCTGAAACGTTCAAAAAACATTCAGCTTGCTGTGAGAGCTGATAATTGCAGTTTGTCTGTTATTAATTTTTAAACCCAGTACATTTAACATATTATATTTTGGCTGTTGGAATATGATTTATCTGTGTAGGGCATACATGCTGTTTATGTAGGAGCAGTAGTGGAATGAAGGAGGTCAGCACTGGGGTTTTCATCAATCTTTAAATCCAGCTGTTTTTACAAAGTGGGAAATAGAACACAAGGTGGATTTGTTATTTGTAATTCTTTTTGTCCTTTTTTTAATTTTTAGTTTTAATTTTCTGGGACCAAAAACATGCAACTGCCAAACAGGTTTGTTTTTTTTTCCCCCTAACTGAGCATGTTCACCAGTATTTGATGAAGATGTTTCCAGCCCTCAGAAAATTATTGCAAGGCTCACAATATTTGTTTCTCAAACCCCTAGATCCTGAAGCATGTGGTAAGATAGGAATCATTCAACATTTTAAAGATAGGAATCATTTCAGCCTTTTAAAAAATGTAGGGTTTGCTCCTTCATGACTGTAAAGAGAGGCATGAAAATACAACCTGACTTTATACAAGAGTTCAAATATATAAACAAAATAAAAGGCCATCTCAAATGTATTTATTTCTTAGCTCTTTTTTATTAATACTACAAATTAATAACTTGTGTATTAGAGAGCAACAGGAATTGTCAGCACTGTATTGTGTGGCCAGTTAGAGGGAGAATCTCAGTGAATCACAGTTCTCTCTCTCTCTCTGTGTTCATAATACTCAGAATGATGTCTCATTTTTCCCACATATATCTTTATATGGTTTGAGGATTGTATCTGATTTGATCAATTTATTTGAAGGAACCAGTACCCAGTAATATACAAAGTCTTTTCTTGAGGACTCCCAAGCAACTGAAGCTAATTTGCTTCCAAGTTCAATGTTACTGATCATAATTCAAGGTAAAAGGTAAAATACTGAAATTTGTGCTCCTTCCTCCAGAACCTGTCCATTTGTATTTTAGAAAGGATAGAGTAACATCTCTTTCTTTATAGCTTTCCATCCAGGGCTCTGCCTGGCAGGACCAACTAAGTGTCCTTTTAAGGACAGAAAACACTGAGTATATAAAGAGTGTATTTACTTGATGAATCCCATGGCATATCTAACCCCTTCCTGGTCCATGTGGGCTGTTTCTGGGTGCAAGCTGAACCATGATAGAGTGCAGCAATTGCCAGTGTTTACTTTTCTTCTGTAGAGGAGACTCATGGCCAAAGTGACCAGTGAGAGCAGCTGGCACAAAGCCTGAGTGAGAGTTTTTGTTTGACTAAGGTTTTGTTTGTCTTGGGCTCAGAAGTGCTGACTGATGAGCAAAGAGTTACAAGATGTGCTAATTATGCCATATTACCTGCTCCTTGAGGCCACCTTAAAATGTAACTTACAGCACTCCAAGACAGAAAATGATGAGGCAATTGCTGGTGGTGTAAATTGGGGCAGCCCACTGTACCTATCAGGAGGGTACTATGTTGCTGGAAACCAAGAGCCTGATCCAAAGTGCAGTTTTTAATGATCTCCCCCTCTCAAAATTTTTTTTTACCAACCTGACACAGTGAGGCTAAAGTGTTCAATGATGTCCAAATTTCTTTGGACAATAAAAATGGAATAATTATTTATATAATAGACTGGAGTCTAAAGAGATAAAAATAATAATTTCATAACCTGTTCATGCCTTTTTGAATTTACATGCAGGCTTTTGAAAGCATTTTGAAAACATAACAAAATTTACACAGGAGTCCTAAATAATGTCTCTACGATGAATGCCAGGTAGCTTCACCTAGTCTGAATTTTATTGTTGAGAAAGATATCACTTAAGAGAAGGTTTTGGAGAAATAATAATTTCATAACCTGTTCATGCCTTTTTGAATTTACAGGCAAGCTTTTGAAAGCATTTTGAAAACATAACAAAATTTACACAGGAGTCCTAAATGATGTCTCTATGATGAATAGGTAGCTTCACCTAGTCTGAATTTTGTTGTTGACAAAGATATCACTTAAGAGAAGGTTTTGGAGAATACATGCTTTGGAACCCTGGCCTGGGAGTTGGAGTGAGTTAGCAGCATGAAAAGATTTTTTTTTTTTTTCCCTCTTAAAGCTAATCACTGTAGTAGTTACAAGCCTTGTAGTGAGGAGAGCAAAGCACTTGCTGACTGGAAACATGCATTTGCATGTCCTGTGTAAGCCTGTTTACTGTGTCAGGGCTGTAGGAAGGACTTTTCCACATCAAATAGGCACGTTAATTTATGAACCTCCAAACATACTTTAACCATGAGAAAGGTGGATCATTCTGTTGAAGTTCAACTGAGCTTCTTACATGCCTGAAGTCACACAAGTCTATGAGTATTTAAAAACATTGTGGCCAAATACCTTATCAAATCCATTTTCATACCCTCTCCTGAGGCTGTCTTTATGTTGCTGAGTTACTGAAACAAACTGTCTAAAACCCTTTGCTTTTAAAAAAATATTTTAAAATGAAATTCAAAGAAAGTCAAACCCCGGAGGTATTATGTCCTTATCCTGGGCAATCAGTGTGAACTTTTGACAAGATAATTATAAAAATACAAATCCATGCTCTTGTTGCTTCTCCTTGAAGAACTGCAGACAAAGAAGAATTTGCTTCTCTGCAGCACTTTGGTCAGAGTTGTATACAACTATGGCATTCCAGCCTTAAAAGTAAAAGAATTAAAATAAGTATATTGAATAAAAAGAAGCAATTCTCTCATGTAGTTGCTGAAATGGTGTTGTTTATAAAGACATCCATTTTTCTAATTTGTAAATAATGAAAGGGGAGATCTGTGAACTCTTGGTCTCACTCACATTTGGTTCTAATGGTCTCTGTGTCAACTTTATGAAATGCTTTAGCTTTGAGTTCTCAATTTGAATTAATAGAGTTCTTGCACCCTCCCCCCCCCCCCCTTTTTTTTAAAAAAATTCCTTTCCTTTTTAATTTTTTTTCTTTGCTATTACTGGAAAAGGAACGTGTGTATATGAATATATTTCACAATATGCTGCAGTCACTGAATTCTTTTAAGACTGAATTGTTTTAGTGAAATATTGGAAAATCTGCACATCTGAATGTTCAGGTTTCCCTTGAATAATGAGGCTATTGTTAAATGTTTGAATACTTTAGAGATTAGCATCAGGATCACAGGATGTTAGGAGTTAGAAGGGACCTCCAGAGATCAAGTCCAACACCTGTGCCAGAGCAGGAGCATAGAATCTAGCACAGGTCTCACAGGAATGCATCCAGATCTTGAAAGCCTCTAGGGAGGAGACTCCACAACCCCTCTAGAGAGGCTGTTCCAGTGCTCTGTGACCCTCACAGTGAAGAAGTTCCTCCTCATGTTGAGGTGGAACCTCCTGTGCAGTAGTTTATATCCATTGCCCCTTGTCCTATCATAGGGTGCAACTGAGCAGAGCCTGTCCCCTCCCACTTGACACCCAGTCCTCAGATATTTATAAACATTGATTAAATCCCCTCTTAGTCTTCTCTAGACTAAAAAGCCCCAGGGCTTTCAGCCTCTCCTCGCAGGGTAGTGCTCCAGTCCCTTCATCTTTCTTGTATCCCTCTGTTGGACTCTCTCAAGTAGATCCCTGTCTTTCTTGAACTGGGGAGCCCAAAACTGGATGCAATATTCCAGGTGTGGCCTCACAAGGTCAGAGTAGAGGGGGAGGAAAACCTCCCTTGATCTGCTGGCACACTTCTCTTAATGCACCCCAGGATGCCATTGGCCTTCTTGGCCTCAAGGGCACATTGCTTGACCCATGGAGAACTTGTCATCCTCCAGGATTTCCAGGTCCTTCTCCACAGGGCTGCTGTGTAGCAGCTCACCTCCTCTGCTGGGTGTGCTGGCATACTGTCCTGTAACAACGAATCCTCTGTCAGTAAGCAAGGCTGTGAATGAGGAATTGGATAAAAGACAGAAGAGCAAGAACATACAAAGTAAACAAACTCTACACACAGGAATGATATGTTGAGGGGGTGAGGGTGTTTTGTTTCTACAATATCTGAAATAACTGAATGTGGTGGTTTAAAACTGTCTTTTTAATTTTTCCTTTGCAAAGTTCAAGCAGAGGAAGTGAAAGAGTGTAAATAAGTCACTATTGGGTGTAAGAAAGCAAATGTTGAATAGGGAAAACTTTTAAACTCTGAAAATCTGCTTTAAGTTTTTCTTGCAGTGCTGATGAGCAGTGTCTTTATAGTAGGAAAGATAGGTTTGGGAGGTGGCACTTGGTGACATGGTTTAGTGGTCATGAGGTCTTGGGTGACAGACTGGACTTTGATGATCCTTGAGGTCTTTTCCAGCCTTATTGATTCTGTGATTCTGGGATTAAAAAAAAACAAAAACAAAACAAAACAAAACAAAAAAAAACAACACCAAAACAAACCCAAACCAAACAAAGACAAACCACAAAACCCCAACCAACCAACCCAAAAAAACCCCAACAATACAAGTTTCCCCCCCCCCTCACTCCTTTAAAAATTAGAGTATACCTGACACTATCATTTGTGCCAGGCTACAGTAAACAACATCTCATTCTGTGAAGAGTTTCAGATCCCTAAGCTGTCTTTCTGGTAATGCATACTATCATTATGCAGAACATTTAGCAGCACTGCTAAATGTCTGCAAACAAAAGTCACATCTTATGTTTTAAAGACATCTGAATTCTTGCAAATATGGAATAATTAGTAGCTGAAGATTTAATGATGGCCCAGAAAAAGGACTAAAGTGTTCTGCATGAAATCATAGTTATTAATTTGTGCATGAATTTCCTTTCCTATACTTAGCAACTGTAGAATATTTTGCTAATTAATTATTAACACTGGTTATTTGGCGTGGCAGAATTGAGGGAAAAACATAGCTTTCTGTCAAAGCTAAAATATAAATGTCAGAATTTTAATTTAAATAGGATATGCAATAACATAATCATGTTTTAAATAGCTTCCATATAGATACAATATGAATATATAGACCTAACTCAGAATAAACAGCATTTAGAATAAAACTGCAGCAGGAGCCAAGTGTCTGACTTGCAACAAACTGAGGAAAACAGAGTAAAATCTCAGGCTCTTATAGACAGTGCCACTTCAGGAAGTGCCCTGTCTTGGGTAGAAAGAGTGTGGCAAATACATGAACAGGATTTTAGCTTGTATCTACTGAAGGCAGTGAAAGAACTGCCTCTGGTTTTTGTAAGCTTTGAATCAATTTAACTTAATTTAAATGCACACCATTTTTATTTTTTTTTTTAATAAATTGGCAAGGAAAGGAATGAGGCTACAGGAAAAATTACCTTTGAACTACTGAAATGATAAACTTCTTGCAGGTGAGAAAGTTCAAGGTTTTTTCTATTTCTGAAAATTTAGTGTCTGTTTAAACGTCATTTACTTCTAATTTTCCTAGCTTAATTTTCCAAGTGCTGGAATCAGCCCAGGAAATCTCCAGAGCCAGGGCAACGAAGCTGGTGAGGGGTCTGGTACACAAACCCTATGAGGAGAGGCTGAGAGAGCTGGGGGTGTTTAGCCTGGAGAAGAGGAGGCTCAGGGGAGACCTCATTGCTGTCTACAACTACCTGAAGGGAGGTTGTAGCCAGGTGGGGGTTGGTCTCTTCTCCCAGACAACCAGCAGCAGAACAAGAGGACACAGTCTCAAGTTGTGCCAGGGGAGGTATAGGCTGGATGTTAGGAGGAAGTTGTTCACAGAGAGAGTGATTGCTCTTTGGAATGGGCTGCCCAGGGAGGTGGTGGAGTCACCATCACTGGAGATGTTCAAGAGGAGACTGGATGAAGCACTTAGTGCCATGGTCTAGTTGATTGGATAGGTCTGGATGATAGGTTGGACTGGATGATATTGGAGGTCTCTTCCAACCTGGTTGATTCTATGATTTCATATGGGACTCAGAGGGTTAAGTATGCAGATTAGTTTGAGCAGGAGATATGACTCTCTTTTTTGTTTTTCTTGCATTGTCTTGTAAATTCATTTATGACTTGAATGTGAGTCACCTTTGTCTTAGTGAAGATGAAGGTGAGCTGTGTTCCTCTGCTTTAATAGCAGCAGATTTTAGGGAGACTGGGAAGAAAAGCTAGCATTTTAACAGTGGAGAGAGATTTCAGCTGTAGGGGTTTCTACATGTTTTGAGAGGTTTCTTTACAGCATCTTCTTCCCTAGGTTGTTAAATGCAGTAGATTAAAGGCTCAGAAATGATCACACAAATCAGAGTTTTGAGTGAATTTCCCTTTTTGCATGTGTTTGGGTGTCTTAAGTTCGTGTGGCAGTGTATTCCAGGAATAAAATCTCTCTGATAAACTGAGCAATTCTTTCTGTACTTTAGGCCTTCATAATATAGACTTTTTTTTCCCCCTTCCCCAAATCCATGATTTTCCTAAGAGAGTCTGCTTTAAACAAAGTAAACCTAGTTATGCTCTTTATATATTAATTCACAAGAATGAAAGAGCCTCAGAGTTGCTTATCTAAATCCAATTACTCCTGGTCAAATCCTTGCCTGTACAAAAGTTCCCAAGTTAAAAGTATGTATTACCTAAATGCCCAGAAATGCAGACTGTTTTCACCTGGGTGAATTGTGCTTTGAGCAATATGTGAGGCCTTGAGTGAACCCTCACACTGGGGAGATAATACTTAGGCTCTGAACTTGGAAATTATATGTTAACTATTGGTTTGACTAAGCAAGGGAAAATTCTATGCACTTGTTGCTTGGGTTTAAGTTCTAAATTTAACATGGATTTAAAATATGCAAGCAGTAAGCAGAATTGGAAAAAAGCTGTTTTGTACATGCCCATGCACCTACAGCCTGGCCGGTGAGGGTGGCAGCATATGTGCAGCACTGTCAGGCAAATGATGAGAGACTCAGCCTGGCCAGTCTGGTGGCCATCCACAGGACTAGCTGTGACCAGCCCAAAGGCTGGCTTGAAGGACACATTAACACATACCTGTCTCAAAGGCTTTTGTTTTCCATAACAACATGGAAAAGCTGAAAAATTGGAGTGGCCCCTACCAGTCTGGACTCCTGGGAAATTCCTTCTTTGATTCAGCAGCTCTTGGGGTTGGCTGTCCCTCAGCAGACTTTCCACCTTTGACTTATCGCCTGCCAGCAATGGGGTGGGTGGCACCTGGTACCTTCCCTGTACCCCCAGCTTCCTGCAGGCAGAAGCAGAAATGGCTCATAATCCTTTGTATGCCATAAGACAGCAAATTCCACTCAGTTTGGGATTGATGTGGGCTGTGGGTAAGGTTCTTGCATCTTTCAAGTAGTATCTCCGTTTCAACAGAGGTTATCACGTAACTTCCCAGGAATGACCAGGTCAAGCCTGCAGCATAAGTGTTGATTGATTGACTGCCTGCAAGCTCTAGAAATGATCCACTGACAATGCAGCTTTGATGTATGTTAAGGCCTTTTTCTGAATTGCTTGCATCTTGCTTGAGTCTGCTGAGTAGTCAGAAAATGTGGGGTGCAGTGGGATGGAGCTCTTGACAGTGGTTTTTGACATAGGTCTGTAGCCGAGACTGAGCAAGGAGATTGCTTCTCTGTGGAGGGATTGCTTTATTCCTACCCATTATGCAACTGTGTGCATTACTGCTGGTTTTAGGTGACCTTTGTAATTTTAGTAGTTCCTTTCAGATGACTTGAACAGTGTCACTCCCAATCAATATATTCAAGAGAAGGTAAAAATGTTTATATTTGTAAGAAGGTATTTCCACCCCCAATTAGTGTTCTCTTGGAATGTAAGAACAGCTTGGCTGGGTCAGACAGGAATTTGTTTCAGCAGCTGTGGAGATGCCTGAAGTTAAAACAGGGACAACATGATGACTTAACTCCTGTGTCCTCTCCTGTTTTCTAACAGTGTGGGACTTCCAGGGCCACAAACATGTCTTTGCTTTTAATGTCATGACAGACTTTCCATCCTGAAAGCTATCTGATAGCTTTTTGTATAGATGCTCTCTGTGGGGCATCAGTGTGGAGTGTGGCAGTGAGTTTCAGAAGTAACTCTCTTTTCTGGGGAAGTAGCACCTTCTGCAGTTTTTCAGCCTGAGGATTTTCTTGACAGTCCTTCTGTGTTATGAGAAGAAATGAAGACAACCAGTCACCATCTCAATGCACAGACCTGCCTTAAGGAACTGAAGTTAGAACCTGCACGCTTGCTTCTGAGAGGGAAGCTCTTTCAAATGTCTAGCCATCAGCTTTCAAAGTAAAGTTGCTACCCAGAATATCATGAGAAGTGTGCCAATGGTTGAGTCAAACCTGCTGCTGTCATTCCTGCCATGCTGCAAAAATGAAAGTGCAAACTGGAGCAAAGTATTACAGGGCTTGAAATTAAGATTGCAGCCTGAGAGGCTCCCTGTTCTGGTTGCTGCTTCTGGGTTCCAGATTCATGGGTGCTGGCTTTTTTCTACAAGCATAGTGGAGAATGGGAGTTGAGTAGCTGCTGGGTTTGGTTTTCTGGGTTATGCTGGTTTTCTTTCCCCCTGTGTATTTCACTGTGTTTCTTCTGCAAATAGGCTCAGCTAAAGTAATCACACATTGTATTATTAGATTAATTAGATTTTTAGCTAAGGTAATTATGCATTGTGATTATGATATCTTATGTTATATTAAACTCTTATCTCTATCTCAGCTGTGAGTTATGTGTGTTATTTTTCCCCTCACTTGTGTGTTGTGGGAGCAGGCAGGTTAGCCCTTGCACTGCACTAAACCATTACAAAGTGTAATTAAATACAAATGATGAAAAGAGTTTGTAGGTGTTTTGTTTTTTTGTTTTGGTTTGGTTTTGGAAAACACCATGTAAACAATTTTATTTGTGCTCACTCTGCATTTAGTTAACACTTCTGGAAGAACGTATTGAAAACCAACAGATTGTGTCCATGGAAATCTTTTGAGTGGCTATTTCAGTTCAAAGGTTCAGTAGACACATTCTGGAGGTAGCCATCTCCTGGATTCATTACAATGTATTCCCCTGGATACTGTGATGCAGTAGGTTATCCTTAAAGATACAGTCATTATGTTGGAGGGTTGGTAATAAGGTATTGAAATGAGCTCAATTCCACAATTACCTTTTTCTAGCTGGAATTTTTGATTCAAAAGCTTTCAAAGAATAGTTCTGTGCTCCATAACCCACGAGAAAATTCAACAGTGCTCAGGTTTTTTCATGACAGGCAAACCATACCTGATCCTGTTTAATGATATCAGTAATTTGTAGAACAGCAGTGTGTAGGCTGTTGAATTTTACAGTAGTTTCCATGTAAACACAAGAAAACAAAAAGCCAGTTCTTTTGATCCACTTTTTCCTTATTTCCCTGGATGTTTCCCATTGAAGAATACATCTTTGGTGTTTCTGGGTGAATCAAATCACAATTACAGGTGGCACAAACAGAAAGCTGAACAACTTTGGAGAGAACACATGAAACCACTGTCCACACAAGCAAGGAAGAAATATGATTGCATTTGTAGGAACTTAAATACCTTCCTGATTTCATGTAACACACAAACATTCTTCATCACAACTAGCCTTCTGATTACTGTAAAATAATTCTTGATATATTTAGGAAAAGAGTGTCCAAATTAATTCCAACTACTTTCTTCTGGTAGTGCCCAAGGTTTTTAGCAGTGGCTTTAAACTGCCTGCCTATTGCTAATTGCCTATAATGGTGTTTATTTTTGTGGTGTCTCTGGCCACTCTGATGTCTGTTTTTGTAAAGGTGAAGGTGTGCACGGAACTCACACGTGGGAGGAAACCTCTTCTGAACTGAACAGAATGACTTCTTTGAGTAAAATCTCTGGTGTAACTGTTTGCAGGATCACAGTATGTAGGAAATAACTCGGGGAAATCTGTAATAAAAGCAGTGGAACCACAAGTGCCTGCCTCTGTTGGCAAGAAATGTTAACTTGTAGCTCTTACATGGATGAAACAACATATCAATTCATTAGGAGTGGCTTGACTGCAATGGATGCTAGGTGTTAGTTTTGGTTGGCGGAAGTTTATGTAGGAGTTGTGTTTTACTTGAGGTTGTTGTGGTTTAGCCACTGATTTTTGTTGAATTCTTTTTCCATACATCTGTCAGAGGCCCTTTACTGTAGAAGGCAGGCATGTCTTTGCATGTTTTTCATGCGTTTTATTTTAAATCTAAATCAATCTAATAAGTGAAGATGCACCACCCTGGGCCAATTTCCTGCTAGATAAGTTGGCCCACTGAACAGTCATAAATCATGCTGGTAAGGAATTTGGCTTTGCTTTCTTAAGATACCTGCTTTAATGTCTTTGAAGCCAAAGTCAACCTCGGGTATTACCATGAATTACAAAATGAAGTGGGATGTAAGTGAGTATAAAGGCCCCAGTTCTGGAACCTGACACCTCAGGCTAGAAAAGCATGTGATCCTCGTGGTTAACTTTGAATCTGTTCTGTATGTGTTTGGAGTGGAGCCTGCTATGGCAAAATAGATGCACAACTCCCTGCCTGTGTACCCATCATGCTTGAGTGTACAACAGATTACACCTGCCTTCAGAGCACAAAATCCTGACAGAGCCAGCCAAAAGGCAGGGAGGCTGTCTTGTATGGTTATTTTGCTTCTTAAAGGATGGCAGGGTTCAGACTCAACTTAGATTCAGATTCTGCAAACTATTAGTGCCTTTAGGTCAGTTTCCCCTCCTCCCAAGTAGTTTCAGTCTGAAGTAAAACAAAGGGAAACTATTTTTCCTCCCCAGAATGAAAGGCAAATGGAAACAAATGCTTTTGTGGGTTGTTGGGGAAAGGAAAAACAGAGAAATGGAAAGTCTCACTTTTCATCAGTCACAAAACCAGAGTGAAGAGAGATGGAGAGACAGCAGCCTTTATCTAAAGCTGAGAAACTCATCAGGCACAAAATTGCCTCAAATCTTCTTTGCTGATGCTAAAGAGTATGTTTAGGCAGGCTGTTCCCAGCCTTTCCCATTGGTGCTGCTCCCCCTTTATATTTTAAGTCTTTGCTGGGTCCAAGATTGAAACTTAAAAGTCATTTCTGCCTGTGAGTGATGGCTATCATGATATCTTTGGCTGTCTCATTGGGTTTTTTGGTGGTTTTTAGTTTGTTTGGTTTTGGTTGGTTGGTTTGACTTTTACTTATTTTCCCCTTTTTTGTTTTGTTTTGTTGTTTTGTTTTTGTGCAAGCTTACTGAATATGTTTACAGACTGATAAGACAGTGGCCTTAAATATATGGTACTGTGCTCTAGCTGCCCTTTGAGTCCTTTTCTGTATGGTGAAACAGGAGAGAGATTTCCTCCTGGGGCAGGGAAGGGAATTGCAGCAATGTCTTCCACATCCAGGTTTCTGGACTTTTTTCAAGTAGAACTCACTGACACCAATATTTTACTGCTTTTAATAAATAAAAATTGGCCTACCACACGTTTTGGTGATTTGTAATTGGTCAGCTGTTGGTTTCTTTACTCGAGTGTTGCTTTGCCATTAGAAGATACAATTCTATTATAATCTGTTCCAGTAATATGTCCTTCATTGATGGGGAAAGCTGCATTCCATGGAAGCTTCTTCCAAATGAAAGGCCAGTCTAACAGCAATGCCTTTTAAACAAAAGACCTGAGAAAGTGTATTTTAGAGGAAGTTCTATTCAGTGAAGCACATACCAAGACACACAGATGACTTGAGAAATATAATTATTTTCCTTATCTTCCTGAAGTCTTACATTCAGCCATAAATGCCATCTTCTGTGATCTTTTACCAGGGTTTTATGATACCTACTATTAAATCTGCATTTTTAGTTTTAACCTCTGTGAGATAAAGACAGATCCCTATTTTATGGTCTAATTGCTTAATACCACAATTTTAGCTGCCCAAATTCTTTCTTCATCATGCTGAGTCTATCAAATTGCAGTCCAGTACCATGCTGTCTATTAAAGGCAATATAAATTCAAATAACCAGTAACATTCATCTTCAAAAAAGATGGGAAATGCACATTAACCTTAAAGCTTCTGTTTATCCAAAGCAGTTTAGAGTTCATATGCACACAGATGGATGCATGCAGGAGCACAGTTGTGTGTGTGTTTGTGCATGCATGTAAAAAATATTACCTTAATTCCTGCATTTTTGTGTTAATTCTGGAGGAATCTGGTCCACCTGTATTACAACAAACCTCATTTAGGAGTTAAAATTGACAAGAAAAAAAAAATTCAGGTAAAGCTAATTAATGTAACCAAAGAAATATCTTTATTAGCAGTGATATCCTGAAATCCTTGCCATAACTGGGATTTATTTTTTTTGCTGGCTGTGTAGCACAGTGGCCAAGAACTCTGAAAGCATTTGTTGAACTGCAGTGGCAGAAGGAACCTCTCCAGAAGAATCAGGCAAACGTTTTTCAGGAGCTCTAGATCTCTTGCTAGTATACGTGTACAACAATGATTATGTGCATGAGTAAATGTAATAATATGTATTCCTATTTTTTTTGTTGTTGTTTTTTTCTCCATAGGTATGGGAAAATTGTATCCACAAAGGCAATTCTCGACAAAAACACGAATCAGTGCAAAGGTATGTGCAAAACATCTGCCCATGTGCTCATTGTCTGTTGGAATGATTGACTGGTGGCTTGACTGCCAAGGCTTTGGCTCCCAACTGTGCAATCAAATGGTATGTGGTGTATTACAAACATATTTAATAATGCTAAAGCTTTGAGCTGTGTTTCCAGTAACACTGCTCATTAATTTTTTTCATTAACAAACAAAATGAAAATCACAAATCAGAACAAGTATCAAATTGCTTCAGCAGAAAAGTAAATTACCTTCTAACCACATAGTGCTGTCTGATTTGAATGATACCATCAGTGATGCAAATTGATTTCCTATATAAAAATGAGAAACCTTTGGGAAAAGTTTCCCAAGCAAAACCTGGTTTAATTTTTCTGTTTTTATGAAATTCTGGCCTATGCTATTAGAAGAAGAAAATATTCTTTATGACACAGAAAGATCTATGAGTTGCAATATCAGGATATAAAAATGATTCCTCTTACAGTTCAGTGTTGTTTTGGTTTTCTGCTAATGTGTGAAAGCATTGTTTGTAGTGAATTATAGGCTGTTTTTGTGTGTGTGTGTATAGCTACATTTGCCTAGGTAAATGTTTATTAACATGTCTAGTCAGAAGAGCCATCAAGTCTATGGGGAAGAAGCTCTACTTTAAAATGACTGTGACTTTATGCTAGTGATAGACAAAATCCTTTTGGAGTGATTTCTTCTGATAAGAAGTATGTTCTGGGTGGCCTTTCTCTATGAGTTAGTACAAATAAAAAGTGTTGCAGTACAGCAGTATCTCATGAGGATCCAAAGAGAAGCAGCAGGGGAAATCTGAGGAAACTGCATGAAGGGGCAAAATCCTTGCAGTTGTACCAATGATGTTTTGCAGTTTGTGCCTCTTCTGTTGCCTGCCACAGCAGCATTCATTCACCAGTCAGGAGAAATAAAGGCTGGAATACTGCAGTTCTAATCTTAGAAAACAGCACCAACCTGATGGGTCATGGGCCATCAGAACTAGAGGTACTGCCCTGTGCTTGCTGGACATGCATTTTCTTTCCCTGCAACATGGTTCCAACCACTCCTGATCACATCTCTCTGTCTATATTTCTTTGAATATTAAACCAGGAACAAGACCTGATTTGGTTTAATTTTCTTTGCTTGCTTGCTTTTTGTTTTGATTGTATTATGAAGGCATACCTTCATGGGAAGATGGGCTGGGCCAAGCGCCAGAAAGCCCTGGAAGAGTGGTCAGGGAGTCCAGAGGTGAATGTCAGGAGATTTGAATGTTGGAGGCAGAGTGCAGCATGAGGAGCTGTAGGGAGAGAGGAATTTGCAGCATGATGGAGTTAGAGAGATGCTGTGCCTCAAATGGGCTGTGAGTTCATTTAACAGGGTATAAGAGAGCTGCTTGGGCATAGAAAAGGATTTAGGGTAGGAGCACTTGGGGAGAGCACTCTGGGGCATGAAGGAATTGGAGCTTAGGCTGGAGAGGCCTGACCAGCTGAAGTGAGGAAGGAGAAATAGGAAGTTTGGGATCAGCTAGGTTGTTGTTACCCTGGGGCCATTCCTTATTGTCTTATACTTCAAGTAAGATCTTACTGTGAGGAGGGGGACATATGGGTCATTGTCCTTCTGCCCACTACCATACAAAACTGAGGTGTTCTCTCGTGTGCCAATTCCATCTGAAATGGCAACACAAATCAAGTTGGATCTGAACAAGGCTGTGTGTTGAATCATTAGGTTAAGTCCACGAGAGTGATCAAAATTCAGTTTGCTTCCATTGTCATCAGTAAACAAAGAAAGGAATTGTGTCGGTGTGAGCTGAAATTCCCCCCCTCCCCCACCGACAATAACCAGGCTAGCCCAGTCTGGAAGCAAATGAAGGCTGTATTTACAAGCAGATGAAATGCAATGAATATGTACAAATATACAAAATTAACAACACTTACAAATATATACAATCAACAGAAAAACACAACCAAGCTCCCTTTGCTTCCCCCCCCCAAGGGGACCCTCCCAAAGGGGCCTCCCTCTCCCAGGAGCTTCCCCCCCAGACCCCCCTGGACAGAGAAGCAGAGTTAGTTAAGCAGAAAGTTGTTAACTTAGCTGCCAAGGTCAGTGTGTTATCTTCAGCCAGAAGAGAAGAAGAAACAGCAACCAGACAGCCCAGCAACTGCCCCCACTGCCGAACGCAGAATGTGCAGAGTGCCTACTTTGTTTTGGGTAATAGTTCTTAAACATTTCTATCTATCCAATGGAAGTGTTTAGAGCAATCGTTATTTTGCTTTCTTACACCCAATAGTGACTTATTTACATTCTTTCACTTTCTCTGTTCTGAACTTTGCAAGGAAAAATTAAAAAGACAGTTTCAAACCACCACAGGAATGTGAAAGGATTGTAAAGAACACAAATGGTAACATTTTGAGTAGGACAGACATCTGGCTTTGGTGTTCCTTACACTGTAGTTAGCTTTGAGATCATTGTAGTAGGGACCATGTAAGAGTGAACTGCAATTTTGTAAAAATCTGCTTTCGTAGTGTTGTATTACAATGTAGGGCAGAAATATTGGCTTGTGTCTTCAAAGATGGATCATAAACATAATTTGATTTATTAACAGTGTGCTTCGTGGCATAATAAGAATAGACATTTCACTGCTTTAAATGCTGGGTGCAATTTCCTTCTTCAGCAAGGCTGCCAATTAAAAACAAACAAACAAATAAACTAAAAGAGCTTCCCAGCAATCAGAACTGGAAAGAAGCTGAGGAGTCCAGGACCTACCTTGCGGCATGTTCACAACCTGCCAAAACCACACCTGCTGGTGTTCTGTAACCTTTGCTCAAAGACCTGCAGTGGTGGAGATTCCTTGAGTTCCTAAGGCAATCTGTGTGTTCCCTCTCCTCACTATAATGAAGTATTTCCTCATGTCTAACCTCAATGCAGTTTAAGCTGTTTGCTTATTTTCTTATCCACCATGAGCATGCAGAACAGTTTATTGCTTTCCTCTTTGCAGCACAAGTATTAAAAGCCTGCTTTGTGTCTGCTGTGTCTTATCCTCAGACTAAATACTGATCCTTTCCACTTTTTCCTTAAAGGCAATTTGTTTTAAGTTTCTCATTATATTGTACTTCACTGTTCTCTCACTAATTAGTGCACTTTTTTAATTGAATACCTTGGAGCCTGGCACAGAATATCAGACAGCCTAAGTCTTCCTGTTTTAAATAGCATGGAGAGGTTATTTTATTTGTTTTCTCTGTCTTCACATGACTTTCCTTGTCAGCACCATGCAGCTGCTTGCTCCCTCTCTTCTAGTGGAATGGCAGGGACAGTTGGAGGAGTAAAAGTGAGAAAACTCATGGGTTGAAGTAAAGACCATTGAATAAGTAAAAGCTACATACACAAGCAAGGCGAACAAAGGAATTAGTTCAGCAGTTCCCATCAGCAGGCAGGTGTGTGGCCATCTCCAGGAGAGCAGGGCTCTGTTATGTGAAACAGTTACTTGGGAAAACAAACACCATAGCTCCAAACATCCTCCTCTTCCTCGCCCCTAGCTTTATATGCTGAGCATGGCAATGAAGAATGGAATATCCCTTCGTTCAGTTGGGTCAGCTGTCCCACCTGCATTCCCTCCCAACTTCTTGTGCACCCACATCCTCTTCAGTGGTGGGGTGGTGTGAGAGGTGGAAAAGGCCTTGACTCAGTGGAAGCACTGCTTTACAAAGAACAGAAACATCCCTGTCTTGCCAATGCTTCTTTTCAGCAGAAATCCAAAACATAGCCCCATTATAGCTACTATGACAAAACCCCCAAACTAAATCTCAGTCCAAACCAGCACCCTGCTCTTTGTTGATGTATCTGGGTAAATAACTATGTATTTAAAATACAGATACGTTTCTGAGGCACAGGGTGTTGCAAGAGAGCAACAGTGCTGATTTATGCTAAGAGATTGTCTGCAGCCCCTGGTTCTGTTACTCTTTTCTCCAGTGCTGCTGTCAGCCAGGCATTCCTTACTGTGTGCTCTGCACTGTGCACTGTTGATGATTCTGTCCTAAGGCTAGTACTTTTCATTTGTCTATATTGAATTTTCCTCTCTCTCTTTTTTTTTTTTTTTTTCTTGGCTACTTGTAAATTTGCTAAGATTATTCTAAAATCTTAAGTCTTCAGAGTGCTTGCAGCACTTACCTCTTTAATATCCTTTTCACAGTTAATAAATGATTTCTCTAATCCATTGGACAAGATAATTTGGAAAAGACTGACAGATCTGAGCAAGCTTTCTGAAGACATTATCTCAGTACATCAGGTAGTGCAACACTGAGCCATCCAGAATTATTTTAAACAGAATCTGCTAATCAGCTTGGCACCTACAGGACAGCAGCTTTAGCTAGATTGTATTTTCCCCATCTGCTCAATTTCTGAAAGGCAACCAAATTTTAATTAAAATATATTGTGTTTACTTACCTGTAAGACTAGTTATCTACCTCTGTGTGGAAGTATGTGACATTATTTATTCTTGCTAAATCCATGCTGAATGGCTCTAATCACCTCTTACTTTTGAGGGTCTGTGAATGGATTTATGTGATTATTTATATGACTATTAGCTTTAATATTCTTTTCCAGAAGTCTCTCTAATAAACTGGAGCCTTCAGCCATTCCTTAAAAAAAGCACCAAAACCCCACCAAAAGACCCCAACCCAACCAAACCCAGAGGAGCAAAACCCAAGGCAATTTCTTTGTTCCTTACTTATGTATCTCACCTTGTGCAAAGTATAAGGTATTTTGATAAATGAACTCACCATCTTTTAATGTGTGTTCAGTGCAGTAGGGTGGATTAAGCTCAGGGAGATGACAGAGGAAGTGATTGGTGACTTCACAGTCTGTTTTGACACCATTTATGTATTGGCTAAGGTATAGACTAGAGCTGAAAGTGAAAAATGGTTAATATAGCAAAGAAATTATTTCAGATACCCCATGTAACAGCAGCTCTCTTAAAAGAGATTACTGCTTAGCAAGCAGGGTTCAGTTTCCTCTTGGAAAAATGAGGAAAATACTGCAATGGACTTGAAATCATTCCTCCAGTATTCCTCAGATTTTCAAGAAGATAGCCACTACATTCCTGTTGTGCTAAGGAATAGTGCTATGTGGGGATTTCTCCCTGGTATGAATTAAGCAGTCAGGTCTGAAGTAATAATGTATGCTGCAAGGGAGTTCGCTAGGGAAACCTTTTGCCATAACCTCTCATTTTCAGACTGCTCTTTGTTGGTGGCATAACTATGTGAGACAGAGAAGCAGCAACAGTCACCCCTAACAGTACAATATATAAAGCAAAGCAAGCACAGTTATGACAAAATGGCCAGAAATCACTGAACAAAGCAGGGAACAATCACATATGGAGAATAATGAAAAGCAGACACAGGATTCATTCAGATGTTCAAACACAAAAACCCTAATGAACAAATCAGAGTTTTGGCTGCTTTTGCTTTTTCCCTTTCCCTCCCCTCTTTCTCTCTCCTCCTTGTGCATTTTCCTTCTGGGTCTACTGTATTTGCTAATTTAAAAAGTAGGGGAAATGAAATAAAAGAAACCATTCAAGAGAAGCGTTAATCTGAAACATTTAGACTCTTCTCTTTCCAGCCCTTGCCCTCCGCCCTCTCCAGACTGGCTTGCCTTTGATAGACCTACGTGCTTAGAGCCAAGGGAATGAGTAATGGCTCTTTCACAGTACAGTTTCCATACCTCATAGCAATGGAATACAGAACAGTTAATCTGCCAAATACACAAGCCCATTTCTTAGAGTATGAATTACTGTCATCTGCATCTGCCCTTGCAGACACTTTAATTGCCTACATGCAGATTTACTTCCTGGTTTAATCAGGAGCTCGTACCGTTTTAAGCTTTTTTGCTAGGACCTTGGTGATGAGCAGGGGAGAAGGACTAAAAATCTGAAATCCCACCTTTGGGAGTTGTTTTTTTCTTAACAAATAGAACCTATGAATCACATTAATGTGTGGGATACAAACACTTCTTCGTTTTACATATATTTTTTCAAACCATGCATGACTTGATTTGTTGAATAGCAGTGTTTGTCTTAGGAGAGAAGTGTGCCTGACATGATGAGGGGAGCTATAGAGACTCCATTTATGATTTTAATATTTCATTACAACATTTTTCTTGCTGAGAAATCATCTATTGAATTTTAAAATATAAGAAGTAGGGGTACAGTCATGAGGATTGCAGTGAGTTGGTGATGCAAAAAATGCCATGAGGTCTGTCTGTGTTATTGTGCCACGCTTTTAGACCAGAACTTAAAACTTACCATGACCTGTTTTATAAATTAAGAGTTTATTTGTGTAACACCAATGGGTAACTGAAGGCTTAAACACAATCACAGAATGTTAGGGGATGGAAGTGACCTCAAAAGATCATCTAGTCCACCTCTGCCAGAGCAGGATCACCTAGAGTAGATCACACAGGAAAGCATCCAGGTGGGTTTTGAGTATCTCCAGAGAAGGAGATTCCACAACCCCCCTGGGCAGCCTGTTCCAGTGTTCTGTCACCCTCACAGTGAAAAAAAATTTCCTCATGTTTACATGAAACTTCCTATGCCTCAACTTCCACCCATTGCCCCTTGCCCCTTGTTTAAGTGTTGCAGATATTTGTAATGGCACAATAAAGCAGTGCTTCCTATCTCCCAAAAGGAGATAGGACACTGCCTTGTGTCACTTATGCAAGTCATCTGCTTAAGTTTGTCAGCATCTAATGCACTGGAGCTTGTTAATGAGCTGGAGACTTCTGCTCTGGTGTTATGATAAACAAAACTTACAAACATGTAGTAGATGTATCTTGGGGTCTGTGTGTTACACCAAATACTTTGATAACTTTAAATGTTGGAAAGTAATCCTTTCCACATATTCTGTGAAGACCAAAGGTTATGTATGATTGTATGACATCACATATTTTCACTTTATTAATTCCTATTCCTACTCTTCTTGAGATGGCACAATTTGGTTTGTGACTAGCAACATGAAGCAAGGCTACACAAAATAATAAGCTAGTGAAGAAAGAGCTAAGCTGCGTAGAAAGCTATTTAGTTAATGCATTTTGTTTATTGGGAATGAGCTCAAATCACAGTTATAACAGTGCTGTGTTATTTATGATTCTCAGAACTGCCACTTTGAGAGAAAAAAAAACCCAAACCAAATCCCTCCAAGCAGGTCTGTGCCTGAGTGTAAGCTGTTCACACTAGGAGGACGTACACAGCATGCGTCAAGGGGAAACAAGATCCTGGTGAAAGTAAATAATTTGTAAAACAGACGTATTTAATTCTGAAACTCTATACTTGGGTAACAAATAAATCAATCCTATTGCTGCCAGTATAGACAATAGAAGTGATTTTTTTTTTTTTCTGCATTGGTTTTCTGGTTTGAAATTTTATTTTCTTTTAATCTGTTCCAAAGTTCTATAAATCATGGCATAATAGTTTGGAGTTATTAGAAGTGTAGCAATATGGATTATGTTAATTCATGCTTTCTGACAGCCTTCTGTCCATGAAGACTGGGTAGATGCTAGGTGTGAACAGGCACTCAGTGAGTTTTATCTGTGACTCTGCTGATCCATCTCCCTACTGACCTGTACCGGCCCCAAATGATCTGATCCTTCTGGTTTCGTATCTCTTGAACAGGGAGCACAAACTATTCTGAGCTCTGCTGGTTTTACAAACCACTCAATAAACCTGCATCTCCTGAGGTAGAAGGACAAAGTTCTTAGCATTGTCACAAAGTTCTCATTTCAAAGCACTAAACAAAATATAAAAAAGCAAATTTGCTATGCTAAGGGTTTTAGTACCAAGAGATATATTTAAGCAACGTCAAGTTAGTTGTTTAAAATTTGTAAATGCTTGGGGGGTCTCTTTGGTGTTTTGTTTTGTTTTGTTTAAAACTTTAGTTTCACACCTGTGTATTTTCTAAGTTAAGGTTGAGATTTTAATTTTTTTTCCTGTTTGTGTCATTGTGTAGCCACATGAGAGTAGGAGCCAAGACTTTAGGAAAAATACCTAGAGGAGATATCTAAAGACCCTAAAGGCAGGCATATATTGCAATAAATGGAAAAGAACTGCCCATAAGAAACCATGAGGTTGTTCACTTACCAAAGAAGGGTTGTAAGTTCACGCTCTGCCTTACCATGTCAAAGCTTCTTTGATCTGCAGGCTCATGAACTATGATGCTCTGTGAATCTGACCATTTAAAGAAATTACCAGAAACTAGATAGAGGGGAGGAAAAAAGGGGTGTGTGTGTGTGTATATTAAATATATATATATAGTTGTCTCCTTGAACTTACAAGCTGATGTGTTTATGAATGTTTAGGTAATATAAAGAAGCAATGGCACTCAGTGTGAGTGCATTATGCCATTGGGTGAACTGTTTCCCTGGCACCTGTTGGGCTGGCATTCCTGACTGCATCTAAACAGTGCTGTCTGAAGTGAGCCCTCTATAAATCACTTATTGAGTTTAAAGCCAGGTTCTCTACAGAGGAAACTCCTTTCTAATTAGTTCCTCAGACACTTTCTTTGCAATTAAGAAAACTATTTCCTGGGTCGTTATCTTTTTATAAATGAACTCGTGCTCTATTAAATATTTTCTGTAAAGAGCTCAAGTATTCTGTGACATACCTAATCTGTGATTATTCTTAAGTTTTGGCTTCCAAAATTTGTAGGCCCATGTTGCTTGCAAATAATTGATTTATGTTTGTTTCCTTTCAGAGAAGTAAAAAAAGCAAAATTTTCATTTGTACACAGTGATTAATGTTTTGATTCTTTGGTCTGTATAAAGCTTCTCCAATAGTTTGTCATGCGATTGAAGTGCATTTTGGGACTGGGTAATGCTGGTAGGCTCTTAGTGGTCTTGGCACACTTGGAAATATTTACTTGATATCACAGAATTGAACAGAAGAGGATTTTTTTTTCTTCCTCTTTGAACAGCAGCTCATTATCAGCTGTGTTGAAAGCTTGCTTGCAATGCACTGGCTTTTTCAACTGTCTTGCAGAATCACTGAAACTTCCTTTTATCTGATGCCATGATACAGCATCTCATGTATCAGGAAATCTGTTTGGCCTCTGGTTGCTTGAAGGCAGGTCACCTCTTCTAAAATCACTGATACTCTGCTGAGAAGTTGGTTTCTCAAAAGTCTCAAGTCATTCAGTGAAGCAGGTGACCTGTGGAAACCCACGGACAGAGGAGGACAGTGCCTGGCTCCATAGTTTTGCTGGAGTTAACTCCATTACACTCTCTCAGAATATACAGCATCTGTAAAAACAAACACACACTTGATGTATTGACAATTTGATAATAATATCAACAGACTTTGATTGAAGAGGGGTACACAGCAGGAACAATGGTTGTGAATCAAATCTGTCAATTATAGCATGACTTCATTTCTGCAGTACATCAGCAATCAAAGAAGTCACCATTGGCGTTTTCCCCTCTTAGGGCACATCCCTGGCTTTTGGTTAGAAGGGTAGAGCTCTCTCACTCAAGTGAATTAAGTAAATGTTCTCTTTCTTAGTAGACAATATACTGTGAAAGCAAAACACTAACAGACCATGCCATCATTTTAATTAAATCTGTTTTTCTGGGTATGTGAAGACTGGCTGTCTGGAGATGGAATGGGATTGCTAGAGTAGGAATATGTGTGTAGCACAGGAGAGTAGTCACCATCTCTGGCAATGAAGATGTAGCTCCCTGAACACTGAACAAAAAACCCCACCCACATCAGTTCCGGAGAAGAAAATAGTGGTTATTATTATTACTACATCTGTTTAGATTGTGGTAGCCATATAGCAATAAAGCTCTAGGTACTGACTGACAGTACAGAAAACAATTTAACTCTATAAACATTAATTAAAAGACAATCTTGTCCTATGGACTTTGCAGCTCAGTGCTTTTCAAAAGAGCAAGACCCACAATTACTTTAGGTACTTTGAGTAATCTCATGATTTGGAATGGAGTTGAATAACATGTTTCTGAAATGCTGAATTCTCCAAGAAAGAAAACCCCAAGCTGGTCTTTCAGCTCTCCTGAGAATATTCATACATTTGGATAACATTTAGTAAGCTTTTTCATCCCAGAATGCCTTGAGGAGAGCTAAATTTATGGGAGGAGGTCATGTTAGGGGTGGTAGAAACGACTCTTCTACTTGAGATAGTTTTTGTCTGACTGGGTCTTCTGGAGGACCAATGATCAGCTGATGTTTTCTTCCATTAGATGGCAGTGGTGTGATATGTGGTTTCTCTGGACCCCCAAATTACAAGTTTGAGTAATTTTTTATTTCTTTTTTTTTTTTTTTTCCTTTCAAACCCCCCTACGTGTCTTCATTTGCTTTATAATTTCAGAGCCTCCCAAGTTTTCAGTCTTGATTCACATACAACTTTACAACTTCACTGGCCAGTTTCAAGCAAATGCCACCAGAAGACTGGGACTTTTAACGACAAGAGTTAAATGTTTTCAGGAAATGGGCAGCTATGTAGAGTGGAGAGTTAGTGCTCCTGCAGAAGAAAACATGGGGTGGGTTTAGTTTTGCTTCATCAAAAATAACCACAGTAAGTCACCACTTGCTCATCTGTGGTGGTGCCAGAACCTGTGCTAGTTTTATGCAAAACAGGATTTGTGAGAGAGATGGATATTGGAGAGGAGGGTGGAAGCAGTAAGGAATGTGAGGATTAGTGTTATTACAACAAGTTGTAATGTTGTGCTTGGGATAGGATATGGACAGAGACAAGAAGGATGGCGTTCAAGTATATGACAGTCTGTGTTGACTTAATTGCTTGTGGAGGAGTTGTTTTATTCTAAACTAAAAAGGAAAGGAAAATTTACATACTTTTAATATCATCTCAACAAACTCTTTGAGCCATTGTTGCTTGTGGTGTTAGTTGTGGTGTTGTTGTTTGTTAACTTCTTAAATATGGAGCAGTAAACACCATTTATTTTTGAATGAATTGAAATGGAGTTGTTGCCCTCCTTAGCTTTTTATTAATTGAATATTTTTGCTAAGCTGCTTTCAGAGCAAAGGTTGCAGCCAGGAGGTGGGGGTCAATAGGACCTCCATTTAAATGTGTGTTATCTCTGTGTTAATTGCCTGCATATTTAACCAACCAAGCATGCCATTTTGTACAAAGTAAAGTTTTTTGTGGTCAACCTTTGATCACAAAACAGCAAGAAAAAAAAAATCTGAGTGACCCAGTTTGTCTGAGGTATCTTGATTACTCTTGTTAGTCACTTCAGCTTCTAGTAAAGTGCAGGTAATATTCCACATAATTGATGGAACATATCTTAAAATATGCCAAAGCTAAGGAGGAATCAGTGTTTAAAATGCTAGTGTATAAGTTTTGTTTATTAGTTGCACGTTATCTTGGTAGCTGTTTCCTTTTTTATAACAACCGATTTCTTTTCTAGTATAAGTAGTTATTAGAGAAGAAAGTCATGGAACAGACATTAAATATGACTTGAGTTTTGGAGACAGATACATATTGATAAGGTTGTGTGAATTTGAGTTTTTTACATTGGAAAGAATTCCATGTCCACTTCTTGCTATGCTCTTCTTTCTTCAGCTGTTACTGTAGAAATGTTCACATAGTCTCACTTCAAGGAGAGAGGTCTACGAATAGGGCTAGTCAGTTCCAAAGTAACATGAGGGAGGGGTTTTGAGGGAAAAATGTGTGGATAATTTCTGAAGTATATTCTTTGTCTTGCCATTTTTTTATTCCTTTTGCAATGATTCCTACTGTTCACTTTGCCTTTTAGAGCAAATATGGAGGTGACATTTCTATGGACACTTGAATAGGTGTAGTTTTATCATCCAAACCTGAAGTTTTCTTCTTCTGTATCGCACCACAGCGTTTATCTACATTGAGTTTCTTCTGCTAGTTTATTACCCAATCACTTAGTTGATTAAGATCCTTCTGTGGTTCTTTACAGTTGCATCCCCTGGTTGGTTTTTTTTTTTTGTTGGTTTTTTTACTCTTGAATAATTTTATCATCTCATTGCTTAGCCTCTTCTTGTCATTTAAAAACAGGTTGTGCGCTCTAGGTCCTGGCAAAGTTCCAGGTGGAAGTCTGTCCATGCCATTCCCCTCTTACAAGATCTTTACCTTTAGATCTTATCTTTTAAGCAATTGTTTATCCAAGAACTTTATGTATTAAGCCATGGCTACTTAGTTTCCTAAGAAATCTTTTGGGAGGGCCTTGTCAAGTGCCCTTTGGAGATCCAAGCAGACTGTATTAGCCTAATCCACAGGCTTGTTGATATTTTCAAAGAACTCCAGCAGACTGTGAAGCAAACCTACAAAAGCCAGGTTAATTCTTTGTATGTGTTGTATTTCCATTGATTTTATGTGTCCATAATTTCTGGCAATTTGGTACTAGGCTTTCAAACCCATAGGTACTGGATCTTCTCTGGGATCTTTTCAGGACATTGCTGCCTCCTTACCCTCCTAGTCTTCAGGCACAAAGGCAGTTTTAGAAAAGAAGCTACACAGCATTTTTGAGTGTGTGTTGTTAGCTGCTGCATCCTGGAGCTCTTTTCAAATGAGAAGGGTGAATACCATCTGTTGTTGCAATTTATTAGTGTTCATTTTTGTCAATTTGTCCCATAACCTCCTTTGTGGTCATTTCAAATTAAGAGTTACATCTGTTCTTCTGGGCTTCCTGAGCAGCTTTCCCTGAAACAGCACTTAAAAATGTGATCTTTGCATTACATCCTGTTTTGTCCAATCTGTGTAGGGTAATTAAGGTCCTCTGTGAGCTCTCTGCTTTCTGCCTTTACTGCTTTTCTGCGTCTTCCTCTGTGTGTTGCACTTGGTTTTGCCACCCTGGCAGGGTGGTGGTCAGTGGTAGCTCTCTAGTAATGATGAACTACTGTTCTTCTTATTGCTGGGATTCCAGTTCTTGCAGGTTCTGTGTTGTTCACTGCCACACTTAGCTTGATTATTTCTGCATCACCAGCACAGAGCTCTGTGCCATGCAAGTAGTTTGCTCAGTGCCTCACTTTTGCAGTCTTTCCACTACATGAGCATTTTCTTACTGTACCATATACTCGAGCTCACCCTTCTTGTTTCTTCAGTCTCACATTTAGTGTTTCAGTTGTGTTGTTGGCAATGTATTTGCTTAGATCTGTGGCTCCTTTCCACCCCAGCTTATCCACTTACATTCTGCATGCTGTTGCTTTGTTTGCAAGTGATCATCCTCTAATTTTCTCCAAGATTACCAGCACTCACATCTGTTTACCTAGTGAGATTGCCATCACTCCAGCCTGCTTTTTCCTTCTGATTAGCAACAAGTTCTAGAAGGACACTTTCCATGCAGCAAGATGCAAAGTGAGCAGTTCACTGCTAGGGAGCAGGAGCTGGAGGAGTGAAGTGTGGCTCTGTTGTATGGTTTATCTCCTTGGAAAATATGTGCTTGTTTGCCAGTGTGAGGCTGCATATTTGCATGCTAAAGAAAATAAAGTCATTCCAAAATGGGCTTTGTCAAATTAACCTTCAAAAGCACAACAAAGTGTTTTGGGAGTGCAGATAGAGCAGAGAAGTGGCTATGAAATGCTTCTCTGTAATTTTAACTGAAACTTATGACTATCACTCTTCATTGCATATTAATAAGGCTCATAAGAAAATGTGATTTTCTGATTATGATTTTACAGCCCCCTGTTCCCACTGTGTTTTTGGGAAGAGTGGAAGCACATGTTGCCCACAGCACTAAGTGAAACCAGAAATTTCATGTTGGTTTAGACAGTCTTTACTGACACTCTGCCCCTAGGTTTGACATTCCTGAAAAGGAGAAGAGAAATGGAATGCAAAAGGGAAGAAACTCTCTAGTCAACATTTGTTTTGAATTTAGGTACAAGCTTAAAAAAAGAAATGGAAAGAGAAGAAAAGAGGAATAAATATTTCTATAATTTCAGTGTAGGTCCACTTTAAGCTCAGAAACTCTGCTTGTTCTGTAAACCTCACATATACCTTTCATTCTATATGCTGCATCAATATCTTTGCACTGCTATTTTTATCTTGACAAAAAAGGATTTAAATGGGCAAAACTTTGCCATACAGAAATGTTTGGATTGGCATACAGAAAATTGTGCTGCTTCATTTATTTTACCAATTAATTTTATAAATTAGATAAATCCCCACATTCCTTCAGAAAAGAGAAGTAGGATCTAATGTTATAGCTGATCTCCTCACTGGTAGTGCTCAGTGCTGTAGATTGCAGATCTAGTTTGTGCTGTTCAAAACATTGTTAGAAAATGTCTGAGTGAGGGTAAAGGAGGCCTTCTATTTGTCTCAGCTGTCCTGTGCAGAACAGTGTTTTCATGGAGCTTGAATTATATATGTATGTATGCTGGAGCAGGCCTGGAGTTTCACTAAAATCAATCTTCTTAATAAGACATATGTCAGCTCTGATGCATCCTGGTGCTTTGAAGTTCGTTTTAGGACAAAGGATGCACAAATTTGCTATTACAGGACCTACAAATACTACCATTTATGCTGAGCCTATACCTCAGTACTGTTAGAAATATCACAGACCTCAGGATATATTTGAAAAGCTTCTTTCTTTTGCAGTAATGTAAAGGCAGCATCCCCAGGTCTGACCTGAGCATCTCCCCTATGAAGAGAGACTGAGAGCCCTGGGGCTGTTTAGTCTGGAGAAGAGAAGACTGAGAGGGGATCTGATCAATGTGTATAAGTATCTGAGGGGTGGGTGTCAAGTGGAGGGGGCCAGGCTCTTTTGAGTGGTTCACAGTGATAAGACAAGGAACAATGGGTTCAAACTTGAACATAGAAGATTTCAGCTCAACATGAGGAGAAACTTCTTTCCAGTGAGGGTGACAGAGCACTGGAACAGGCTGCCCAGGGGGGTTGTGGAGTCTCCTTCTCTGGAGACTTTCAAAACCCATCTGGATGCATTCCTGTGCAGACTACCCTAAGTGATCCTTATCTGGCAGTCGGGGTTGGACCTGATGATCTCTTGAGGTGCCTTCCAACCTCTGATATACTGTGATACTGTGACCTGCATGGAATTAATTTGGTCATTATGGCTAAACTCCATGTCCAAAATGTCTCTGTTGCTTCAGTGAAACCCTGACTACATGCTTAAGATAATAGTCGCAAGGAGTACGGGTAGCACTCACAAGGACTGGACATGACATTTCTGATATTTTTGTTGCCTGGCCTGCATGATTGTTTTAAACATATATTATTTGGATCTTTTGGATCACTTTTCAGATTTGGGGCTGAATCTGTGAATGTTTGTGAGCTACTCTCAAAAGTGGGACAGAGGTGTGCAATGTATTGTGCTTGCATGCCTCCAAACCTGTGGTGCTTTTAGTTGCCACAGTAACTTCTTGTTCTGATCTCACTACTATGCCTAAAGATGCATATGGATTCCTCTGTGTGATTCAAGTATATTTAGGTGATTATTTTGATGTGCAGTTCTGCAAATTCTTCTATGTGTAATGAGTGTGAATGCCTTCTTTAATTATTAAATTGAACTGCAAAATGAGTGTGCTCAGAGTTAATGCAGAAGAGAAGAGGACCTTTTGCTTTACAAGCTTCTGGGAGGAAGGAGGGTATTTTACACCAACTGGCAAAGAGCTTACAGGGCAGAGTTCCAAACCTTCAGAAAAAGTTTCCCACAAAGACTTTTTTTTTTTTTTTCTTTCTTAAAGTCATGCTGCAGGAATTGAGTTGGAGATATCACTGACCAAAAGGACATTTTTTCTGAATGAGCTGAGAACCAAAGGAAATGACTCTGGAGTTTGAAATACTTTTATTTCCTCTGTGGAAGATATCTGTGCAGCTGAAAAGAACCATTCTATCTGGCTGCAAGCCAAACTTATGGGAGCTGAGATTAGGAACTTCTATGGTTAAAATAGCCACTGAACAAATTGCTTCCAGTGTAAAGCCTCATATTTCCTGATAAAGCTACTGTGTTTAACCTTTTCTTCTTCTTCTTTTTTTTTTTTTTGTTGTTGTTGTTGGGGGTGGTTTTTGTGTGGTTTTTTTTTTTTTTTTTTTTGGTTTTGTTTTTTTTTGTTTTTGTTTCCCCCACTTTGGGTGAATGACCAAGTGCCCATTTTCAGGCACAAACTGTTTATCCAGTTGTGGCCCCTGCAGTGCTCTCAGACTGCCTGAAAAAGCATTTGCTGATTTTTTGCTTTTATGGAAGATAGGCAGAGCAAAACCCAGAACAAATTTAGAACAGGTTCAGGTGTTTCCCACACAAAACAACAAGAAAATTGTTATAAACAAGAAATCGAATTGCCAACTGCACTGTGGCATTTCCATCTTGTAGAGCTTCTTGAAGGGATGCTTTGTTTTCCTTTGTGATGGGGTTAACTGGCTTGCTTGGCCCCTTCATGAAATCAAAAAAGATGCAGCAGCAATAGCAGTCATGCCTCTGAACTGCCATATTTACTCCAAGTGCTAAACCCCAGTGTGCTGTGAGTAGAGTACAGAGCCTGGCTTTTCGGTGCTGTAGCAGGGACTCGCTAATCTGCAAAGTGACAAGTCCTTGAAATAGAATAATGCACTTCTACGTTTTTGTGTGTGGATGACCTTCCCTGCTGCCTTCAAACTGTTCTGCCTGTGGTAGGCAAGGGTATGCTAAGGATGGCTTGGAAGGGTGACAAAGAGAATCAGTGCTGGAATTGGGAACAAGGAGCGGGTCTGCTGATGCATCCTTAACACACTACGCTTGGGGCTGTGCTGTGCCAACCATTTCTGCCACTTCCCTGTGTGCCTGTCCCCCAGTGTGCAGGCGCGTCTCTTTTCTACATGTGAGCGCTTCCAAAGCAGAGCTTGTGTGACGTGTGGGTGTAGGCTGTATTTTGGGCAGTTCTTCAGGAGGATGTCAGCAATTGTAGTGCAGTGATAGGGCTGTGCCAGGATGTGGCCACATCTGCTCTTCTGTCCCCACCAGCACCATTCCTGGAAGGGTATCTGCCTTTGTGCATACTTTGTGTATCATGCATTAATGCCTTTGCAGAACCTGAATTTGAAAGTCCTAAATCAGGTGTTTCTGCCATTTCACCTAAGAGACCAATTCCCAAAACAATAAAACTCATTACGAGTAAGATTTTTTTTTCTTTCTTTATACTCAGCCTAAATTTTGCTTTTCCTAATTTAATCCCACTACTCTTCATTATCCTTCTTCCCTTACCTCTGGCACCACACTAATTAATCCATCTCCCTCTTTGGTTTTTACATTTTACCCTTCAATATTATAGTTCAATGTTAAAATGTGTTCCTTTTTTTCTTTTATTTACTCAGCCTGACAGATACATTTTAACTCTAGCAATCTTTCCTTGTGAAAGTGTTCCTGCTGACCTCTATTCAATGTTATTGTTTATCAGTGAGCAAACACTCCATTTTGTTTGCAAATTGCTGGTGTGAAAGTGATCAGAACAGGTTTCATTACTTCAGATAAGAGTGTGAGTGACATTATAAAGTGGGAATCTATGTATCAGTGCCCTTAAACTATTTTTCTGTGTTTTCTTTGGGGCTCTTTTTTTTTTTTTTTGAGTGAAATTGATCATAGAATTTTTTTTTTTTTTTGTGATCAGATTTCAAGGTAGAGTTTGACACTTCTTAAATATACTTAATAAGTCTTATTTAATAAATATTTAGGGCTCAAGTGATTTTAGTAATTAGATTATTTTTTAGAAAAAAATCAATATTATATTATGTGAGTGACCTAGCATGAACCTTTCAAAGAATCTCCACTTTCATGTCTCTCTTTTTCAATCAGTACAATCTCTGGAATGATTTCTAAACATTGTGAAGGCCTTTCTTTGCTATTCTGTTCTTTATTGGTAATACAAATAATAAGCCTCTCTCTTGCTTAATGATATTCTCTCATATATTTCTAGACAGCTATCACATCTACCTTCCCTTACTTTTTGTCCCTTTTATTATCATCTGTGTCCTAGATATATATACCCATATACAATATACCAGGTAAATTTAAGCAAATCACTAATAAAACAAATAGTCATCAGTCTTCTGAATCTTGACCAACCTCTCATTTCTTCTTTTCCTTCTACAAAAAAAAAAAGGCAGCTAAGATAATTTTTCCATTTAAAAGTCTGCCCTCCAGTTACAAAGGGAGCATAGGACCATCATCAATCATCTGAAATTAAATAAAAAACAAAACAAACAAACAAACCACTAGAAAATGAAGTCCAAGTCCCAGATGTTGAACAAATAAAGGCTGGAAAGAGCACATCCTTGTCATCTGGCAAACATGGTATATACTGCCATGAAAAGTAGAAACAAGCCACTTATTAGAGGCTGTGTCTCTTAGGATAAGTTGGCCAGGTCCTTCTGCAAAAAGTCCTGTAAATTATTGGCTGACAGTTCCACAAGGCTTTGTTTCCCTCAGTAATTCTATCAAAATGTTATCAGAGGTTTTCTGTCACCTGACAGAGGAAATCCTCTCTGGACCATGTTCCCATGGAAGATTGATTAGGAAAAAAGTTCAAGCTCTGTGAAATGGTGATAATACTACTTGAGGAAAATTGCTGCAGATCAATAACAAATACTAAGCAGGAAAATTAAGAGTAAGGAGTGCTTGAAATGATACTCTGAAGTCATGTATTTTTAGGTCTCACCTTAGAGATGATGAAAATCTCAGCTAATAAGCTCAAGCTGGAGAACTTTCATGAACAATGAACTACTGTTAGCTTGAGAGCTTATAGTTAGTAGACATGTGAAGTGATTTTCCACTGTCTATATTTAAATGGGTGAAGAGTAATACTAAATTATTAGTAGTCAGAACTTTCATTCCTTAAAATAGTTTAATGAATTTAAGATCTCCTCACAGGAGGTCTATTAGTCTGTTTTGAGGTCCTTTCCTGGAAACTGAGGCTACAAGAAGAAGAGGTTGTCTTTTCCACAGTCACAGAGTGAAGTGTTGGCAAATTTAGGATTCAACCTGACTTTGCTGTCCAGGTGCATCTCACAAAACTCGTGTGTATCCTGGGGGTAAATAATTCTTTAAAAAAAGACATTTAGACCAGAAAAAGACTACACTAATTGGCCTAACCCTGAGTTTTAAAATTGAGATGGCCCCTTTAATTTCAAAGAGTTAGTATTGCACCATTATAGGAGGTGCACTGATTTCTGGCCATGCAGGCTACTGGAAAGATTATGAAAATTCCAAATTTATCTACTGAAAATATGCAGAAGTACCCCCCCCTCTCCCCCAAGCAGATAACCACTACAGTGCCTCAGGTAATTAAAAATGCTAGTATCAGAGCTGGATAAACACTTGAAGACATGTTCCCAGGCATTTGCTTTTGAACTGATAATGAGGTTTTTGTGACCATACATCATTTTGGTCATTCTCCATTAATATTTGTATACAACAAGCTTCACTGCTGTCAGTGAGTGTTCATGGAAAATACCATTATTACATCAGCATTTGCCTTCAGGAAACAGGAGCCTGATCATGGTACTTTACTGTTTGAAGTTTAAAATCTATGAGCTCAGCATTTTGTGTCTTTCTGGAGACAATCAAATGAACTGCTGAATGTAATGTTACACAATGACAAGTTTGTAATAGCTTAAAAAAAAACATTAAGACCACTGCATTTCCTTTAAAATAATTGACTGGAATGCCTGTGTTGCTCCTGCATATGTGATGTAAGAACATATGTAAAAATTGATGCATAAGAAGGCTGTTTTCTTGCCTACTTGTATCATTGAGTTCCAAAGTAGTATTGTAAAAAAAACCCAAAAACCAAAAAACCAAAAACCCACAAACAGATATAAATGATTTAATAATATTCTAAACATATGGGGTTTTTTTACAGCTCCCCTAATTTAAAAATACTTTTGGAAAACATTAAGTTTTCATTGAAACTTTTGGTAGTAAACCAAAGCATTCCATAAAGCACTGATTTCCTGGGTGGTTTAAATCACCTCAAGTGCCATACTGTACCTGTGTAACTGTTGTGATTGAATGTGTATTGAATCTATAAACTCTCTTAATCTATAAGTATCTTCTTATCATACCTCTATCTTTTCAAAGGTGCAGAGTTTGCAGCAGTTCCCATCAGTCTTTAGTCTCCTCCTTGCCTTTTGTTGTTGTTGTTTGTAATTCTTGATCTGATTTCCTAATCTATTTTTGCAAGCAAAGCTGACACACAGAAATCCCACAGGCATCTCTGCCCTCACATTTCCAGCTTCTAAATTGCTGTTGCTTGACTGATAACTCTTTTCTTGAAACCACCCAGGTAGAGGTATTGCTAGTGGAAATCAAGAGTCATTCTTCCGATGTCATTAGTTACTATATTGCCATGAAACTTGTTTGGTAGTAGAGAGCTCCTTAGAGCTCAGAGGTGTAAGGTCCTGCAGCTGGATGGAGGCAGAGCTGGTGCTGCCAGCTTTCATAGTAAAAGGATTAGCAGTGACAGCCAGCTCTTTCCTTGACTGACTTAATCACTACCAGAACAAGCATAGTTGTGCTGCATTCAGTCATTGTGTGCAGTAATGTATGCTAACACCAGTGACAGGATAGAGGAGATGGTGGTTTATATTCATTGGGCTATGTAATTAGGAATCTGTTAGTCAATTGTCTCCCATGCTGTTATTCCAATAATACTCTTCTTGTTGAAGCTTGCTCAAATGTTTGAAGTACTGGGGAGAGAGGGATGAAATTCTTTGTGGCACTCTCTGCTTTTTTTTTTTTTTAGTGACAAGTTGCTTAACTTCTTCCTGCTTTTAGTGTTTCCCCAGCTAGAGGATTATTTGTCCATTTGGGATTCCTCCATGGCTAGCATTGCTGCAAGACACCAAAGTGCCTCACAGCTGTGAACTCATTTGATGTCCCAATACCTCAGGATGTGGGAGAAGCACTATCAATCCCATTTTGCATTTTTTTTTTTTAAAGGAAATATGGTAGAGTGGATTTTCCAGATTTGTTAGAAGATGTTTTCCCCTTTGGTTGGCCATATATAATACTCTGAGAAAGATGAGAATTTTGAAAGTAACATTTGCTTTTTTTTTATCCTCCTTGATGAATGTGTCAGTTGGGTAGCTGAGGTGACTAACTCTGAACCTATTGCCTATCTCAGCCAAGGTAGGCTCTGCTTACATTATGATGAGGACAATCATCTGGAAATAGATTGTACCACTGACCACACACCTAGCCACTGTTGTTCGTGGACTAAAGAGGATCAAGACCAGGGAATGAGCATATCTGCCCTCTTATTTGGGGGATGATGCCCATTGTCAAGATGGGAATATGGCCAGGTTTTGGTAATGCTTAAAATAGTGCACTCAACCTTGTGTTTAACATTAATAATCAATAATGTAAGCCATGTGTAATTTGATGTACAAGTTGTACAGCACCAGGGAGCTCACGTGTTGGTATTACAAACTTACAGGAGAGGCTGCTGTCTTGATGGTTGGAGTTGATGTCTTTCTTTCAAAACAAGCTCCTTGAACTTTACTCCTAACTCACCCTTTAACACAAATCACTTATTATATTTATAACACCAAACAAATTGTCTTGGGGGTATGTATATGGGAATGAATTTGCCGTGAAGGTTGTGGAGGGAAGGTTATGAAGGAAAGCCAAGACTGTTCTAAGGATTGCTGGAGATGTTCACAGCAATGTGGGAAACAGGATCCAGACTTGAACTGAGCCTTGCAGCCCTCTTTTTCCTTTAAACAGCAGATTACCAGGGTAGATGCATTTACTTCTGGGACCCTGCAAAACAGGACGAAGTCCCAGGATAAGTTGTGAACCCAAGCTGTACAGAACTGTCAGTAGGAAGCACAGGTCCAGCCACTGTTTCACCAGGGCCTTTTATTTCCTAATTTGTGGGGGTGGTTCTGCACAATTGCACTCCTTTTTTCCCCTCTATCAGCTCTCAGACAGCAACAGGTACTATGACTCTTAGTCTTTCTTTTCTCTCCTTTTTTTCTTCTCTATCAGCTCTCAGACAGCAACAGGTACTATGATTCTTAGTCTTTCTTTTCAGGAGCTGTGTGGCTTATGGGACTTGTGTGTCTTTTGACAACACCTGTACTTTCTTGGTGCTCTTCAGATTTGCCCACAAAATTGAAGTTAGAGAACCCTAGTGGCTTCTTAGTGGGCTTCTTAGTGTATGCTTGCATTTGCAGGGGCTGTTTACCCTGTGTTAATCCAGAGCATTCTGGTATATGCATTGTGTAGACATAGTTCTTCTGTTTTTCATAAACCTGGGAGAGATTTTGGACTTGCCCAGGATGTAGTATTGGGGGCTTCTGCCTGTTACTGTTGCATTGTCCAAAGTGCATCCAAAAGAAGGTGCTCTGGTTCAGGGATTGCTATGTTTTGTCCTTGCTCAGGGTGACACACATGCATATCTGTGTCTGCATGGGGTGATCTCAGGGCATGGAAGAATGAGTGTTTTCAAGGCCTAAATTTACTCCTAATGCTTTTCAGTATGTGTTCTGGGAGCTGGTGCTCAGCCTTCATTTCCTCCCTCCTCCTAGAGCCAAGGACAAACTCCTATCTCTCAATACATTAAACTTGTCAATGTTTGACATAAACAACCAAAAGACTGATGAATGGAATGTGAAGCAGCTGTTCTGGAGGGATGTGTTGTTTTGTTACTGAAAGGCCAGCATTTTTTTAACAGCCAAACCTGTTCCAAAGGTGTCTTTTCAGTGATTATTTAAGATATTTTAAAAGAGAAAAAGAATTGTCATGAGCACTCATAGTGAGTCCTCTTGTGGGTCACTGCTTCTGTATGAACCTATGGATTTTGTTCATTAGTGACTTCTACTGAAGATGGTAGAAGGGGATTTGAAACAGGCATTTCTATGAGTTTTGTAGAATTGTTTTTAGGCAGTGGTCTAGAGCATCCTGTGTTCTGCTCTGAAGCAGGAGAGCACCCTTGTCAGGTTTTGACCTAGGATTATAGCCCATGCTCTGAACATGAAAGGATCATTGTGAGATGTGGCAGACTTTCTCTGTTGATCTGGATCCTACTCCTCACTCTGCAAGAGTGAATGATTTGCCACCTTCTAGGGTGCAGGGTATGCACCTGGTTCTCACACTAACCTGCTCCTTCACTGTCCCTGCCTCTCTGCTCTGGTTATCTGCCTGCTTTTATAGAGAAGGCAATCCACTTCAGCTGAATTTCTGCAAAATCTCCTTTCCTCCAGAGAGGTCTTACTGAATCACAGTCTGGTATTTTATACCTGGAAGTCTTTTCAATGGTCTGCCTTTGTATAAGCCTTATGTTTTGTTATGATTTTGTGTTAGGCTTCTCCTGTGTTAGGCTTCTCCTGTGTTAGGCTTCTCCTGTGTTAGGCTTCTCCTGTGTTAGGCTTCTCCTGTGTTAGGCTTCTCCTGTGTTAGGCTTCTCCTGTGTTAGGCTTCTCCTGTGTTAGGCTTCTCCTGTGTTAGGCTTCTCCTGTGTTAGGCTTCTCCTGTGTTAGGCTTCTCCTGTGTTAGGCTTCTTATGATTTTATGGTCTAAAATTGTGGGACTACTGACAGTCAGAGTAGGCTGTTTGTGACTATCAGATCTCTTGAAATTTCCTCTCTGACTAGTGGCAATAATTAATAATTAGGAAGGGGAAAAATCTATTTTCTCTTTATTTACTTGACAGGAAGCTTTTTTTTTGAGAAGTAAATACCAAAGGAACATTGGCTTGAAAAATATTGTGCAAAGTTTATGTAATAAACATATTATGCAAAGAGAATCAAAAAACAAAACAACCCAAAATCCAGACTGTGGGCTTTTGGCTGTTGATTAATGAACTTTTCCGGTGTTTTGCTGGACAGGATCACTCGTTTACACCATGCTGTGTACAAAACCCTTCTAAGGCTTTGTGCATCTGTTTTCTGGAACTCTTTCACTCAAGATATGTTTTTATTAAAAAAAAAAAAAAAGAATCCTGATGTGTATCAGAAGTGCAGTGGGCAAGTAGGTCTTGGTGTAACTTTGAGGTCATTGGAATTACATTAAAGGAGACTTCAGTCTCAGCATCTGTGTTCTTGTAGATGGCCACCCAAGTGCAGTAGCAGTATATCCATAAGCAGGAATATTTGTTTTCATCTATTTTTTTGAGGGGGTAAGCAACACTTGTTGAACACACACTGCTGTTGGGTGATAGACTGGGGCAAACAGCTCTTAAAGGCAGCACAGGCAATAAAGAATCATCACATCCCTGTTCAGAACATAAGCCAAACTGTGTCCTGTTCTCCTTAACATTTCAAGAGAAAAGGAATTATTTTTTATTATGCTCCAGGACTATCACCTGAAACTTACACATTGTTGTGGCCCTTAGGATCATTGGACAGGCAGTTCAGTTGGAAGGGCTTCTGTTGAACTTCTGTGTTAAACCACATACTTTTATTTTGTCTCTAAATTCTAGAGTGCAATAAGAACCCTCTTCATTGCCACAAATAAACAGGATTAAACCTCAGGGATAGAAGAGACTCCAGTGACTAAATCAGGATGTTATAATTATATATGGCAAATACATATGTTCAGTAGATTCTGGACCCCAGAATCTGGTGGCAAGGACAAGGTAGTCATTATTTATTTATCGGTGCTAGCCCTAAATGCTCTGTTAAACTTACATCCCACATTAAAGTAATTTGTGGATTTGCATTTTTTGCATGTTTTACATATTTGTTTCGGTTCCTTAACAGTGCAGTGATTCAGCTATCCTGATAAAACACATGGATAGCAGCTGTAGGAAATCATACAAAAACTTGATTAAGCATTAGACTCTGAAATTGCCTTTTTCCACTGCGAATGGACTGACATCTGGGTCATATCTTGTGGTTAATTCCAATGTGCCTGACTGTAACATAGGAACAAACAAGAGGGAAAACACCACAAAATGCACAAAAGAGGGAAACAGAAAATCAGCATTCCTTCTTTCAGATGCTGTACTCCAGAGTATCTTTCAGATTCTCCTAATACATCTATCTGAAGGTCTGACTTCTAGCAAGGGATGGCTACAGAAAGTCAACATGACAGAGCTGACAACTGCAATCACGAAGTTTTGAGGTTTGTTATTTTTCCACCAAATGAAAACTACAGAAAGTTATGTCAGGAAGGTAGAAGCAGGTGTCTTCTACAGGTATGGTGAATGGGCTTTGAAAATAAAAGGGGTCACAAACCATTTGCAAGTTTCCTAAAAGCTGTGAGAGATGGATGTAATTTCAAACAGACTGTAACGGACAAAGCCACAGAAACGCCAGCTGTGTAATGACTGCCTGTAGAGTCTGCAATGTATAGCCATGCAAATTTGGGTTTTATAAAAATGAAACTTGTACATCCAGCTCATGCATAAGATTTCTAACACTAATCTGCCTTTTAAGGTGAGTGTCCTTAGAAGTGAAAAAAAAAATACTACAGTGGTCTTTCTTCAGCTAGTAGTTAGCTTAATACGTGCAACGTTTCATTATTTACAAAGTTGGTTTATTGCAGATATCAAATTCTCAATGACAGCTAGGTAGTAGAAACCTGTTGTGAGAGGTATTCAGTGTAATCTTAGTGTAAATTCTGCAATTTCAAGTGAGATCAAAATGAGCTCTACGAAAACTACAACTACCTGAAGGGAGGTTGTAGCCAGGTGGGGGTTGGTCTCTTCTCCCAGGCAACCAGCAGCAGGATGAGGGGACGCAGTCTCAAGCTGTGCCAGGGGAGGTATAGGCTGGATGTCAGGAGGAAGTTCTTCACAGAGAGAGTGATTGCCCATTGGAGTGGGTTGCCCAGGGAGGTGGTGGAGTTGCTGTCCCTGGAGATGTTCAGGAAAAGACTGGATGAGGCACTTAGTGCCATGGTCTAGTTGATTGAATAGAGCTGGGTGATAGGCTGGACTGGATGATCTTGGAGGTCTATTCCAACCTGGTTGATTCTATGATTCTCTAAATATAATACCTATAGAAGATAGGGCTGGTAAGAAATTATGTAGTCCATCCACCTGATCTCTTAAGGTAGCTCTTAGCTCATAAAATCTAGGCTTGTAATTATTTCTGTGTTCTCTTCTGGACATAACCAAGTGCTCATGAAATGTAGCTTTTGTGAATGAACAGAACAGTGGAAGGGTCATTTCCTTTGGGTTTTGTACCACTTCCCTGTTCACAATCTGCAGTTAGATCTGCATTTTGGTGCTCTTATGGCTTTGTTCAGTTTGGTATCACTGTGAACTCCAGCATGTTTTTTCCCAAGCTGTTGACAGACAGTCGTTCCCCTTCTTAGTTATAAGCACATCCCCAGTATTAGATTACTTTTGTTGCAAAATCTCTTCTTACCACTTTTTATTCTTGTTACTTGTCTGACAAAGTGAACAAAGGAAAGGACAGAGGAGGGTGAAGGCTTATATGAGCAATTTACAGTAAGGCAGCAAGTTCTTGCATGCTCCTCAGTAACTGTTGAGGTGAATGCACCACTCAGTATGTCAGGGTAAAGGCAAGTTATTTATGAGAGAGGTTACCTTCAGCAAAGGAGCAGCATGCTGCTTTGCATTTTGCATGCAGCAAGAACTTGCACAGAGGGTAGGCAAACCAGATGATAGATGAGAATTCATTTGGGTATTGCTACTTTGGTTTCATGATGAACTATAAGGAAAACTTGTTAACCACTTCTTAAATGCAAAGGCCTTTATATGTATACCATATAATGTAGTGGGAAAGGTTTCTCATCAACATTAAAAATGTAATAAGGACATTTAAATTGTGACTTATTTTTATTCTATCTATTTCTTTTTGAGCCAGCTGACTCCAGGGCATTCAGAAATTTTCTGGCAGTGAGGAAAAAGAATATTTCTATTTTTAATGATTCAATTGAAGTTTGTAGTCATCCAGTTAAAATTACTAGGAGGGTAATGCACAGTCCTGTTTTAGAAAGTCATGTTTGAGCTCTGAGTTTCATTTTAAGGATATTTTTTCCTTATGTGCAAGAGAAATTCAGAAGCTTTTCTTAAAGGGTGGGAGGAAAAGAGGCATCCAGCTGAATTACCCCAAAGCTGCCTGCAGTACGGTTGCTGGGATGGCTACAGACAGATCTTCCCATCCAAGAGACATTTGCATGCTCTCTATATGTGCAAAGGGCTCTTGTAAGTGAGGTAAGTGGTTTGGATTTGTGCTTAAAAAGATAGTTTTGAACACCTGTTGTGATATCTAGAGAGCCTTTGTATGTCTGCCCAAAGTCCCATTTTGGATATTTTTCCAATGACCAAATATCTTCTGGCAGTTGGTGACACCGCTTTGGTTCAACTGCCTGGAAGCTTCTGCTTCTCAAAACAGTTAACTCAGAAGTACTTAGAAAGTAGTTGGATCTACATGTACTTAGTATTTAGTGTCAGTACATGCACAGATGTTCTGGAAATGCAATTTTTTTTTTTTTTTTTTTTTTATTATTCTACATGTCCTTAGTATTTAGTGTCAGTACACACACAGATGTTCTGGAAATGCCTGGCCTGTTTCTTGTGTTGTTGGTTTCTTTTTTTTTAATCCACATGTGGGTTTAATGGGATTTCCAAATTGTTCCAGAACTCATTTTTTCCAAGATGCTGAAAGAAACATGAATTTGTTCACACAGTGGCTCTGGATTGCTTTACATTGGGTCTCCATCTATTGATGTGCAGTATGAAGCAGTGGACAGTATCTAAGGAGAGAAAAAGAATATCCTTTATTTGAGTAAAAAGCCACCAAGCCACGTTTTTGAAATGAGCCTGAAGGCATGAGCTATTTTTCATAAGCTCAGTTGGTTCTCTTTCATTCCTCTTTTCTCCGCAGTCAGGTTTTGTTATTAAGCACTGTGACTTTTTAATCAAAGCCCACAGTTACTTGGAGTACATTTTTATGCTGGCTCTGGCCCAGGCACAGACTGCCGAGGCTGCACATCAACAGAGAGCCCAGAGAAGCGTTCCTCAACTTGAACCTTTTGTCCCAGCTTACTTCCTGTTGACCGATGAGTGGCCCTTTGCCTGGCGTCTTGTCAGGTTGTTCACACAGAAGAGAGTTCAGTGTTTGTAAGGGCAGTCAAATCTTGAAGCAGATTAAAAGTAGTATGTGATCTTGGAGCAAGAATGCTAGCTTCCTCCCCCCTCCTTTTTTTTTTTTTTTTTTTTTTTCCTCTTTTTCTTTCTTCCTTTGTGGGTTTGCTAAAGGACAAAGGTTGCAGGGACAAAGCACGTACAAAATAGAGTGGTTTGGTGTGCTTGGGGTATAATTGCACTTCTGCTAAGGAACAACTGCACAAGATATTTACTGGCTGACTGGCAGGGTTGAAACCCTGAACATATGTAAAGCCTCATGGCAGTGGATTATTATTTGTCAGAATACAGTTGCTACAACTCTGTTGCAATATGTCCAGCATAAGAACTGTGCTCAGTAGCTGGAGGAAAGAACTCTATTTGGACATGTCCTTTAATGCAAAGCCTTTATCTGTAAAATCTCTTTGTCTAGCTCTTTTCCTCTGCTACATGTGTGTGTGATACATGTATCTGTATATGCTTTTTTATATATATATATATATATATGCACATATGAATATTCATATTGTAGTGTTGATAGTAGGGGTAGCAATACACAACTGTAGCTGCAGCAGTGCAATGATGGCACAGGGAGCCATGAAAGAGTCATTTGTGCTTCTAAAGCTTTTCTCTTCTAGATGTGTGAGCTAGACTAGAGAAAGGCACTGCTACTCCCTACAAATATTATAGTCTTTGCCTTGCTGTTTGAGTGCTTATGGCAGAGCAGAAAAGTATTGCAGTGAAGATCTCTCCTCTCAATTAATCCTGTGTGCACTGTTCTCTTGGCACACAGGTATTTTACTGCTGTCCTGATAAGAATGGGCGATCCATTAACTATCTAGCTTTTAGGATAATTCAGGAAAGCAAGAGATGAAGGCTTACAGAATTAAACGAAGGGAAGGAAGATGAGAGTGAAGCAAACCCCTCTTGCTGAGAGCAGGCTTGTGGGACAGCCTGCCGAGAGCATTGGCAAGCACCCTGCTGTTTGAGTCGCCTCACTGAACATGGGGGGACATGGGACACAAATGGCTGTTTATACAGGCAGGGGTGGGAGGAATTAACCCAGCATGTTCTATGCCAAGATCTCATCCCACTGAATAAAGCTAGATATAGATCCAAAAACTGTTGAAAGGTTGTTTGGTTTTGTTTTTTTGTTTTTTTTTTTTTTTTTTGTGTTTTTGTTTGTTTGTTTGTTTTTTGTGGTTTTTTTTTTTTTGGGTGTGTGATTTCAGTAATTGAAAGCTTAGGGTTTTTTTTTTCCCCCCAAGAATTTCCTAGGACGTATCCAGGTAAAATCCAGTAGGAAGGAGCATGCTTGTGTGAAGTTTTAATAGCTCACAGCTATACAGAAATAAGTTATGAGTCTTAGTGTGTGTCTTTCTCATTCTTCATTTCTCTGCCTGCATTCCTGAGGGACTCCTTCATATCACAAAGCCCATTTGACTTAGGACCTAAGACAATTTTTCTCTTTGAACTCAGCAGAGGTGAAAGGCTAGGGCAGTATCCCACAACCAACTCAGCTGCCACATTTTTTCCCAGTCTTAAACCCTTCAGTACTTGCAGATAGTTTTCCAGTGTCAAGATACCTGCTTCCAATGGCTGGAGGAAATCAGGGGATTAATGAAACATTTCAGAAAAATCTGTGGAGGAAATCATAAATAGTTCTTAATTCTAAACATTAAAAATAAAAGAGGGAGGGAGGGGAAGTGCTGCCCCCTTTCTAATTGGAGAATGTGATTAGTTGTTCTTATAATTTATTAATATAGTTTAATTTATTACTGGAATTTTTTCCCCCTCTATACCTTTTTGGTATCATTGTATTTTTAATGTAATGGCTATCAAGTTTTTGTAAAGGGAGAAAATGAATGCCTGTAGGAACAAACATTATTAAGTATGGAAAACTAAAATGTCTTTGATTTTCTCCATTTTGTTGGATCTGGGTTTTTAGTTAGGATTTGTTCCACACTACATTTCCCTTTTGTAAATTATTTTTATGTTAACAAATAGCTGAGATTATTATACATGGAAAATGAGAACTCCTGCAGATGTTAGGGCTCGAGAACCATTTTCTTTGGAGCTGGATCACCTATCCACACCATTACTCCTCTGATTTTCACAGAATGTTAGAGGTTTGAAGGGACTTCCAGAGACCAAAAGCAGGATCACCTGTCTCTCTTGAACTGGGGAGCCCAAAACTGGATGGAGTATTCCAGGTATGGTCTCACCAGGGCAGAGTAGAGGGGGAGAAGAACCTCCCCAGACCTGCTAGAGACACATCTTTACAGTTTTGGTGTGGGCAGCCAGACAAATTATCCCCCATTAGTCCATGGTTTTCACTCAGCTTCCGAGGTTTTAGATGCCTGAGAATCACTGTGAAACCTGAATCTTGGTCTGTAAAGTTATGCAGCTAATAAATTGTATATAGTAAGAAGAAAAAGGCCAAAATGCTCTAGAAATAACCAGAGGTTAAACAAAACAAAAGCCAACAAAAACCAGCAAAAACCCCAAAACAAAAAACACCCAGAGGTAAAACAAACAAACAAACAAAAAAAACCCAAAAGCCCAAAACAAACAAGCACCCAAAGAAGAAGAACTACAAAGGAAACAAAATGGTATCAGAAGTGAATGCTGTTAAGAGAAAACTTTCAGACCAGTGCTGGTGGTCTCAGTACTGAAAGGTTGTTACGAAATGGATGTGGGAAGCCTGTGCACACCAGTGACACAAGGGACACCAAGAGCACAAAGCTGCTGGCTCCCAAGTGCCTGAAAGGATAAATATTCAGTTTGTGTACACAAAGAAAATGGTTCTTTGTGAAATTTGGTTTATTGTGGTGTTTTCTTGGGTTTTTTTAAGGTAATTTTTCTCTGGTTTCAATGACTTCTGTAAGCTGCATGTCTGATGCTTGGCTTCCAGGTGCAAGCAGCAATGATAAATTAAATAGCTTTTTTTTTTTTTTTTCAAATAAATCTGTTTTCTTTTTGACAGAAGTGAAATATTGAAGCATCTACTGGCAAGCTTGTTAAATTAGTTGCTTCTTATTGGATGTCATTGGTGAAAAAATAAATATGCAGCGCAGAAGTATGCTTGAATGCTCAGGGGAATGACTTTTAGGTGGTAGGAAGCTGATCACATTGTTTGGCCTTTTGTGCCAGTTCAAAACATCTGTGTAGCTCAGCTGAGGTTTTTTGTTTCCTTTTTCCTTTTTCCTTTTTCCTTTTTCCTTTTTCCTTTTTCCTTTTTCCTTTTTCCTTTTTCCTTTTTCCTTTTTCCTTTTTCCTTTTTCCTTTTTCCTTTTTCCTTTTCCCCTTTCCTTTTCCTTTTCCCTTTTCCTTTTCCCCTTTCCTTTTCCCCTTTCCTTTTCCCCTTTCCTTTTCCCCTTTCCTTTTCCCCTTTCCTTTTCCCCTTTCCTTTTCCCCTTTCTTTTTCCTTTTCCCCTTTCCTTTTCCTTTTCCCCTTTCCTTTTCCTTTTCCCCTTTCCTTTTCCTTTTCCCCTTTCCTTTTCCCCTTTCCTTTTCCCCTTTCCTTTTCCCCTTTCCTTTTCCCCTTTCCTTTTCCCCTTTCCTTTTCCCCTTTCCTTTTCCCCTTTCCTTTTCCCCTTTCCTTTTCCCCTTTCCTTTTCCCCTTTTCTTTTCCCCTTTCCTTTTCCCCTTTCCTTTTCCCCTTTCCTTTTCCCCTTTCCTTTTCCCCTTTCCTTTTCCCCTTTCCTTTTCCCCTTTCCTTTTCCCCTTTCCTTTTCCCCTTTCCTTTTCCCCTTTCCTTTTCCCCTTTCCTTTTCCCCTTTCCTTTTCCCCTTTCCTTTTCTCTTTCTTTCTGGTTGGATAGCAAAGCTGATATGTCAATGCAGAGTTTGAACTAACAGAAGGATTGTTTTCTTGTTTATCATTAAAAAGCCAGGAATGTGGACCATTCCCAAACATGTCTGTAAATATTTCAATTATAAGTAGGTGTACTTACAGATAAACTGAAGATCTTCAAACTTGAACCCAAAAATCTATGAACAATTTTTTTGGGGGGGTCCAAATTGTTTAGTTGGTTGGTTGTTTGGTTTTTTTCTTACCAGTTATTTTATTTTTGGAAGATGGATATGAGCAAGCAGCATCAACTAGAACCACATGAATTATTTTGTTAGAAATAAGCTTTTGCCTAGTATTTTTCTATGTCCATTTAGAGTGCTGTCTGAGTAGGTTTTTAATTTTTTCCTTCAAGATCCAACTCTCAGCTGCAGTCAGCAGTGAATTAGTACTCATGGATGAAACAGGGCAAAAAATGGTTTTCCCATCTGTTAAGCCTTTTTGAGGATTTCTTCACACAGTCTGTATTGGGGTGAACTCAAGACTTTTTTTTTTTCTTTTAAATGAGGAAAAGAAAAAGGGGGGGGGGGTAGGGGGGAACCAGTGTGCTGTTTTTTTAAAATCTGACAAAAAGCTTGTTTGTGCAAAAGTGTCTTTTCCAACCATCTGTTGGTCTGATGAAAGGTATTTTCTCAGTACCTGCTTCTTTCCTGTCCCTAGTTTGGCAGCAGAAAGAAACATCCCACCCAGACAGCTGGCTGAGAGGTGAAAAACTCAGGAGCTCTGGGTCTGTATCCATGCCTAGCCTGACCTCTTCCACCCCTCTGTGGGTATCCTGACCCTCAGGCTGCTCTGCTGCCCTTCACCTTGTTGCAACTTCAAGACAAAATTGCAATATGGAGGTGAAGGGAATGTGGAAACCATGATACAGTTTTACATTAATTTAAATGGATTGAGGTCTTTTTCAGAGAAAAACTGTTTGGCTGATAACTTCTCAGTGCATTTTGCTGTTGAGACTGCAAGGTTTGTGTCTAACTTAGGAACAGGGTCCAGCAAAATGATCAGTGCCTTGGAAAATCAAAACTTTGGGTCATATATCCTGGGAAAGCAAATGTGTCTGGGTCCAGAGCTCCTTGCAAGATGTTCTCTGAAGCAGGTTGGTATAGTCTGCACCAACAGTAAAGGATAAGACAAGAAGGAATTAGAGCAAACTATGTAAGAAGTTCACTAGTCTGGCCTAGAAAATTTAATTTAATGAGAAGTATCCAACTTTTAAGCATGAATTGACCAGTAGCACATAGCAAGTTGTGACCTTGACCATTTGAAATTGTAGGGCATTAAAAGCTTGATAGTACAGCCACTGAGAAGTAGGAGAAGTCAAAACCTTGCAGGTATGGGCATCTAGCAAGAGGTCATATTAAGATGGGGGGCAAGCCTTTGATTTAGAAATTAAATATCTATAGTTACTAGTATAAACACGATAAGACAGAAGGTTTGTGATTGATAAGAGGATTAAAACCTTTCTGGTACAGAAGAGCTATCAAAGGTCTCCTGTGTGAATTCTGCCCTTACATATCATGGCCACAAGATTCTGTGATGTGCTATTGTTCCATTTCACTTTCTTTAAACAAATGGTAAGATAAAGATATCCTTAAGAGTGAGATCAAGTTCCTTTTCCCAACAATATTTCAGATGTGTTTTATGGAACAGCCTCATTTTCTACATCTGAAGACGCAAAACCTCAGCGTCTAACTTGAGCTTCTTCGCTCTAAATAAGAATAATCTCTGATGTCCTCAGTGTTCCCAGGTCTACATTAAGTTAAGAGATCTGGCCAGCAGGATTTAATTTCTAATCAAATAAATTACAAATATGTAAACTGTGATTACTCCTCAAGTTTCCAGTATAGCTTGATAAATAAAACTCCAACAAAAACGCAAGCGCTTCTGCTGTGTGTTTTGATAACCATGGCTTACAGAAACTGCAAAGCTAGACTTGGCAGGTGGATGTGGTCTGCTGAAATAATAGAATAAGGTAATATTTTAACTAGACAGTGGATGCTAATCTGTGATGTTCAACACTTTCCAGAATGCTTTTTTTCTGATCACGTCTTTTGCCTGTCTTATTAGTTGCACAAGATGACTTCAAAGTCTGCTGCAGTAACAGTAGTCCTTTGTGTAGCAGTGTCCTACTGGGTGTGTTAATGACAGTGTAGTTATCATAGCTGTTAACAAATGGGGCTGAATGCTTGCTTCAGTCTTTATGACTCAGGTGAGACCCTTTAAAAATTGTACACTAAACTCATCAGATGTCATTTGAATTGGAAGTTCTAGAAATAGATGCTAAGTGATAGACTTTGTTGATGGTCACAGAGCAAAACAATCAATGCCTAGTTCATGTCCTAGTGGGGTGGGTTTGTGTTTGTCAACACCTCACTTACTCTTGTTTCTTTCTCTGAATGCTCATTAGGGGCTTTTTTTTTTTTTTTTTCTTTTTAAGGGAGACAGAAAAAAAAAACCCAACAAACCTGTTTGTTTGAGTGAACTCAGGTCTGAGGAGCCTAAAAGACCTGGTTTTCAGTTCTGGTCACTGCCAGCCCTCAACTGTCCTAGTAAGCTGAGCTATTTCACAAATGTGAGGCAGACTGGTACAAACAGCTGTCCCTCCTAGGGAAAAAAATGAAGCATTAGATCAGTGCTGCTGTAATTTGCAAATTTTTTTTTCCTTGAATGCTAGTAAATAGTGGCTAAAATTCATGTGAACAAGGATGTTTACAACAATATGCTTTGGCTGCCTGACTCTCAACATGGGGCAATGTGTAATCCACATGAACCTTCTGCAGAAGATGCTGGATGACATACCAAATGCAGTTCTGGCCTCACAGCACAGAGCCCCTGATCAAAGTCCAGCTTGCAGTTCCACACAGACACATTTTTTTCCACCTGTTCAGTCTTACCATAAAGAAAGAGTTCCCTCACAGTATTTGCCATTCTTCTGAATAGAGGCACTGGACAGTCACTCAGCTTTGGTAACAATGAAACCATGTTCTGGCCAAGGCTGTTAAAATGTTCTTTGCAAAGTACGCAGAGTATGGCCTGGATGAGCTGGGGTAGGCATGTGAGCCAAGGGGTGGCTGTGAGCCACTAATTAGGCAAAACAGAATTAAACTCAGATTTGGAGCACTCTAAGGGTCAGAGCCATCAATGTCTCCTGCTCCAGGAGTGATTTATGACACTTTCTAAAATACAAAACCTCTGAGAAGAGAGATGGATGAGGTCCCTTTAAGAAAGCACAGGCAATAGGATGGCGGAGGAAGGCAACACACATGAAAACTGCCAAAATCTTGTGTAAGGCTTCTTAACATTAAAATAGAAAAAACAAAACAAAATGAAACAAATGAATGTTGTTTCCCTCTCCTTAGCCAAACATAGTGTAATATTCCTGATGGATAGGGTCATTATTTTCTTTTTCCCAGATAATGAGGTCTCAGTTGGGTTAATCCTATGGCAATGCAACCAGGCAAATTAAAGCCCCAGCTCCTGCCTGATCTGTTATGTCATTATTTCAGTGCAGCCTTTCTTTTTACCACGTGATACATTTTATTTAGTGTCATGAGCCTCTCAGTTATGATACATGCTGATATGGAACATATGATATTGTGACTAGTCCACTTTTTCTGTCGTATTTCACTATCATAACCTTGCAAGTGGTAGGCAAGGCTTTTACACCTGTCAGAAGGGCTTACTTAACTCATATGTTAGAGCTACTGCAAAGCTGGCTTGCTGAAATAAGCTGTGAATTCCAAACAGCATATTGAATTTTTGTAATTTATTTGTTCACAGCACAGGTCAATTAATTTATTTTGGAGTGATGTAATATTTAATATCTAAAAAAAAAAAAAACCAAACCATAGATAAAGTGTGGCTGAGAAGCTGTTCTCTGTTCAGCTGAGCAAAACAGCAAATGTTTTTCCTGTTTGCAGTAAATACAGTCCATGTCATGTGAATAACACTATCCAGTGAATAATAGGCATGCTTGCTGAAATCATTTGAGCAGTATTGTTTTTCCTGTCAGCAGAAGATTCCTTAACATTCCTTATTAAAAGGCACAGTACAATTAAACAAACAGATAAATAACTCTTTCCCAGACAGGAAAAATAAATAACTTCTCTGTGCCACCCAAGCTTAAATTGTTATGCATATTTTATCCATGGTTCTTTGAGAAATGAAATATGTCTTCCTTTTTGGTTTCTGCAAGGCTGTGCACTGTGGAACCTAACCTTAGTGGAAGCCTTTTTTCTACGCTATGATGCAAATAGTCACTGATTATTGCAGTTCCTCAGGCTTCATCTTTTGCCAAACCCAAACATTGAAAGCCCCACAAACAATAACAAATCACAAATTATTAGGGTTATCCTGAGTTTGTGACTTTTAGATAATTCCCCAATACCAAGAAATTCAAGATTTAAAAGCTGTCAGCAGGAGAAATCCAGTATTTGTGTGGGTTTGTGTTTTTTGAAGTTTTGTTTTTTTGGTTTTTTTTTTTTTGTAGCAAGAAAAAGCCTCTAGAAATGCTTGTAGGTGTATCCTGTGGGGTATAGACAATAATAAAATAAGGAAAATACTTGTAAATAAATTATGTGCTATAACTGGAATGCAAATGGTAGTTCACTCTTGTACACTCTCTCTATCAGGTCCAATATTATCCCTTTCTAAAGACAGGCCAATGGAGAAACTGCCTTATATGTTCCCCTGGTGGTGCTCCTGCCAAGATAGATGGTAAAGCTTTTTTCTTAGCAAATGAGCTAGGTACTTTTTTTTTTTTTTTTCATTTTACTTTTAAGATAATTTGCAGAGTTGAAATGCAACAAACACAGCCTTCCAGGGTAGTTATTTTGATACCAATTTGTATTACAGTCTTAATTGTTGATTTTGATAGTCAGACTTTGGTTTTGTTTAGTAAATGCTTAAGAGTTTGCTGCTAATATCCCTCCTAACATTCATGCCAGTGGCACCATATATGAATTCTGCCACATTTCCTACTTCTTTACTTTCCAAATTCATTTCTGATCTGCATTTTTTTTTTGTTACTTTCTCACCTGTTGGTCTTATTGTTGCCATGTGTGAAGTTTTGGAGGCATGTTCCTGTGACATTTGAATTGTGTCTTTGCTATTTTGGCATTGAATGCCAAACCTTAGTCTCTTCCTGGAGGGCTAAGCCAGTATTTAGATGGTGTCCATTTATTCATTCCTCCTATCAAAATCCATGGCAGTGTTCCACAGAAGACATGTTTTGCTCCCATGATTTTATTTTGTTGCTTCACTTTGATAGCTCCTATCAAGGCCCGTTATTATTCTTAATAGGATCTCAGGATCTCCTATTCTTAATAGGATCTCAGGCATATAAAGATTCAAAGCTGCTGCAAGTGGAAAAAGCAGACAGAAGCTTGGACCAAAATCAGTGGCTCAACTGTGTCTGTTACCCAGGACAGAGCCTTGGTAACCCACATTTTGCTGTTTAGATGAGCAAGAGGGGACCTGGGTAGCCACATTGCCTTTCAAGCCACTAGAAACAACAAATAATTCATGTTGTTCTCTTCCTACAAGAAGGATATTACCCAGCCATGTCCCCTCCTGTTTGTGACTACAAAGGTCTGGTTTGCTTCTGATCAACCTTCAGATGCTTCTGTTTGTATTTGGGTGAGCAGTGACAGAGGTTTTCAGATGCTATCCAAAGCTGATTAAGTTAATGAGGTGGTCTTTCCACTTGATATCCTCCTCAGTAACAGTTCTGAAGGTTAAAATCTGGTAGGCACAGGATTTTCTGGTGTCTAAAGTGAGTCTACTCTTCCCTTAGATATGCTAATATGGGTCATCTATTTTTACCTGTCACCAATAATCAGAGTCATTTAGATAACCTTTGATTTACACACTATGCTTTCCTGCCTTTTTCTTCAAGGGCATATTTTGTTGGAATTAACATTTGGTTTGACTTGTTCTTTTTCTTGTGCTGGTCTCCTCACTTAGGCTTTCAGATGAGCCTCCCTGGAAACTACTTGCAGCTGTAGCTGCTGTATTACCTTTCATTTATTAGATAGAGAAAACTGCAGTGTGTCGTTTGTAACTTCCTGAGCTCCGAACTAAGCCTAAGAACACTGAAGCCTGCTCTTAGTTCAGCTGAAATTTCTTTAGTGCTATCCAGCCTTCTGTTGGATCCCTCAGCCTTCTGCTGTTGCTTTGCTCAGGTTTTCTGGAGCTTGATTTGTAGTTTTACTGATCAGAAATCAGTTTACTCATTCCATCAGTTCCTTTGGAATCTCTACTATGTCATTACCATCCCCAGCGCTATGCTGAAGTTTCCCGTTGTAATTTGTGGGAATTTGCCAATGAAAAATTGTAGAATTGATCTTGGATCTCACCATCATAGTTATCTTCTAGTTAGTAACATATAATTGTCATTTTCACATTTTGAAATCTATCTTAGACCAATCAATTGCTAATAAGCTCACACAAGATGTTTTAGAAGTCCTAATTAATGACTGTTCTTCTGAGTGTTAACCAGTTTTTGAGTAAATTGTATTATTATTTTCAGGTTTTTCAGTGGCTTTCTGTCTACTTCTCATTATTAACTATTACTTATTCCACGAAGAGCAATTACTCCAGATAAGATTCTCCCTTTTGATTCCTTTCATAACCTTTTTTGGGGTTTTGCTGATGGTCTGAACGTTCCCAAAAAATCCCCCTCAGAAGTTGTGCATCCTAAGAGATTTTGTTACTTCTCTGCTTTCTACAGGATCCTGTGCTTGCCAGTACAGAATCTGTTACTTCAGTGTGTTCTGTGCCATGCATCCATCTTTCTGCATCATTGGCTGGCAGAAAGGTCCTTTTTGATTGGAACCTAATCCTTAGCCCTCTGTAATTCAGACTTCTTGAACAGGAGTGAAAGTCCAGTAGAGTCTTACAATCTTTCAAGGCAGAAGGCCAAAGGTAGAGACATATTTAAATATGTATGATATATCTATGGATGTTTGTATGCATGTGTATTTATGCATGCATGTAGCTCAAACTCTAGGCAAATGAGTGGTTTAGATATTACTTAAATCAAGGATATTAGGACATGAATACCCTAACGTGTCTGTATTTTGTGGAGAGAAAAAGGTATCATTTTCTTATGCTGAGGTGTTTTTTAATTGAGTCTGATAAACCAAAGCACCTAAATACTGGGTATACTCTAAATATGTGCTTAAGGACTTCTACTTTTTGGGAATCCTGATTCCATGGAAAAAATGCTGATCAGACAGTCTTCTGAGCCACAAGGAACTTTCTTGTGAAATAAGCTGACAACAGCTCCTTAACCACTTCAATACTGGAAGCACAAGCCTGCATAATCAGCAATGGTCCTGTTTTTATTGCAATGAAACTGCTTCCAATAAGCAAGACTGGCTATTCCATCTGCCAGCTGGCATCTTCTATTTCCCTCTGAATTTTTACTATTTTTACAACAATGACAATAAAACTTTGTGTTACTGTAATGCTTTGTATCTGAGGACCTTGCAGTGCTTTACAAAGGAAGAGTTAACTGGTTAATTGGATTAGTCTACTTGCCCAAAAGATAAATATAAGTGTATTATTCCCATTTTACAGAAGAAGAAATTGAGGCAGGAAGAGGTTAAGTTACAGGAAGGTCTGCAGACTGTTTGTCATTAGTGTAGTGAAGGGAAAAGCAAGGATAAGCCCAACTGATAAATAGAAAAGGAGATAAAAATACAGTTAAGATTTCCTCTTTGATGATCTAGGACAACCACTGAGAACTGTATTTAACTCTTCAGTTTGGAGTCCTGTGAGCTGGCCAAAGTCCTTCCTTTCTGAGAGGAAAGAGTTAACTTCCCCAATGGGGAAACACATAGAAACATCTTAGAGATTTCTTTAGCATTAGTATTTTTGCTCGGAAGGTGGATGGAGCTGATAAAGTTACGAGTGAGCAGAGCCAAAAGAAGAAGAAAAAGTCCTACTTAGGTTGCACAAGGAGTGAAAAATAGTTGTGAGTCACATCCTGTGCTAACCTGGGCCTCCACTGACCAATTTCCCCGGGCCCTGCAGCTGTATTTCTTCCAGCACCCAGACTGACTTCAGAGATATTTCAGGGATCACTATGCATTTCTACCCCATGGTCTGTATATACACTGTCAGGCTTGGTTGGACTGAGAGTACTAGTGACCTCTAGCATCAAAGCAGCAAGCCTGGTACCAGTTTCCCTGTGACTACACTGCAGTCAGCTGTTATTGATCACCTTTGGACCTGTGAGATTACTGTCATTGTCCCTTTCTCAATTTACTGCCCTTGCCTGGCATGGAGAGATTGGAAAATTTGTGTGTTGTGTATGAAGCAGGTTATTGTATTTTAGATTAAAAACCATAGGACTATCCTGGAAAGAGTATGGCCTGGGGGAGTAATAATGAAAATGGTTTTAAATTATTTTATTTCAGAAGAGATTAAGGAAAAAAAAACTTTGATTCTGTAGTATGGGTGAACTTCAGCAGAGGTACCTGAAGTCTGTAATTCTGTCTTCCACTTTCTTTCCTCCAATTTCTTTCAGTTAAGTGAAAGATGACCAAAATATACAACACCTGGTTTCTGCATTTTTATTTCAAAGAGAATCTCATTGAGAGTGAGTTAAATGCTTGTTAAATGGAGTTGGCTTTATGGGTACAGAGTTGTTTCCACCAGCTAACTAATCTGTTGGGCATCAGCATAATCAGAGAATGATGACATCTGCATCTATGCAGGGAGGTTTTTTTTGTTCTTTCATGTGTTTGTGTCAACCCATATTTGATTTTGAGTGATGGTATAGATGTGTTACACAAATTTAAGAGGACTTTTCAGGATTTAGTAGGGTGCTACATACTGAGGGTGGGGGTATGTTGTCAACATGGTAAATTGTACACCAACTGAATACTTCCTATTTTATTTAGAATCTATTGTGCATACATATATGCATGCTTTCATACTCCACCTACTTTGTAAGGAGAGGGGGGAAAAAAAAGGTGAAGAAGAAGGAATTAGTTGGTTTTAATTCATTCAGCTTCTTATACAGTCTAGCACTTTGCTCTGAAGAGATGTAAGGGAGAAGAAGAATTAGAGGCAAAAAAAGTTCATGCTTTCCAGCTAATACTAGCTTTTCATTGTATCAGCTCACTGTGGTTTGCCTGTGTGATCCAGCTGCAATGAATGGAATTGAGCAAGAACTGTTTGCCTGAGTCTTTCCTATGTGCTAATAAGACAAAGTAGTGGTGACAGTTGTGCCCTTCATCATCACTGGGAGAGAACAGAGCGGGGAGGGGAAGAAAGACCCAGAGCAAATGAGAACAATATTTGGCCCAGATTAGTTTTCCTGACCAAACACTTTGTATTTCTGTTCCAAAGGCCCCAGACTCACAATGAAAATGAGCTAATCCCTATGAAAAAGTCTTTCTGGATATTGACTGGAAAGTGTTTGGTGTTGAATGAACACGCTTTGAGAGAAGCTTTTGTCCGTGTTGTGTTCTCATTAGCAGTGCTCTCATTAGTAGAGCCTTGTGATAAAAATGGGTGCATTGCCCTAGTTTTTATTTATTAGAACTAAAATCCAATGTGCAAGTATCCCTGATTTTCTTTTACTTTTGTTTTTCTTCCTTGTCTACCTATGCTATGCCTTGCATGAGTGCCTCACTGCCCTGTCCCTTCCTCTGTGTACAATCTCGGTGTGAGAGTCTCACCTTCCTTTCCCATCCTTTCTTCTCCCTTTGGCACATTCAATGAGCTGGCCCCTGTCCCACACTGTAAGCTTGATAAAAGCTGAATAGCAACACTTGCAGAGGGAAGTGTTCACCCTGCTGTTTTAGAAACAAACACAAAACTCTGTTTAAAAGCTGGTTTCTTTAGACTCTGTATATAACCTGCAGAGAAAAGCTCCTTCAGAAGGTGATTCAGAAAAGAAATCTACTTTGGTGCTCTGAAATGTCCTATGGAGGAGCTGCTCTCCATTTCCACTGACACACAAGGAACTTGGAGTTCCCATCCTCCTAAATTAGTCTACATTACCTGCAGCTGGGCAGAACTGAAATTCAGAAGCTGAGCTATCTTCAGCTGTGCTTTGGTGAGCAAGAGTTCTCCTGTAGCAGCCATACTTTGAGAAGCAGAACAGGCATCTTCTAATACATGTTTCTTGGATAAAAAGAAGTTATTGTAAGTATGTTTAAAAACTTTCTAAGGCCCCAATTCCATCTTGAGTGTTTTGTATTTTCATGGGACAGAAGCAAGTGCCTGTGAAGCAAGTTGCAGAAGGGAACTGTTGCAGCAGGCATCAAAGGCTATGACACCAGCAGAGTATTTATTAGAGCTGCAACCCTAAACTGTAGCATCCATCAAGATTTCAGGCTGGTGGGTTTTTTTCCAGTGCCCTTGGCCCTTCATGCTGCCTCTGTCGTGGGAGATGTTGTTGGCAAAGCCCTTCCTGAGACAGCTAGACCAATTCTTACAAAGTTGGTTAACATGTTGGAGTGTTAAAAAGATAAGTACAGCACTTCATGGGGCTGATATTTCTTGGAATACAGGGCTGAACTCTTTCAGGAAAGAAACTTTCCATATAAGTACTTTCTGTTTCTGATTTATCTAAAAATTCTGGCATTTTCTCTGTCTAAAAGTCTTATTGACAGGAAGACTCTCATGATATTTTGGCAAGTCCACCCCCAATTTTGGATAAAGTCATTAAGTACCTAAACATATGGGATAAGAAAAATAATGGATGTTTTATACTACTTTTTGTTTGTTTGTTTATCTGAAAAATGCTTGGTTCCAAGCAAATATTTTGATTTTTCACTTTATTTCTTCCATGGTTGCTTCCTTGTTGCACTATCATTTCAATACAGACCTTTATGATTACTTTTCACTTTTTTTTACAAAGCCCTTTTATTCTGTACTAGATTCATAAGATATCAGTTGTCTCTATAGCTTTCCTGTTTCAACATTAGAAACTATTGTGGGGTTTAGTTTTGTTTGGTTTGTTGTTTTTTGTTGTTTGTTTGTTTGTTTTTTTTTTTTTTTTAGCAGCTACTGTTTCCATCTTAATAGCTGAAATTAGCAGACAATGGAAATTGGGGGCTGGAGAGGCTAGAAAATAAAGGCTAGGAAAGAGGTGATGGAAGACAATTACAGAAATAGATAAAATGCTCTAAGGGAAAGATCTGTTTAAAACATAGCAGGAAGTATGGGGAAAAACAGAAGGTGTGGGTAAGAGAAAGCAAATAAACAGGAAAGGAAAATAATTGCATTGCCAGAGCATGAGGTCTTCATTCTTTCCTTGCCTTCATTGGTATGATTATGTATTTGCTGGAAGCATGTGGGGTTTTATGGCAACATCTTTCCTGTTGTCATCCCTGGATAGAATGATTCCTTTGAAATGACTTACAGGAATGGAAAAGTCATTAATCAAGCCATCTTCCTAGCCCATGCATGAGTCTGTCACTTTTTAAGTCATCTTAGAAGAGGAGGAGCTGGAAGCAGTGATCATCTCAGAGCTGGAAAGAAAATTTACCAGGCTGCCTGGAAAAAAGAAAAAGAACAGACTATCACAGAGCTTCCTAATAGAAAAAAAAAAGAAAAAAGGAAAAAAAAAAAAAAAAGGAGAGAGAGTATGGTTGTGTGTAATTTACTAGAGAAAGGTCAATTAAAAAACCCAAAGAGTAGCCACTTTAAGAATTATTATGTTCTACCTTATATATCTATATATAGATATATAATAAAAAGTAAAGATGTAGGTGAAATCTCAGGTTTAATTGTATTTGTTTGGATGGTAATGGTCAGGAATTGTTTATTTCAAGGGGTCTGCTTCACCTCTTTCTTCCACTATGGGAACAAGTTTCCCATACTCTGTCTCAAGAGCCATGCCAGAAGTCTGCAGTTCTTGTCTTCCTGTGCACAACTGTTTTGCTTGGCTGTAAGCATCAAAGCTCTAGGGGGACACTGTCTGTTAAGGCTAATTCTGCTTCAGACTTATCCAATACTTTTTGTCTTCTGTATGACTCTCTTGCACTGTGTAGTTTGGCTGTAGTTATGATCCATGTGCCTCTGGCTTATGAGATGTTGTGCTTCTTCAGCTGGTTTCACAGTGGCCGTGTTCCATAGGCTCTTTCTGAGCAGTTTGCACAGTTGAAGGATATGCACTGATCCAGCCTGACCTGTGCAGAACCAGCTACAGCATTTCATGCACTAATCCCAGGAAATCCAAGTTGCATCCAGCCATGACTGGTGCAGACTGTGAAGTGTAGCAGATGAGGACAGTGGAGGTCTCAAAGCAGGCTGGAAACTGGGGGATCTGGGAACATACAGTACAGTGCTGTGCTAAGTAGACCACTCCAAACTAGCACTGAAGCTGATGGCATGGTGATGCTTTGCTAGATCTTTCTATACTTGCTGAGAAACAGGTCTAAATGTCTCGGAAGGACCATGCACTGCTCTGTGCCTTGTAGGCATTCGACCTTGTTTAGTGCAGCAGGGAAGATCTCTTAACAGCTGCTGGTGGGATGTGCTGTGGATGTGCCTCTGTTGCATTTCAGGAGCAGAAAATCCCATGGACTTCCAGTAGCACATGTAGAAATGCTGCTGATTTATTGGAGTGTTTCTGATAAACCCCCTGTACTTGGCTTGTTGTGTGGTGGAAGTGGGTTGATACTGTTGCCACTGAATGGTGATTTGTATTGTGGGAAGTCTTGGAGATCCTGAAGAAAACCCAAGTGCTGTATTTCTGCATGTTCACCACACATACAATATAAAACAGGCCTTGCCCCAGGATCTCACAGGCACTTGTTTTTGATGTTCTGCAGAGAAGCAGCATATACTGGGGGAATGACTTTATCCAAATTCTTAAAAGGATACAATGACACAGAGCTTCAGTGCTACATGCAGTATCTGGGATGGTATCCAAAAAGCCCAGATGTTTGGTCTTCAGTGGGTTCATTTTAAGCTATTAAATATGGAGTTTATTTTTTGGTTGGAAGCTGACTTTTTCTCAACTTTCCTGGCCTATATTGACTGTCTTAAATGGAGCTTGATTCTGTTGGTTAGCCCAATAAATGAGTGCAATGCACCCATGCTGCATGCATGCATTGGCACTGGAATCATGATTTAGTGGGCTTTAAAAAAAGATTCATTATCTGAGACAAAAATGCCTTGATGCAATAAATGCATCTTTCCTCAGTGACAAAATACCTGGATAAGTGAAGCAAACATGCCAAGCCAGAGGTAGCTGCAGAGTAGACTAAAGGTGGGAAAGGCTTGCTGGTACTGTAGCCTGTCTCCCATCATGTCACACAGTCATGTTTTGCATGAGGTCCTTCATCTGCCCACCTGCTTGTTACTAGATAAAGGTAAAAAGAGGCTGCTTCCTCTTTCCAAATCTTTCCAAGTCTGTTTCCCTAACCTTATATTGTCTAATAGCGCATGAGAGAGCACTAGGGAGGGTGAGGCTGTTCCACTCCTTGCCTAGATGTGAGAGTGGCAATCCCCAATTCTTATAAAGGCTCCAAGCCCTGTGTACGAGGCAATCTGCTCCTCTGGGGAGTTATCACTTGAATTGGACACCTGCTACCCTGAGGGGTAAGAACAGGAGGACTATTTTCTTTCTTTTTCTGGTTTTCCCCCAGCCAGATGTAGTGAGCAGATCCAAGTCTCCTCCACCATCTCCTGTTAGCTGTGAAAAATACAGCTACTTGCAGGGTCATATAACACAGTGTCAGCTGTATAGATACACCCAGCACAGGGTCTTCTGATGGCAGTATATACAGGGACACATGAATATGCCATCTCCTGATTCATGTACCACCTGCCTATGTCACCTGGTAGAAGCTGTGGAAGGAAGAGTCCCAGCTCTGCCCCAGAAACCCAAAGGAGTGACTAGGAAGATGCAATAGTAGAGTTGCAAGCTGCTGCCAAGATTGCCATCTCTGTGCATTGGTCATGTACCCTGAGTGATTCTGTGTATGTCTCTCAGTTTTTTCAGTCAAGTAGTACCTCACAATTTTCCTCCCCACCAGTCTCACTGCTTCTAGGGTCTACTGGAGGGTAAGGGAAATTCCTTTCCTTTGTGTTTGGTTGCATGAACAGATTTGAGAGCAACGGGCCAGTGATAAAACAAGCAGCCTGCAAATTTTGCTGTGCAGTATTTATACTCTGAGAAAGCACAGCCATGCATGCCAGATATTCCTCTGGCTAATTCTTGCTGTTGACAGGAAGCAGACACTCAGTCTCAAAACATTTACACATCTCCACATTGACAACAACAAACATGTATTTGGGGTCTACCTAAGAGATGTGCTGCAGTCCCTTTGACTGTTAGCTGCCTTAACTGAGATCATGAATGTGGGCCAAGGGGCTGAGCATGAACCGATGCACACGTGTATGTGGGATTCAGCACCTTTCCTGAAAGACTAAAAAATAATTTTAAATTGCTTGTTCTTTATTTCATTGATGTGGTGTAGGAGGATGCTGCTGGGCATTTCTGTCTGTTTACAGGCATTTTGGCTTCCTAGACAAAATATGCTTGCTGAGTTTCTCTGTCCTGGCAAATCTCCTTCCTTCTTTTTCTTTCATTTTGATTTATTTACTATACTAAGCTGGTACTGAATTACTATATGTAAACAAACTCAGATCCTACTCCAGACTTGGGCATCTCTGTCATTTCCTGTATGAAAACTCTGGGCTTTTAAAAAATAAGATCTCTCTTGTCAATTAAAGAATATTATTATAGGTAAATTTTCCTCACTGTCATTAAAAAAAAAAAGGTAGTATTTTAGCCCATAAATTCCTCCTCCTTCCCATTTGTCTTCTAGTATTAAACATTATTATGAAATTGATACCTTCCTCTAAACTGGCTTTGTGGGGTGAAAGTTGTTCTCTGTTGTCTGTTTGGCCTTTTGCTGGCTTCCAATCCCTGCTGTGCTTCCCCTGCACATATATAATACTGGTCATGATCACCAACCATTTCTTGAAAGCACACTGTCCTCTTGTTCCAAAGATCATTGGTACTTCAGCAGTATGGTGATGGTGGTATCAGGGTTCTTTTCTTAGCATCAGGATCATGAAATATGCAGAAGGTATTGCTCATCTTTGCCTAAAGCTCCAAGACATCCTTGAGTGTTGATGGATTGGAGTAGGAGCTCTTTGCATGCTATCCAAACTGTTTATCATAGCAAAGGTTGATGTGACAGAATTGGCCAACTGGCATGAAAAAAAAAACAAAAAACATTTCACTTTCACAGGAAAGTGCTATCACTTTGCTCCCTTTTAGAAACTACAGTTGTTTTTTGAATTACAAGTAGTTTGCCTAAAGAGCATAAATTACTGTGCTCTGTATCACTGCTTACTGGATGACAAATATACAGTCCACATTCTCAAGTGTGTTGTCTTGAAAAGTAATGTGCATTTGAAATGAAAACCATTTCAGTACTTGAGCACCCTCCCTCTGGAACAGACTAGATAATGACTTCTTCGTCACCCTGGGTTATTTTTGTATTTCCTGAAGGCTGCACAAGATGCTTTCTATTTGCTTGTCAAAACACACTGAAATGAACATTACTTTTAATAAAGTACAGTAATCACAGTGTGATCACTAAGTGCATCTTCTCATGTCAGGTTGTGAGTATTTGTGGTTACTTAATGTTATGATTGCTGAGCAACCCAGTGTTGGGAAGAAAAGAATGGAATCCGGATACAGAACATCCTTCTTTGCCTCCTAAAACAGTATCATTGTTTCAACCTCATGTTGTAAAAGGTGGCTGCTGAAGGACTTCATTCTTTCCCCAGTATTTCAATGCTGTATTTCATAGGTACCATACACTAGAAGTAGAGTTCCCATTGATACTCTTTCTTTGTCCATATCTGTCCATAAATGTCTGCTGGAATGCCATGCTAGATACCAAGCCTGAAAAGTGTATGACAATATTAACATTAGTTTCTAACTGATCCATGGGAGCACTATAGTTAATCTCATAGCTTCTTAAGTCATATGCTCTTATGTTGGGCAGCTGCTGGATAACTTTCTGAGCTTTGGATGAACTAAGGTCCAGTATTTAGAAGAGAAAAATGCTTCTTGAGAAAGGCACTGCGAGTTTTTGAAGATAATAGCTGAATGTTTTTTTTTTTTTGTGTTTTTTTTTTTTTTTGGTATAAAATGTTTCTGTACACCAGGTTTTTTACTCAAGTTACTCAGCTCTAAAATAAGTGATGGACAAATCTCAAGAGATTTGGGTTCATATTTGCCCAAACATTATCCAAGCTAAGTAAAGCTCTGGAGTCTGCATAAGTGAGCATGAAAACTCAGACGAACAGACTTTCTCATGAGAGTTTCAGTGTTTCCTGCTGCCTGGAAATACCAAGCAAATACTCTTTCTTGTGGTGTTTTGGAACTTCAGCATCTGGCCATTGATGTAATCAGACAGGAAAAATGAGTATGAAAAAGATTTGTTTAAAAAGCATGATGTTTCCTTCAAATCTTTAAGTGAAAGCTATTAATTGATATCGTAACTCTATATCTGAAAGCAGGAGATCTTAATCTGAAACTGCAAGTTCTGGCTGTGTGGTTCTTGGTATTGCAAAATATTATCACTCACAAGTCACTGAGTATTTCTTCAGTCAAGGAAAGGAACTGCTTTTGCATCCTTCTGAGCCTTTTATGTAAATATGTAACTAAGCAGTGCTCCTGGAATAATTGTTTTGGGGGGGAGAATATTCTGCTTGCTTCACTCTGTGTGAAATTCAGCTCAGCTGCAGGGCCACAACAAATGTCTCATGCTAAACAAGTAAAAGTGTTAATGATTGCATTATATAACTAATAACCCAGCAAGAAATGCTGTGGTACTAAACTGTAATGCTAAAACATAGATTGGTTTAGATGGAAGTTGGAAGATGTGATCTATCCCTGTATTTAAAACCAGAGTTCATCTTCATTTGGGAATTTTGCAGTGAGCCAATGAGATCTGCAGGAAAAGTGTTAAAAATGGGGAAACATGTTTATCTCTTGTCCTTCTGCCACTGCAGGATTTACAATTTATTCTTTTATTTGTTCAGTCCATATTTAGTAACTTGAGTTTCCCATGAGTTTCCCATCATTAGCTTTGTATGATTAATCCAAATTCATGCTGCAACAAAAACTTTTTCAACTTCCCTTTCGGTTTATTTTCACCAACATTTTCATTGCTTGACAAGTCCTCCTGAAGTCTCATGTCTTGCTGTTTATGCTGGTCCTGTGCTGCAGTTTGGTTGCCCATAGGTACTCGCACACATCTAGGTTCTCTTTCAAGGCCTCAAACACTTGGTGTATTGTGAAGAATAATCAAATAGAGTTCTGCCAAATGTTCAAAATCTGGATTTTTATGGCTGTATTTGTGCTCTTTCCAGAATTTTGTCCAGTTTGCCAACCTTTGCAGTTCTGAATTGCCAGGAATGCAGTGCAAATATTGAGAGAGGGCAGTCAAGTGCAATATTGCTTTCTGGATAAGCATATTTGCTGAATTTGTACTGCTCACCCCCCTGCCCCTTGCCAGTGTTATTGCAATCATATTTCATAGAGAGCTTTTGTCAGTTGTGAGCTCTGCTTCTGTCTTTCAGAAAGTATGTTTCTATAAGGCAAAATACACATACATATGCATAGTCATAGAGCTATTTTATTTTTTATTGTATAACTACTTCTTTCTCATATAACTAAATGTAGGTTTATTTGTACTGTTACCTTTAGTTTACTGGAGACCAGAAAAATGTTTCAATTAAGTAACATTTTAAAATACAAGAAAAGATCATCCCAGGTTCCATGCCTTGTTTTTTTCATGTTGATACTATCAGTAATTAGTTGTGCAATTAATAACAACATGCATGCATATACACTCAGTTTAAATCAAAGTAACTGCATCTTTGAATTAAGACTGTGTTTGCAAACAGATGTCTAAAAATTGTTTGTGGGTTACCTACAGTGCTGTTTTTCTGTGGTTCTGCTGTTATAAAGGGGATTCAAGTGATGCAAGAGGCAAAAGAAATCACTGGAGAAACATAATCAAAGTGACAGTTTTGTGCCATATTTCCATATCAAGCCACAGGAAAAAAAAATAATATGAGCTGTATATGCATAGTTAACAATGTAGGTGTGTCTCTGGGGAGTGATCTGAAATGAAGGGACTATCTTTTCTTTCTCTCATTTAAGATTTTCCATTTCCAATTATTTTTCAAACTATATATTGGCTGCTTTAATTAAAAGGTGATGATTCACCACATTTTAGCCACCAAAAACATTTTTATAAAGGAGAGGTTTAAAATGACTAATAGACCGTTTTACTGTTACTTGGAGCATTTGAAGCTGTAGGAATATTTTAGCATGATTTGAAAAAATAGAAGTTGTTTGCAGTAATTTTGTGTTCAAGGGTAGTTCAACCTCTTTGCTTGCTCACTCTGATTTTCAAAGGCTTGTAAGGCTTTGATTCTTTATCTGAGCATAAAACAATGTCTGAGAATCGCATAATAAATTACTGGGTAATCACTTTTGTGTGGACTACTTGATTGTCAGAATGAATACTGCCTTTTAAGAAACACCCTGAGGAAGTGCTGGGCATAACTGAACTTTACAGCTCAGATTGGCTTAGGTTCTCATGAAATCCAGGTGGTTTCAGCTGAACATGAAGGAGAAATGTCTCACTGGTTGTTATGTATTTGCTTAATTGTGTATATATATATTAGAGCTTGTGTAAGAAACTTTGTGCTAGTGTTTTCAAATGTATGCATATAGGTATTCAGGTATATATGGAGGTTGTAGTGAAGCTGGTGTTGATCTCTTCTCCCAAGTAACTAGCAATAGGATGAGAGGAAATGGGCTTAAGCTATGCCAGGGGAAGTTTAGGTTGGATATTAGGAAAAATTCTTTACTGAAGGAGTGGTGGGTGTTGGAATGGGCTGCCCAGGGAGTTGTCATCCCTGGAGGTGTTCAAGAAGTGTGTAGATGTGCTGCTCAGGATATAGTTTAGTGGCCATGGTAATTGGGTTACAGTTGGACTTGATGTTCTTAAAGGCCTTTTCCAATCTTAGTGATTCTATGATTCTATAAAGTTAAAAAAAAATAGAAATTGTGAGCAATATGTTTTATTTCATGGTTTCTCAATTCAACAAATAATTTTGACTGCTGCTTTTTCTCTAAGCTAATTTTCCCCTCCCTCATCACAGCCCCTTCTGAGAGTGTTTTTTAATTTCCAATCCTTAATTGGAAACATTAATGAAAAAAACCCAAGCACTCTCTTAAACTCTCTCCTCCTTGTTCAAGAGCTCCTAGACCTCTTGAAGACCTAACATGTGTGGTATGTGCAGTCTTGTCAGTTCCTGATTTGAGATCTTAGATAATGAATTCTAGATGGCTAGAAATAAGAGCTGAAACTTCCTTACATTAAAAAGACATTGTAACCAAGTGGTCTGATGCATCACACCTAGAAAAACAGGCTTAGCTATAACAGAATTGATGTAACTACACATAAGCAAATTTGAATTTGTCTTTGAAAAGAAAATTGCTTAATTGTATGCAAAATTTAAACAAATGTTATGTTGCCAAAAAATGTCAGTGGGCCAAAGTCAGACTCTTCAAGATGGGGAAAGTAGCAGAGCTGGAGTTCCTTCTTTGCAATAGCTTCCCTTAAACTTCCATGTCACCTGCTAGGTACCTTCAGGAACGAAGGTTGCATTGAACATGTGTCTGCCAGGCTGGATGAGCTCTCCACACACAAAGAAAGCATTGTTTACAGAAACAAAGCATTAAAACTTTTGATTAATTCAGTTTGTTGACATCAGTGGAACCAAAAGAGCTCCTCAGCTGTGTAAGCTCCCCATCCAGTATATTTAGGTGCTTTTTTTTTTTTTTTTTTTTTAATAAAAGGATTAGTTACCAGGGTATGTTAGTTGAATTAAAATACAGATTCCATGCTAGTCTCCTGACTGAGTGCATCAGCTGTCCTCTCTCTGACGCGCTGTGTGTGTGTTGGAAAATGCAGAGTACTAGCTGACTTGAATTCAAGTGATTTAAAGCAGCACCTAGTCAGTAGTCAGGTGTGATGTTTGGCCTTGTGGCAAAGTGAAGCTGAGACTTCACCAGCCCTTGTTTATCCTTCCTTGTTCATCATGGCTTCTCTTTCTCAGCCTCCCACTGAAGGCTACTTCCTCCAGCTCAGCAGCATGCCTAGGTGCCTTGCACTCCTCACTTCTGGGAATACACATTTCTGCTCTTTTGTTTTTTATTTTCACCTGGATCATCAGGGGGCAGCTGAGATGGGTGTAGGGCTGTGGCTGACTCTGTGTTGCTCTTTGACACCTCTTGAGTCTATGGGAGAGCCAGTTCAGGGGACAGCACCAGGAGGCAGGAGGGAGCCCCATGAAGACCTGGGGGCATATGTAGTCAAGGCATAAAGGAGGGCAGACCCAGCTGGTGCAGATACACAACAGTTCAGCAGCTATGACAGCTCCCTTTCCAGTGGCATCAGCAGTGACATCAGCTGACAGAGAATCTGCCTGGAAAAGCACCACAGCCTGCTAGCTGTAAGTACTGCCAGGATACCCTGAAACCACAGTTTCTATTTGCTTTAAGTGGCTAATACAGCTTTCAACAGAGGCAGAGGAGCTGCCTCAGTTTTCCAAAATGGTAACCAGGCTCTTGCTTCTGTAACTGGGCAAGTGGAGCTCCCCAGAGGCAGACTGTGAAGCCCATGTGTGCCTTGGGGGGGGGGGTTGCCTTCACTGTGTGCCACCACTCCAGCACTTTGCAGTAAGTGTGGGAACCACAAGTGGCAGGCAGTCCCTTACGTTTTTGGCATTACCCTTAAATACCTGATAAATCAAGGCAATAGTTTGATGTCTAAAAGCTCTACACACCTGCAATTACCAAAATCCACAAAATTACACCCACAGGTATTTGCAGACACAAAAATGTTGGTATAAAATTAGAGGCCATTTCCTAAACCCTGTGCCTAAATTTTGATGATGTACGGTGTGGGAGCTTGTTATTTTGAAACGGATTTGTGGGAAGCAATTGAAAATCTCCAGGCATCCCATCTGTGTTTAAAGTAACAACAATAACAAAACTTTAAATTAGCATAGGAGATTTAAGATGTTTCAGGAAAACATTGATTAAATCTGCCAACGAAATGAATGTGTTTGGCGAGTGACCTAATTAGTGTACACTTGGTTCTTTCTCGCTGCACTGCTTACCACTAATTGCTGTTCTGCTGGTCTTCTCCTGACAAGCAAGAAAAAACAAGGATGAGGGATTTGTTGAGGAAAAAGTGACATTCAGTTTTAATTCATTTGAACCTGCTGCCAAGCTTAATTATGAAACTGAGAAACTGAGACCTGGAGGCCCCCAGCCGTTTAGGTTATAGGAGACAGAGATGTTCAGTGCCTGCCAGTGTATTTGGGCAGCGCTTACTGCAGCTAGTTATGAACTTATGCTTGCTGATGCTTAGCTGTTTTCTTTCCCCTGCAGGTACAAACCCACTGGTTTAATTCCTTAAATTTCATTATCTAGCTCTCATGGCATCAGGCCAAAACAAAATCACATTCATTTCATTTCTTAGAGTAAAAAAAATCAACAATTAATCCAGATGGTCTTGTCTTGGGACATTTTTGTGCATTTTTGCATGTGCAAACTAGCAATTTGTCATTCTCAAAAAAAAAAAAAAAAAAAGAAAAAAAGAAAACCAAAAACAAAACTAGGGATCCTGGGATACTTGTTGTAGCACTGGAGTGCCAACATCACCCTAAGTGTAAGCACACTTGAGCTGAGGGACTGATGGTAATGCTAAATTCAATTCCCATCTCTCAGAGTAGCAGGAGTTAACACAGCCTTCCCTCTATACATTTGGAGCTCTTGTAAGTAAAAGGCAGGATTCTTCCTGAAATAAAGGGAAATAGTTTTGGTTTTGGTTTCCTGTGGTGGTGATGGTTACTTGTGAGCAGAGTCTGAAGGTCCATGCTTAGAATCCAAGTGCATTTTTCCACTCCAAGACTGGGGAGGGGGGCCGGGGCAGGGGGTAGAAGTATAATCCATCGACCAGAATGTTTACACTGCAGTGCACGCACAGCAACAACAACAAACATTTTTAAAAAGCTGTGGAATATGAGACTAGCAGAGGGTGGAGCTGCTGGTGGGGCTTGCTCTTGTTTTTAAGAGAGGAAAAAGAAATGTAGATGTTTTCTTAGAACAGCATCATCTGATTGGCAGACCCTGGTCTGAATCCCTCCCTGAGGATGCTTCCAGCCAGCCTGCTGCCGTTTTTCAGGAGGAGCCAGGGAACAGTTATCTGAGCAGGGATGGGCACCCGAGCAGCCAAACCCACCCATGCTGCACCTGCCAGGGACAGCCACAGCAGCCCAGCTCTGCCAGCAGGGCTGGAGGGAAGCACAGCCTACACACACTCCAGCATGGGCAGGAGGGAAGCACTCTCAGTACAGGGAGTTTGAGGATTTATTTATGCTATAGGGAGAGATGGAAGGGATGTTCCAAGACCCAACTTTAGCTTCTGTGGGGACTAAAGTTGATCTATTCTGAAAAGTACATAAAACAAAACTGAAAAAAAAAACCAAACCCAAAGAAATAAAAACCCCCCAAAACCCAAACAGAAAAGCCAGTACTATTTTGGTTGTGCCCAAATTTCCCCCCAAGTGAAATGAGATTATAAACATCTGAAACATGTTAGTGTAGATCACCAACACAGGCTATAAACATCTGCATTGAAGAAAGGAAACTGTCCAAAAAGGCAGCATGCCTGGTTTGCTGTTCTATAACATTGCAGAGTTCTTGTAAGGATACTTGAATGCTGAAACAGCCTGGGAACTTGGCTTCCCTTTCAGCAGATTGATGTTGTTTGGATGGATTTTCAGCCATGGAGTGATTTTGTCCTGATGTTCTATGTGTGGTGGAGAGATGTGTCGGAAGCAGGAAGGGCCAAAAAGAGGTACTTGGAATGAAAATGAACTTGAGAGAAGGAAGAAAAAGCAGCTTTGCAGTGAGACTGGGAGTAGCAATGCTAGAATGCATAATGGGGCAGCTAAAGATAAGAGTTTGTTTTTTTGTCTCAAGATTCTCACTGAATCTCTGATATGCTTATATAGCCCCTTGTGCCCATTAAATAAATGTTTAGAAGATCTTAATGAGCTTAGATATGAGACTGACATGAATCTTCAAAAATGCACTATGTTAGATGCACCTGATCTCTGTAATAAAACAGCAGCATGTTCTTAGATCACAGAATCACAGAATTATTGAGGCTGGAATAGACCTCTGAAATTATCAATCCAGCCTATGACCTAACACCACCACACTGACTACACCACGTCACTGCCGCATCCAATCTTTCCTTAAAAACCTTCAGGGACAGTGATTCCACCACCTCCCTGGGCAGTCCATCCCAGTGCCTAATCAGCCTTTCTGTGAGGAAGTGCTTCCTAACACCCAGCCTAAACTTCCCCTGGCACAGCTTCAGGCCATGCCCTCTTGTCACAAGTTGCCTGGGAGAAGAGCTTGACCCCTACCTCACTATAACTTCCCTTCAGGTAGTTGCAGAGAGTGATAAGGTCTCCTCTAAGTCTCCTCTCCTCCAGGCTGAACACCCCCAGCTCCCTCAGCCTTTCCACATACGACTTTTCCTCCAGTCCCTTCCCCAGTCTCGTTGCTCTCCTCTGGACCTGCTCCAGCACCTCAGTATCTTTCTTGAAGTGAGTAGCCCAGAACTGCACACAGTACTCGAGGTGAGACCTCACCAGTGCCCAGGACAGTGGCAGAATTACATCCCACACTATTCTTGATACAGGCCAAGATGCCATTGGCCTTACATGCCACCTGGGCACACTGCTGGCTCATGTTCAGCTGCTCTCACCCAGCACTGCCAGGTCCCTCTCTGCCAGGCTGCTCTCCAGCTGCTCACCCCCCAGGCTGTAGCACTGTGTGGGGTTGTGGCCAAAGTGCAGAACCCTGAGCTTGGCTTTGTTAAACTTCATACCTGGGGCTGTTTAGTCTTGAGAAGAGAAGATTGAGAGGGGATCTGATCAATGTCTATAAACATCTGAGGGGTGGGTGTCAAGTGGAGGGGGCCAGGCTCTTTTTGGTGGTTCACAGTGATAAGACAAGGAACAATGGGTTCAAACTTGAACATAGAAGATTTCACCTCAACATGAGGAGAAACTTCTTTACAGTGAGGCTGCCCAGGGAGGTTGTGGAGTCTCCTTCTGTGGAGACTTTGCAAACCCACCTGGATGCATTCCTGTGCAGACTACCCTAGGTGATCCTGCTCTGGCAGGGGGTTGGACCTGATGATCTCTTGAGGTCCCTTCCAACCTATGATACACTGTGATACCATTGGCCTCAGCCCACTGACCCAGCCTGTCCAGGTCCCTCTGCAGCATCCTCCCACCCTCCAGGAGATCCACACTCCCTCCCAACTTGGTGTAGTCCATGAATTTACTAACAGTAGACCCATCCCTTCATCCAAGTCATTAGTAAAGATGTTGAATAGAACTGGGCCCAGTACAGATCCCTGGGGGACACCACTGGTGCACCAACTGGATGCTGCATCATTCACAACCACTCTCTGTGCCCAGTCATCCAGCCAGTTTTTACCCCGGCAAAGAGTGCACCTGTCCAAGCCCTGGGCTGCCAGCTTTTCCAAGAGGATGCTGTGGGAGACTGTGGCAAAGGCTTTGCTGAAGTCTAGGTAGAACACATCCATAGCCCTCCCCTCATCTACCAGGCAGGTCACCCAGTCATAGATATTCCAGTTTATATTTACAAGCAATACTAACTTAGATATGAATAGTTACCCTGCTGTCTGTTAGATTAAAAGTAATTTCCTGTCTATTACTGCATATGTGAATCCTGCACTGTACACTAATGATAACCACAAAAATCTGACTTTATTATCTGTTTTTAATGCCGATATTAAAACTTCTGTTTGCATTTTCACCTGCTAGTTTTTGTATGTGAGCATGGTGAGAAATAAAAAGGAATTTAGTCTCCTGAGAAGAGCACCTTGATATCCTAAAAAATATTTTGCTTCATGTTTGATCCAAGCTGTGCTATGACTTCCCAAGGTATTTCAGGTTTCCCACATGGCAGCTTTGGCTCCCTGACAGGATGTCCATCTAGCAAGATGCAGCTAAGTGTGTCTTCTTTTTCATCCCAGAAGCTGCTCTCCCAAAGGGGAAAGGCATTAGAGACATCCAGGGAGGACTGTTGCTCTCTTGTTGCATGTTTTTTGATTTAAAGCTGCATCAGCTTCACTGCCACTCTGTGTTGAAGAGAGAGCTTGTATAACACTGCAAAGGAAAATGCAGTTTAGAACAATGGCATGTTCAGTAGCAATAAAAGTGGAAAAGCCAATGGGATATTCTGAGCAGGTAAAACACCCTCACCTCACCAGGTTAGCCAAACTCCAGGTGGACTTTTTTGTGGTGGTGCTTATTAGGTCTGCTGTCCAGTGTACTGTTGTTCTAGACTTTCCCTAATTTCATAGAATCATGGAATTGTTAGGGCTGGAAGGGACCTCAAGGATCATCTCGTTCCAACCTCCCTGCCGTGGGCAGGGACACCTCACACTAGAGCAGGTTGCTCATAGCCACATCCAGCCTGGCCTTAAAAACCTCCAGGGATGAGGCTTCTGCCACCTCCCTGGATAAACTGTTCCAGTGTTTCACCAGCCTCATGGTGTAAAATGTCTTCCTTACATCCAATCTGAATCTATCCAATTTGTAGCAATGCCCTACCAAAAGTTTACCCCAAACCAAAGGAAACCAGAAAATTAAAGGAAGAAAGGAACAGAAAGGTGGAGATCTTGACTTACTCATCAAAAGAGTGCTTTTCCATACACTCTTTAAGTAAGTCAGCAGTTTCTTTAACAATTTTTTATGTTCTTTCTTTTTCATTTTCTTCAATTCTTGCAAATGAGATTTAAGCCAAGAAAACAAAAGAAGTCCATGTGCGCAATATTCTTTCATCATTGGACTAACCTCTGAGTTCACTATGTGTACATACCAAAATAATAATAAAGAGATGTTTCAAACTTGAGGGGACAAGATGTTCACAGGCATGTACTTTTATACCTAGATTTAGTGCAAAGGAAGGCCACAAGGCCTCCCAGAAGCAGGAAGAAAGGCTGGCAAAAGAAATTAAAATGGATATGGCAGGAAAGCATATCTGTGGTTACCTCTTGAGTGATGTCTATTGACCTAGTAAAAGGAGATGTCTGCAAAGGAGCTGTTAGGCTATAAATACTCTTGTGCTAATATTATTTAAGCTTTCAGGCAGTTTAGTTTCAACCATATGGCTTCCCAGGGAGATGGCCAAAGAGGTGGCCTCTGGCTACAGTTTATCTGAGAAACACATGCCTACCTTAGCTGTAATTGCTTGATAGGATGTAGATGGGAGTTTTTCCTGGATGGAGTGTGAAATACATACAGCTGCCTAAATAAGTGCTTGGAAAAAAAAAATTAAATATTTCTAATTCTTTTCAAATCTTTATGAGCAAGACATTTGAATGCTGCTGAAGATCAGAGATAGCTCAGTGCTTAGAAGTTTTGAAAAGTCCATTCTTTCTCCTCTTTGCCCTGCTTTGTATCATTAGGAAAATAAAAATGCTTCCAGAGTTGTCGGTATCCAGTAGGGGCTTAACAGCACTGATGTCGTTTGGGTCTCGTTTGGACTTTGCAGTCTTGCTTCTTAAAGGAATAAAAAATAGGGAGAGAGGAAGATAGAAAGTGACTGGCTGATTAATAAACTAAACTAATGCAAATACTGGGAATAGGAAAGCCACTTAAAAGGAAACAATTATCCCTTGCCAATCCCTAAATTCTAACCCCACTAAGCTGTTGTTCAGATGATACCCTGAAACAATTCTTGGTAGGGATCTGACCCTTGTTCCAGCAGACAGGGCAGTGAGATGAAAGGGATGTAGTTTAACCAAGCTGTGATTTTATTATCTTACTATCTTCCAGAGCTATCTGGCAGTTTTTTGTAGAGCACAGGTTGCAATTTCTCCCTTAACTGCTCCAACTTGTTGGAAGACTGTACTCCCTGACCCTACACAGGTGGCCCCAGCCTGCCATGCAGACCCACAACCCTCTTCTGAAGCTTAATTCTCATATGGGTTCAAGGGACAAGGAGAAGGTGTTGTTATTTTATGATACCAGCCATATCCCAGGGAGTGCCATACCACTGCCTCCTCTTACAGAAAAGATAGGACAGAACTCCAGAGGCCCATGAGCATGTGCTTTCCTGCTGCTTAGGGACCTTTTATCAGTTAGATAGGCAGGCAGAGAGCTGCAGACTCTGTGCTGCATACCTTCCTGCATTTTGAAGCTTAAACCCCACTAGCTTCAGAAGGAAAGGTGTGATAGATAAAGGTAAAGTGGCTTGTGGTGTTGGCAGTGCTACTGGAAGCCTATGAGATGATGTGAATGAATGGAGAGGGTTTCTTTCTTTATAAAACTAAAATCTTGATCTATGCATGCACACATGAATAATAATGATAAAGTCTGTTTATCTGTTTATTTTTCAGGTTATGGTTTTGTGGATTTTGACAGTCCAGCAGCAGCACAGAAAGCAGTGGCGTCTCTCAAAGCAAACGGCGTGCAGGCACAGATGGCAAAGGTAAGAGCAACCATGTTATTAGAGGATTATCTGCACTGCTGGGTTAAATTTCCAAGAGTTTGATTTGCTCATGTTTTACTTAAAGTTTTGGACTAGCTTGTTCCAATATTTTTTTGAAGCCCTTTGGCTCCAGCACCTTAATCATCTTATGGTTTGTCTATGTTCTTAAGAATTGCGTCTCGTGCAATAGGATCTGCTCTGATTCTCTCTGCTCCCCTCTCTAGAAAGGGTTGTAAGATGGAGAGTGCTGGAGAGTCAGAGTGGTTGGAAATGCCTTTTTTTTTCCCTGACTACCATGTGAAAGAGTTGCCTTTTCTTCACCTTGAAGTTGTTCATTCGGTCCCTTTGCCTTGGAATAGTTACTCCTTTTGGAAGTGCCTCGTGGGCTTCTCTGAAAGGCTGGTTGGTTAAACATATGGAAAGTTGGCTTCTCTCCTTTTATTTTGAGGATGTAAATGGAACTGTAGCAGGTTGCTGAAGGAGTAGTTGCTGGAGGTTGTGGGTAACAGGCATTTGTTGTTCCGAGTGGCTGTGGGATACGTGTTGTGCACCTTGTAGCAAGCACAGTGAGCTCAAATACTCTTGCCCTCAAACTGTACTTTGTCTCCAAGCAAAGGGGCTGATGGGCAGATGAGAGGTACAGTAAATAGTCATCCTGTGCTCTACCTGTTGGCTTTCTGAAGGCATAATTGTGTGGTTTGGGGCTCTAGACTGTGTCTGCCAGCAAAAGTAGCTGTTGTTTTGTATATTAAAATGTTTTGGCCTAGAATCACATAAAGCCTTTAATATTGCCTGATTTAGCCTCTGCAGAAAGGATGTGAACCTAGAATCTCAAACATTAATCTCAAACAGGTAATTGCTAAAACAGAGCCAAATCTACCAATAATTATCACAACTGAGGAGTCCCATTTAAAGGAATGCTGGTGGTTTTGTTTTTCAATATTGTACAAAAAGCAGATGGGTTTGGTTTTCTTTAAAGCAAACATTAACACCTTGATGGTAAATGAGGTTCTTTTTGCCTTCTACTGACTTATACTCACTGTGCACATACACTGTGTCACCTGTGTACTCCTGTTTAACAGTGCCCCACAATGCAAGCTGTGCTGTTATATTGGCTCTTAGTTTTTGTTGACATGTGGTGATAAAAACTATTTGCTTCAAACGGGTAAAAGATGGCAAGCAGAAGAATGTGAGCACCTACTAACTATGCTGCTTTATTTCTCAAGTATACTGCATCTCCTTGTTAAAATATAGGCAATTTGACACCAGTCAAACTGTGAAAAGGAAACCCAAGACAGGACATATGTTTTGTCCTACTAGATGATATCAAACAGCTAGTTCTGGGGAGGAGTAATCTCTAGCTACATAAATCTGTAGCACCAGAGCCTTAAAATCAGAGATTTAAAGATAGGATTGAAAGACAAATCTATATGTGGTATTATCATACTTCAGAACAATGAAGAATTTCAGCAATTGCATGTGTGGGAACAACAAAACTGAAGGTGACTTAAAACGCTGTGTTTTGGATTGTCCAATGTTTTGTGGGCTAAACACCAAGTCTGATGCTTTCAGAGTGGAAATAGCTATTCCAGCCACCGGGGTTTGTTTTCTGGGGATCTGTGGTGGGAATAGTTTTGTGCCTTGCATGATTTTGAGGTGACTGACATGTTCACATTTGTTTACATAATGCTGTGACTATATTTTTGTTATTTAGCCATGGTGCCTGAAATCCCAGAGAGATTCTTTTTAGTGTGTTTGATAGTTCAAGATAAATATACAACTAACTTTTCTTATCTTTGAAAAAAATCAAAGTAATTAGAAAAGCAGGGATTCAAAGGAAAATGAGATGACTCTACACAAAGTACTTTACATTGCTGAGAAGGCAGGAGCCTGGGAAAGCAAATCTAACTGGAGAAACATGTTAGTTCTTGCACATATTGGAAGCCAAGTTGCATAACAGGGCTGGAAGACAGTGTTACCTGCCAGTATCTGAATTAACAGCGAGGGCTCAGAAGAGGTTTGAAGAAAGAGGCAGAAAAAGAATTTAACCTTCAGTTCTGGAAGTTTACCCAGAGCAGTTTTTTGTGGGGGTTTTTTTGTTTGTTTGGGTTTTGTTTTGTTTTGTTTTTCAAGAGCGGCATGAATTATTGGTGAATAATCGTTATCAAATGAAATAATAGTTAAGGAAAAAAAAAGTGTGAAGAAATCACCTAACCATTTTGTATACCATACCTTTAAAACACAGTCAGTATTTTTTTCTGCATTGTGAAGCAGTGAAATTGGCCCATGTAGAGACTCAGGAGAAGTCTGTGTCAAGCAGATGTCAAAACTCCCAGCCCAGTCATGGATGCTGTTGAATAAAGTTGGAAGAGCCATCGGGCAGCTTTTGCTATGCATTGGTCTTCTCTGGCAGTGAGAGAACATATACTGAAATGTCAGTATCATCTCTGATGTTTTCCTGGAGAGAAACCTTGCTCAGAAAGAAAAGCTCTTTCTCAGTTCTAACACAGTATAAATTTTTCTCATAGAAATCCAGGAATCTTTTTTGAAAGACAAAAAGGAGAACCGAACCTCCACTCGTGTTGCCTAGCGGAAATATCTTGTGGATAGTTGTGTAAAATATACTCGTTTAATTGATGTTTAAAGGCAGCCATCTCCCTCATTTTTATAGCTTTTGGACACTTACTTGGCTTATTTGATTTCAGAGTGCTGCCTCTGGAAGAAGGTTAAGCTCTGGTGGATCAATGCTTTAAGTCCCATCACTGTTGGAAAACAAGTCTGGTCAAGGCTAGTACATACTGGCATTTTGGATGCTGTTCAGCACTGTGCAAAGCAGTTAGGGGAGGAGACAGGAACAGCAGTATTATGCCTGCAGATGTAGTGGTGGCAGCTGGGAGGTGAGGACTGATGAGTCCATGGGTGGCTGCTTGCTTGGTGAGACAAGGACCCTCAGAGCTTCCCACTCATGTGAGATTTGCATGAGGCTCTTGTACACACGTGTTGTCACCTCGCCTCTTTCATATTTCTGTCAGACAAGTACTTGAAGCAGAAGTTTTGTCTATGTTTTACCAGTGCCCAGTGGATTTCATCTAGGTTGTCCATAATGTTTGAAAGTGTTTGTTAACAGTTTCATTTATTGAGAAGAATTAATGCTGTGGAGCTGCTGAGCAATGGTTTCTTAGCTGCTCTGGCTTGTTTACTGTGTGCTTCCTCCTTCCTCTGGAAATAACTCAAGATATGCAGATTTGATTGCATATATATATATATAGTGCCTGCTTGCCCAGGTAGAGTCCAGGTTGGGGTTTTTTTGTTTTCATTTTCCTACTAAAAATGATGCAACTGATATGCCACCGGATAATCTTAACAGGAATTACTGATTTGCTAGTCTCTTTATACTACTGACTACTCAAACAGCAATCATTATATGTGCATCATTTATAGATCAGTTTCCATCTACTCCTTTCCTGCAGTTTCTAGAAAAATGTTATAGGTGGTGCAATAAGGAGAATCTTAGTAATATGGGAGTTGGCTCAGACCATTAGGCAAAGAAGCTAGTACACCTGAAAATCCTAACAGTGGTCTCATAAAATATGCAGCCACATTAATTCTTGGGGTTTGTGGCAGTCCTTCACTCAGATAACATATTCCTGAGGACCTTTCTTGATCTATTTTGTATGTAAGCTTGTAATGATTCCAAGGAGTCTAAATCACCTGAAGGATCAGTAGAAGACTGTTGTCTAAGTCAACTACAATGTCTGAACTTGTCTGAAGTGGTGGACTGTGCAGTAAGCTTGTACCTTCATGGGTATTTTGGGGTCCTCTTTACCATCTTTTATTTCCATTCTGCTCTAAGATTGTTTAAAGTGGAAGTTCAGGCACAGGTAGGTTCTTGCAGGGAGTATATAACAGTGTCTTTAATATCTAGTAGCCCATCAAGAGTGTTGAAATGAACACATTCACCAAGGAAGTGTTTTTAATCATGCTGTTATTCCAAGGATTAAAAAATTTATTTGATGATGTGTGTCTTCTCAGGGTTCTCCTTTTGTGTGTATAATGCATTTCAACATCCTCAGCATGTGTATGAGGAACAGGGGCACTGAAGAAATACTTAATTAGGCCTGGCAGTTGTCTATATCCAAAGAACATTTCTTACCTATTCTGCTGTAATGACTGCCATCCAGAAGGCACACTGAAAGAGCTGAAAAAGGACTGTGCAATAGGGTCTGTTTTTTTTGTCCTCACAGGGGAATTAGAGAATGTGATTTTGCTTCTTGTGTTGTGTCTTCTTCGTCTCTCTATCATGCAGAAGCTTGAATACAGGGAGTAATCACCACCTCAGTGAAACATGAAAGGGAACTGTTCCCCACAGAACAAAGCAAAGGAGAAGAGCTTCTTCAGGGCTAGTTGCTCTGTAGTTAAACACTTTTTCTCTAAGGACTAAAGAAAAGGAAATCCCACAGAAGAATCATTTGTTTTCCAGGCTTTTGCGTAGATTTCAGGAATTGCTCTGGTATGAGTCAGCTGACCAAATAAGTTCATTCTGTTTGCTCATTTTCAGTTTCTTTTTCTTTTCTTTTAAAATTACTCCTTTTTTTTTTTTATTATTATTCTGTCATAGACTAGATCTGTAAAAGGCCATTCCTTAAAACTGCAGAAGATAGAAAACCTCTCCAGTGAAAACCATTCTTCGTAGTATTCCTTATTTTAATCTTGATTTTTAATGGAAAATTTCAATTCTCTCTATTTTGCAGTTTTAAAAGGCAGGAAAATATTTGATAAAAATGCTCTCCCTACGATTTTAATGAAAAATTGTAATTCTCTCTATTTTGCAATTTAAAGAGGCAGGAAAATATTTGATAAAAACGCTGTTCCTACAAAAGATGAAATATGGCGTGAACATGATCCACTGAAAATCACAAGTGGTTTCTTAATTCATTATCAAAATGTCTGCAAATTTTAGCTAACCAAACTTCAGGATACTGGTGGTTGCAGTTTTGGACAGTATTTGTGGGTAGCTGCCTTATGATGTTGGTCTCTTCTCTCTAGTATCAAGTGATAGAACAAGAGGAAATGGCCTCAAATTTACACCAGGGGAGGATTAGATTGAATATTAGCAAAAATTTCTTTACCAAAAGGGTGATCAGGCATTGAAATAGGCCGCCCAGGGAGGTGGGGGAGTCACCATCCCTGGAGATGTTAAAAAAAAGTGTAAATGTGGCACTTCAGGGCACAGTTTAATGGCCATGGTGGTCTTAGGTTGATGGTTGGACTTGATCTTAGACGGCTTTTCCAACCAAAACAGTTCTATGAGTAGGTGATTCTATGATTTGTTTGTATCAGATTCTGCTTTTCCAATTCTGGGGATTTTTTCCAGCTGAACACTGTCTAGATTCAGGCTTCAAATCACAGATGTGCTATAGCAAGCTGCGTGCTTCACCTTTCAGAAAGTCTGCAGTAGCAGATGACTGTGTCTTATGAGCTTCCTAGATAATCAGGACTAAAGCAGTGAGAAGCTTTGTAAAATCAGTGATGGATTGGGGTGATAGTGAAGATACATGACATTAATGCAAGGACTTTATGGCCTTATCTATCCTGGATAATTTAATGCTTCTGCTTGGGACCTGTGTGTTAGTCAATGTGAGATGAGCTTATGATCACGTTCGTGGTTTTAGATGCTCGTTGACAACATACATAGAATGCATTAGATGGAGCCATTCTTGAAAGAACATCAAGTATTCCTGGGGATGTTAAAATCCAACTGTCCTTTCACACTTGCATGTCTTGCTCCTAATAGCACGTAGGTAGGTGTAAAAGGAGGTGTGCATCAGCCCGTTGTATCACACCTACCATGTTGTACCACACCTGCCAAGTTTATACATAAACATTCTTGGAGAGGAATTTCAGAAGTGCTTAATTTACTTGGCATAATACTACTCTTTAAAAGTGAATGGGACTTTACTGATGGTAAATTGAGAGGAATTAGGTCAGTGCAATGTTCCTTTGTTCCCAAAACTCTTAGCTCAGCACCTTTCTTAACCACAAAGTTAGCTTAGAAAAATCTTATGGCAGATACAGTCATGTTTATTCTCAAGCTATCACCTCAAAGAGACCTTACCATGGTGTTTTGCTTCCCTTCTCAACTGCTGCTTTAATTTCTAGATTGACTTAGTTTTTTCATAATGTAATTTCATCTCAGATTAAAACATTCCTCTGGCGTTGAAAATCACAGTGTAAATAATCAGTAAATATATCCACGTCCCTGCTGCTAATTCCCTACACCACAGAACAGATGATGGTAAGTGAAATATGTAACCAGTTTTTAAGTTGGAGAATAGTGGAATTACTGGGTTCTTTTCAGGTTATAAACTTCAGCCAAACAAGAATAGGCCTTTTTTTTTTTTTTTCATAAATACACATTGTTCTTGACTTTTCTCTGACTTGGAACACGTTTGAATTGGTAATAATATAGCTGAAACTCAAAGAGCTTTGACAATGTAATCTGGAGAGAAGTATGGGGTTGCCTATCTTTAGCACTCACATAGGTATACATCTTGGAAGCTTTTACACACTCTGTGCAAATCCTTTATGTTTGCAGAAAAGGAAATCTGACTCCTGCAAATGAGTTAAACACTGGAGTCAGATTAATTCTTCTTTCCTCTCCATATTCAGGAAACTCCATATGCCCTACAGAGGAGTTATCCGACCACAACTATGCACCTTGGGAATCTGCAGCTCAGACTCAGAGAAACTGTGTTCTAAATTCAGTAAACATGTCTTTACTTACCAGGAAAAACTCAACCCACTCTGTAATAATTAAAAAAAAACCAAAACAAAGGTGATTTTTGAAAATGCTACTGTGCTAGAAAATGGATGCTGCCTTTCTTTCAGTGATGTATTCTTTAATCATGTTCTTCTGAAGCTCAGCTTTGGGACAATGGTTTTGTAAGGTGAGAGACAAAAAACTATTGTATCTAGCATGCTTCCTTGTGAGGAGGAGCAGATGATTCACATGGCCACCAGTGGGAGAATATGTGCGTGCTTTTTTGGCTTCCACTTAGTCTGGACTAAGAAACAGATTCGACAAAGCAATGCGATTTGTGTGAAAACCAGGCCACTTACAGATTATTTTATTTGCTTTGGAAAGCAGGTGTGCCAACCTCAGGAGCGTTTCTTCCGAGCTGTGAGCTATGAGGTGTGGCTGAGGGAGCTGGGTTGTTTAGCCTGGAAAAGAGGAGGCTCAGGGGAGACCTTATTGCTCTCTGCAACTACCTGAAGGGAGTCTGTAGCCAGCTGGGGGTTGGTCTCTTCTCCCAGGCAATCAGCAGCAGAATAAGAGGATACAGTCTCAAGCTGTGCCAGGGGAGGTTTAGGCTGGATGTTAGGAAGAAATTCTTCTCAGAAAGAGAGATTGGCCGTTGTAATGGGCTGCCCAGGGAGATGGTGGAGTCACCATCCCTGGAAGTGTTTAAAATAAGATTGGAGAGGAACTTAGCGCCATGGTTTAGTTGATTAGATGGTGTTGGGTGATAGGTTGGAGTAGATGATCTTGAAGTTCTTTTCCAACCTGGTTAATTCTGTGATTCTGTGAGAGCCTGGAAATACCCAGGTGCATATTCTGCAGTAAACACAAATCTACCAGTAATATGCATAGATATTCCCTGTACACATGCATCTGGCTCTGAATATCTAAATGTTGCTGTATTAGTGACTACTCTGCTTGTTATTTCCTCATTAGTGAATGTCTCCTATTCAACCCACGCGTCTGATTGGCTTGACTGTAATCTGAATAAATGTAGGCTTCAACAAAATTTTGTTTACTAATGAATGGTAATTCTTGTCACTGGAAAAACTTCTATTTTTCTATTGTATAAAATTATCACATTAGGCTTTCCTCATGACACATGCAAGAACCTGAGTCATGGTGGCAGCTCATTAAATTTTTTAGTTCTTGGACTTCATGTATTTGTGCTCAGAAAGGGAGATGTTGATGATAGAAAGGGATGAATGCTGTTTGCTGATACATTAGACTAACTTTGATGTGATCAAAATAGATGTGATATAAGAATGTAAAACTGGTTATATTGGGCCAGAAAAAGGTCCCCCCAATATCAGATTCTCTTTTTTGGTAGTGCGCTGGAGTGTGCCAACACTGGCGTAAAAGAGCCATGCAAGAGTCTGAGAATACTCTCCTAGCCTCCAGCAGTTTGTGGTTTGGGGTTTCCTGAGGATGTTTGGAATAGCCTTCTGTAGAACTGCCTCACCATAAAGAATTTATGCTGCCTTTTTTGCATTTGTAATTTTCATGGAATCACAGAATGTTAGGGCTTGGAAGGGACTTCAAAAGATCACCTAGTCCAAGCACTCTGCCAGGGTAGGGTCACCTAGAGTAGATCATACAGGAATTCATCCAGGTGGGTTTTGAATATCTCCAGAGAAGGAGACTCCACCACCCCCCTGGGCAGCCTGTTCCAGTGTTCCATCACCCTCACAGTGAAAAAGTTTTTCCTCATGTTCACATGGAACTTCCTATGCCTCAGCTTCCATCTATTGCCCCTTGTTCTGTCATTTGGCATCACCAAGAAGAGCCTGGCTCGATCCTCTGGGCACTCACCCTTTACATATTTGTAAACATTAATGAAGTCACCCCTCAGTCTGCTCCTCTCCAAGCTAAAGAGTCCCAGCTCCCTCAGGCTCTCCTCATAAGGAAGATGTTCCACTCTCTTAACCATGTTTGTAGCTCTGCACTGGACTCTTTCAAGCAGTTCCCTGAGGTCCTTCTTGAACTGAGGGACCCAGAACTGGATACAATATTCCAGGTGCAGCCTCTCAGGGCAGAGTAGAGGGGGAGGAGAACCTACTAACCACAGCCCTTCTAATACACCCCAAAATGGCATTGGCCTTCTTGGCCACAAGGGCACATTGCTGGGTCATGGTCGTCCTTCCACTAGGACCCCCCCAGGTCCTTTTCCCCTTTACTGCTCTCCAACAGCTCAGTCCCCAACCTATACTGATACATGGAGCTCCTGTCTCCCAGGTGCAATACTCTACACTTGCCCTTGTTGAATTTCAGTAAATTTCTTCCTGCCCAACTCTCCAGCCTGTCCAGATCCTGCTGAACAGCAGCACAGCCTTCAGGTGTGTCAGACTCTCCACCCAGTTTTGTGTCATCAGCAAACTTGCTGACACTGCACTCTGTGCCCTCATCCAGGTCATTGATGAGCATATTGAACAGCATTGGTGCCAGTACTGACCCCTGAGGGACTTCACTAGACACAGGCCTCCAGCTGGACTCTGTCCCATTGACCACAACTCTCCGATTCCCTTCCATTAACCAGTTCACAATCTACCTCATTACCCAATCACCCAGACAACACTTCCTCAGTTTAGCTGCAAGGATGCTGTGGGAGATGAGAACCTACAGGCTGCAGACAGCTGTGGCATCAGCTGGGCACATGCAAGCCCTGATTGCTGGCAGGACAACATCCAGCCATCAGAAATTCTTCAGTTTAACTGTATGCTCTTTGAAGGACTGTCTCCTTTGCTTACTCTGTACCTGCAATGTTGATTTCATTGCTGGCTTGCTAATTCTTTCTTGTGTAGAAAGAGATAGAAGGCTTTTATTCCCTTTTTCATGCCACTTATGATTTGATAAAATGCAATCATAACTTCCCCTAATCCCTGTTCTTTTTCCACTTTTGTAAGAAATGTGCTAGGACATTCTTGCATAAATAAGGATGTGGTTCTTAGAAGCAAGGAGCAGTTGCTAAGTAGTGAACATGAAGCATGGTAAAGTGCTCTTGTAATATGAGAGGACAGCTGGCAGGAAGCTTAGAGAGTCATTTTATATCAGTATGCTGGACAAGAGCTGAGTATTGCTTAATGCTGTGATGTACTGCAGGCTGGGAAGTGGGCAAATGGAAACACAGAAGAAGGATTCATTTGACTGATATCAGATATTTTCTAAGATGTTCCTCATTTTGTACAAGGATAAATGCCCTCATCTGATTAAACTGGGAAGATCAATTTTTAAACCAATAACTGTCAGCTTTAGAAAAATGTACTCCAGAGATAGTTGAGGAGTTTAAAAAAAAAAAAGTCCTTTAAAACAGCAAGTGGAGAAGGTACAACCCCAAATATGAGGATGCATTTTCAATATTTTGTAAAAAAGAAATATACCTCCCAAGCCCTCCATATCTGCCTATAACTAAGGTATTATACATAGTTGGATCTCAGCTTTCCTTAAACCTTAGATCATATTATTGTCTGTCATACAGCTGAACAATACCTGAAACTAATGCCACCAGTGGATCAGTGTCTGGCCAGTTCTGTCAGCAGTCTTGAGGATGTTACAATGACCAGGGACTACTGATGTACCCCTGTGTATTTTATCCTGTTGCTCACTGCTTGTGTGGGATGTTACCAGCAATGCTGCAGCTTGTGCCCTCATCTCTAAAAGGATCACAGGATGTCAGGGGTTGGAAAGGACCCAAAGACATCATCAAGTCCAACCCCCCCGCCAGAGCAGGACCATACAATTTAGGTCAGGTGAGAGGAACTCATCCAGATGGGCCTTGAAAGTCTCCAGAGAAGGAGACTCCACAACCTTTCTGGGGAACCTGTTCCAGTGCTCTGTGACCCTTACAGCAAAGAAGTTCCCTCTTGTGTTGAGGTGGAACCTCCTGTGCTGCAGCTTACATCCATTGCTCCTTGTCCTATCACAGGGAGCAAGTGAGCAGAGCCTGTCCCCTCCCGCCTGACACCCAGCCCTCAGGTATTTATAAACATTTATTAAATCCCCTCTAAGTCTTCTCTTTTCCAGACTGAAGAGCCCCAGGTCCCTCAGCCTCTCCTCATCAGGCAGTGCTCCAGTCCCCTAATAGGAAAGGAAAGGATTGCAGCGGATCTAATGTTGTAAAGATGAATCTTTATTCAAGAAGGATGTATATTAATGCTGATCTGCTTTCCCTCATGCTTACAGAGGAAAATTACACTTTTGTGACCTATAGTCCAAAATGGCAGACACGTGGGCAAGAGAGCATAGAGATGCTAAATTGCCAGTTTCTCTAGCTGTGTAGGCATAATGAATCTTTGTCTGATTCCCAAGTAAGCTATACAAAGATATGTCCTGGAGACCTCTGTGAGGTTTATGTTCTAGGGACCTCTGGGAAGTATATATCTACGAAAGACACCACATAAACTGCAGTAATGGAAGTACAGCTGTTAGTTCTGGAAGTACAACTGTTAGTTCCTGTACTATGCCTCACAACTTTGTGGCCTCAAAAAGTATGGCAAACAATGAAAACTTTGATGCAAACATCTATAATAGTTGGAAAAGCTGGATCTCCCCTAGGTGAACACAGGATTAGAATGGATATAGTATTTGGACAGGAGGTGTATTTTCCCATGTTAAATGGATCTAAGTGCTGATATGAATGCCTGTAAGTAAGAGAGCAGGGTGTGCTCAATAATTACCACTCATCAGTCATCTGCAATCTTGGTATTTTTATCAAGATTCAAAAATTAAAAGAAATAGTGAAGAAAGAGACTATGAGATGTTTCATTTCTAAAGTCAGAAAATGTTGGAGTTAGGGTAGTTAAGGCTTTGTGACGGAAAGCTTGGCTTTGGATTTCTCACCACAAGTGGACATAGTTTTCTGAAAGTTGTCACTGAAGTCCATGCCTCAGATGTCATTTCTTCATGGAGTTAAATCATTCTTGGTTCTTAAATACAGCTGATAATTAAATGAAGAGAAGATGCCTAGAAAGACATCTTCCCCATCTTCAGAGGTGTCTTTGCCACTTAGTTAATGCATGATGCTGTTCCAGTGCAGTATGACAGTTCTGTCCATATGTGGGCATATGGGGGTTTAGTATGTGCATGCATAGTTGATAAGTATTCAAGTAACTGTGTTTATAAAAACATATGCAGACACAGATAGATGATCATTTAGAAGTAGTCTTGATAAAACTTTAATATGCAATGCAATTCCCATGAGTAGCAAAACATATTACAGTGGTATTTTTATACTATGTACTGTTAGAGTATGAATATTTGCTAGTAATTCTTCTCAACACTGGGAGTAAAATGCTGTGCATTTCTTAGGAATGTACTGTAGAAATAAGAAGAAAATTGGAGGGCTGCTGGGCATGTGGAATATTATTTTGGAATAAAAACTTCATTAGCTGTAATATGTGATGTCTCTCTTTTGTGTGATCAGTTTGGTAACTCTTGAACTCAGGCTTTCAATGTTAAAAAGAGTGTTGGATGCAGACTTGCTTTGCTTTTCTTGCTTGAAGTTCAAATAAATAGTTTCATCTTGCATGATTATGCTGTTGCATGCTATTTACTCCTCTTGAGTGTATCAGTCATTTCCAGATTGGCTTATGTGAGTACATTGAAGAGCTTGGGCATTTTATGTCAGTCAACAATTAGATTTGTTACCAGGGTACCTCTCTGCACTCCTGTAAGTGACTATTGTACTGGTACTCTGATAGCAAGACATCTGGGAAGCCTGGTACAGGCATATGTAAAGGACAAGGACTGACAAAGGAGCAACTTAGGCACTTTTCTCCTCAGAGCATCATACAGTACTATAATTGTAGCAGTAGTGTTCTTTTCATAGGCTGCTTGTTATGGTGATTCCAGGTGTATACTGGATTTTACTAAAGGTTTCTCTATTTTTTTAGGTAAAAAGTTCTTTTGAATGTGTCATGGCAAAGGCCTTGGAGCACTTTATGCTGTGATTAAAGCCTCTCACAAAACACAGCCCTCTCCACTCACCTGGTCTTAACAATCCATAGGTTAGATCAGGCATTGAAAGTTACATGTAAATACTATTTATTGCCTCTTTGCTGGTGCTTCTTTGATAGCTCCTTATGTGTTAGTTTTTCACTTGATAGTTTGGAAATTTTTCATCGTGATCTTTGCCTACACAAATATTTTCCCTTCTGTAATGTCTTGATTCCCACATGAATATCTTCCCTTCTGTAATGTCTCCTTTGATTCCCACGAGTGCAGTCATTTTACTCCAGTCATTTCTACCACCGTCAATCCACATGAAGCCATTGTAAAGCAGAATGACATCCCACTTGCATCCTTCCTTTCTGCTGTTGTAAATGTATGTCATTATTTTTAGGATGTTTCTACGCATTTATCACCATTCTGTTGCCATTACATGAATTTTAGATTCAGGCTGGCTGAATGTTGCACAAGGCAGGACAGAGCAGTTCTTCATGTGGTATTTCACTGATCAATAGCCCTTTTCTATTTACAGTCCATCTTTCCTGAATGTGGTTGAGTGGAGCAGTGCACTATTTTTCAGAGAGGGTCTTTGCAGTGCTGTAGTAGCATCTCTCAGTTGGTCAGTACTTTGCCTAGTATAATCATGTTATTAACTTTAAGTCAATTGATGAGCACCTTGGAGCTTGCAGCAGAAACTCTTATTTTTAGCATGCGTATAAACCGCATTATTCAGCATGTTGAACTGTTAACAGATATCCTGTTGGGAGTTTTTTACACACCACCCAACCAGGATGAGGAGGCTGATGAGGCATTCTACAGGTAATGGCAGAAATCTCCAAATCACCAGGCCTTATTCTCATGGGGCACTTTAATTTACCAGATGTCTGCTGGATAGACAACGCAGCAGAGAAGAAACAATCCAAGAGGTTCCTGGAGTGTATGAAGGATAACTTCCCAACAGCTGGTAAATGAGACTACCAGGGGAAGTGCCTAGCTAGACCTACTGTTTACAAACAGTGAAGGTGATGTAGTGGTTGGAAGCCATCTTAAAATGATAGAATTCTTGATTCTTGATGAAGTCAGGGTGGGGAGCATCAGTGAAACCACTACCATGGACTTCTGGAGGGTATACTTTGGAGTGTTCAGTACACTCGTTAACAGTGTCCCTTGGAAGACAGTCCTGAAGGGCAAAGAGATCCAGGAAGGCAGCATTCTTCCAGGGAGACTTTCCTTGCAATTTAGTAAATAAGTGATTTAGATTGAAAGTTATTGCATTTATTTAACAAATTTGCTTTTTAGCCTCCTTCGTTACTTGAGCAGCAGCTCTGTGTATGGCTCTGTCAAACGTACAAATTAAAATCCAGTGCTTGCAGTGATTAAAGTATTTAACATAAGAGAAGACACCAGGAAGCCATGGCCAGAAGTTGATTTCAAACGTCATGTATCATTTCTGCTCATGTGTATGTGTACAGCTCTCTGCCTCACCCATGTGCATTCAGGGAAGGAAAGATGAAAAGGTCCAGTGTCTGAGAATGGATATGATCTTTGTTCATCTTGCTGAGTTGATGAAGTGTTGTTGATTGAATGTAAGTATGCCTTAACTCTTCCACAGTATTTACATCAAAGAGAACATTATTATAGAGAAGACAGACATTTGTTGGAACCATGGAAGTAATACTGGCTATGCAGTACTATGTGGAGGTGGTGTATAATGGTGTCTGGATATATTTGCTCATCTAAATGAGCTGAGCATTTCCTTTCATGCAGCTTTGATTTACCTCGATTGCTACAGGTACTTATTCTTCCTGGGATTTGGGGAACCATATTCCCATTATGTATTCATCTTCCCTTCACATATTGTCTGCCACTTTCAGTCAGTGCTGTCAGATAAGTATATGTAATAAAGATCTTTTACATCAGAGCTGGTTACTTGGTGGTGTTCAGGGCCTCAGGAGGAGCGATGAGTGATGAGTTCTGCATTTAAGTACTGCTTCTTTTTTATGTTAAGTATTGACTGCTTCAGCATTATTAATGTTTATGAGAATGATTGGATGATAATGCACAGTTCCAATTTCTTTGTTTTAGAATTGTTTTACGAGCATCAATTTTCCTTTTATCTTTTTGTCTCAACAGAGCCTTAGTAGTCCATTAACTGCTTGTGTTAGATTCCCTCGCTCAGGGAGTTTGTAGATTGCTGTTTCACATGCACTAAGATGCTCCATTTGCTACACACCACTTAGCATGGGTCATCTTAGCAAAAACATTTCTTGGCCCACTTCTTCTCTTGGTTGCACTTTAAACTGAAGTCACAGTAAACCAGTTTAAATCTCAGTGTAGTGCTGGCATATCTCTCAAGGTAGACAGAGCTTTTGTGCTTTGGGAAAATAACGTAGAAAAACATTTGGGAAGCAAAATTTGTAAATCAAAATGTGGAGGCATGTGTGAGCCTCTTGTGCTCCTTTTGCTTTAAATCAGTGCAAGATCAGTTAAAAATGATCCTAGTCAAATGATCATAGTCATTTACTGATATTTTCTTTCCTGTGTTCTGCAGACTATACAAAACTTTCTGAAGTACTTCATCATTGGAAGAGTGCAATTTATTGGTCATTGTTATTTAGATTGCAGTACCTTCTGAAGAGTACTAGATACTTACAAAGATGCAGGACTGCATGATTTTCAGAGGCAAAGTCAAACACAAAATCATGTACTAACAGAGTTGTGTGTCTGCTCTTCTAATGAGAAGCAGAATTATCCCCTCTGTCTTCACTTTTGTGTTCCCTTTTCTCATTTCAGTGAGGGATTTCCTATTAAAATTCTCACCTATTTACTTAGATTTTGTATGTTTGTGTCTTGTGAGGTGAAGTATGTTTCCCTTCAGTAGAGCATCTCCAGTATTTCCCTTTTCCTCCCCTTGCCAATTCACTGCTACAGTCTTGTCCTTCTGACATACCTAATGGGGTTTGTCAAGTCCTTGGTGTAACCGTGTTTTATTTCCATGAGTAATGAGATAGAGTGGTAGGGCATCTTGTCCTGCCCTAAAGGAGACATGCCAAGCCAAACATGAAATGGAAAGCTGGATGTTATATCCCATAAGTTTGTCAAGTGTGTGATCTATTTTTTAGAGAACCCAAGTCCGTACACTGAAATATTTTACCACTTGTGAACTTTAGCTTCTGTTAATATGATTGAAGCAAGTGGAAATGGAAATTGTCAGGGCAATTTAACAAAGAGAGCCTGTAAAACTCATTACATCCCAGGTAGTAAAATCACTTTCGAAGGCACATTCTTCAAACTTGAGCTTTATTCAGTAAACTGCATTGGTGCCTGACCTTTTAAGAGCTTTCTCTTCCCTGGGAGGGAGGAGGGGGAAGGGCCCCATTGTTTAGAGCTACCTATCTTAAATTATAAACAGCAGCCAGGTTTGACTCTGTGCTTTAGATCAGATGGGATGACAGAGTGTGCAACCGCTCCAAACAGACAGCTAAATGGCCAGCTATTTAGATAAGTTTGATGTGTATTTCATGTAATTGTATGCTCTATAAAACAGTAAAAAAAGTCCATGTTGTGTGCTGGCTGTATTTGAGTATGAATTAAATCAAAGTACCAATCACAAGTTTGCAATTCAGCTTCATGCTTTTAAAACCTGGTGGTTTTAAGGTTTAGATTGATGTGCAAGGGTTAAAGATACTTTTTGAGAAAATAACTCCTGTGAAGTTTTTATCTAATTTGCTTATCAAGTTAAATTGACATGTGGAGAAGTCTTGAGGACCGTGGCTGGGTTTCACCTGCACTGCACTAAAATTGTGCCCCTAAGCGTGCCTCTCTCTGCACTGTCTTTATCCTGGTGTGTATGACAGCAAATGTAAGCACTTTTCTTTTGTTCTGTTTGTAAATCTTTTACTTTTCCAGTCATACATCACAAAATTTGAATTGTAGAATACGTGGAAAGTAAATGTGTCTTGGGCTGTGTCTCGACCAGTTAATTATTTCTGTGCTTTTCCTTCTCTCATCATCTAAACAATTACAAGCTGTAAGGATTGCATTTTCTTGTAGCTGTCCTCTGCCTGGTTTATTGGCACAAGTCAGGTTGCTCATTAGTGAGCACACACACTCAGGGTTTAGTCCAGCAATCTTTGAAGTAAATGGAAAGCCTCCCACGTATTTATTGGGTGTCAGATGGAACATTTAGTGCACTTTGTGGCATTACAAGATTTTGTCCAATTACATGATAAGGCTTTTGCCTTATCTATGCAGTTTGTGAGATAGTATTACTTATGGGAAGTATGTTAGAGCTGATTGTGGGGAAACTGAAGAGAGAGCATTTGCCTGCTCTGCAGTTTTCATGTTGTTTTGTGTATTTTTTTGCCTTTGGTGCTATGCATTCTTTATTTCTCCTGGATCTGTCACCACCTTATCTAGAGGTTTCCTGAATGTGTTTGATGGAAAGTTCACCAAAAAATGTAAGTGAAAATAAAAGAAGATTAAGAACGGATTAAAAGTGAGAAATGGAAACAAGAAAATAAAACTTTTGAAGAAAAGAGCCAATACAAAAAACCCTAGCAGCAACAACAAAAAATCCCACCCTAACAACAACAAAAGCCCCCACCCCAACAACAACAACAAAAGCCCCCACCCCAACAACAACAACAAAAAACCCACCCCAACAACAACAAAAATCCCCATCCCAATAACAAAAAGCCCATAGGTTGGTTTGTTTGTTTGTTTGTTTATTTACTGTAGACAGAAGAATTTTGAAATGCATAAATTGTACCAAGTGCTTCATGCAAAGAGAAGAGTCAGGTCCTTAGATGACAGATAAAAAGCTATGTAAATTCACAGCAGTCCCAGCAAGATTTCTCCTTGTGTAGGTAATCCACAAATTCTTTGCCAATGTAAAGAACTGATGGGTGATGGTTATATTTACAGGTGCTTGAACTCTGCAGTAGAGAGTTTTTTTCCACAGAGAAGTACTGATCTTTGTGTAGAAATTGTTTCACATCAAGTGGAAGCTGGTGATAACCCAGAGCCTGAGATGATTCCTCTTTGAAAATTTGGCCTTTTCCCATCCAGAAAAGAAATACTCCCTGCTTTGAGCTTTTGACCAGGTGAGAGTTATTACATTACTCTTGCACATCTGCAGCATTTCCTCTTCCCTGTTTGAATTCTGTTTTCCAGTGTGTGGCTGAGCCTTAGATTTATAGCATAGAATAGAGAGCAATTATAAAAGAAACAATCTTTCTGAAGATGCTAGGATGTAGATGATCCACTGCCCTGTGGAACAGGAATGCAGTGATGAACCTTTGTAGATATACATGGGGGGGGGGGGAGGGGGTGTGTGTGTTGTGATTTTCTTTCATAAATACTTTTGCAGAAAGCAGAAATATGGACAGTTGGGAATATGCAAACTCTCTGCTGTAACAATACTGCCTTAGTATCCAACTCTGGTGCCTGGATGTTATGCCCAGCATTTAAAAAAATACTTAAAATATACCACAGTGTGTTCACCACCCTTAGCCAGGTAACTTATAACTATTGTTGAGGGACAAAGCAGTTTTGAAACCATACATTTCTGAAAGAAAGATGGATATTCAGTTAGGGGAATTTATTTGGTGATGAAAGGAAGTGTTTATTTAAAGAGATGACTTGCCTTCATTTATTAGAGTTGTTTATTTCATATAGACAGAGCTTTCCAAAAGTCTTACTCTAGAACCAGCCACAAACTACCTGTGGCTTCTACAAACTTGACTCTGGAGCTCCTAAAAATAATAATGACTTGGCTTACATTAGTCAGTTTTAACCATTGATATTTGTCCTGTCATTTCTAAAATGGCAGATTTAAAGGCTAATTATTTAATCTTTGAAGAAAACCCAGTTAGCACTGTGTAAATACTCATTTAGGTCCTACATGCCACATGAATGGTGAGGAGGAGAATGGATAAAGAAGAAGAAAAGATTGTGTTTTGGAAACAGCACTGTGGTTGAATATTAGATCTCATTATTTATGTACTTTGTTGCTATTTTCTGAGCTTTTACAATCCTATGGTTGTATTTTAGTTTCTTGGAGGTTTTTTTTGTGTCCATTTGCATTATTTTACACATAGTGTCTTCAGTATCATCTTCTGCTTTATTGTCAGTAGCAACTGACTTATGAGTCATTTACAAGACATGTCCGAATAGGCTTAGTAAGAAAAGACTTCCATCTTTTTAACAGATTCTGTGAGAAACTGAAGCTCAAGCCTTAGTTCAGCAAAATATTTTAAAATATGCTGCAATTATAGTGTTGGAATTGATCATATTTTTGTTCAAGAGAAGCTGAACTTATCTGTGTATTTAAAATGAATTATGTGAACTGCTTACAAGCTTTTATCTCTGTAGATCTTCTAACTGCTGCTTCCTGATTTTCAGTCTACTCAGAGCATGGGACAGGATGAGTTCCTAGGAATATCCCTACAAAATTGCCTTATAAACACAGTCCCCTTGTTAATGAAAAAGATTGAAGATGCTGACCTTGAAGCATGGAGTGCACTGCATATGAGGTTTCCAATAACTGAGTTGCAGTTTTGGATGGTGACTTCTAGGTGTCATGAAGTGCAAGCAAGAGCTAGGCATGGCTTTGTGTGTTTACACTGATTGTGGTTCCTTTACAACTTGTATGAGAGAAAATAACAGACTGTATTTGGAATACTACTATCTGGAATAATAGGAATACACATTAGGAAAAGGGTGAGGAAATCACATTGACCTAAGGTATCTACTACTCAGCATAAAGTAAAACAGCATAAATCAGAATTCTTGGGAAAATTTTCCCAGGTAGATGGTAGGAATGTGTCAAGGCATAACACTCAGACTTGCTTGCCTGTCTTCAAGTGGCATGACTGTGTGTATTGGAAAGCATATGCAGGTGTTTGGTACAAACACCATTTTGCTGGTAATCTGAGCCTATCAGTAGCAAACTGAAATTATGCATAGATTAATTATGGAAATAAGTCAAAACAAGGAGAACATCTACAGTGACTCCTTGACATTATTTCCCTTCAGGTTTCACACACACAAAAAGATGTTAGCATGAAGCATGAGCCCTTGTTAAGCTATTTAGTTATATTATCAAATCTTTCTCATTTTTGTTAGTCACTGTGTGTTTTTCTTTTGCCCTAATGCTTATGCTTTCAAGTCATGGAATAACATTGGAGCATGAATAATTGCTAGCCATTCTCACTAATTTTAGTGTGATTTGAGAGCTTTCAGTTCTTTGCAAGACACTGTGTCAAATGAAAATGTCTGTTCTCTGTACATGGGAGCTGCATTTGATAGAAGCAAACATTATTGAACACATTATGTATCATTCTATTAATATAAATCTGTTACCTGCACCACACTTCCTATTTTGAATAACTAATTTAATTTTTTTCCCCAATATTACTATTTTTTTTTTAATTAGGTAAAAACCCTAGCAGCAAACATATCACATTGAGAAAATATAACAACTGTGTGCATTATTGTAGGTCTCTGTCTTGGTTTCATGCATTAAAATTGTGTACATTTTAAGCTACACAAAGATGAAGATTTCAGCACAGAGAAAGGACATTCAGGAAGCCTTGCAGTAACACCTAGAAATCATTCTGCTTCTTTCTAGGGACTTGGAGAAAAGAAAATGTCTTTTGCCTCATTTCAGGCCTTGTCATACTGCTGGCTTAAAACATTCAGCCTGTAGTTTTCCAGGGAAAATTTCCAAACTGGTAACTGTGTCATATTTTCACTCAAAACACTGTTTGTTTTCTGTAAACAAAGAGCAGCTTTTCTATAGGTAGTTGAAAGTACAAAGGGGTGTCTTGGCAAATCATTAATCTTGCTTATAATTGCTAGGCAGCATTGTAGTTCTTTTCACAGAACATGAAAATAAATCAGAAGAGAGTGAGTCAAACATCTCATGTTTCCTGTGACCAGGAGGGAGAAAAATGCTGATTGTCAGGGTCAAGGACCCCATTTGATACTTGCATTAATGTATAATACTTGATGCATTACTCAGTAGTGGAGAAGGGAAGGGCAGGATGTAGGGGCGGGAAGAGAACTAACCTGGGGTTTTGTACTTCATTAGGAAGCTAGAACACAGGCTTAACTCATCCCCAGCTTCCATAGGTTAAATGATTATGGCTTTATCTCTGTTCATCAATAATGATACCAGTGCCCTTGTTTCACTCCTGCTTTGTTTCTTGTGAGAGTGTGGATACAGACACACAGCTGTCGATCAGAAACTGGCCCTGGGCCTCGTGCTCCTGCTACAGAGTGGATATCAACACTGGGGGCTGATGGGGTGAGGAGCATGAGGAGTGAAGCTCTGCTCCAGTTCAGGTGATTGATGTCTCTCCTCCTCTTTGAGGATGTTCATCTTAGTTATTGTCTCAGGGGCATAACTGTATCACCAAGATGCAGCTCATGGAGCACTGTCTTCTCGTTCCTCCCTGTGTCTGGAAGCCTAGCTGCAATTTTATTCATTCAGAGGGAGTGTCTTGAGTTTTCCCATTGTGACAGCATTCAGGCAGGGAAGGATGATGATGCCACCCTTATTGCCTTGCTTATTCAGGTACAGACTGCTTGTTCATGGGATCAGAGCAGGTATGGAGTGACCACTGGGAACCCACTGTGGATTTCCCACACCGTGGTGCCCTACAAGGATCATGCAGGTGAAAGGCTGAAATTTTGTGTTCCTCTGTCCTCCCTTGTTGTACCCCTGGAGTTTGTTCCTAACTTTTCACAACATAAGGCTCTTAATTAGCAGTTTTCTGAGGGCTCTGAATCTGCTTCTGCTGGTCATGAAGAGCTCTTCAGGCAAGTCAAGTGTAGGGTATTCTGTTTTGTGTTACAACACCGCTTGTCAGCTCAGGGATTTCACACACTGTTATGGCAGATACTTTTCTTTGTATGTATTCCAGGACTATTACTCTTACAAAGAACTTTAAATGTATTAAAACAAACAAACAAAACCCCAAGACAACAACAACAACAGCAACAAAAGGCAAAATTGTCATCCAGAAAAGCTTGCACAGTGCTGGTGTTTGTGTATAAGATATGTACAGCATGCAGCTATTTGGTGCTAGCAGCTTTTAATATTGAAGCATTCAGCATGCCTGCTTCCTTTGAATGTTCCTGTGTAGTACAGAAAACTGACTGCATGAAGAGGAGTGTAAAGATAGTGTTCATTGACAGAGGATGATGTTGATAGAAATATAGAATCATAGAATTGTTAGGGTTGGAAGACACCTCAAGGATCATCTAGTTCCACCCCATGGGCAGGGACACCTCACACTACAGCAGGTTGCTCAGAGCCACATCCAACCTGGCTGCAAAAACCTCCAGGGATGAGGCTTCCACCGCCTCCTTGGGCAACGTGTTCCAGCATCTCACCACCCTCATGGTGAAGAACTTCTTCCTAACATCCAATCTCAATCTACCCATTTCTATTTTTGTTCCATTCCCCCTAGTCCTATCATTACGTGACACCCTAAAAAGTCCCTCCCCAGCTTTCTTGTAAGCCCCCTTCAGATACTGGAAGGCCACAAGAGCGTCTTCTTAGAGCCTTCTCTTCTCCAGACTGAATAGTTCCAACTCTCTCAGTCTGTCCTCATAGGAGAGGTGCTCCAGCCCTCTGATCATCCTCATGGCTCTTCTCTGGACACGCTCCAGCACCTCCAGATCCTTCCTGTAATAGGGGCTCCAGAACTGGTTGCAGTACTCCAGGTGGGGTCTCACCAGAGCAGAGGAACATGAACATGGGATGGAAGGAAATCAGAGCTTGGAAAATACTGTTTGCATATGGCTCACACCACTGGTGCTTCTTCTGTTCATTGTAGTTCTTGAATTCTCTTTCCCATTTTATTCTGTTTAGTTCTTTGGTTAGTTTTCAAGTTAAAGTATGTGAGAAAGGACAAGATGGTTATAGAATCAGATTTGGTGGCAGAGTGAGCAAATGTTTTTATAACATGAGCATTTTTTAGGTTCTAGTTATTTGATCTCAGTCGTTTCTTCCTATTTAATTCCTGTTTCTCATGGGCTGAGATCAAGCTACTTCTAAACCGTCCTCTGAACCATCTCTCTGATGAGTTAGATGAAGTGTTCATCTTGCATCTCACACTGTGAAGCAAATGCTTTTATCCTTTCATCATTCTTCTTGTTTTTCCTCTGCAACCACTCTGTTTTTCCAAGTCCTTCTTAGTGTGGAAGCAAAAACCTGGACCTTACTGTTCCTGTGTTCTGAACACTAGAGCCAAAGGCAGAGACAGCATTGTACTTACCCATCCTGTATCTCCCTTCATCATGTTAGCCTCTTGGAGCAGCACTACACAAGGAATTCATGTTAATCTTGTTGTTTAGTCTGACCTCAAGGCTGTCAGAGGCACAGCTCAGGGTCAAGCTAACCACCTAAAAAATGCTCTTTATTCCTTATTCCTAGATGAAAGCATGTGTGCTTTTTTAATAGCATATTGTTTCATTATGTTGGTGGACAAGAGAGCACACTGATGTCAACTTTTACATCAGTTTGATGTGGAGCTCTAGGGAGAATAATTTCCATTTCCACTGAAACCAAAGAGCAACAGTATATCTGGAGAAAAAGACTTTGAGGTGCAGGTGAAATGGAAAAAGGATCATGTGTAGGTTTGGTTTTATGGTGGAGATCTTTTTTTTTTTTTTTTTTTAAGGCCATTAATTCTAATAGCATAACTTGGAATATTAATTTCAAAAGTCAGAGTTTTGGCATTATTTAAGGTGATTGTTTTGTGTTTTCTTGTTTATATAACAGACCTCATGTAACTGAATATAGAGCGGGGGAAGAAAATCCTTTGATCCTTCAGAAAATGTTTTTATGTAAGTAGCCTTCTGATGGTGAGCTCTGGAAGTCTGGACAGATCACTGTCCATCTGTTTTTACAACTTTCTGTGATCACTATCCAGCAAATGCTGTTTAATCTACAGAGAATAAACACTTCCAGAGTTGACAATGTGCTTCCCAGGTGCCAGGCTGTTTGCTGAAATATGGGAAAATATTCATCCAGAAAAAACAAATATCCACAGAGACTTTAGGGTCAAGTCCCATCCCTTCTTTTTTATTCCCCCTTTTCCTTTTTTTTTTCTTTCCTTTTTTCTTTTTATAATTTTTTTCAGAAAACAGAGACTCTTTTGGAAAGAAATATAAAGGTATTGGTAACCTCTCTTGTCCTGGATGGGTGAGTGCAGAAAGAAGGAGAGAGGGAGAGATGCCAGCTACTTTTTAGAGTCAATAGCTCCTTTTTTTTTAAGATTAAAGGAGAGCAAAGGAAACATGTAAAAGTGTATGCAGAAGGCTAATGAAACAAATTCCCATAACTATGTTTCCCTTTTGACCACTGTTGATTTATGGAAGAGGGATTGGAGGCCCAGCACTGTTGCATGAAGGTGAGCTGCTGATGTCTGGACGTCGTGGCAATGAGGCTTAGTAAATTTGCTGTAACCTAACATCCCCTCCAAAAAGTCATGCAGCTAGCAGATAGCTAACCCTCATTACTGTTCATCCCTAACACTGTGCAAGTCTAGGCTTCATTCAGATTAGGAATTCTGGTTTTCTCACCTCAGGATAAACCTGCAGGGCTTAGGCTCCCTGGTAGGGGATGTGAGTGTTACAGGTACTTCTATGTTAGGGTAACAAAAAGGCATCTGCCACCGTTGCTGCTGCTGCTGCTGCCCTAACTACTATGTTGCTAGCTTTGTATCTCACTCAGCTGTATGTTTTGTGTGCCTTTGTGAGTATTTATGTTACCCTTCAAAGGATTTTCCTTCGTGGAAATCCAAAGGGCATAGCAGAACAGATTCACTTAACTTCCTGTGGTGTAATATCCTGCTTCAAATACTCTGTGCTTCTGGAATACCCCAAATAGTCAGGATTCTTTTCTTATCTTTCTTAACAGTTCTTCACTCTGAAGTATACAGGACTCTCTATTCCTGAAGTGTTTACTCACCAAACAGTTCAGGGGACCTCAGCCCCAGGATGTTTTTAAGATTTTTTTTTTCTTTTTCTCTTTAAGTAAGTGGTTAGTAAGTGGGTAATAAGTGTATAATCCTACTTTCGGGGACAAACCAAAGTCCTTGACATACTTCCATCAAGTGCATCACCTGTTTGTGGGAGGGTTTCTGAAGGGGTAATGAGAGAGGGAATCATAGCATCACTTATGTTAGAACAGACCTTCAAGATCACTGAGTCCAACCACTGACTTAGTACACTCAAGTCTGCCACTAAGCCACATCTGTGATTTGACTTCTTGACTGCTTCTTCATGAGCTTTTTGGAAGGAGTCTGAGAGGACTCTACTCTTGGTCGATTCCCAAGTACATAAGAATAAATCTTGTCCAAATAGATGCCTTTCACTTGCTGCAGCATTTTCAAAAGCATGTTTCCTCCAAGCTGGGATTAATTCTGTATTTTTTCATCCCATATTTAAGGCTTGGCAGCTTTAAAATGTAAGTAAACATTTCCTATCTTCGCCTCTAATCCAAAAATGCTACGTATCATCTAAGCTGCTCAAATTCCTCAGTATAGTGAAGAAACCACATACACCCCCCAACTGCCCTTCTTTTATGGCTGGACAAGACCAACAGCACTGCTTGGCAGCAGTATCCATCATTGCCAGCTGCAACTAGGTTCATGAAGTTATTTTGCCATTACAGGTCAGTAATATTGGCAGGATCACATTGCAAGGGTGTTATTTGATGACAGCTGCATCTTAGAAAATTACTTTTAGAGTGGACTGCAGAGTTAGCTCAGGGCTGAAGGCTCTTATGTATCTGAAAGACTGTATAAACTAGCAACAGCCAACAGATGTGAAAGCTAGGAAAACACCATCCCCTGAATGTGGCTGAGCCAAGTTCAGAGTCAGCACACTATTCTAGACAAGAAAGGTCATACCCATTCCTTGCTGCCTAAACTTCAAAAAACCTGAGATTACTGTGTTTTAGATTTTCTTAGCTAATCAAAGTGGGAGACATAGCTACTATTTGTTTATCATGCTTTAGGCTACTTAGAGCTGCATCAACTGTTTCCATTTTGCTAATTATCTGTAGTAAGGAGTGATGATGAAAGCTAAAAAATAATTCCTGCTGTCAATTTGTTACCCATATATATGTTTCTAACCTGTCATGATTTCCTGTTAGTTTCTTTGTTCACTACCATGAGGTTTAAAAACAGTAGTGGACAAAGAAAATTTGTGAATTACCTTACTTCAAAACAGCTCTTTGACATTTAACTATGAGGTCAAACTCAGAAGACACTGGTTTTGACACCAGGTGCTTTATCATCTCCCAAGCTTAAGTCCTGTTTCTTCTTTGAAAGCTGGGAGATGCCTGCTGAGAGCCAGTTTATATCAGGTTCACCTCACCAGCAAGAGATGCTCTGAGCAAAGGTCTTTTGAAGGGAGGCTGATGAAACACTGTTTTATTTGCTTCTCAGTAACTGATAGTACTCTGAGGCACAACATCCTTACAGAACCTCATTAGTTTCATGTAAGGGTAAGGGAAAGAATAGGGGTAACTACTTTGTCTTGTCAGTACATACTATTTAGATTTAATACCTAAATACATATGTATATGTGTGTGTTCATATATATATATATATATATATATATACACACAGGGCTCTAGATAAGAGAGGAAGAGAGAACTATGACTGATTAACTATTTTTTTTTCTTTACTAAATAATTCAAAATGGTAAAATGCTTGCCAGGGTTCATGTCTCTGGTATAGGATATGTTGCCTCAAAAATACTCTGTAGCATGGTAAGTAGTATTGATTAGAGAAACTATATCTGTATCTGCTACTTGGGATTTTCATCCTTTTCTCTGAGCTGCAGGGATCAGGATGACACAGTGGATTCTAACAGCCCCCAAGGTTAAGAGGCAGCATAGTCTACTGGAGTAAAACTTGGGATAATGTGAATACTATTCCATGCTCTGTTGCTGACCTGCTGTGTGACACTGGTCAGCTCATATCTTCCCACCATCTTTATTACTCCCTCTAGGTTTTTGGTTTTTTTTTTTTCAGCTTGATACTTTCTGCATTTGGACACTTTGCATTTTGTCTGTGCAGAATGATGCACAAAGCAGCACTTTCTTCACTTCAATTACTGTAGCATAAATATTAGTGAAGAGAGAGAAGCACATCTCCCTAGCTGTTACTCAGTGCTGTTTCCATTGTGCTCTAGGAGATGCTGTGGCTAGGTTGCCATGAAATTTGGAAATGGATAGAGAGAAAAAGAAAAAAGGCTTTTCTCAAAGTGATTGCCCTCTTCCCTCAGCATAATCTAGATCCTGCTGTTGGGAAACTGGACGTTAGCTTCCTGTGTGTGATTCAGCTGGTGGCTCTGCTTGCAATACACCTGCTTAAGTGCTTTTTGATGGGTTGCAGCCTGAACAAATTGTGAATTCCTTATCCTTTCCATATCTGCATTACTGTGTGCTTCAGAGCTGCAGCAAGGCGTTTTAGCATCCAGGATAACACCTTGTACTTGGCAGCTCTCCTGCTCCCTCCATGTGGTCTCCAGAGTGTCAGCACCTGGGATGAGGGAAGCTCTTGAGGAAGCAAGTACCAGCCACAGGGCAAGCTGCTGCAGCCCACCTGCATGGCAGCCTGGCTCTCAGCCCTGGTGCTGTTGCTGCTGCACCATTCTCTCTTCTGTCTTCATTTGGAGATAAATATGAATGGTCAGGGAGGGCACCTCTTTTGCCATCTAAAAGTACTACTTTTGCTCCCTGTGTGAAAAGGTTTGGGCAGTGGCCAGAAACAGGTGTCTAGGATACTCCTGCTGTCCAGGGTGGATAATTCTTCTGTCCCTGGTTGTGTCTTCCCCTTAGAGGTTTCCCTGCCCCAAGCTTCAGTCAGCATCAAGATCTTGCAGTCTGCTTGTATGTGGTCCCTACTTCTGTGGAAATTTTATGTGGCACGTTCCTATTTATTTAGATTGGTCCCAAATCCACTGTTACAGTTGATGCATTGATAAAGCAGCACTGTAACTCCTGTAGTTTTGACAGTAAGCCCTTGTAGGTATTTTTACCTCCAGGAAAGCCTTTGAGACGATTGAAATGTAATTAAAAAGCAAAGACCAGATGTTTCTTCCCAGGTTTTGTTTTTAAGATCACAAATGTCCTTTCTAAAGGGAGGAGAGTTAAGAGAAACAAGAGGAAATATCTACTGCTCTACTTCAACAAGGGATTATCCTAAAGAATATAAAAAAGAATTCCAGATTTTGCTCTTTTTTTTTTTTTGTTGTTGTTGTTATCATTTTTTCTTTTTACCCTCACTGAAGTTTGTAAGCAGCTTGAAATGATAATAAAATGAAGTGGACTTTCTGTTGCATTGTGCAAAGCCAGCAGATGTGTTTTTCCCCAGCGCACCTGCTTTATTGCTCAGCCTTTCCAGAAAGAAAAGAAAACAAAATGAAACAACAAAAAAAAAACCCACCATCAGATTATTTTTTTTTTCTGGAACAGAGCTTTACTAGGTTGTTGGTGGTTTTTTTTTTTTTTTTCTTTTTTTTTTTTTTTTTTTTTTTTTTTGGTTGGTTGGTTGGGTTTTTTTGGTCTGTAATTTACCACAACGAAAATGTTTTCTTGGATATACTTTTGAAAATCTTTCATTCCATTCTATGAAGGCAAACAAAGGTTTGAAGGAGTTGAGGGAGGGAATGCACATAGATCAAAAGCAAAAGAGAATGTTTGAATATGTGCAAAGCCTTTATAGCAGAACTGCCAGGAAACACACAACATTAATGTAATTATGGTGTGGAAATGGGAAATTAGACAAGATATGCTTCTGCCACCTTTAAACAAGCCACTTCCTAAACAGACAGAAGGATGACCCAGATAGGTTGAGGTCTCTTCCAAGTATTTAATTTTATTCTGTGATCTGTGGTTTATGTTATTCTTGTGCAGTCTTTGACATGAAAAGCCCTGACAAAAAGAGGTTTTGCTTTTCCAGGGAGTTGTGGTGATGCTTTGCTGTCTTGTAGGAAGCACGTATGTCAGCAAACTTATTATCTTTATAAAAGGTTAGGTACAGACGTCTTATTTATCTTACCAGGTTAAGCTGACTTCTAAAATTCAGTTTTTACTAAATGCCTACAAAGATGGACATGTCCAGGTACTCAAAGGTTAGATCATAAAGTGTAGATGGGTTTGCTGAGCAGTGCCAGAGCTGGCCAGTATCAGAGTTGTAAGCAGAGTTAAGATGCTTTTTTCCCCTCTGTCCTCCTTTCTTAAATAGACTAAAATTCTTTTGCAAGCTGTAGCTATTTATAAGAGATCTTCATCTGAGCTGTCTCTCCTTAGATTTGCTATTATGGCAGTCCCCTCGCTCCCAAAAACTCTGCTCTAATCAACCTCACTGACACCTCTATAATTAAATTGGGAGGCAGGAGGCTAAAGAAGTGGAAAAGATGAGAAAGTAACGAGAAGGCCTTCAAAACAGAGCTCAGAAATCTCTGGAGACATCCTGACAGAATCGCAGAATCACAGAATGTTAAGGTTGGCAATTATGAGTTCTCAGGATTAAAATAAAAAGGCAAAAAAAAATTAAAATCAGGCATTTGCTTTGTAGTGGTTGGCTGCTATGTGTATCCTTCTCCTGGTATTGTATATCAGTGATATAGATACCTGTGGTAGAGACTATAGTTGTAGACCTCTTTGTCATCTGGAGCTTCACTCTCCTGTCTTAGAATGTAAAATAATTTGAAATGTGCAAAACCATTCATAGATTCTTAAATGGTTTGGGTTGGAAGGGACCTTGAAGATCATCTAGTTCCAGCCCCCCTGCCTTGGGCTGGGACACCTTCCACCAGACCAGGTTGCTCAAAGCCTCATCCATCTTGGACACCTCCAGGGGAGGGTGCATCCATGACTTCCCTGCACAAGCCGTTTCAGTGTCTCACCACCCTTACTGTAAAGAATTTCTTTCTAATATGTAGTCTAAATCTACCCTCCTTAAGCTTCAGTCCATTCCTTCTCATCCTATCATTACAAGCCCTTGGAACAAGTCCCTTCCTAGCTTTCAAACAGGCCCCCTTCAGCTACTGGAAGGCTGCTATAAGGCCTCCCTGGAGCCTTCTTTTCTCCAGGCTGAACAGCCCCAAGTCTTGCAGCCTGTCCCCATAGGGGAAGTGCTCCAGCACTCTGATCATCTTTGTGGCCTTCCTCTGGACCAGGTCTAGCAGTTTTATGTCCTCTTTATTCTGGGGCACCAGAACTGGAAGCAGTACTCCAGGTGGGGTCTCACAAGAACAGAGTAGAGGGGGAGAATCACCTCCCTTGTCCTGCTGGTCACACTTTTTTTGCTAGAGCCCAGGATACAGTTGGCCTTCAGGGATGAAAATGCACATCGCCAGCTCATGTTGAGTTTTTCATCAACTGATACCCCCAGGTCCTTCTCCACGAGACTGCTCTTGAGTCATTCCTCATCCGGCCTATATTTGTGCTTGAGATTGCCCTGACCCGGGTTTTAGGACCTTGTTGAACTTCATGAGGTTGGCTGGACCCACCTCTCCAGCCTTTCCAAGTTCCCCTGGAGGATGACATCCCTTCCCTCCAGTGTGCCAACCAGAACACACAGCTTGGTGTCACTCACAAACTTGCTGAGGGTGTACCCAACCCCACTATGCACATCACTGACCAAGATGTTAAACAGGACTGGTCCCAGTAACAACCCCTGAGGGACACCACTTCTCACTGGTCTTCATTTGGTCATTGAGCTGTGGTTACAACTCTGAGTGCAACCATCCAGCCAGTTCCTTATCCAGGGAGCCTTCCACACCTCAAGTCTATGCTTTTCCTCTTTGGTGTCTAGGATGTCATGTGGGATGCTATCAAATGCTTTACACAGGTAGACAACACGAGTTACTCTTCCCTTGCCCACTGATGATAACTCTATCATAGAAAGCCACCAAGTTTGTCAGACATGAAAGGCTTCAGGAGGATCTGCTCTTGCTAGGCATAGAGATGAGAGTGACAGGCCTATGGTTTCTGGGGTCTTCATTTATTTTTCTTTTTGAAGATGGGGGGTGAGTTGCCCTTTTCCATTCAGCAGGAGCTTCACCAGATTGCCATGTCTCCAGTTCAGAACCTCCAGACTGAGCCAGTCTATGCCTCCTCCTTCCTCTCAACTCCTTTTTTCTGTTACGCCTCCATATCTCTCTCAGCTTGTTCCTTCCTTCCCAATCACTTTGAGTCCCAAACACTAAAATCAATGCTGAAAATTCTTGGTTATGATTTGGAGAAGAAATATATTGCAAGGAGTTGAAGGAAAGGAGAAAGGGTGGCCTTTGTTCAATTTCTGTCTGGTTTTGAGAAATAACCAGTCCCAGATGCTTCATGGAAAAAACTTGAGAGCATCAAAAGCCCTTCAGAGCCCCTGGTTTCACTGTATGTGACAGTGCTGGTGCATATGTGTGTTTACAGCCTGCTGGATGTGCTAGCTTGGTAGCAAGAAACCTTACAGAGTTGTAAGAACGTCACTATCTGCTTTAGTATTAATGATTTATTTGTAGGTCACTCAGAGGGAAGCTCTCTGTTCGTCTTTGTACAGAATATGGTGGGTGGTAGAAGACAAAGGGCATTGTGAGAGGGCTGGTGGGTGCTTGCCCTCCTCCAGTGCTGCTGCTGGAGCCCATGGTGGGTGTGTGTTTGCTGTGGCTTCTTGTCTCTTGCTTCCCCTGAGGCTGCAGTGTCCTGCAGAAGCTGGGACCACTGCACCTCCTTTCCTGTGTCACTGAATGGAAGAAGATAGGAGACAGGATTCTGCCTGTTTTAGGGGGGTGAGGGGAGTTTGCTTGGGTTTGTTTCTTTGTTTGTTTGGGGTTTGTTTTGCTGTTATTTTGCATTTTTTTTGGTTGTTTGGGTTTTTTGTTTGGTTTTAGTTTGTTGTCTTTTTTGGTGGTTGTTGGGTTTGTGGTTTTGTTGTTGTCTGCTTGCTTGCTTGTTTGTTTTTTCAAGAAAAGAGTGTGGGTGCATGTGTCTGAAGGATGCTGATGGGACCACCTGGCTTCCCAGCTCTGCTTCTGAGATGTTTTTAGGTGCAACTCCAGCTATTTCTACCAGTATAACCCTGTGGTCTTGTTGTCCTGGGCCAGGGATACTACTTCAGCCATCCAGGATGGGTCATGTTTATCCCTCTTGCCTAAAGTCTGCTGAAACTTCAGTTATATGGACATATGGGTTGTGACTTCCTCTCATTAGCTGAAATTTTATCTAGGTATTTAGGACAAGAGAATTTGTTCTTTAGTTTTAAAATCAGGATTTTAATAGTATGTGCCACAGGTTGACACCTGTCACTTGCTAATTTTCCCAGTGTCATTTCCATCCTGCACCCTCCTGGTTACTGCCTGTCTTGGAGCAGGGTTGTACCATTTTTCCATATCTGGATTTGAATAGCCTGAATAGAAGCATGTGTTGTTGATTATCTCAGCAGGTCTAGTTTAGATTCAGCACCTGCAGCTCTCTGTCCCCTGGGAACTCCTTAAATGTTGACCGTCATAAATGGCAAAAACCTTGATTAAACCCAACTATTATTCTCTGAGTGCCGTAACACTGAAGAGACCACAGATCTAAGAAAGAAATGCATGCACATGACTTCTATAAGTTTTGAGAGAGGGCCAAATTCCTTCGGGCTTACTGTTCCCTCTGCCATGTGTAGTCTTGAAGCGCCTTAAGATGGCTTCCTGCTTCCTCTCCTCTTCCTACCAGATTTTTTTCAACTGCCCTTCTCCCTCTTAATCTCTCAACTTCCAGTGCTTGCTTGTGCAAACTTGTGCTTGCACTGGAGATGAGACACAGGCCCCTTCTAGCTGGCCACTCTCCCCTGTGTATCTTGACATGGCTGCTTTGCACCCTGGCTTGTGTTCAGTTTAATCAGGGTAGTCAGAAGGTGCCTTTAAATCATTACTGTGATTTTACAGTTGTCACTGCCCGTGTTATGTCTGCTGTTCACAGCACTATTCCCCAGTGTCTCTCTGCCCACCATGGACCCCAAAGGCTTGGCTTCTCAGAGAGCTACGTGCTAATTAGCAGACTTTTTTCTGATGAGACCCATGTAGTGTCGATCCAGGCTCAGCTGGTGACAAGGTTAGTGATTGCCTGAGAGCCTGAAAGCTGTCAAAGGAGGGCTGTCAAATGAGCATGACCTAATGAATGGATGGCTCCTCTGCAGCCTGTGGTAGGATTTTCAGTGTGCTCAAATGCAGAAGATAATGCTATTTATCTTCATGTGCTGTGTTCATTACCTGCATAAGATTGCTCACGAAGCACTTCTAAGAGCTTTCAGGGAAGTAAATTTTGCCAAAACAATGACTCAAATCTTTAGTCTGCTAAGAAACTTTAAGGAGTGAATGTTTGGTTACTGTGTTAAATTATTATTCAGTAATGGAAGAAAATAGGAAATGACTCAGACTGCAACAAAAAGTATTTTTTTTTCTCCAGTTGCAGCAAATCCACTGCATAGTAGTTTGTGGTTTATGAATAAATAAATAATGAAATATGCTCTTCCAAATTGTTTTCAAAACATCAGTGCAGTATGTGCATTGATAGGTAAAAGTAAAGGGAGAGACCTTTCAGAGGTGAAAACAGACCAGCTTTAATGATCTCAAAATTTTTTTCTATGTTCTTTATTTTCTTCCTATGCTTTGTGCTTTGCCCCTCCCAGAGGTCTTATCCATTCTCCTTGTTTATGAGTGGATTTTTTGGCTTGATTCCCCTGTTTTTACCTGCAAAAGGTTACTGTTAAGCAGAAACTAATTGTTTACTCTGTACAGCTCTCTTGGGACTTCAAGGTTCACTTGGTTATACTGCCGATTTTCTTTCCATTTCCAGAAAATTTGACTGTGATTGCAAAGGATTAGCTTAGTAGATATAATTCATTTTATATGACAAGCAAAATATTAAGATCCCAGTGCCACTGAAATGGCTAAAAGCTTGCGAAGGACAGTGAGTGGCTACTTTGTGAGGTGAAACCTAGGAGTATTGTGATAAATGCATATGCTGATGTGTTAGCAATTATCTCTGACTTCAGCCTGACAAAAGATAGCCTGCATGATTTAATTTGCAATGTGTTGTGTGAACAAATTATCCTGATTGTATATATTAATCTACAGTATCACCTGATGAGTCGCTGTAGTCTTTGTCAAAATAACTTTCACAGTGGGTCTCACCAGACTACCTAACTTCACTTTGCCACTTATAAAGATATATAGAAACACAGTGGTGAAAATGGTGAGGTTTTTTTTTTTTTACTTTACCTTAAAAAACATAAAAAAGTAGGAATATATTTAAACATAAAATCTAGAGCTTCCAAAATGAATTTTAATAGTGCAAGAATTTCTTTTTGTCAGAACAGTTAATAATTCAGAGCTTCAAGAACTCATTTCGGTTTTGGTGCCTTGGCTTCAGGTCTTTGTCACTCTAATTTGATGTAGGGGCCTACAGAGGATCTCTTACATGCTGGGCAATTTCTCTCCCCATCAAATTATTGACTTGTCGTGAAAGAAACCTCTCTCTCTCACCCAGATTTTTCTCACCTTGTATGAATAATTGAATAATCGTTGGGGCAGTACAAGAGACTCAAGCTATAAGCCTGCCAGGTACCAGGGATGTAGGGTCTTGTACCCAGGGCTCCTGCATCATGCTGGAGAAGGCTGGAGCCCCTGTGGTCTCTCTTGCTCTCAGATTGTGCTGTATGCTTTAATGTTCCTCTTGGTTTGGGCAAAGGCAGGATAATTCACCACCTATTCTTACTGACCCGCATTCTCATCATTCCCTCAATGAGACAAGAAAATTGGCTGCATGCTCATCTCTATATGTGCTTTCCTGTTAATATTCCATGTGCTGTAAGACATATTACTTACCTCCACAGAGACACCCTGTTGTGCTCCTGGCTCTCAGATTTACTTCTTTTGTACAAAGCAAAATTAGTTTATTCCCTTCGTAAACAATGCCTGTTGTTTATCAGTAGCTTTGATTGTCTGGGACTCTGCAAAAACCTGCCATCAAAGCCCATTTGCTTTATAATTAAATCTAAGCTCATTTGGTGGTCAGGGAGTCTGAGTTTTGTTTTGTTTTGATTTTTTTTTCCTGTACTAACTCAGGATAATGATAAGAAGGGTAATAATGGGAATTAATCTGTGCCTTCTTCACTGAAATTCACTTAACCAGTGTAGAGTGCAGATATGGAGGTTTCAGCAGAAAAAAGCAGAAATGCTAGAGAGGGGAAACCTGTGTTCCCATTTAAAAGATACTTTTGGTTAGTTCATTTACTACACCATGATGAGAGGCAAGTGTCAGAGACCCAATGCAGACTTCTTACTGTTCAGCTTGCAGTGTGAGTTGTGTACCTTTTGGGTTAAGCAGTAGCTTCACTGAAGGTAAGGGCAAAATTCCCATAAATTTTGCTCCTGTTTTCAGAAGAAAATGGCACTGCACCATCTTATGTCATTTGATCCTGACCTTAACATGGACACCATGGAGACTTTATTATTTTTGATAGAGTAGTAATGAATCAGGCCCATGACTCTACTAGGTCTTGTACACATTGAAAGAAAAAAGCAACCCTTGCTCCAAATATGGGAAGACTTTTAGGTAGGAGACAGCAGGTGATGGCAGATGCAGGAGAACACTCATCTTGCTTTAGAGGTTGGCTTTGCACCTGGGTGGTGTGGCATCTTCACTGCCATCTCTCTATGCACAGAGAGAGGCTTGCACAAACTTGAATCTGTGTGGTTTAGGAAGGATTTTTTCCCACTTGAGGAAATGTTTTGCCTAGAGGTCATTACATTCTAAGAAATGAAGCTCCTACAAATATTTAGCAGAAAGGGAAAATCTGGGATTTTTAGGCTTTGTTAACTAATGTTTTCTCACGACTCTGACAAATGACTCAGCAAGAAGTGAAAATGTCAGTGGTTTGATGCTTGTTTACACAGCATGTTCCTGCAACTTTATTTCTTTCTATAGATCCATTAGTAAATAAATGCCTCTCAAAGCTGAGGAGATGTAGACAGAGATCAAGCTTGTAAAACAAAACCTGCAGATCTTAGCCCATTTTGATTCCAATCTGCCAGCTGCACCATGGCTGGCAAGTGCACAGCTAACATCCACAGGATAAAATGTAAAATAAGAAAGTAAAGGGGGCTGTGGAAAAGGTGGTGTCAGATCATACCTACTGCTGCACTACAGCTTGGATGTATGCCTAAATTCATTGTACATTGCGATGCAGGTTGAAGTTGCAGGTGGAGTTACAGTGGAGGAGGATCTGAGTGTGAGTGGATCAGGCTGCCCTAGACCATGTTCCCTGAGCCCAGCCTAGCCTGGTCCTCATGTTTTCACATCAGGGCAGCCTCACTATACTCATTTGTTCTTCCATAGTGGAAAGGGCTATTTTTTACCATCAGCTCAGGAAATGACCTAAAGTGGCCTTGTAAGGCAGAATTAATTTGCAGTGGCTCCAGCTGAAAGTTGGATGTCTTTTAACTTAATAACTGAAGAACAGTCAGCTTCCTTTGAAGTTAATAGCAGTTGTGATGTTGAAATAGAAATTTTAGTAGAGGAAAGCAAACTTGCCCTGGTTCAGGTTTGCAGTATGTAGGATTTTTCTCGGTGGAATAAAGGGAGAGGGGTGTTTAGCTGTAAACCAAAAAGCATTCCTTTTGTGTTTCAAGAGAATTTTTTACTAGGCCATGCCTTTTGGATTCAGACTTAGCAGTGTTGTTTTGCAGTGAACATTCAAGCTGGAAGCATTTAAAATATGAGTGACTCTTGTAAGTTGTGGGTTTTTTCACAGCAGGGACCACACACTGCAAATAAATCCGAGCCTCCTTCGGCTCTACCACATCTCATCCTGGGATGCAACTTTCTGCAAACGTGTATGAAACCCTCTTTTAATTTGATTTTCATCCATGTTCAGAGGAATGGTTTAGCTGTTGTTGGGATGAATAAAGGATTTATTGCTCTGGATGCAGAGGTTGTTTACTATATTTTTTTTCCTCTTTAAGTTATGTAATTGTTAGCAAATTGATCATTTTGGGTTATCAGCTAACAGATCATGTGTATGCTTGTGAGTGTGCAAAATGTACCTGCTTGTAATGTAAACTAGAATTTTTTTTTTTTGTGCCTCTGGATCTGCTTTGTTGCTGCTAATGAGCTCTAGGGATCCTCCTATTATAACAGCATGAATAATCTTTTGTTAAAAAAAGGCCACCCAAACTATGTGAAGTGGTGGATACTATTCACATTATTGGCTTAGTGCATTTAATTCTTATGAAGAGACTGGATGAGAGCCTTTCGAATTGAAGAGTGCTCACCCTCCAGCACATAGAAGAGGAGGATTAAAACCCTCTTACTCCTATGATACCCCCTTTAATCATAATCCCACTCCTCATTAGCCAAAGTGTAACATCTGATAGTAGTTGGGCGCTGTCAGAGGTGTCGGTGGTTTTCATTTAACTCCTGTTGGACAGCTGTTCACATCAGAGAAGGCCTCCACTGCAGTGAGCACAAGTCTACATCCTCCTGCACAAGCCTGAGGATGAAAGCTCAGGGAAATGGAGTTCCCCTGCTGCCACTGCCAGGAAAGCTTTCCTTCAAATGGCATTATCAAAGCAGCCTCCAAGGGGGAAGAGTTACTGTTCAATTAAGGAAAAGCAGAGTATTTAAAATTTCAGTCATGTTTTTATGAGTGCTTGAGTACATGTGCATGTATTTATTCATATGATAAATGGCATAGGCATGTGAATAATGTATTTGTACATATGTCAGCATTAATTTCATATTAATCCATCTCTCACAGGTAATCTTCAGCCATTCTAGTTCCTTAAATACCATTTTGCTCCTGTCAGGTAGTCAAAGATGGTTTTACTTCCTTCTCTCAGTCAAAGCCACGTTTATTAGAAGATGACTCCAAGCTGCTTTTTGTGTTAGGCTGGGATTTGAATCCCTGCCTGCTGAGTAGTGACCAGAACGTGTTTAAATCCAAAATTATCAACCCAAGGCTCTGGTTTGTCAGGAATTTTCTTATACATTGTTTTATAAGAAATATCAGAGCTCTAGGATCAGAATGGGTGAGGATATGTGAAAAATCATGGTTGTGATGGATATCAATCAGCCTGGCTCCACTGAAGTGGATGGAGATTTGAGGTTTTACACTAGTCCTCTGATGTGTGCACATGGGCCCTAGTTGTTGAGGCTTTTGTTTTCTGTGGCATTCAAAAGACATATCTAAATGACAAGATCTCTTCAAGGTGCTACTTTGCTAATCCTATTTATGGTTGACTAAGACATAACAAGTTAATGTACTCACAAATGGAGTTAATCACACACACAGATAGGGCTTGGAAGGTGCCTCTGGAGGTCAACCCAAATAGGATAAATTTCTGAGCATGCATTGCACCTTGATAGAAAAGATGTCACCATTCTTACCACACCCCCCAATCCCTAAAAGTGGAAAGAATTAATCTGAATTCTAATTCAAGAGGCTTGTTCCAGTCTCTCTGCTCTCTCTGCTGTTTTCTTTAGGTAAAGGTCACTCAGTTCTTATCCAAACTTGCAGTTTGTTGTTGCTGAGCACTGTAAATCAGCCAGTTCGTGTTCTTCCAAGCTGGTTCTGTTTCAGCCATAAATGAAAAAGACAAATGATTCTTATCTAGTTTTATAAAAAACAGAGCCTGTGGGTAGGGGGGAAAAAAAAAGTTCTTTTAGATAAATATCTCCATACCATTAACTTGATTAAATTTGTTATTCTAACTGTTGTTGCAAATACTTGGACCTATTATTCATATCAGATATGATAAATGTACATTAGTATTGGAAATACAAGCTATGTAGCAGTGGTTAGTTTCTTAACATTAGCTTCTGCTCTGTACATTTGTTGTTCACTCTTCTGTCTGCTTTGTTGTTTATTACTCTACCCCTTTTCCATTTCATCAGAAAATAGTCTCATACAAGTGTAAGCTGCTTTTACAGGTTTAAAATGAATTAAAAAGTTAAAAAGCCATTAGAAGGGGAAAAAAAAATCTAGATATACCTTTACAACTTCAAATGTTTCTGCTATTCAGCACTACGTTATCAGAGAGGTTCCATCTTTTCTTTGGCTTCAGCCTCCTCTTTCTTGTGCAAACTTCAAAAGATAAGTTTTTTTGTTAGATTGCATAAAGACCAGATGTAGAGAAAACTTTACCTTTATTAAGTACCTCTGGAAAGACTCGAAATATGACACTGTTGTATAATTCAAAGTAAGGAGGAAAGACGCTGCAGTGTCTAAAATGTGAAGGTTTGTGTCTTGTATCAAATAGCAGCTTTCTTGAAAGCCACAGGAAAAGAACCCAGTGGTGCAGTGACAGCTAGTGGGGATAGGTGTTTGCTTTTGGGGCAGGGTTACAACGGGGCAGCAAAGCCCCCTGTGTCAGGGCCACCAAGGGTTGGTTTTTGTGCTGTTCAGGATGATGGGAGGCTCACCGCTGGATTTCAGCCAAATCCCGATACTGCTATCCTTCAGAAGGCTTTTACCATCCAACAGATCATGTCAGGAAAAAAATGCCAAACTTACTGATCCTCATGAGATTCAAATGTGCAGGTTTGATAATCGTAATGCTATTTTTGTATTTTTGGGGAACTGGTAATTTAATTTTCCGTAGAGGTTAGATAGCAGAGTTCTGTTGTTGAGCTCTGTCAAGACTTCAAAGAGGGAATAAAAGAAGCTAAACACCATAAATCCACTGGGCACTGTTTTAAGATGTGATACAGTACCAGTTATGAGAATTGAGGAATAAGAAAAGCTTTTGGAGGATCCAAACATACCTGCAAGCTCCTGCCTTGGACCAAAGAGACTCCCCGAAAGACTATGAGAATAAGACACTTGCTTGGCTATGAGTAAAACTTTGAAATGCTCCTTATTTACCTCCCTTGAACAGTAATTTGATTTTATTTTCCCATTAAGCAATTGGTCAGATAAGTATTCAAAGCCTTGTGATTCCCATTTGTCATGTCAAATTCAATGTTTCTGACCAAGTTTATCAACTAGATATGTTTTAATCATATTTAATGACATTTTCAAAGAACTAGTAAGTGCATTAGGCATTTTTCTTATTGGTCCAGTGACAGTGGAAGAGACATTTACATCCTTTGAACATGAAAAGGACTTGGTGTCAGTCCCTGTTTGTTTTTGTGGAACATGACAATTATGTGAAGAAAACCAGCAGTATTTAATCTGACAGCCCAGAAAGGGAATAGTGCCACCAATCTAATTATCCAGTAATCTAGTCAGAATGGGAGTAATTCTAGGCCTTTCTCAGTCAGTTAATGACATTTCCCATGCATTAGCAACTGCCCATGCAGAGCTTTTAGGGATGAGCTCTTAGTCCAGTGCTAATAGTCACAAGAGGAGCATCATGTCATTGGCCTTTTTTATTGTCAGGTTGGTTTTTCTAGATTATGATGAAATGTTTCTTTTCAAATTTGGTTTCACTCTTTGAGGCACCTTATCTGATGATAATTTCTCAGCACACCATCAGTCACTAACTTCAAAAGACTCTTTTTTTTTTTTTTTTTTTAATTTTGAATGTCCCAAGATGGAGAAAAAAGGAGTATCATCCTCTCTCATTGATAATACTGTCAAATTTTGTCACTTTTTTTTTTTTTCTTCTCCCTTATGGTAAGCTAAAGGGCATAATGAATTAAAACAAAACAAAACACCACCACCACCACCAAAATACACACACACAAAGCCCTGCAAAAACCTTCAGTGTTTATTCAAAGACTGTCAAGTTTCCTCAGGCCATGTGTCAAACAACATGACATATCTATAATATAGGAGGTGGGTTGGGGAGATTATTCAGGGAAAGAAATTCATTTAGTTTGCTGCAAAAGTTCAGCTCTCTGCTTTTGTTGTCTTTTATTTAACAGTGCTTAAGGCTTGATTCTCCCATTTGCTGGTTGTGTGACAGGCACATTTATCCTGCCTGGCATTTCTCCCCTCTGCTTTTTATTGTCAAGCCGAGGGAGAAATTATTTCATAACTCTGTCCTCAGTAGTATAACTTGCCAGCCCGAAATATCTACTTTAGATTGCAAGTAGTTGAGATGAGAAATGCTGATCCCTGAGTGTTTCATGATTTTTGTGCTAGGACAGCAGACCTTGTGCTGTCATATATTTATTCATTTCTGCAGTCCAACCCACTGTTGTTCTATGTGGTCAAGATATTTGTTAGTCTTGTTTCAGTGGAAGAAGATACATTCTAAGTGTGTGCCTTTCCTGTGATTAGCATTTGAAAAAGGATTCTTGGGGGCTGCCAGAAGATAGTTAAGAGCTTGCAGTTTAACTTTTCCTCTGACAGCAGAGGGTTTGCACTCCCTGAAAGCTTAGACATGACTGAGCACATTATGTCTTAGTTAAGTCCCTGCAAGACTCAAAGGTTTGCCTCTGGACAGCATCACAGTACTTGAACAAAGTACCTGTACATAAAGCAGAAATAAATTTCAATTAGAGAAAGATGGAAGTAAAGAAAAATGCACAACCAGATCCCTTTCCTAAGCCTTGCTTAATTGGAATAGTGCTAATGCACCTGACTTGCCTGAAGGACTGCTCTTTCCTGACCCAGACCAGGACCATCAACTCTGCCTGGAAAGCCAGGAATGGGGTTTCCTCCTATCTTTAGAAAAGACCTGATTAGGAAAATATTTGAAGTTTGGTGGTCTCCCCATACAGTGAGCTTTAAATTGGGTCTTGACTCTGTCCTGAAACTCTCTGTCACTCTCTCCAACAGTGACATTAAAAATACTTTGGATCCAGGTGTTGCATTTCAGCTGGGCCCTACTTCGTTTCACTGTTCTCACCCTGTTTGGACTAAAGAGGTTGAACTGAGTGAAGACAGTTTCTGCAGCAGCAGTCCATACAGACTGGCTGTGCAATTTTTCAGCTTTGCTGTTACCTGTGTACCTGGGCATTGCCACTGACAGCAGGAGCTGGTTTAAATGAAGGAGCTGGTTGTTTTCCATTCCAGTTTGACAGGGAGGTAGTGGAGGTCAGAAATGGAAGGGCTGGCATCAATAATGTGGATTTTTCAGAAGGGCAAATGGCTCCAATTGAAAATAACAATAATTCCTTAGAAAGAGATAGCAACGTCTCCTTTGAAATGGTAGTGACTAAGTAGAAGTCAGTGAGGAGGCATTACATGCCAAAAAGGGAGAATGGGAATAAAGGGACCCTGCAAGATGAATTGAGCTAAAGTTCATGCCAAGTTTGGGATTTCACTTGCAAATGAGTACCAGATCTGAGCTGATCTTCAAAAATGCATTTGCAGAGTTTGAAAACAAAGTGTATGTAACAGCCTGCTTTGCCAAAGCATTAGTACTTCTGAAGTGTTAACTTCGTGGAAACAGCAATTGCACAGTACTTCTAAGAACTGAAGATGTTACCATGACATACCAAGATCTTGTAGAGTCATCTAAGCAATTGTTAATATGCCCTAAATAGTTAGTTTTATGCTGAATAACAATGAACAGCAATGTATTTAATATTCAAATGTAGTTCTTGTAAACCAGGTTCTTTTCCTGGTCAGAAGTCATCTGTAACCTTTGGAGGTATTAGTGAGAGTCTCCTTCTGAAGTTCTTCAGGAATCCTGCATTGTTATTCTTTAACAAAGTAAAAATACATTAAATGTATGCTCTTGGACATGCTACCTCTGTGCACAATTTACTTTTCTGATTGACTTTTTGGGGACCATGAAACCAGCATATTGAAAGAAGCAGATCTTGTTATTGCTTTTAAAGATTTGTGCTTTCTGCTAAGTATTGCCCCTGTGGATAAATAAGACACACATGGGCTTTGTTTGCTTTTTTTTCTTAAAAGAAATGTTGTAAGTAAAATCACCTCAATCTGCAGACACAGGCCTGTGGAACCAATCTCACTGAGTATAAAATAGAATCCTCAAGCTTCAGCTGCAAAAGAGACAGAATTGAAAGGCTTTCTTGTCTTTTGAGGACTATTTTAATGGATTGTTTAAATAGTCACTAATGAGTGAGGTGCTGAGACTCAGAGCATCAGTTTTAAAACTTTTGCTTAACAGTGCAGCAACAATGCCTATGTACTAATCTGAAGGTCCTTTCACTACTTTTTGCCTTGGGGTTATGTTTCTCCTGTTTCTATTTGTCAGCAGACACTCTGATTTCAGCATTCAAATTACTATCTGCTGAATGAGCAGTGCTTTGCAGAAGTTGAGCTTTGTGACTTGTTCATTCTTAGCAAGAGGGCCTGCTGCTGTCTAAGGAATTTCCCACTGACAAGAAGGTTTTTTGTGGGAAGACTAAAAGGTAAAAAAAAGTCCTTACCTGACATAAGGGAATCATCAGTCTGCCTTTCCGGATGAGGAGTTAACTGTAGGCTTTAAACTGTGGAAAATTATGATGAGGTTATCATCTCAAATCTTGATGTCATCTATAGGGACTTCCATTTTAATTCCATTTTTAACTTGCTTGTTTCAATTTACTTTTTCATATTGATAATCTGTAGCCACATTCCTGACTGATTTTATCCTTGTAGTCTCTATAGTCTTTCAATCTGATTTCCCCTATCAAGTGGAAATATCTTGGGCTGGAACTACAACATTTCTGTTGAACCACACCACGAATTGCAGCCTCACTTAATAGTTCAGTTTTTGTCAGACTTCCTCAATCCTGCTTCCAGACCTTGAATACCAAACCCAATAGTATTACTCTGTGTGAATATATTCAGTTTCCTTTCTTTGAGATCAGCAGTGGACCACTCTTTGGCTCTGTGTACCTAAAGTGGTACACCATGAGCAGGCAATGTTGAGAGACAAAAGACTTTGTGGTCTGTATAGTATTAACACGACCATAACAGGAGAAAGAGTCCCAAGGAGCTTAAATCACTTGGTTGAGGCCATTCTGTCAGGAGTTGGCATTATAACCTGGTTTTGGCACGTAGGTGCCACACCAGTTGCAGGCTTGCATCTTTTCTACATCAACCCAGAGCACTGGAACAGGCTGCCCAGGGGGGTTGTGGAGTCTCCTTCTCTGGAGACTTTCCAAACCCACCTGGATGCATTCCTGTGCAGACTACCCTAAGTGATCCTGCTCTGGCAGGGGGGTTGGACCTGATGATCTCTTGAGGTCCCTTCCAACCTCTGATATACTGTGAACCCTTGAGCTTTTAGTGTCCTAGGAGAAGCTGCATATAAAAGTGTTTATTCCAGGCAGCTTTTTCAACACAACAGTGAAACTACCCCAGTAAGACTCAGAAGTTAGTTCTAAGGAAGAGATCTTACGCTCATACCCTGAGCCAAAGCTGAAATGTTCTGAAGGGTTATTTTTCTTGGTTTTTCTTTTTTGTTCTGTGCGTGTGGGTTTGTTTTTACTAGAGCTCTACCTATGAGGGCATTAAATCATTGATTCAAAATGTTTAAAGAAAAATATTGAAGTAAAAGAAAATACTATGTTAGACAAACCTAAAAGGTCAGCACATACCACAGAAAATGCTGTGAGGTTGGAAGTATGTGGCAGAGTCAAACCCATGCAATGGATGGAAAGAATGACCTTTTCAGGATGCCCTTCTGAGCTCCATGTTCTTCATTTTGATATCTGCAGTTTCATCTTCAGGCTGTTCTTTGACTGTGGTTTCCTCTGATATTTGTATTATTCTTCATTCTTTTAAAAGGACATACATTATTTTCCTTCCTGTTTCGTGTGTTTTTGTTAATGATTACTCCATTTAGTTTTGCTTTTTCTGCCTTCTTTTCCAATTGTTTCACAAATTGATTTCTCCCTGATGTTTTTAAGCTTTCAGTATCTGTGATCAACTTTTTCCCTTCCATTAATTTCACTCTACTTCTACCACCTATAAGCATGCTTTTTTCTTTTGTTATAGTCCTATCTTGACCAATTCTGACTCTAGAATTAAGGGCATGCTTGTATTAAAATGCAAGTAATTAAATTTTATGAAGCTGAGAAATTGACAACTAAATTTTCTAAAGGTGAATGAATAAAGAGCTAAGAATTTAGATATTCAATACCTGTAGGCTGCTAAAAAATGACTTTGCTTAATGTACCTGCCTATCCAGTTCTCTTCTATAAGTCTCTGTATTTTAATCTATCCTTTTTCTGTTGGTTGCCTAGTCTTGCATTATTTTAAATGTGTAAGATATGGACAGTGCAAAGCTGTCACAGTATCACACAGTCTCACAGTATATCAGAGGTTGGAAGGGACCTCAAGAGATCATCAGGTCCAACCCCCCTGCCAGAGCAGGATCACTTAGGGTAGTCTGCACAGGAATGCATCCAGGTGGGTTTGGAAAGTCTCCAGAGAAGGAGACTCCACAACCCCCCTGGGGAGCCTGTTCCAGTGCTCTGTCACCTTCACTGTCAAGAAGTTTCTCCTCATGTTGAGCTGAAATCTTCTATGTTCAAGTCTGAACCCATAGTTCCTTGTCTTATCACTGTGTACCACCCAAAAGAGCCTGCCCCCCCCTCCACTTGACACCCACCCCTCAGATATTTATAGACATGGATCAGATCCCCTCTCAGTCTTCTCTTCTCCAGACTAAACAGCCCCAGGGCTCTCAGTCTTTCTTCATAGGGGAGATGCTCAAGTCCCCTAATCATCCTCCTGGCTCTCCATTGGATTCTCTCCAGCAGGTCTCTGTCTCTCTTGAACTGGGGAGCCCAAAACTGGACACAGTATTGCAGGTGTGGTCTCAGCAGGGCAGAGTAGAGAGGTAGAAGAACTTCCCTAGCCCTGCTGGACACACCTTTCTTGATGCATCCCAGGATCCCATTGGCTCTCTTGGCCACAAGAGCACATTGGTGTTCCATTGTTGTCATACCGTGTTTGTGGGGCACAATATTTTATGCTCGTCAAAAACTCTGTAAATGAAATTGAGAAGTCAGTTTAAATAACCTGAATCTCACTGAGAGGTGAGATCCTTCACCTAAAAACTTGAGAAATGAACAGGCCTCACTAAAAATGTAACGATGGAAAACTGTATTTAGTGATCTTCTATGAATAATAGATAGAATAAAAGATTTTGAAGCTGGAAACTGAATCATGTAATCTGGACCTGCTCCATCAGGTCCACGTCCTTCCTGTCTTGAGGGCTCCAGAGCTGGGCACAGTCCTCCAGGTGAGGTCTTACTAGAGGAGAGTGAAGTGGCAGAATCACCTCTCTCAATCTGCTGGCTGAGGTTCCTCTGATGCAGCCCAGGATACTATTGAACTTGTGGGCTGCAAGTGCACATTGTTGGCTCATGTCCAGCTTCTCATCCACTAGAACTCCCAAGTCTTTTCTGCAGGGCTGCTTTATATCACCTCATTCCCCAGCCTGTATGGATAATGAGGACTGTCCCAACCCAGGTGCAGACTCCTGCACTTGGTCTTGTTGAACTTCATGAGGTTCACCTGGGCCCACATCTGTAGCTTATCCAGGTCCCTCCCCTGCGGGAGGGGCTTTGCTGCACTTATCCCTACCCCATGGATTTTTTAACTTGGGAGGTTTTATGAGAGAAGTTGCCTGGGAAAACTGAGGGAAAATAGTTGTTGAGAATCTTAGCTTTCTCCTCATCTGTTGTTACTACCTCAGCATTATTGCTTTTCAGGGGGGTTATGTTTTCTTTAACCTTCCTTTTTCTGTTGACATACCTGCAGAAGCCCTTCTTGTTATTCTTTGCATCCCTTGCCAAGTTCAGCTCCAACTGCACCCTGGCCTTCCTGACCACATACCGACACAATTGGGTATCATCTCTATATTCTTCCCAGGATACCTGTCCCTGCTTCCACTACCTGTGCAGCTCCTTCTTGCCTTTTAGCTTGACCAGCAGGTCTTGGCTCAGCCATGCTGGTCTCTTCCCTTCCTTGCTAGATTTCTTAGAACTGGGAATGGAGATCTCTTGTGTTTTGTGGTACACGTCCTTAAAGATCTGCCAGCTCTGTTATGCTCCCTTGTCCCTGAGGACTGTTTCCCCAGGGTGTTCTATTGATTAACTCACTGAAAAGCTGGAAGTTTCCTTTTCTGAAATTCAGGGTCCTGACTATGCTCCTTGACTGATCTGTGTCCCTTAGCACTCCATATTGCGCCAGTGCATGATCCCTGCAGCCTAGGCTGTCCACCCATCAAATTTGTAGCTCTCCAATTTGGTGAGTAGGATAGATTTTTTTTTTCATTAAATTTAATGCATTCCCTTACTGTGAATCATTAAACATGATAAACCTTTGAAGAATATGAACAAAATTATTAATATCAGTGATTGTCACCCCAGGTTAGCTATATTACCATTTTTAATACAAGTTGAGGTGGAGTAATAATATCATGCAGTCTGTTCAGGGGAAAATGCTGGTGACATTAGCCAAGCCTTTCGGTCATGTCCTTGTGAAGTGGCAACCAAAGCTCATGTCACACCCTTTCAGCAGACATCCTTAAGGTGAGGATGAGGTCAGGTGCTTGCTGGAAAGCACCCTGACTCTTCTTCCTGCTTGCTTTTCTCTTGGGGAGTTCCTTCAGGAAATTGCAAGAACCTGATGTGATAAGCTGAAGTTTTCTCAGGGGGCAGTAATAATAGTGCAACTTGGGAAGGAGAAAGATGGAGACAGTGTTGACCCTTGAGACTGTTCCAAATACATCATTGGTCAAAATAAATGGGAGCATTTTCTATTAAGGATTAAGTGTTGTAAATTTATGAAAGACTTAGATGTGGGTCATAAAGGCAAACCATGACTCTGATCTGACTTAATCATCCTTCTTTCACAAGACAGTCAGTCATCCATGCTGCTCTCTGAGCTCTCAGGGTGTGTGACACTCCCAGCTTTGCTTGGTGAACCCAGGCAAGAGGGGAAGGTGTAGGTTGTTACGGTGTCTTCTCAGCCGTTTACTCATCTGGCAGTCCTCAAATTGATGATATATCATAGATCTGGTAAAAAGAAAAGGTCCAGGGTTGGAACATCCCTAAGATACCTTTCTGCTCATTTGGCATCTTGAACATGACAGCCTCAGGGATCTGCTTTTTTTCTTTCTTATTGCTCACAAGAGAGCTGGTGCACTGCAACCCTAAATAAGTTTGTGAGAGCAAGTGGTTCCCTTCATTGCTGATCAGCTAGCCTGCCAAATGGGTAGAGATCCGGTTTGCATGATAGTGTTTCTTCAAACCATCTCCTTAACCTTGGTTTCCCCTCTAACTCATCTGTATTGGTTATCCAGCACTTGAAATCCATTGTCTGCTCTGTGAAGGACAGTGAATAACCATGCCTCAGCACTGTGTCATAGTGGCAGGTGTGAGACCTCTTGAAGAGACTGTACCTCTGCTAGCCTTCCTGCCACATTTTTCACATGCAGGCTCATTACTGGTTATCTCTGTGTTAGCTACAGAGGTAAAAAAGGTGCCCTTCCACATAGTACTTGACACAAAAATTACAAATATTTATTTCTGAGGTGTTTTTAACTGAATATATGCGTGTGTCCTGGATTGAGTTGAACCTGCTGCTGTTACTCATACAATGATGCAGTCATGCCAGCTTCCAAAATTCTCCCCCAAAGCATGCTGCCTCAGTTTCCAGTGGAAAATCACCCAAGAAGAGCAGACAAGCTGATACTGCTTCTGATTGTTCTGAAAGGATTCCCAAAGCATCTTCACAAGATGCAGGTGATTTTAGTCAGCATTAGAGGGGCTCTGCCTCCAACCAGATGGAGGAGAGGGACAGCTGGGTTTGTTGGACTCTACAGAACCAATGGCTTGGCAAGTTGAAGGGGTGGAGCCCATCTGTATCTATGAGATGTCCACTCCCACATGTGCTGGTAGTTGAGGACCGGAATGAAGCCACAGTTTGCTCTCACTTGGAGAGGGGGGCAAGGAGGCACTGGACTCAGCTGCCCCACTCGACTGCCCCAGGGGCGGAAACACAGCCCCACCATTTGGACTGGTCATGGACTGATCCAGAATGTAGTGGAACAGAGTGGAGCTCCAGAGCATTGGCAGTGAGCAGTCTTCGGTGCGCTGCAATCTTCTGTGTACTGCGCTTCGAGTGAGCCTGGACAGTGACCAAGGTATGATGTACAGTGTTCAATGCTGATCGCTGCTGGGCATGATGCAGATGTTATCGAGTAAGGAGGGGAGAATGTCGTGGATTGAGTTGACCCATGCTGCAGTGATGGCAGCTTCAAAAATGAAAGTGCTGACTAGAGCAAAGTATTACCAGGCTTCAAGTTCAGATTGCAACATGAGAGGCTTCTTGTTCCAGTTGCTGCTTCTGGGTTCCAGCTTACTGGGTGTGGCCTCTATTTCTGCAGACATGGTGGTGGGAAGAGTGGGAGTTGGATAGCTGCTGGGTTTGGTTTTCTGTCTCATGCTGTTTGGGGTTTTTTTGTTGTAGTTGTTTTTTTTTTTTTCCCCCCTTGTATTTCACTGCACTGCTTCCAGACCTCAAGATCCTAGTTTAAACCAGAATGGAGGCATCTTGATTTCTGCCTGAAAATTTTTAGTATTGCATCAAAGGAAGTGTTATCAATCTGTCAGACTCATTCAGTAGGAACTTACTTGGATCAGGTACAAATGTTTCTTCTACCACAGGCAAAATCAGACTAAGCAAAGAATGAGACTTTTTTTTCCTTTTCTTTGTGGTTTTTTTTTTTTTTTTTTTCCTGTGGTCATTAGCACAACCTCCTTCAGGACAATTAGGGTTGGCCTCATTTTGGAGATATTTAGCTGCCTTCAGAGTGTGAGGCTGTCTGAAAACAGACATGATGGAGTAGTATGTACAGAGAAACTGCATGCTCCTACCGCACTGCAAGGCATGCCTTCCACAGATCAATTTTCTCATTGCTTGCATAGATGCCAACTTTTCCCAGTGAGCCATCTCTTGAAACATATTAGTGGAATGTGTTAGACTACACCATAAATACTTAACACTCAGTTGCATCCAAATGATGGTTTCCTTAGAATGGGAGAGATCTGTATTTTCAGACATAGCCTGTGAAAATATTTTTATTCTGAGCTTTGTCAACTCTCATGTCTAATTAAAAAGCGTATTTCTCTAGGTATAGAAATTTAAATACCCTTAGGTTTTGGTTTTGGTTTTGTTTTTTTCTCCTTTAAATGCCATCAGCAATCAAATAGTAATTTACAGCCCTGCTCTTCTAGCAGATGTCTTTTTCCTGCAGATTTCATTTAAGAAGATGTTCTGCTGAAAGAGACCTAATGGGACCTATTTCTAATATAAGGATTTAATTGCTTTTGCTTTCAAAGTGATGAGTTGGCTGATTAAGTTATGGAGACTAGATGTGAGAAAATAGGACACCATTGGCCAGAGTTTTAAATTTACTTTAGATATCTAAAGATACAAATGCACTTGTAGAGAGATTTTTAAAAAGCAGATAGGTATCTAATTCTTAAACATGGAAATTCCATTTAAAAAAATGACCTAGAGTGCTTTTTTATGAAAGTCTTGGGGTAATAGTATGATCTGAATTTCTCTTTCAGACAATTCAGCCTCTTGTGGAAGGAAAAGGTGTCCAAAACTGCAAGGTTTTGTTCTCTTTCTTGGCTCTGTTCACTATAGCTGGGGGAGGGGGAAGGGAGGGAGCAGGGCTGAGGAGGTAGAGGTGGGTGAGGTACTTGGCAGTCTTAAGAGCTATATCTGCTCTTGCACAAGATTTATAAGGTGCATATGTATGCTTTCAGGGCTCATCCAGGCTATCTTTACTGCTGTGGCTTTATAGAGGAATTACTAGCCATTAGTCAGCCCTGAACTATTGAAAACCATTTTTTTCAATCTAAGTTTATGGTTATCTGCACCTGTGTTTAAAATAGTTTTCCCAAGAGGAGTCTAAAAGCAAAATTGAAATCCACAGGAGGGATTTTTAATGATAAGAGTCACACATTTTTATGTGTGATTCACAGTTTGTCCCAAGGTAATTGTTTAGTTCAGAGGTAAACAGGTTAATTAAAAAAAAAAAATAGTTTTAATTCATGTTAATTCATTTTAAATTAAAAACATTGAAAGAACTGGTTTGATTTCTTTTAATTTTTTTTTTTAATGCTTAATCTTCACAAAAGCTCCTAAATATGGTGGCAGAGTGGTGTTTCTGAGTTTCTTTTTATTCAGGGTATTTGAATGTTGCTTTTTTTTCATCAACTCAGTAGTAGTAGGAAGAAGAATATCAGGGTAACAGTTTGCAAAGCCTTATCAATATCTGCAAGGACATTCCAGAATGTAGCTGCTGACAAGGATGAGTCTAAGGCTGTAAAATGCTTGGGGAAATACCACATGTGATGCATTTAATAGCAATGCCTAATGATTCAGAGGAAGCAGAGTATCCTGTGATTTACAGCTTTGTTTTAATTTAGTTTTTATTTTATCTTATTTTAATTTATTTTTATTCAGCCCTTAGCTAGGGAAGCCAGAGCTGCTTCAGCCATGCAGAAGGAAGACTGCCTCTGAAGGCAGCACTGGGAATGAGTCCGGGATGTTCAGCCTTGGAGTAGCAGCATTGGAGTGAGAAACTAAAGGCTTATTGTTTGCTTTTCCTCCCTTTCAGCCCCAATGGGCCACTCTTGGCATGATCTAAGGACTGCATTATTTTTCACAACATGAAGGAACATTGCTTAGCCTCTTTGCCTTTGGTCAGATATCAGTCAAAGTGATGTGTTTGTGTAGCAGTTGTGTGAGGAAGAGTAGCTCTCTTCAATATTTCATAGATTAATTTTATGACTCAATATCTAAAACCTTCCCCTTTTTTCTCCCCATATGAGGGAGGGATGCTCATGCCACACAAGACAGTGGGACTTTTGTTGAAAGCCCCAATTTGAATCTTTGAAAGCTGTTCTTCCTTCCTTGTTTTGTCTGGATCTGGAAACAAAAAGAGCAAAATTTCCCCTTAGAAACAAGTACAGAGACTTTATAGAGCTAGCTGTAGCTTGAAAGCTTTAATTTTCAAACTGCATCTCAGATTTTCCTTGCATCCATCGAAACCTTGCTGTCTTTCTACAGATGTGAATTAATGCTGTTCAGAAACAATTATCTCAGTGCTGATGGTACAGAGATCTTGCACTGGCACAGTGACTAAAACATTTTTATTTTCTGGTGAGATTGTTTCATATGTTCTGTATGATTTTCCTGTCTGCAACACTTGAGAATTACAGCTGGGCAGGCTGCTGACCTGCTCTCTCCAAACTACAGTAAAAGAAAACTTACATGAAGTAGTTTCTTCTTTGGAGAAGAGAAGGCTAAGAGAGATCTCTACAACTACCTGAAAGGAGGTGGTAGTGAGGCTGATGTTGGTCTCTTATGCCAGGTAGCTGGTAACAGGATGAGAGGAAATGGCTTTAAGTTCTGCTGGGGGAGGTTTAGATTGGACATTAGGGAAAAACTTCTTTACTGAGAGAGTGGTGAGGCATTGGAACAGCATTTTCTGTTCTGGCCACGGTGCATAGTAGATTTGTAGGAATTTTGCATGTTTTGACCCAAATCTTTTTATGACCTTTCAGAGGAACAGTACTGAATAAATCTGGGGCTTTTTGAATTAGAGGATTCATTTCTGTCTCCACTGCAGCTGAGAGAAGTTTTGCCACTGTTCTCAAAGAGGCTTGACATTCCCTCAAAATGGGCAATTGTATTCTGCATCAGAGAGCTGAGTGGCTTCAGTCTTTCTACCCTGTAAAATATCAGATCGCTGTAGCTGGATATATGCAAAGGTGTTCCAGCAGGAAAGCAATTGCTTTCTGTTAGGTGTTCTCTGTAAGAGCTGTTGTCTTCTGCCTGTCTCCTATTCTGCTTCTCAATCCCCCAAAGCAGATTTTTAGGTCTTTCCTTCAGGAGACATTTAGGACTATTGCAGAAGAAACAACTGTTATATACAAAATGTTCATTGGGCAAGGCAGAGAATTAAGTTTAATGATTTTACTAATTTGCTGGGTTTTTTTGCTTATACAATTGCATGGAGACAAAAGCTACTGTGAATTTGGAGATAATGATTTTGATGGATGTCATCAGTAATTGGCAGAGAAATCCAGGACATCCTGCCATTTTACAACTTTTTTATGTAATGAAATGAAAAATTAGCAGTGAGATGGTAAAATATAAAGTAAGACTTCTCAAAGTTTTTAATTCAGAACTCCTCACCAGCCAGATGACACTATGTGCCAGCCCTGACACTGAGTGGACTGCCTGTTCTGTCTGCTAAGAGGGTCCCTCAGTCTGGTCTGGGCTCTCCCTATGAGAAGATGCCAACCATCTTTGCACTTGCACAGCATATTTCACCCATGAGTGTGAGTTCATAGGTATGAAGAACTGGGACACTGGTCTTCATAGATTCTGGTACTGGGATCTATACCACTAGAGTAGTCTTTGTAGAGTAAATGACCTGACTTAGAAGAGATAATGGAGAAGAGTTGAAAGATGTTGACAGCTCTCATGAATGAAATTATGCTAGGAAAAAAATTGGCGATATTTCTGGCTACTGGGACTTATTTTCAGCATACCTAGAAGTCTGTCTGCAAATGTGGCTGACAGAGTTTTTGCCCTGTCTTTGCTCTGGTAGCCCTCTGGGGCTGCAAAGCACATCCACATGGTAGCAAGCTTTCTGTGTGAGCTGTCCTGTAGTGGTGAAATCACAGTTCTGATGAGGTCATTACAAGATTAAGCACTGATTTCAAGTAATTTCTGACTTTATTCTGTTGCCAGCATGTGGACCCTTCAGAAGCATAGTGGGATTAATCACCAGCTGATCTGAATTCGTGTATATTTGTTTTAAAGGGAGATGGCAGCTTCTGGAGAAGTTGCTGGCTAACCTGTGGATCTGATGAAGGGAAGTGTGTTAAGAAATTAAAACTGCAAAGGCTGGTTAAGTGAGAGAAAAGGGTCAATAGTATGGTAAAGCTCTGAAAGTATACTATAAGCTTCCTCTGATGGACCTCAGATCACTCTATGCACAGTTTGACATGAATCTCTGTGTTGGTGACATGCACTCAACTTCGTATAGGTAAGCCAGAAGATTTTCAAGGTAGGAGGAAAACAGTTATCAGATGTAAGATGTGCAGGGGGGATCAAAACTGTGAAAAATGGAATGTAACCATGAGGTTATCAAAGACAGTTGCCTGTTTCTCAGAAAAATATCTTGGAACATCAGTTGCCCAGTGTAAACTTGACTCTCCAAGTCTCAACATTGTATCTTCCAGCTCTGCTTAGATGGAAAGATTAGAAAATATGACAATCTGGGGGGATTCTAAACTATTATTTATTTGTTTGTTTATTTTAAGGCAGACAATGAACTCAACCACCCTGGCAATAATAGAACTGATTGTAATACCCACCCCACCCCTTCCCCCCCCCAAAAAAAAAAAACAACAACAAAACAACCAAACAACAAAAAACAGGGAAAAAAATAAAAAAATCTAAGGCACTGTAATGTGCAAGCAGAAAAGAGGAGCAGAGTTATGTGTCTTCTGCAGTGTGCCAGCAGCAGGCTTGCTGTGCTGAGGGAGCTCTTAAAAGTGAGCTGCTTTTCTGGTAGGGTAGATGCACGAGGGTAGTGGGAGGCATTGTTAAGTACAACAAAGTTGGAAATGAGGAGCAAATTCCTTTTTAGCACATTTAGCATACTCAGCCACTTTGTGAGGTAGGACTGCTGGAGATAGTAGCTGGGTATTAATAGGTGACATTAAATAATTGCCAAATGTGAATGCCTCTCTCTGCAGCTATCTTAAGTGTTCATTATGCCATAAAAAGCAGTTATTTTTCCCTTCTGTAAGGGTATAAATGCCTCACAGAGGCAAAATTCAATTTACATGAAAGATAAGTAAAGATGAAATAATCTTTAGGTCATTTTTATTCTGTGTAATTTTATTGTGAACAGATAAACTGTGTGTGTCATATTGGTTTTGTTCAAGTTTACACTAGATGTTAGATTGTTTCAGAAGATGAAAGAGTCAAGGGTAATAATGCAAGTCCCTGTTTATATACCTGCTTTGCTGAAGCCTTTGACATAAATATATGAAAGTGAAAAATCAAAAAATAAAAAAAAAACCCTGCACAGACATTCTCATAATAATTGTGTCTCATATAAAAATTAATCACTGAAGCAGCCAGCTTGGTTCCTGACTGCATTCAAAGTTAAGTGCAGCCTGTAGCTTGTCTGTAAAAATCAAATGCTCTTTTTCAGAGTGTTAATGGAAATCTGTTACTCATGGCTGAAGGTGCACAAGTGATGCTTATAAATAAGCTTTGGCTTTTCTTCTTGGAGTTGTTTGGGGTTTTGAGAAAGCAAAGCACTCTCTCCTTTTTGATAATATTCTGGTTTGGTGAGAGGCATCCTTGGGGCCTCAGCAGCAAATTTATTCTGAAAAGCAAAGTTAGTGCATAAATTAAGTCTGTTGAACTATCTAAAAAAGGGTTTGATTTTCTGACTCCTATATGAAATGTGATTTCTGGCTTTACCCAATTCTCTCTCCATGGCAGTTTGTTTTAACCCAGCAGCCAGTGTCATTAGGTCATCAAGAAACCTAAGGAAAGGTTAGGGGGATTAACAAAGAATATTAGATAGCCTTTGAGGTAACTTTTTATTTCTCTGACATAGTTAGATGTGTTCATTCTTAGAGTAATATTAACTGCTTCTGGTTTTCCAGTGGAATAATTCATCTGGGTCACTGCTTTAGCAGCATTTTGCTGCTGCTTTGCTTTAATGCCTGGAAATTCCTGGAGCTTGAAACAGATATTGTTTCATGTGTACTGTGATGTTACTTAGAACAACCTCATTTGTACTTGAAATCAGATTTCAAGGTTTCCATTCCAAGCTGAAATATTCACCCTCATTTAAAGTGAATGTAATAGATGTGGTTTCAGATGCTCTCGTCGAAAGACTGATAATATGGAGAAAGATGCAGGATGAGTTTGCTTATTTTCCAGCAGTGTGATAGCTCAGCTCTGACTATTTTCAGTTTGGTATGAATTGTATTAGGACTTCCTCTTGAAATTATTAAGCTGAGTAATAGTCTTGCATAAATTTAGTGGGTTTGTCTGGGGTGTGAGAGGGAAAAGCAAGAGAAAGCTGGGCAAAATTAAAGGAAATACTCAGAGTTAATGATCTCTGATCAGCAGTTTAACGAGACTGGGTGCACTGAAAAATAGGATTGACTGAGAACAAGGGAAAAATCTCTGCTGTTAGGTATGTTTGTTATGTGTACCTCCATTTGCTGGTGTAAATTGTCTTACTCTGCTAGTTTGGAGCCAAGGATCGCCGTTGGGAGTAAAGCAACAGTAAATGCAGCAGTGGATGAGGTGGGCTTGGCATCCCAGGTGCACACCTGCTGAGAGCAGAGGTGAGCGCAGGTGTGAGCTGTGCCTCCCCACTGGGGTCAGCAGCCCTCCTTTTGCCTCCACCAGAATATGACTAAACTATTAAAGGATCCTTTTTTGGTTTTGGCAAGGAAGGAGAAGCAGGCAGTGGTCACACAGAGAGGCTTGAGGGCAGGAGACGTTGTCCCACCATGCCTACAGGCAAAGACAGGGCTTACTGCTTTGGTTGACAGCCACTGGGTGACTTTGGGTTGGCAGCTGCATGTGAGATGGGGGCCACTCCCTGTGGAGTATTGCTTTACCCAGACACTCTTCAAACTGTCTTATAGATAGGAACTACAGACTTGTTCCCCTACTTGGATCTGAGATACACTCAGGACCTGCAAAATTTTCCCCAGGAAAAAAAAAAAAGATATAGCCAAGCTGGAGATTCAATGCAGACTTTACATTTAACAGTGTCAGATGATTAGCATGAAAACTTACTTAAGTGTCCTTAAGTTATTTAATATCTTAACCCCTGAAAAACAGTTTCTCCACCTTTCTCAGAAATGTGGTTCCTCAGATACTGACATCTTACTCTATTGCTACCATTTTGGCCTAGTTTTAGAGATGGTAAAAAGCACAACAGCAACCAAGTGGCATGTCAGGCAACCAGGAGCAGAACAAGAGGACACAGTCTCAAGCTGCACCAGGGGAACTTTAGGCTTGAGGTGAGGAGAAAGTTCTTCACAGACAGAGTAATTTGCCAGTGGAATGTGCTGCCCTGGGAGGTGGTGGAGTCACCATCCCTGGGGGTGTTCAGAAAAAGATTGAATGTGGCACTTGGAGCCATGGTTTAGTTGTTAGGTGGTGTTAGGTATTAGGTAATAGGCTTGACATGATGATCTCTGAGGTCTTTTCCAACCTGGTTGATTCTGTGAATCTGTATGCTTCCTTCTCAATTATGGCATTCATCTTGATATGTGGAGTCCAAAGGGAAAAGATCAGGGTAAACCTGACACCTTCCAGAGAGGCATTTGTCAAGGTCAAGCTTGAAGGACAGTTTAAAACCTATGAATGATCGTAGTCTGTTGCTACTTGTATTAGAGATGTTCTGCAGTGAGATTAGCTTTGACATGGAAGCCACTTCCTGAAGTGGTGGCTGTTACATGTCACACACCTCCATAGGTGCCCACCAGTGTGGACTGTTGGGCCAAGTCTACTGGAGCAGATTTACTGCCCCTCCTCTGTTATCCATGGAGGTTTTGTGCTTCCTTGGAAACATGTCTGAGGTTGATCAGCAGGTTAAATTTGAAACTCTTGATGAAGGCACCATCAGAGGTATCACAGCAGGTCTGGTTTGGTAAACCAAGGTGCTGGGACCAGTATATCTTCATAGGGGTACAGCACATGTGCATTGCAATTACAGACTCTGAATCCTTATGAAATCCTCTGCCTAACAACCTTACAACGTGGTTCAGGGTCAAAACCATGAACTGCTGGTTTCACATGCTGTTGAGCTTTGTGCAGTCAGTTATCTCTGCAAGATCCTGGGAGGAGGTTCCCATCCTTCCCTTGGTCCCTGAGGTAGGTGAGGAGAAGAGCTGTTGCACTCCCTCCTAACTGTCCTTATAGGAGGAGGTGGCACAGGCACATGCCAGTGGGAGCACTTGCTGAGTCCTACAGTCCCCTCTGCCCAGGCAGGGATTGGTGCCTGCAGGGCTGCTGCTGCAGTGTTTCCTGTGCCTCTGCAATGTCACTGCTGGCACACATCAGTCAGGCTTTCCTCTGCCTGCCTTTTCTCCCCTCTTTCCTTTTATTTTCCAGCTTTCTTTTATTTATGTCCCTTATCAAAAGCCAATTAATTCATTTTAGAGTCACTGTATTTTTTTTTTGTCCCAACCTTCATGTATTAGTGATCCTCTTCTTTCATTTTCTTCCTGACATGAATCATTTGTAAAAGCCTTTCTTACTCCCCTGAATCCCTTTGGCTACCATGAACTCCCCTCACTTTTCTGTTACTCTTATGTTTCCTGCAAGTCTTAACTGATTCTCTGTAGCCTTGAGTGGATCCTCTCTATTTCTAGTATACCTGCTTTTTTAAAACTCTCAGAGTAGCTTCTCTCAGTGAAGCCCCACTGGCTACTCCTTTTTTTTTCCTTTGAATTTTTCTGTAATATAGGCACTACAACAGACTGCATTTTCATTGGAGTGCCTTTCAGGATTCTCCTGCTGCCTTCTGCACTCACAGCTGCTTAGAGAGGGGTTTGGTTTTTAAGCATCCCTTTGGAAGGAACGAGACACATCCCTCTTGCCCACAGCTCCCCATTTTAGTTCACAAATGAAAACTAGTAGTAAGGGACAGATTAAACAGCATCATGTTGGGGTGCACTGATGTGAGAGGCTTCCAGTGGATTTGGGTCTTTCTTATGAGGCATGTACAGGTGTGGTATGCAAATGTAGGTACAGGTAATGAGGTCCCTGGGTGGAATTGCTCCACACAGACTGGGTCTTTTTTTCTCCCCTTACTTACCACTATGTGAATGCACATATCTCAAGTGTCAAGTGGCAGTGAGTTTTACAGTTTAGTTAACTAATTCTGTGTAATTGTTTTAGACCTATTACCTGATAACTTCATATGATGTAGTCTACTTCTTTGGAGAGAAAGTGGGCATTACACTTCCACAGTCACCTTCTGTGCTGGTTAAGATTAAATTAGATTTTATATGCTAAGCAGGTCATAGAATCATAGAATCATAAAATCAGCCAGGTTGGAAGAGACCTCCAAGATCATCCAGTCCAACCTATCACCCAGCCCTACCCAGTCAACTAGACCATGGCACTAAGTGCCTCATCCAGTCTTTTCTTGAACACCTCCAGGGACGGCAACTCCGCCACCTCCCTGGGCAGCACATTCCAATGGCAATCACAGAATTGTTAGGGTTGGAAGGGACCTCAAGGATCATCTAGTTCCAACCCCCCTGCCATGGGCAGGGACACCTCACACTAGATCAGGTTGCTCAGAGCCACATCCAGCCTGGCCTTAAAAACTTGGCTGGATCATTCAGTTGGACTATTTAAAATAAATACCTAGTGTCTTAAAAAAAAAAAGTGAGGAGTAGTTTGATGTACACAGATTTTTACCTTTAAATATTTTATAAGGCAGGCTAGCAACATTTTTATCTTTGATGTATTTCAGATATTAGAGGTGTGTGGCATATATGGAAAGATGTAGAGATACATTTTCCTTTTGATAACAGATAGCAACAGCCAAATGAAGATGGGGATGAGGGGCACCCTGCGCCAGAGGTATGTCCACATTCAGAAAAGCCTATCACCCCTTTCACAACATCATCCACAAGAAAAAAAAAATAGAAGAGTTATAGATGACTCTTTACCATGAAGGTGGTAAAACCCTGGAACAGGTTGCCCAGGAAGGTAGTTGAAGCCCCATCCCTGGTGATATTCAAGGTCAGGTTCAACAAGGCTCAGAGCAACCTGATCTAGTGGAAGATGTCTCTGCTTACTGCAGGGGGTTTGGACTAGTGACCTTTGGAGGTCCCTTCAAACCATTCTGTGATTCTATGATTCTGTATTTTAGAAGAAAGAAGAGCATCCCCTTGTTAATGTTGCAAGTGACAAACATATTCATCATTAACTTGATTAGTGTGCAGAGGACTGTCAACTGCAAATGAAGTAGTAGGTGAATATTTCAGGGACCCATGGTAATGAGTAATTCAGTATCTACCCAGTAGAGTAGCAATATAGAGCTAAGTGAATGAGGCACGAGGCTGTGTCCAGTGCAAGAGAGTCCATAAGCCATACAGCAGTGCAAAACACCAGTTGGGAAAACAGAAACAGCTTCCCAAAAGAACATGTGTGAAGCCCAGGGTCCCAGCCCCAGAAAAGGATTCCAAATGACTTTCAAAAATGAGGTTATTGCATAAGTGCATAGAGTGAGATGCCTGCAAATGCCTGTTGGTACCAGAGTCCTGTGACTCATTGTCATTTCATGTCTCTCACCTGCTAGAGGCAGAGCACCACTTTGAAGTCTTTTACCTCGCTTAAGTTCTCTAAGTGGCAAGTAGGCAGAATCAAGTCACACTCTGGATTCTAGTAATAAGGAAGCAAAATGTCATGACCTGTGTTCCCTCTTTAGTCCCTCTTGTTCCAAAAACCCTGTGAGTTTATTAATGAGTTTATTATTCTTTTTGAAGGGAAAGCAAAGGCTGGGATCAAAGCTACCTGGTTGTGTCCTTGTACATGGTGGAAGCTGAGCTCTGTCAAGGGCTTGACAGTGAGAGCTTCTGAACTGCAGTGGTGCCTGTTAGGCTGCAAGATTGTTAAGATATTGCTAGTATCATGTGGCTTGTTGAAATTCATCCTTTCCTCCACATGAAGTACCTGCTTTGCACATGAGGGAAGAATTCATGTGCAAAAGTTTTTGGCATAGATATTACTGTCATGGTATTAAGTAAGGGAGAATATATAGGTGGAGACACTTGCGTAATAAAAGACTTAAAAAAAAAAAAAAGAATGGAGGAGGAATGAGAATCCTTGAGTGGATGTAATTTGTTAAAAGCACCAAGATACTGTACAGAAGATAGCAATATTAGTGGCATGCAGGGGAGCTGGCTCAAGTGCAAGCAGTGCAGCTACAGTCCTGGTACTATCTTGAAAGGCACAAAAGCACTTTTTGGCTGTAAACAGAGCTGGAAAATATTTAGTGAGGTAGAATTTTAAGCATAAATAAAAATAGGCTTAGGTTCAGACTTTTAGTAATAATTATATTAAAATAACACAATTCATCAAATAATGCAACATATTCACATCTCTAAATACACAGCAGCTGTTCATTTCTGTCAAATGCAATTCCTTTAGGGACTGAATAGAGAAAAGTAACATTCTGGCTTGCATGGTAATGTCCTGACGAACATTGGGCTGCAGCCTGCCCCCAGCATTTATTAATGATGGTCTCTCTCCACCAGCACTGGATCCTGAAGGTGCCCTTCTGCCTGTACAGAAAGTGCCAGCTGGACAGGAAGGGTAGGGAAGGAGTGGGTACAATACAGGATTAGGAATTCTCCTTCTCAGGCTTTGTAGAAACTGAGTTTTGAAAGGTGTTTCAGCCTAAGGCTATAAGCATATGAATTTGGCAGTCTGTAATGTGGTGGAGTTGAAGCTCGCAGGAAGATTTTGTCTTAAAATAACAAAGAAGAAGTGAAAAAAACTATGAGAAAGATCTTGCCAGGTGATAACTAGCTGGTAGAGGGAGTTTTGTGAACATAGTGTCATCTTTGTACAACCTTTGCTTATGGAAATCATACATACATCCCTCCTGATGCTAAGCTTCCAATACATAACAATTGATATAAAAATCTATTGTTGCACAAATTAACCAGACAGGAGTTATGTTTCTCCCTGTTTTCTGAACAACCTACCTTTTCCTTCACCCCAAAACTAAGGTAATGTTTGGATGGTGTAGAGAATAGAATTGTGTTACCAGCAAATGACAGGCACCTGTAAAGAGCCCAGGTGTGAGTAGAATTTGAGTTGTTTGCTGTCATCATCTGGTTACTTACAAAAGATGGTAGGGTGCATATTTCCCTTACAGTAGTACTATGCTTCATAGAATCACAGAATCAGTCAGGGTTGGAAGGGACCACAAGGATCATCCAGTTCCAACCCCCCTGCCATGGGGGGGATCATCAGGCTGGCCAGAGCCTCATCCAGCCTGACCTTAAACATCTCCAGGGATGGGTCCCCAACCACCTCCCTGGACAACCCATTCCAGCGTCTCATTTAGGCTTCGTATAGAGATGCCTCTGTTCATCCAGAAACATATTTTGGGTCTTAGTTTCTAGTTTTAGTAAGGAAGTCTTTGCATCTTCTAACAGTGTCTATTAAATTAAAGTGATTCTGCAGAGATAAACTCTATCTGGAATAGAATACTGATCCTGAAGGCATTATCTTTGACCTCTGTGTCTTACCCTTTCAATAATCTATACCTACATATGAGGCTCAGCATTAGGCACACCAGCTCTTATATATGACATTTTACTTTTACTTGTACCAAACTTAGTTTTCAGATTATATTGACTGTGGTACCAGGAGGCTCATAGTCCCTCATTTATGCAAGAGGAGAATTCAGGGTTAAAGCTGGCTCTTGAAGCCTGAGCCAGCATCTGTAGATAAAATGACAATCCTCTACAAAATTAGAAACCCAGATCTTGCTATTTCCATGTGAATTATTTCTTCCCTGTTCCTGTTCTATCATTATACTTGTATAAATAGATCATAGCAGTTTATTTCTCTTTGCTGGTGATGAATCTGGAGTGTGTGTCACCTGTGCTCTCTTATGATTTGTTGTGATATACAGAACAGAAGGTTTTTATCTTGGTAAAGATTTTTCTCTTGTGTGCTTCATTTGGGATTTTTCCCCCTCTTCATTGTAGCATTATTCAGACACTAGCTTTTCATTCAGAATCATAACATGGATTTGATAAGAACACTCTAGAGAATGGAATTCTGACATGAGAAGAAGCTTTAAAAGGAAAACTATGCTTTTATTAACTTGTAGACTAAATTGTGTGGCCCAACATTTGAATTTTAAAATCACTCTGTGTAGTGGTGAAATGGAACATAAGCACAGTGCTATGGCATTGACAAACTTCTCATTTGGATAATAAACCATTATTTGATGCCGCTTCATACCAAATGGCTGAGCTTTTACCCACTCTTTATATCCCCTTCATGCTAACTAACCTTCACCTGTCAACTTATACCCCTGAGAATCAGTCTCCATGTCTTTGGAAATGAGAAAAGGATAGAACATCTCTACAGCTTGCCAAGAGTTACCATTTCCCCTCTTTTAAGTCTTCATATAATCTATTGATTCTTTTCTTGGTCTTAGATTTATTCAGCTTTGAGCCTTTAACTTACACTGCACTCCCAATGTAAGGTGCAAGTGAAATGGCACCTAAGTGCACCTGCACAACTGTATGGCTGTTAAATTCACCTTTCTGAAAATATGTACACCCAGGCCTCTGGAATGCAGTGGGAAAAAGAATCAAATCCATCTGCAGGTGTCTTATGGCATAAAGGGAAATGGACAAAAACCAGGGCATCTGCAATCCCTTTGTTTATCTCCTTAGGATCATAGAGGTTGTCTTGTCTTGTTTGGTGAGATTAAGCATTTCCAGAGGTTACAGGAATAGAGATGCTGCAGGTTACACATTAGCATATTTCATGTCCAACACAGAGCTGGCCTTGCTGTGAGGCTTTAACTCTTTCTTTTCTAGAGCCACTGGTAAACATTGTTTGAATTTTAGAGTCCCTATATTTATCAATATTTTCTACATGTTATACCAGTGGTAAACTGGCAGCATAATAATTAAAAATAAATGGTTAACATTTAATTAGTTCCTCTCAGTTTTGTTTGTCTTGAAATATTTATTTTAATTTCTGTTTTCTCCAGCCCCTTTCTACTCATCTGATTGGTACTGCTTTTCCTCACAGCCTTTTTATATAAAATATAGTAAAGTGCTGCTTTCCACACTCAGAGAGCTCTGGGCCTTCCTTTCTGACTACAGAGATACTTTACAACCTGTGCTATCTCATGTCTGCCTTCACAGATGGAAATAAAAACCAACAGAACATCCAGAGAGTAGCTCCAGTTGTGGGGTACTTTTTCAGTAGCTGTGCTGTAAAGGCTGAGTAGTTAAATTCAAACACCTTGACTGAAAACATCCATCTAACCTCTTTCCTGCCAAAAGAGTGACAGCCCTTCACATTTCCTTCTTAATTTGTACCCTTTTATTGACTATAATATTGATTTGTGCATTAAGGATGATTTAGATTTTCTTCCACCCTCGTATTAAGAGTGTTTGAAACCCTACCTGGAGTCTTAGACATCACAAAGGGAACACATAATGATCTAAATCTTGACATGACCTAAGACAGGAATACTGGATGCAGACAGCACTAACCAAAAAAAAAAAAAAAAAAATCCAACCCAAAACAAAACCACAAAACCACCAAAAAACAACCACACAACACAACCAAAAAAAACACCCCAACCCAACAACCCTCCAAAACCAGAACCCTTCCTTTTCAGCATCCATCCATCTTTCTGTTTATCTGTTGCTTCTCTGTAGTGTTTATTAGAGTTTGCCTTGCTGTACACTGGATTGCCAGAATCATGATTAAGAAGCTTATTCAAACGAATTAAAAATGTTTAAATGAAAAAGACCCGGAGAAGTAATTGCCAAAATTTAATCAAGGATTTAATTTGTAGCACAGACCAGCCAAATGGATTTTGCCATTTTCACTGCACTGTTTGTACAAGGAAATTAAAAAGTATAAAGAGTCAAAGACTCTTCAGTGTAACCCTTTAAGAATACTGCAGTGTGCTCACTTGTTCTCATTAGCTGCATTACATCACATTTGCTCCTCAGGGCTTGCGTTCTGCAAAGCCAGACTACAGACAGTGGGGGGAAAAAAATGGTAGCATTTTTCCCAATGTCATAAATTACTGCCAGCACACATTAGATGATTTCTCCATGCATTGCTATAAGCATTTCAATTGTAGGTTGAATATCCCACTTCTTATTGCCACTTGGTAATAAATGGCCTCATTGCAGCGTGTCATCTTCAGGCAAGCTGAAATAGCTGAGACTAAGGAGCTGTCGGGGCTTGATAACAGAAATGTTCCCCTTGCACTTGCTGCTGAGAAATACATCCATGGCACCATTAGGCTGTCTCTGTTTCACTGATGATAATAAGGTATCACCAAACCTGGCATACCTGTTTGAACATGTTTTGCAGAAGTTTAATCATTGAGTAATACGTATCCCGTTTCATCTCTCGGTTCCACACAAAGAGCCATACAATGCAGCTGACAGAACAATGCTTGATGAGCCATGAATAGCTGGAGCAATGAGAACTTCAAAGTAGTGTAGAGCAGACAGAACCATGCTCTAAATTACAGTACTGAAGGGTTAGGAGGAGAGATGAAGTCCCTACTTGTGAGGAAGGAGGCTGAGATCAAGAGCATACTTCTTCCCTATTAGATGTAGTGGAATTAAACATTCAGCAGAGTGCTGAATGCTTAGCCTCTCTTACAGGCAGAGAATGAAGGTGCTACCACAGCAGCATGCTGCTCTGCAGAGCCTATGGCAGTAGTCAGGATGGCCCTCACCTGGGGGTGAAAGAGTTTAGCACCTGTGACCTTACTTCTGACGCTACTGACAAAGATGTCAAAAGAAACAAAGCAAGGGAAGCAAATTGCCACGTTCTGAATGGCTTCCAGAAGGGTGGTATTCCAGAAGAGCTACAGGTTCTCCCCTAAACTGAATATAGCACTAGTGACTTTAAAAAAGAAGAAAGCAAAAAAGTTTCAATTTAGTGCAAACCTGAGGTGAATACCAACTGTAATAGCACAAAGTGGCAGATAAGTGTGGGACACTGGGGGCAGGGTGTGGTGCTGCAAGTGTATTCCCAGACTGCAGGGAAAGAGGATGTTTGTGTGCAAGTGAAGTTTAATGGAAAACTTGTGAAGTCAGTGATTCTCACTCTTATGTCCTTCAGAGAAACAAAGGTAATCTTTTCTTTTCTTTTTTTTTTTTTCACCCCTGTAGCACTTACTGAGTGCCAGTTTTATAGCAGAGATGCGGGCTCAGTCTCTCCCCACAAAAGGATTAGTATCTGACACAGTGAGATATTTTCTAAAGGGAAGGAGCCTTTCTGTAATCAGAAGCAAGAGCCAGCTGTAGCTTCATCTGTTTCTCTGCCCCTGCAGTCCCTAGGAAGTCCTTCTCCCTTCATTTGTCATTTCCTGTATATTGGGAAAAGTAGGGAGGCAGGGCTTTTGGAGATTGAAAACATTCTTCTCTTGGGATCCATAAGCTCATGAGCTTGCTTAGCTTGCATCTGCTTTTAGTCATTTTTAGTCTGTATCTTGCTTTTGCACAGTTGTTCTCTTCATAGAACACTTTTAAGACATGTCTTACTTGCTCAGTTAATTCGATTTTATTTGCACAAGAGTTGATGATAAACAAAATTAAGACTTCAGAAAAGGAAGGAGTCCAAAATCCAGTGGTCGAATTCCAAGCACTTGAATGTCATTCCTTATCCAACTTTCTGAGCCTTCTAAAAATTGTGGCAGTGTAAATTATGCAGCTGCCTTTAAATTTTTTTTCAAGTGAAACTTAAAAAGGTAGTTTTGTAACATGAAATTCAAGTTCATGCATGTGTTTATTTCTCCTTTCTTTTAGAGACCTAGATTGTTATAAGCTGTTGTTGTCACTGTAAAGTTATTGTATTTAAGAGAATAAATAAATTATTTTGAACAAATAGACACAAAAATATTATAGTATGAGGTATCAGTGGATATTATTATTCCACATGTGCAACATTATTTTAACAATTCTAAACCCAATTTCATTTGTCATTGCATTTCCCCCACATATTGGAGGCTTGGCTGTATGTTGATACTATTTCCAGTTGATGGAGCACAACTCATTTTAGCTGCTTTCCTTGGTCATAATGAATAGCAACTTAAGTCACTTTTAGACTGTACCTATACTCCAAGAAAATAGTTTCCTTTTTTTTTTTTTTTCCTGCTATTTTGCATTATCAAAGTAGCAGATGATAGAATTTTATTTTTTTATTCCGGGTGGCCTTTTGGAAATTTGGTTTAGTGGAATGTTTCAGGATGAAGTTATTTGTCCAGGATTATTCTGAATGCCTGGTTTTGAAAATGAGAATGATTAAATATGTCCCATACTTCTTCTTGGGATTTCTTAACCTGAAATATTTGTGCATGAGCCACTCAGCCTCTATGTAGTATGGGTTTGAGACATTGAGGAAAATCATAGACAACCAACCAAATTTTCCTCCCTAGGCAGAATTTCCATGAGAAAAAAATCCACAAGTGTGAAGAAAGAGGAATCCACGTGTCATGGGTTGAGTTTTAGTCTGCTGCTCTTCAGACCATCCTGCCTCATGCCAGCTTCAAAACGAAAGTGCTGGCTGGACCAACACATCATGGGGCTTGAAGTTCAGATTCCAACATGAGAGGCTTCCAGTTCTGGTTGCTGCTTTTGGGTTCTGGGGTGGTATTTTTTTTTTTTGGTGTGTTGGCTCTTTTCTGCGGGGATGGTCGCAAGAAGAGTGGGAGTAGGGTGGCATGCTGTTTTTTGGTTTATGCAGTTGGGGTTTTCTGTATATTGCTGTGCTGCTTCTGCAAATAGGCTAAGCTATCATGCACTGTATTATTAGATTAATTAGATATTAGCTAAGGTAATTGTGCATTTGTGGAATCTCATTTATCCAGTAAACTCTTCTTATCTCTTTATCTCAACCCCAAGCTTTTGTGTGTTCATTTTCTTTCACTTCAATGTTGGGGGAGCAGGCAGGTTAGCCCATTGATTTTGTTTTAAACCATTACACCATGGTAGTCCAGGTCATTCTGCTCTTAGCATGAGAATCATGCAAGGAGATCATGTGGTGATTTCTGTGTGAATATCCTCCAAATACATTTATTTTTGTTGGTTATTGTAGACGAAAGGACAACGATAGCAGCTTTGAAAAAAGAGGTTCAGAACAGTTTTATGTGAAACCTTCTCATCCATAGCACAGCTTTAGCTTCTTAAGGGGCCCTAGTCAGGACACTGCTGGTTTCCTGTCCCTGCCAGTTCCCCAGCAGGAAATAAAATGGGGAGTTGCTGCCTTGATCCAAATAGACTCACACAGCATTTCTTCAGGGAAACAGAGCTGCAGAGGAATGTTTAGACTGATAAGCTTTTAGAAAATATTTCTGGGAGTGCACTTTTTGAACTGGCAAGCTGAGACAGTCTGTCTGTATCAGGCACTTCTCCTCCTCCTTATCATGGAATTTAGTATTAAAAAAAAACCCTCACCACCACCTCCTTGAGCGTGGAGGGAACCTTTCATAATGCAGTTTCTCAGCAGCTGACACTCTGGAGTCATGCTGGAGGTAGTAAATGCATAAAGCCTTAAAAAAAAAAACCTAGAAGCCAATAAAACTATACTATCTCAACTATGTTAGAGAATCAATCATGGACTTCAGCTCATTTGTTCCACTAGAATGTAGCCTTGTAAGAAGAGAACTGCTTGTTCCTGGAAAAAAAAAGTGTGAATAATGTGATAAACCAAAATGAACTGCAGAATATAGTCTAGCTAGCAGCCAAGAAATTATTCACACTGACAGATATTGCAGGTACAGTGCATTTTCAGTCTGGAACACCACCTTCTAATCTCTCTTAGCATATGCATTATGGTTACTGTTTCCCTACTTTGGGTATAGAAATGGACCCAACTACATGTATTTGTTGTGATACAGGTTTGTAGCTATACATGTTAGTCAAAACAATCATTCTTTGGTTAGAGCAACTGTCCTTGCTTACACAATGATTCAAAAACGTTTGCCTGTTTTAAAACTTCAGATATTTAGGAGCAAAATAGCAGCCTTGTTTCACTTCTGATTTTACTTCAAGCTGATGCACATACAGACACCTTTATGGTTATAGCAAGATGAATAGACACTCAGGTTAAAAGAGCAGACTTGCTATAGTCTGAAACAATAATTATATGGGTTGCAGTTTTGCTTTAGCAGTCTTAAGAACTCATGATTTTCTGCCCCGTTACTTAGAGCAGTTTCTGCTGTATTCCTGTAAATACCACACAGCAAAATATGGATCTAGATCAATAAATCCCTGTGTTTCTTTAATCCTCACCTTGCAGCTCTTTAATTTGTCATCACAGAGTTCTACAAAGTAGTTGTGCTGCTGTCGTTTTTAGCTTTGTAAGGTATTGCAGCCTTTACTACCAACTTGTGAGTATTGACACGTGCAAGACTTGCATAACTTAAGTAGGTTGAACCAAATATTAGCAGCACAGCCCACAACAAAAGGAAAAAAAATAAATTACCTGGGGAGGGAGGGACACAAGCTGAAATTTAAAAGGAAGAAAAAAAAAATAGCTTGAAAATGGGCAGACCTAGGGGAAGAAGATCACAGTACCTTAGAGGTTGGAAGGGACCTCCAGAGATCATCAGGTCCAACCCCCCAGCCAAAGCAGGATCACCTAGGGTGGTCTGCACAGGGATGCATCCAGACAGGTTTTGAATGTGTCCAGAGAAGGAGACTCCAACTATACTCTTCCACTTAGGGTTTTGAAAAATGTGTCATTCCTTCTACTTCCTTCTCTTCCTGTATTTACAGCTTGGAGGTTTGTTGATGTGTTTATTTGACATGTGGCAAGTGTTTTGCTCCCAATACTTTTTTTTTTTTCTTTCTATTGAGGTGTTTTTTTTTGTGTGTGTGTGTGTGTGCATCCTATGGAATATATATATCACATATAAACAGCTGCTGATCATTGAGCAAAGCCTTCGACACTGTCCCACACCACATCCTGGTCTCCAAACTGGTGACACATGGGTTTGAGGGGTGGACCACGAGATGGATACAGAACTGGCTTGATGGCCTCACCCAAAGAGTGGCTGTCAATGGCTCCATGTCCCAGTGGAGGCCAGGGACAAGCGGAGTCCCTCAGGGGTCAGTCCTGGGACCAGTCTTGTTCAACATCTTTGTTGGTGACATGGACAGTGGCATTGAGTGCACCCTCAGCAAGGTTTGCTGATGGCACCAAGCTGTGTGGTGCAGCAGACAGGCTGGAGGGAAGGGATCCATCCAGAGGGACCTGGACAGGCTGGAGAGGTGGGCCCGTGACAACCTCATGAGGTTCAACAAGACCAAGTGCAGGGTCCTGCATTTGGGTTGAGGCAATCCCAAGCACAAATCCAGGCTGGGCAGGGACTGGCTGGAGAGCAGCCCTGAGGAGAGGGACTGGGGGTGCTGGTGGACGAGAAGCTCAACAGGAGCTGTCAATGTGCACTTGCAGCCCAGAAAGCCAACCAGATCCTGGGCTGCATCAAGAGAAGTGTGGCCAGCAGGTCAAGGGAGGTGATTCTCCCCCTCTGCTCAGTTCTGGTGAGACCCCACCTGGAGTACTGCATCCAGTTCTGGAGCCCCTATTACAAGAGGGATCTGGAGGTGCTGGAATGTGTCCAGAGAAGGGCCACCAGGATGATCAGAGGGCTGGAGCTCCTCTGCTATGAGGACAGACTGAAAGAGTTGGGTTTGTTCAGTCTGGAGAAAAGAAGGCTCCAAGGTGACCTTATTGTGGCCTTCCAGTATCTGAAAGGGGCTACAAGAAAGCTGGGGAGGGACTTTTTAGGATATCAGGGAGTGACAGGACTGGGGGAATGGAATGAAGCTGGAAGTGGGGAGATTCAGGCTGGATGTGAGGAAGAAGTTCTTCCCCATGAGAGTGGTGAGAGCCTGGAATGGGTTGTCCAGGGAGGTGGTTGAGGCTCCATCCCTGGAGGTGTTTAAGGTCAGGCTGGATGAGGCTCTGGCCAGCCTGATGTAGTGTGAGGTGTCCCTGCCCATGGCAGGGGGGTTGGAACTAGGTGATCCTTGTGGTCCCTTCCAATCCTGACTGATTCTATGATATATTTGAAGCCATAGAGAGAAAGCTAGGCAGTTCGTCTAGCCTGTAAGAGTGGAACTGATTACATGAGTCTGTTAGAGAGATGTCACAAGTCATGTCTGTTTCAAGTCAAGGATATGATTAGCAGCAGCACCCCCAGCCAGTGGTCAGGTTTGAATGAAGATGTGATTGCAAGTCAATTCCTTGCTTTTACCCTAAGTGTACTGTGATGGCAAACTCTTTCAGTATGCTGGGAAAATGGATTTATTCCTTCACTAAGTGGGCAGAAACGTTGTTACATCGATTGCACATTTGCAATTTGCCTTTTGCTCTTGCAAGTGAACTAACAGACACTGGTTTCATGTTTCGCTCCACAAAGTGTTTTGCTTGGGTCTGTTTCTCTGTGAGAGCCTGGCTGGGGAAGAATGAGGTCACACATTTTGAAAGCACATCACTGTGTGAGGATTTTCTTTATGCATAGCTTCTTTCTGAGTCAGAAGCTTATTCTGGCATGAGTAGCTGCTTATGCCATGTCCTGTAAACTGTGTCAGCTGAGGACATACCTTTGAGTAATGGAAAGCAGATTTAACCTAACGTATGGGTAAGCCTTCATTTCATCTCTGAAGCCTACAAAAACCAACCTGGTGTCTTAAGTCATTGATATTCTGTGTATGTGAAAAATCACATTTTTCCAAGTTACCAACAGAGAGTCAACACACATTGGACCCTGGACCTTATACTGGCAGAGACATGTGAATGCCTTCAGCAGCGCAGTCTGCTCTGCTCTTACTTCAGCCTCCTCCTTATAATCAGACCCAAGCTGCATGGGAGGTCGCTTCTAAATGGCAAGGTAGTTGACATATTTTGTCCCAATTTAAGCCCCATTACTGGTCATTAGACCAGTAATGTAAATAAATGTAAATAACAAGTGTTAATTATACCCTCGAGGCCATTGATGTGTACCATGCTGGCATTTCATGTTAGAAAGGCTGTCTGAAATTAGAGTCAAGAGCAGTATAATACAAGAAGGAGGTTTCAGGAAACATTACTGCTAGCATGCTATTTTTAAATAGCAATTTCATTCATTATAACTCTTAATATTTAAATAACACTCTATTGAGAATTTGTTACGAAAAGCATTTGGGTGATTTATTGGCTGCTATACTTCCCTCTGCATTTGAAGTGCTTATTTTGTTAAAAATGGTTTACAACCACCTGTAACATCATAGAGTGTTTGAGGGATGGTTTCTATACATATTCATTTGTGGGCTATGTGTCCTCTCACTTTGGAACGTTTGAACATTTCTAGAGAAGTGTTATAATGGAGTAGTCTGCATCTTTTTGGTGTTGCTCCTTCTTGTCCTCTGCTCTGTGATTTCACTGGATTCTCCAAGAAGGATTTTTAAGCTCTTAGCCAAAAATGTATTTAAATCCTACTACATAGTCAAATGAAGTGGGCTTTGTATGGCAAATCAGTTTGGATTCTTATCTTGTCATTTTCTGGCATGAGATTTCTGAGCCAAAAAAGAAACCAAAGAGAAGCTACCTAAGCTGTGTGTTTCAGGTCCGTTTATCATTTAATACCATGTGCTAGGTGATAGACATTGGCTTTCATTTATTTTCCTTAGAAAACTGATGTTCTTCTTAGGGTGTATAGGCATCACCAGATGTTCACATTCTCCGTAAGAATGATTTTGTGTAAAATTACACTTAGGGCCTGTTGTAGGCTTTTCTTGGATGCAAAACTTTATAACATGGAAGGATAAAACTTTGCACCCAGATCTGATTCAAGATCTAAGGAACAGTCTGGGGTTTTCTCCTAACTGTTCCTGGTGACAGCTGCTGGAACCAAGCTGCCACCCTGTTGCTCCTTCCCAGTATTCCTTGGCCATGCTGCCAATCAGGCTGTTGATTAGTGTTGTGTGGGGGTGATGCATTTGTCTCCATACTGAGAAAGGCTCTAGCCAAGCAGTCTTCAGTTCCAGGGAGTCTCCAGACAGTTTGCACCATGGTAACATTTTTTACAAAGTTTTACAAATAGGGAGTTAGGTGTTCACCACTGAGTCCTTAGAAGCACAGGGAATCCCACACAGTACTGGGCACTTGCACTGTCTGTAACCAGGAGTCACTGGATCAGGACTTGATGTTTGTGAAAGTTTCAGCTTTTGCCTGCAAGGTAAAGCATAAAAGAAAAAGAAACGTAATGGCTGTTCCTAGAGAATACAGTGATGAAAGAAGGAGGAAGAGAATAGAGAGGGAGAAAGAAAGAAAGAGGAAGAGAGAGGGGGTGGGAGGAAGGAAGAAAAGAAAGGAGAAAAAGCATTTTTGTGTTCTTGAGGTGGCTGTGTATAGACGATTTTCTTGCAGTTTCTATATCCTCTCCTAGTGGTGTGCAAAGTCCTCCAAAAACATTTTACTATCTCTTCCTGATGTCCCTGCCTCACCAGAAGGTTTCAGTGCCTATTTACCTTCTAGCTCACACTAACCCAGAAGTTAGGCAGACTGCAGCTCACATCAGTGCACTTTGTGGAGCTGTGTAGCTTGGACTGAATATTTGTCCCTGAGGTTGACTCTGATGCGACTCAGAAGGGGTGTAGCATCTTTTGACTCTTGGGGCAAATGCAAGGGCAGTCTTCTCCCAGTGACTGCAGATAAAGCATCCTTTATCTCCTGAAGATATCCACATCAAATCAAAGGCTGTCTTGGTTTGCTTGAGAGAAAAAATAATAATAATAATAAAAATATATATTGCCTTTCAAATCACATTGTGGCTTCCATTGCTTTTCACCTGTGCATAGGGATGCAGTGCTGCCAGTTGGCACCTCCAAGAGATACACAGAGCATAAATCTGTGGGGCCCAGACTGGGTGCTGCCTGTAGTGCTTTGCTCTCTCTGGGTATACTGAGAGCCTGTTGTTGCAGTACAGCTGCATCTCCTACAAGAAAGTAGATGTGAACCTTTCCTCTTGGATTTTGTGACCAGGGTCATGACATGATTAATTGTATACCATGGGGTTTGTGTGTAAACTACAATGGAAAGCCATTCTTCTAACCAGCTGGTCAGATTTTATATTGTCCTGGAATCTCTCCATGATAACTAATCAGAGGTCACCTTGTCTGACTCTTGATAGTGATATTGTTTGTTCTATATTCGGTAATAATATAAGGAAATTCCAAGTAATTTTATCTTGTGTTTGTAAGGAAGGGAATGTGGAGGTTGCTCTAGAAATTTGAAGCATTATATAAAATGCTTCAGGCATTTAAATACATTCCTTTTGCTGCCTGGGACATTCTTTGGCCCTAAAACACCCTGAAAGTAATAATTTGAGGAGAAGTCTGTTAAGATTTGCCCCTCATCACTACTTCTGCTTGTTGTCTCTGCATTTAGTTTGAGATTGAAATTATTTAATTTTAAAATCTGTTTAAAAACATGCACAAGTGAACTTATGAGAAACTGTTGCCCTAAGCACAATTTTATGACCCATACATTGTGAATATTTAAAGCAATACTAATAAAAATAAAGCAGTGAATATTCTCAGGGGTTTAATTTTGCTGGTGTGTGTTGATCTGATGGTTTGTGAGTTTTACTACATTTCATTAGGGAAATTTTACCAGAGAAATTGAGTTGAATATACAAAATAGTTTATCCTAAATTGGCAGCATGAATCCTCAGTAGGGCTTGTTTACAAGTACTGATTCACTTGAACACTTACTCTATGAAGAAACATTCTGGAAATAATTTCATTGCCTGTAGTACTTAAGCAAGAAGGATAGAAAAAGACTTACTGAACAATCTTCTTCATGATGGGAGTCTTTCAGATCAAATGCTCTTTATATTTATTTTTGTGTTGGACAGTACTTACCTATCCATCCTTATAGCTCTAGATAAATTCAATAAACCTCTTTGCAGATACCTTCACTGATCTTTTATTAAGATTGATGTCTGAAATTAAATAAATTCTGTGAACAACAACAACAAAAAACAAACCAAAACCAACCAAACAAAAATCCACAAACCAAAACAACAACAAAAGGTTTAATTTTATTTGGGACTACTTTTGTTGGTTACTAAATTGCCTCCCCCAACCCATACTCTGAAATTTGGCAGCAAGTTATATTAGTGTTTACTCTCCCTGGGAAAATACTTGCTCCAGGGTGACCTTATTGTGTCCTTCCAGTATCTTAAGGGGGCCTACAAGAAAGCTGGAGAGGGACTTTTTAGGGTGTTAGGTAATGATAGGACTAGGAGAATGGAACAAAATTAGAAATGGGCAGATTCAGACTGCATGTTAGGAAGAAATTCTTCACCATGAAGGTGGTGAGACACTGGAACAGGTTGCCCAGGGAGGTGGTGGAAGCCTCATCCCTGGAGGTTTTTAAGACCAGGCTGGATGTGACTCTGGGCAACCTGATCTAGTGTGAGGTGTCCCTGCCCATGGCAGGGGGGTTGGAACTGGATGATCCTTGAGGTTCCTTCCAACCCTAACAGTTCTATGATTCTATAACTCTTTGAAATGAAGCATTTCATTGGAATTAAGTATTCTGTGGGGTGACAGAGTAATTTTGGCCAGTGAGAGGGGAAAAGACAAAAATATGGTTCATTTTATTCAAACAATGTATTTCTTTTCCTTGGTATTCTTGGTCTTTTTTCTCGGTATTTGAAGCCTGAGTGCAAAAACTCATCATTAGAGAAAAACATTTCTGTGTTCACATAAGACTTTTCTTCTTGATTCCAACTCCAAAGAGATTTGGGTAGACATTTAAACAACTCCAGATATGTCAGGGCTGACTTACCTTTAATACTTCTGTCACATTTCTCTGCCTTTTCTGTTGTTTTGCCTGGTGTTTAAACTGTGTTATTAGAGAGTGCTACGTGCTCCAGTCTAGCCATCAGACTTTACAAATTTAATGAAAACTGGGCAGGATGAATTTCTAACATGGTCTATTGAATTGAATGGAAGCTTCAATTTTCCCCTAAGTCCCAACAGGTGCTAGTTTTACAACGTGTTGAAACTAAGCAGTGCTTGCTGAGGTTGGAACTGCTCCTCACAACACCCAAGTGGGCTACAAAGCAATGCCATTTTGTCATTTTTTTTTATCATTTGTCTTTTTAGTAGAGTTTAGTCACATTACGTTTATAGTATGTGGCTAGTAAAAAGAGCCATCTCTGGTTTCCTATTTGATAAAGGGAGTAAAGTAAGAAAAAAATAGCATTCAGTTAAAAATTTGCATTACTGTAAACAGGAGAAGAACAGCAACCAGAATTAAACAAGTTTCACTTACAATGAGTATATTTTAAAGTATATTAGAAACAGTGTGGCTAACAGGACGAAGTGATTGTTTTCCTGTAGTTGGCACTGGTGAGACTGCACCTTTAATACTGTGTTCATTTTTGGGCTCCTCACTACAAGAAAGACATTGGAGTGCTGGAGCATGTCCAGAGAAGGGCAACAAAGCAGCTGAAGGGTCTAGAGCACAAATCTCATGGGGAGTGGCAGAACCTGAAAGCATGTTGCATAGAGGTGGCTGTTGGTCTCTTCTACCAAGTAAGAAGTCATAGGACAAGAGAAAATGGCCTCAATCTGTGCTTGGAGAGGTTTAGATTGGATATTAGGAAAACTTTCTTCACTGAAAGGGTTGTGAGGCACAGGAACAGGCTGCCCAGGAAAGTAGTTGAGTCACTGTCCCTGGAGGTATTTAAAAGATGCATAGAAATGCATCTTGGCAGTGTTAGGTTAATGGTTGGACTTGATGATCCTAGAGGTCTTTTCCAAACACCATGATTCCATGATTCTGTAATACCAGCTTCCAGGGAAGGCAGTATTGTGTCTGTGCATGTCTTTCAGTATGTCTGACTGCAGAATGTGTCAGGTACTTCTGAAGTTACATTTATATGTAAGGGAAAATAAATACACAAAAGTAAAAGGATAAAGTTTCGACTTGTTGACCTACATATTCCTCTAGTTTCTTTCTTTGGATTTGTTTTTCATGTTTGAAAGTTCTGAACAGCATAAATCACACATCACTTCGGTCATCAGAAAAGGAGAGTGTAGGCTTTTGTTTGTGATCTCATTTTCACTTTAAAAAGGATGGAAGTGAACATTTTGGACTCCACCATTGTCCACTACAAGGTAAAGGCAGTTTTGCTGAACCTGGACAAATTGTGCCTGTCAGCAGATATTTAAGGAAGAGGTGTAGCATGGTGAAAGTATGGCAAGATACTTCTTTGAAAGGTATAATATGCCTTTTGGTTGCTAGGAGGGGAATTTTACTTCTAGAAAATAAGAAACACACAATATCTCAGTCATCTAAGATTTGATTTTATCCTTGAATGACTTTAGACTTTTAAATCCTAATGTTATGGCTGTGGGAAAAAAAAAATTCTATAAGACTTCAAAACATCTTGAATTGTTCTTGTTCTCTGTTCTCCTTCTAGTGGACACTTTTTAACAAGCAAAGCTTATCCACACAGGAAAACAGTGAGTAATTACAAACCAGATGATATGATTGTTGGAAACACTAACACATTCCTAAAAGAGCTGCCCTGTATTCATGATGCTAAAGGCTATATGCTTCCATATGATCTAGATGTGAAGGGAGCACTACTTCAGAAGGTGTCTATTAGTAAATGCAAAGGCTATAGGGAATAAAATGTATGTTTGTAAGAGTCTACCTCTCTTTGCATAAGATCTTTCTAAAAGTAATGTGCACTCACAGTATTCATAGTTACTGGTGCAACAGATAGCTTTTTGCACAAAGCCAGCCTTAGAACCTCCCCTAATCAGTCTGCATCAACCCCAAACCGTCTGCTTGATGCAGGGCTTGACTTACCCATGGCAAGCAATGAAGTAAGGAGGAGAATGTCTCACTGATGTGCAAAGAAGAGCTGCTAATAGTAGCAAATCCAGTCTGCAGCCTGGCACAGCTCAAAATATGCATAGAGGAAAATCATGGTTTTAATTTAGTGTAATTATCTTGAGGATGGGTTTGCTTTCCCCAAAGCTTTCATGCTGAACTCAAAATTATGTTGATGTGTGGTAGTGCCTACAGTGCATCAGAGACTTTCAGGTGCAGTAACCTGTGGTTGTGAGGCATGCATCACTGTTGTGCAATCTAGCATTATCAGTATTGCTGTTTGAAACTGTGCTTCTTTATAACCAATGGCTGTGAGAGCTGAAGTGAAGTGATAATGTTTTGTCAGTGTTTGAGCCATGGCAATGGTGACTATCAGTACTCTTCGTAGTGTTTCCTGCCTGCTAACAACAGTGGAAGCTGGGTCAAGTCCATGAATTGGATTCTAGAGATCTCATCACTCTTAAAATCATACCTTCCTCCACTGTGATGCTGCTCTTTTTTAACTTCATATCAGCGCCTGGAGAAGTGTTACAAATCAGTTGTTCAGCTTCCTTGCTGTTGGTGGGATGACCAGTTTGTGCCCACTTAAAAATGGGCAAATTGAAGGCAGGGGCAATTTTTGGGAAGTACGTTAAAAGCAAGAACGTTGTCAAAGCTTTGAAAGCAAGAAATTTCCATGGCTTTTCTGAAGACTATGGGGGCAGCCTGGTGCCACTCTCATTTAGCTGCTGGCTTTGTGGAAGGATTAGGGCTTTATTCTACTTTAAGGGAGACAGTGCTTTTTCCTTTAGAAAAACGTACCATGTCTACTTGCATTACTCTGTCTTTAATCTTTGAGGGGAAAAGCCTCCTATAAAACATTGTTATAGAGGAGATGACTAAATAACACTTAGCTGCTTTAACATTGTAGCAAAAGACTGAAAAATCAGTATAACATTGGTGTGCAGTTCGTCTCCTCTTCCTCCCTAAAAGATGGATAAAAATGACTTGAGATAAAAAATTATGTCTCAAAGAATAAACTTCGATTTTCAGATGGCTGTTTGTATTTGCTTTGCTCAAGTTTTTGTCTGTGCTTGTTATAGCTTGATATAAGAGACTTTTTAAGGTAAGAATTGATCTTTTTTGTTTTCATCAGCTAAAATAATACTGTTTCATTATGCTATATCCCTTTTATATGAAGTAGAGATACATTACCCATTTTAGACAATGTTCTGAACTTCATTGTTTTGGAACCCAACCAGTCACAGACGTTCTAGAAATTTGGCTGCTAACCGTTCAAAGTACAAGTCCAGTTTTGTGCTGTGCTGTATTTTCTTGGGCAACAACAAAGCCCAGGCTTCCTTTCTGAGGAATTCTGGGGTTTTTTTGTCTGCTGTCCCAGTGGGAGATTTGGAGGAGGAAGCTGTAAGCATCAGTAAAAATACAGGGGAGTGGGGAACATGTTTGTGATGATGCTCAAGAATGTCTACAGTCCCAAAAAGATTTTTGAGAGAGGGAGTTTGCTAGAAGTCTTGAACTTCAGCTTCACAAAGTTGTCTACACATTGATGTATAGGGACGTGGGGTGGGTTTGGTTTGGTTTTGTTTTGTTTGTTTGTTTTGTTTTGTGTTTGGTGGTGGTGGTTTTGTTTGGGGTGGGTTTTTTTGGGGGGGGGGTAGGGGGGTGGTTGGGTTTTTTTAGGAGTGTGGGGAGCTTTTTGTTTGGTTTTGGTTTTGTTTGTGGTTTTGGTGGGGTTTTTTGTTTGTTTTTCTCTTTAGCCTATTCTTTATCCTTTAAGGCTGCCCTAAAAAAAAAAAACAAAAAAAAAAACAACAAACTGATTGCAGTGTTGGCCTTCCTGATGAAATCTTCATTAGGGAATGGGTTGAGGCCATCCATCATTTCATGAGAAACTGAAACAGTGTCTAGCAGAAACAGTACTGGCTCTCTGGAGCTGGACTGAAACTACAGCCTCAGGGAAAAATGTACTTTAATCCTTTTTCACCCAGAAGCACCCTGAGCCCCCCCAGTTTCCACACTGCTCTAACAAGCAGCCAATTCACACGCTGAGGGGAGTGGATGTTTTATATGTAGCTGAATAGCAGCCCTCCCAGGGCTCTTAAACATTTAACTGTTTTGGGTGGGTTTTTTTTGTGTGTGTGTGTGTGTTTTTTTTCTTTGGGAAGAAAGAAAAGAAAAGCTCCAGATGTTTTAAGTTTACTTTTCTGGAATTGACGTATTGCAGGCAGCTCCTCTGCCTCCCCAGGAAACAGGTAACCACCCAAGCAGTCCTCTTGCTCATGTAGTGGGCAACCCATGATAACAAAGGTACAGAGGGGAGTTTCGGAAAAGTAGTTGCCCACTTTTTTTTGGCCATTACTATCTTTGTTTTCCAAACAGAGCTGTCTGGAGGGAGATTTTTCAAAGCTTTTTTTTTGGGCAGTAGATGTGACCTTTGTTAAACTCAGCTCAACTCCACTTTCACTGCCAACTGTCAGGGATCCCTGGGGCAACTCTGTGCACTGAGGCTATGCCCCATAGTGTGCAGATGTTGGAGTCACTACTGGTGCATGCCACTCTGTGTCGCAATGCACAGTAAATCCAAAACATTTAGCCATGAATGTGTCACCCAGATGATTTGTTCAAAGCAATAAATCCAGCAGTTATTGTGCTGGCATTTACATGGGGACTGTTTGTAAAGAACATAGGCTGTATGATGTTCCTCATCTGAGTTTGCCAAGGATGTGCAATAGTTAGATAAAAATTGTTGGAGTCCACCCAGGAGGGTAAGTTCATGAAGTGTGGGCAGAAAAAGTAGCATCGGTGTCATCAATGTCATGCAGTGGGTCTTTTATTTTGCTCTTAATTATCTTCAGTTTTAATTTGTATTATCAATTTTTACATCAAAACTCAAAGAACAGTTGTCTTTCACGAGTAAATCCTTCTTCCAGAGCCAAATATTTTTTTTCTTAGGTAAAACTGCTGCTTCATGGGAAGCATAATCATTTGGAGTGGGCTATTTTTTTATTTCTTTCCCTTCCTGTGCAAGAATTTGCTGCAGTGCTTTTTTTAATACCTTGTCCATAATTGTTTTCAGTTGCAGATAGCACATTTTCCACAGCATAATATATTTGGTCATGCTTGTGGAAAACTTTTGAAGTGGTTTCCTCAAAATTAATACCTAATAAAAATGACAGAAGAAAAATCCCAAATGCCATTTGAATTAGTTATGTAGGCTTCATGAAGGGAAGTCATGCTCTGGCTTTTCCTGAATTCCTGTGAAATTAAAGCTCTTTCACTGGACATAGCAATTACTTCAATTGTAGTGTTGGGGATTTAGTCAGAAGCTGGTCTGCAGGGCTCTGCTTTCCAACCAGCATGATCTAAAGTGTGTTAACTTCAACATCCTCTGAGGTACAGCTAGAGACAAACTCTTGCATCTCTAAGGTGATCTAATGATAAATACTTGTCCTATGGGAGGAAAGAATTGGGTGGAGGAAGGAGGGAAAGCAAGGAGGACTGGGAAATGTTAGTCCATATCTAGCCTACACATAGGGAGGAGGATTGTACCTGGTACTGAGCCATCCCTCACTTTTCTGTGCTAGGTGTCTATACAGCCATCCTTTGCTTCTCTTCTAGCTCATCTTGCTGCATAGTGGTGAGCTACAGGACTGAGAGAATGCCTATGTAAAATGGCATGTGCTGCCACTGGTATTATGTTCAACTGTCCTCTGTTTCACCTTGGTAGGCATCTCATTCCTGTTACTTTTGGCAGGGAAAGGAGGAAAAAAAAACTCTTAATTTTCTGACTGGTGCTTATACTGAATGGACACATCTCATGTCTGTCAGTCATCCCTATCTTGCTTAGGCATGGAAATAGAAAGTGCACTAGTAAACCAGAAATCCAAGTAGTCCAAACTAGATACTGCATAGTCATGTCTATGATGGGTATTCAAAAAAAAGTTTCTTCCCCATCATCCAGTGTCATTTTTATCTGGCTGAACAGTAGGACTGAGCTATGAATGTGCCCAGGACCTGGTGGCAGGTTGCCAGGTTGTTGTGACAGCACAATTATAAGTGTGTGCAACTGTGGCAAGTGGCATCAGTTCTGTGGTTTCTGCCACTGGATGTCAGGAACAGAAAATTGCATGGAAACTGTAATAAGAATGAAATTGCCAGGAACATTTATATTACAGAATTGCTGTGCTCCAAGTCTGTAAAATTAAATGTTACTGCTCACTGGAGTAATTGAGTTGAAATGGCTTGCAAGAAGGCACTCAAGTAATTGTCATTTGGAGAGGGTATTGTCTGTGTTCAAGTTTCCATATTCACTTTCTGGATGGAAAAGCCAGTACAGTGCTTCTGGAATGTCTCTCAGGAGTCATGCAGCAGCCAGGCTAGAGCACTGAGCCCAGCCTCACCTAAGACATGCCACAGCTGATGGGAGAGAGTGATGCAAGGATGAACAATTCCATGCACAGCAGCCCTCTCCGTAAATGAAGCTCAGCATTTCGCAGCATCGATGCAGGTCGGTGGGGGTGCAAATGCAGAGGTAACTCAGGCAGCCTGAATGATCCTGCGACCCAGCCAGCCATGGTGCAGGCACATCAGAGAGCAGAGCCCAGAGAGGATGCTGTGCAGTTAGCTGCAGTGACATTGCTAAGACATCATTCCCTGAGCACCAGAACTAACAAAGCTTGTTTTTCTGCAGATTTCTGCTAGGAAGTTGATCGATAGGAGTGTTTCAAAGCTCACAAGATCTGAGTGAAACTTTTTCATGATGAAGACACTTACTAGGCATGGTTAACCTGCTATTTAACAAAATTTGAATGCATACTACTTTGTTGTTAAAACTGGGAGAATTTGCTTGGTCTCTCATCTCACTTTGTGGCAAAAGACATGCAGAACTATAGTTTGTCTTTTAAAACCTTACCTTTCTCTTAGGTTTGGCAGTAAGCTGCCATCATGTTCAGAAATGATGAACACAGGCAAACCATGTTTGCCTCATTTCCCTAAGAACTAGGACGAAATAGCAACTGTTTACTGATAGGAGGAGGTAATGAAGTTTACTTTTGGGTATTCTAGCTGTCTTCCAAACATGGCAGGGTAAAAGAAGACAACTGAAAGTGAATGTTCTTGTGTGCGTGCATGCTCACGTGGGGTGGAGCACACATTCCCATGGAGCTATTCTGCCATTCTCTCTGTCATTCAGGTAAAAGAAGATGGTCACTCTGAACTGCAGGTTGTCTTCTACTAGGAAAAAAAAAAATAAAGGAATTTAGTAGTTTTAGTTCCTATGGAGTTAACCAAAGATTAGCAATTTCTCCAGCCAATTGTGAGGCAATAATTAGGTGGGAAAAAAAAGAATGTAGGCCCAGCTCAACCATGCTGCATTGCAATGCATAAAACCAGGGAGCCCTTGAGTGGACAAGAGACTGAAAACAAGTGAAAGAAGCATTGCAATTACTCTGTGGAAGGTGCCACACTTCCTCTACATCACATTAGCTGAGAGGGAGGGTTTTAAGAGCAGTATTTTTCTTCCTGTTTCATATCTGCCCAAAGTGCTTATATGTCTTTTTCTCTGTGTATTGATTTCTCTGTGCTCTGAGCCCTAAGTAAGAGTGAATCTGCCCTTCTAACTTGTGTTGAAGCATTGTATTGGGAACTGTCTAAAATCAGATTTGAAAGTGGGATATATTAGCTTGAACAGTTTTCTGCCATCAGTTAACACCGATGAGACTAAAATATTCTTGCTAGCCAAAGGAGAATAAAGTGAGCAACTCCTACCTAGCAGTTGTTCCTGGTATCTTTTATTCTTCTTAACTAGATGGCTTTGCTCTCTCAGTTAAGCAGCAATATTATTTTTTTTTTAATTGCCTTGAAAGAGTATGAGGAGTATAAGTTAGGTTCAAATATGCTGCTTTATACTGCTCCAGTGATGTAAAGCAGCTGCTAATTCACAATAATGATTTAAATGAACTGGATTTACAATGCTTTGTGTTGCTGTGATGATGCAAGGCAGCTGGAAAAGACCAGTGAATCTGTTCCTTTAAATGAAATAAAATACTTTCATAATTAAAAGTACAATACGACTTTTATCTCTGTTTGACATTTCTGTGTTTTTTCAACTCTCTGTTTATAAAGACCAGATTGTGTCCATGATTGCCATAACCTGAAATTAAAGGGGATGTTTATAGAAAAGAATGCTTCTCAAACTGAGGAAGAGCAACAGAAGTCAGCCATGAGACACACACATAAGAAATAGCAGCCTTAAAGTGACAAACCCATTTGAGTTAGGACAAAAAACTTAGTAACTCTTTTCACAGGTCAAGTACATCTCTATTAAAGAGCTATTCTGTTAACACTGTCTCTTGGCCAGCAGTTTATCCTATTTGCTGTCATTACAATCTTATTACAATTCTTTTGTTTGGTTGGGTTTGAGATTTTTTGGTTTTTTGTTTGTTTTTTCCACCAGATCTATGCGACTCCATCAATAGCCAGCACTCTGATTTAGGGGCCTTATTGACTTAGCTGGAGTGCATTGCATCTCCTCCTGCACAGATACAGAGCACAGTGGTAGCTCTCCTCTGGAGCCTTCTTGTAGGATCCACAGGATACAGTGGGCCTGTCTGAGTTGAACTGTGGCTTAGAATCATAGAATCAACCAGGTTGGAAGAGACCTCCAACATCATCCAGTCTAACCTATCACCCAGCCCTATCCAATCAACCAGGCCATGGCACTAAGTGCCTCATCCAGTCCTTTCTTGAACATCTCCAGGGATGGCAACTCCATCACCTCCCTGGGCAGCACATTCTAATGGCAAATCACTCTCTCTGTGAGGAACTTTCTCCTAACATCCAGCCTATACCTCCCCTGGAACAACTTGCTAAGCAAGCATACATATCTGTTATACCAAAATTAATGTCCCACTTTTCACTGAGAAAGTTCATCTCCTTTTTGAATTTATTTTTATTTGAACTATACATTCTTCTTAGCCATATATCTATGCCACACTTTGGAAGGTTTTGCAGCTGAGGAAGAGGTAAATAACTTTCCTCCCTCTTTACTTACACAACCAGTTTAGTTACTGTAAAGAAAGCAGCAAACAAGTTAAGGCAGGACAATGTAATATTTTGTAAGGCTATGCATGAGTGAAAACATACACATTTTTTTCCCTTTAAAAAAGAAATAAATGTTAAAAATCCTGTTTGGTAGTGAGGAATAGGGGTGGTGAAACGCCTGTTTGAGGAAAAGTATCCTAGTACCAGGAAAGGCAGACTGAATCAAGTTACAGTTTAATAAACAAGCCTTTAAAAAAAATGACAAGAGAAGTAGTGGTGTAGCTGCACAAAAGGGTTTGTGTGTGTTGTTTCGTTTTCCTGCTGGCATGTTTTTGCCCACTGGTTTGTCTGAAAGGCAAGCTGGAATGCAGCGTGATGAGCTGCCCTCCACACAGGCAGCATGGTGCAAGTGGGTCTAGCAGCAGGCCTGCTGTATGGTGATTGATCCTTCCATTTAGGAGGCATAATGCCTTCTGAAGCAAAGAGCAGATCAAAGACCTCCATGACTGACAGCAATTTATGCCACTTTTGTTTTTGATTCCTTGACTCCTGACACTTTAAGATGGGACTTCATGAAAGAAGGATGCCGTATCCTGGGGTTGCACCTCCTTTCATAACAGGGAAAGCTGAAGGAGCTGTGGGGACTGGTACCCAGATTTCTGATATATTAGGTTTTATTTAAATCTGAGGTTCAGAGGTTTGTGGGCATGCTGTTTCTGTTATTAAATTATTGTGCACCTACCTGGGGGGGAGAAAAAGCCCACAATTTTACCAGGAGTGCCTCTATAAACATTTCTTACTCTCCATAGTATAAAGCTGCTATATTAAAAATTCTTCAAATAGCTGACCTCGACAGGTGTTTTATTTGAGCAAACAAAACAATAAATAGTAATATAATCCCCGTGGAGCTGACATTAGGCTTTGTGGGAAATGCATAATTTCCTTTACTAAACGTAGGAAGCTGCACAAGTATAATTTATTCATTTTTATCATTAATACCAACCCATCCTGGAGCTCTCTGCTACTCAAGGCTGAGGTCCAAAGCTTATTGCTCGCAGTGTTTTTCTGTGGTTTGTGTTATGTTTTCCTTTCCTTTGTCGCTGCAGATGCTCTTGGGAGTGTCTGCCAGCTGAGGCACAGCATGGAGGAGAGGAGCCCAGCAGCCCTTTTGGCCTGGGATTAGGTGTTATGCCACCACACTCGCAGGACAGTGTCAAGCAATCTCTTTTCTGAGTGGTGCTGGATATGCTGCAGCGCTGTGCTCATGGCTGGCCCTGCTGCCAGTCCCTGCAGTACAGCCTAAAGCAATTATTGTACCTTTGTGCATTGCTTCTGGAAGGTCTCATAAGTTAAGGGCTGGTTTGTTTGTTCGTTAGTTTTAATCTAGACCATATGTAAATTGCAGTTGTAGTGGCTGGAAGGATGATGTCAACTTAAAAGATATGCTTTGCTGAAAACTTCTGCCATTCCTCCATATAGCAGAAGCCATGGTGTTGTCCTGGGGTTCTCTAAAGTGGGAGACAGTGGATTTCCTAAATCATTGCCACTGCCATGCCAGGTGAGACAGGGGCTGGGCAGGATTCAGTGTCACAATGTACATACAACCTTGGAAGTTCCCAGCCTTCCATTTTAATGACAAATAAGAAGCAAACATTTAGGTTTGAAATGCAAGTTAATGTAGGCTGTTTCCTTGGCTCTACATAAAGCAATGATGACTGTTCAATTTTCCTTTTTCCTTCTATACATGTATGTATACTGTGGTCTTGGCAAAAGCTACTGTTTGTCTTGCATTGGAATGACAAAACTGATACTGAAGGGATGTGATCTCCAGATCTGGTGGGCCAGCAACATCACCCATGATGACAAGTGCTGCCTTTTGATTAGTAGTTATAAAGTCCAAGGTCCTACCCATTAAGAGAGGATGGCTGAACTGTGGAAGCTGCTAGAAAAGCCCATCACTATATTTTATTCTTCTCATAAAGTTCAGGAACTAAGATCTGCATTTTAATCATAATTTACTGTTATTTCCTCTATTAACTATTCATTTATCTTCAGAGACAAAGTGGCCTTTCAGTGTTTATAGGTGGGGGTTGAACTAAGCTTAAATTCTAGCTTATAGTTTTGAATGTCTCCAGAGAAGGAGACTTCACAACCTCTCTGGGCAGCCTGTTCCAGTGTTCTGTCACCCTCACAGTGAAAAACCTTTTCCTTATGTTCACATGGAACCTTCTGTGCTCCAGGGTGCACCCATTTCCCCTTGTCCTGGGCATCACTGGGCATCTCTGAGCAGAGCCTGGCTCCATCCTCCTGACACTCACCCTTCACATATTTATAAACATTAATGAGGTCTCCTCTCCAGGCTAAAGAGCCCCAGCTCCCTCAGCCTTTCCTCATAAGTGGGAGGTTCCACTCCATTATATTTGTGGCTCTGTGCTGGACTCTTTCAAGCTGTTCCCTGTCCTTGTTGAACTGAAGGGCCCAGCACTGGACACAGTCTTCCACATGTGGCTTCACCAGGGCAGAGCTGAGAGGAAGTAGAACCACTCCCCTTCTAATACACAATAAAAATGGCATTGGTGGCAGGCAGTGAGAAGAAAAAAGCTTTCAAAATCAGACACAGTCCTCAGGCTAGGATCTGCTGTGCATGCAGTCCTCCTTGCCTGTTCACACAGACTTTAGCACCAGGTGCAGGTGCTAAAGCAGAGCAGTTTTGGTTTAGAATAATGGAGGTCCCTTAAGACAGTAGCTTAAGCTAAAACATATTTTAAATGTCTCTCACATGCTGGAGTGAAACTCTGTGTGGTGAGGTACCTAATCCCAGCCATCCTCCTTCCTGCAACTCTGTGCCAGTGCAGCCAGGGAAGGTGAAATGGCTGTCTTCTCAAGCATGGTGTGAGGGTCTTGCTCTCCTACACTAGTATTCAGTTTAGCCAGATACTCCAAATAGTGCATAGAAATATCACTATTTCCGTTGTGAGCCTTAAGCTTTGGTAAATGTTTTTCTTTCCACAGTGTGCAGTCTGGACAACACCTGGAAAATATTCAGGCTTTCTTTTTGGAAAGTACAGCCCACATTAATGGGCCAAAACATAATTAATGAGTAAAACGAATAATTCAAACTGTTCTTACAAGTCAGTTCAAAAAATAGAAAATATTTTATGCTTAAAGGTACTGTGATTGAGATCAGGGAAATCTTTTTCTCTTTACTTGAGCAGCCAGACTGAGATATACAAAACCAGGTGCGTAGTTCACATCTGAGTCTCCATGGTGTGGTCATGCAGACATTTGAGCACGTGCCTCTGCCTTTGTGTGCAGTTCAGTCATTAGCAAGTAGCTTTAAGTGCAACCATATGCCTTCACCTCTAAATACTCAGTATTATTCAGCTGCAGTGATACAAATTTTAATGGAGTGAATGGGGGTGTAAAATGAAAAGTTTGAATTTCTGTTTTTGAGACAATCCTGGGAAAGATCTCTGCAAGCAAAACCTTCTTTCCAGAAGGGTACTTACTGTGTAAAAATACCCACCTATTCTCTAGAATAAATAACATTACTATACCTGTGAAGGTGTACTTGATCACATTGGGGTTAGTTGTGCTACTTGTAGTAAGCTTGGTTGCCTTGTTTTGCTAGAGAACAAAAGCCTAGCCTAAATAAACTAATATTGTTTTAAGGATTGTGATATAGAGGGTTACCATTCTATTTTTAAAGTGTTTGCTAAACACAAGATGGCAAAAGTTTGATCACTCTATGCCACAGAATGGAGAAAGCCCTGAGCTTTTGCAGCATGACTTGAAAGTGGAAGGTGCTGAGCTCTGTTGCACTCAGCAAGGAAAATGAATTCCACAGTGATCCCTTCCCTGGAAACCTCTTGTTGTATTTCTGTCATAAAGTTATCAGCTTGGACACCCCAGTTGTAATGGAGTGATGCAATAGGAGGAGTAATGGTTTCAGGAGGGAAGTCCAAAATACTTAAGCGATGAAATGCTGTTGAAAATGTTTCTTTTTCTTCTTGGTACTGTTCCTGATGAGATAGCAAAATCTGGTAACAAATTTCCATGTTGAAAAATTTACAGGGCTCTTTTCCTTCTTTTTATTGTCTCCATGTGGGTATCAATCAGTTCCAACCCCCAAACACCAGCCTGGCTGAAACTGGTACAGTCCTTTTCTTACTGGGCTTCAGGGAATAAGTTGGGGGTTGCTGTGTTGCTTGCAGCGTTTGACACAGAGGCAGACACCTCCTTTGCCCCTGCTGCTGATGGCCATGCAGCAGTAGTGGCTGGTCCCAAGACTCTGTGGCTGGGAAGTAGTTGAGAAATGGGGATAGGGGATAGGGTGTGGTGTGTGCATGTGTGTGCACTCCTGTGTCAGTCAGAAGGCAGATATCCCAGCTCTCCTCACTTGGCAAGCATTAGGTATTCCCAGTTGAACATATGGAATCATTATATGCCAAAATAGACGGATTTCAAGAGGAATTGTGTTTTGTCAAGAGCCATGGGGCCCGAGTAGTACACTTTAGCTAAACTTTGGAAGCTACGTTTTTTTGTTGCCCCTAACAAAACCACCTCAGTTTGTACACTATCAAAGCATCTTTTGCTTTAACTACATGCCTTGGTTTTGTCATACTCTGATCTTCCCTTATAATGTTGCTTTATTTGAGTTTGTTTGATGTAGATGGGAACACCCAAGCAGAACCTCATCCCTTTTTTTCTGTAATTAATTCTATAATCTTTAATGTGACTATCTCCTGTTGAATCTTTCAAACCCACTTCTGAGATACATCATCTTTTTCACCAGTTTGGCATTGCACTTTACTCCCTTTCAAAAATGTTTAGAGGAGGAAAGGGAACAATTTCCCCCTCTCAGGGAGGCAATCCACTCGTTGCTTTGGGGAATAGTTTGGAATAAACGGAGTTTGCACATAGACTTTAACAAGCTAAATAATAGTCCCCAGACTGTTTATTTCAGTTTTGTCCAGCACCAAGCTTATGTTGAATCTTGTGAAATCTCTAGAGTAGCTGCTGTCTGTAATTTTTACTTAATTTTTGTCAGTTAGTGGCTTTCTTTTCTTCTGTTTTTCAAATACCAGAGGAATCATGGTAGGTGGCCCAATGAAAATTTACTTAGAAACAAATCCTTCAGCTGGAGGAATCAGAGTGGTGATCAACACCAGTGTTGATAAGACTTGGACTTCTTTGCCCTGGGGTTGGTGAGACCTGTAGATATTAGAGGCTCAGTTATGACCCTCCTGACTGAGGTGTTGGCAGAACATGCTGTTACCAGATCAAAGAGTAGGATTGTTTCTAAGTGCCTTTCCTGATTGCTCAGTATGCAAAGTGTCTGTGTTCTAGCTGAGAAGGGCTGGGCTCTTGTTATCCTGATGCAATCAGAGAAAGATGTAATTTCGCAGAGTCTTGGAAAGATGTTGTCTTCTGAGTGTCAGGAACAGCACTGTGCATCTGTTGGACAATGTGCAAGAAACCTTTATGGGGCATCCACACGCTTGCTGAGAGCTTGGGCTATGTGCTAGTTCTGCTTAGCAGGCACAAAATCCAGTTCATCAATGAAGAGGGCTGGAGGACATGTCCAGCATACAGAGTGACTGCATGCAATTAGTAGTAGTGAAAACACCCACCAAAATGCTTTTGGTCCAGAAAAATACCACCCTAGGAAGCAAAGTCTACTTGGACACAGTTTGGTGGGTGACTTGGGAGATAGAGATGGCTTGTTTTCTATCTCTGCAGGTGTTTTGTTTGGTGTTGATGGAAAAAAAATGAGTTATATTCTAACAAAGTAGCAGCAATAGCTGAGGTTTCTGTGTTGGGGGAGGGTTAGTACAGTATGCTCATCTATTTTGTTTTCCTGTTCAGAATATTAGCATTGTCGTGGCTTTTTGTTTCTCTCTTTCAACAGAGGAGGTTGACAGAGAGGTTAGGTACTAGTTCTGCCTCAGTGATTCATTAAAGCAGGGCTGGAAGAAAGGAAGTCGCCTTGTTCAGAGGTGTGGGGAAGTGTTTTATTGTTCTGCATGGTGCTGTGAATGCCAACGATTTTGCAGCTGTGAAAAGGGCTCTTAATGAGTTTCAGCATTTTAATGTACTTCAAGTTCCCAATTGTACAAATTTAAGAAGCTTAGCGATTCAGTATCTCTTGAATAACAGCATTTATTTTATACTCTAAATACACTTGGGGATGTTTCAACAATATTGCAGGAAGGCTTGGTAATATTGTGGCTCCTTGCTGATGGAATAGCTCTAGAGGACCTTGTTGACTCAAGCAGTGGAACTGGTCCTTTAAAAAACATGCACGTACAGGTTTTGATTAATGAGCCCCATAATAAATCTTTTTTTTTTTTTTTTTGGCTCAAAAAGTGATCTGAATAATTTTCAAAGTAGAAATTTGGGTATGTTTTCCTAAACTGTCTTTGTGATACAGTGTTTTCATTTCAAATCTTAAATTTAAAGAAAAAAAATCTAATTTAATTTCTAGAAAAACAAGTCCAAACTCTGAGCTAGTTGGTTACTGAGAGGCATGTGAAGAAACATCTAGATAGGAATACTTCCTTTTAGAATAACAAAACACTGTAAAATGGCCATGTAGTGAGTGTCCTCCCTCATGAATGATCTCAAAATACTTTTACACAATTTCTATACTCAATATGGATCATTCACCCATCACTTGAATGCAGGCAGTCTTTACTGGCTGCAGTAAACAACACTTATTATTTTTTTTTATAGGAAGGAAATCACAAATAACTCTTGCATTTGAAACTCTGGAGAGAATTTAAGGAACTCAAATTGTAATTGCTCAACTTGGAACCAGTCCAGGCTGTACTTCAATTGTCCCAAAATAGTGAGAGCCTTCATTGCAAGCGTGGTTTGTCTCTGAATAGCATTTCTTTTTCTTCATGTTAATTATGAAGCTTATAGTATGGGTGGCAGGTTTAGGAGAATTGGAAAGCAGGAAAATTTTTTTGTGTACGTGGGGATCAGCAACATTGGGATAGTGCAATGCAATTTACTGTGTGCATCTCAAAGTGACAGAAGCTAGTTGTATATTTTGATTTTTCTTCCTATTTCACTGCATAATCTTGTGATTTGGTTGGACCCCTCAAAATATTTCCCCCACACTCCATTATTTTGAACTATTTAAATATTATTATTTAAGGCCTTTAAAATCAATAGCAGAGTAAATGCAAATGAATCTGCTCTTTAACTTTTTCTCTGGGAACTGCTTGATCTTTCAAAACTCTGATATCTCAAAAACATGTGACTGGCAGCCTAGCAGGTTAAACTGATTGGTCTTATTAAAATAGAGTCATGTAACTTGAAACTATTTCCCAAAGCAAACAAGCTGCAGAGATCTTTTTCAGATGAGCCAACCTCATCCCCTCCCTGGCAGGGTTTGGCTGTGAAGCCCCTGAATATCAAATCCCATGCTAAAGCTGCTGGATGAGCATCTGTCTGTGATGATCACTGATCTTGTCTGTGGTGGTCACTGATCTGCAGATGAACAACTGAGTCAACATCAGGCTGAGACATTACTTAGTGGGATCCAGTGGATATATTTTTGTTGTTGTTGTTCTTTTGGAGAACCTGAGAGTTTTTAGGAGATTTTATGTAGATATGACCAGCTTCCATGTTTAGAACATAGAAGGGTGGGTATTTCCTCTCCTCCTTCTCTTCTCCTCCTCCTCCTCCTTCTCCTCCTTCTCCTCCTTCTCCTCCTTCTCCTCCTTCTCCTCCTTCTCCTCCTTCTCCTCCTTCTCCTCCTTCTCCTCCTTCTCCTCCTTCTTCTCCTTCTCCTCCTTCTCCTCCTTCTCCTCCTTCTCCTCCTTCTCCTCCTTCTCCTCCTTCTCCTCCTCCTCCTCCTCCTCCTCCTCCTCCTCCTTCTCTTCCTCCTCCTCCTTCTCCTCCTTCTCCTCCTTCTCCTCCTTCTTTCTCCTTCTCCTTTCCTCACATGGCCCACAGAATGCTCATAATAGTAGCTTGGTCTATTGACAAAGTTGAACTGAGCAAATTTTTCCAGACTGCCAACTACCAAGTTTGATCCCTTAGGTTTAAAGTGGCTTGTGAAAAATGCACATGCACCCATTTTACCATGAGCCACCCAGAATTGCTACAGTCATGATGGGAACTTCACAAGCAAACTGGCATTTCACTTAAAGGCATTGACACACACCTTTCAGTCCTACCTACTTTAGTAACAATTGCATTTTACCGTCTCAAAAAGTGATTGAAGTTGTTTCTTGAGTATTGGGGGATTTTCTGCTTATGTCATCAACTGCTGAAATGAGTATCAGCAAGGATAAACCCTGCCATATGGAGTGTGCCTCTGATAAAATACTCCTAATTTACATGATAAACTATCTCTCATTGTTCTTTGCCCTAGCTGAGTCTTTAGGACATTCAGCTTGTAAGCCTTCAGCTTTTCTTTGCACTAAAACTGGACTGAAAACAAGTTACAAATACAGCACCTGGGAGAGGTAATCCAGAAGCCTAAAGTGTTCAGCAGTTCAAGTTCCTTTCTTTAATGCTGTCTTTTTAGTTTTAAAAAAAATATTCTAAAGCCAAAGCAAAATGACTCAGATCATTTAAGAACCAACACAAGAGCCAGACCCAGCTTTTAGCATTCTAGGAGATGAACCGTTCAACACCACTCCCTCTGCACCCTGCTGCAAATTCTCCTTTGCCTTGCTCTAATTCCCAGCCATCCACTGCATCTGAAATGCCTTCTTTGTAATTCTTTTCCAGTCAAGGACTCAAGGAACATCTATGTATCTTGTCTCACAGTTTTATTACTGCAGTAAGTTCTCCGAGTTATGATTTATAAGTGCGAATGAAGATTGCAACATCCTTCAAATGTTGGATTGGTACAGCCTTCACTGTTTCTATGAATGGTTTATACACATATACAAATAAGTGTAAAATATGATTCTGTGCAGATACATTTAATCACACACAAAAACACCACCAGCTAAGCACTTTGAGTGGCTTGCATGGGGATCCTTCCTTTGTGTGCACACTCACTGACGCACATATATGTGCAAAGTTGCAAATGTGCCTCCTTTTTTGCAACTGCAGGTGCAGTCTTGTATGTCTTTACACACAGACATCTGTTCAACCAAAACTGAAAGCATTCTTGAACTGAAATGCACTTTTTATGTACGTAATATATTTTGTTGTTACATATGTAATATAAAGTTGTACTTCTGTACTTAAACACGTAATTCCCACACATATACATTAACCACAGCTGAAATGCTGCACAGACATAAGAGCAGATAAGCATGAGCCACAGAGAGCTTAATATTGAAATGCTTATGCTTTTTCTCACAGGCCAGCCTAGTACAACACAGCAAATTGCTGACATGCAAGCAGCCACAGCCAGTTGTGTACTAGGCAGGGCAGCCAAGTCCACATTTCTGGAAACAGATGGTAAGAGGGCTAAAGGGCTTGGAGCTCTCCTTCTTCCATTCTTCCTCCTTGCAGGGACTGGTGACATGTACTTGAGTTAACTCATTGTGCTCTGTGTTGAATTTCAGCTTGTAGTAGCTTTCAATCTCTGCTATACTGTTCCCATATCATCTAGTGTCATTCCTGTACAGTTTGCCTCCTGGACTCTTGGTTACAAAGGAGGTGAACTGCATGAACTTTTGCAGGTAGATATCCTTCAAGAAACACCTCTCAGCTTGTCCCTGCTGCCCTGTGAATAGCTCTATGCTGCAGAGCTCTTGTCCAGCCACTTCAGCCTGCAGGAAGCTCTTTATTTCTTGCACAAGAACACTATGTGTGCCCTTTTACTTCATTTTCTTGAGCAGAGGGAAATTCATTTTTTTTCTCTCAACAGTGGGACCAGGTTATGGCTCCTCAAGACTTAATAAAATTTGATTATACGTTTGTCTCGATCCTTAGCAGGTGGATAGGACTGGCAATGTTGTTCACTTTGCTATACTTGTTCTAATTTTAGAATGCTTTTCTGCTTCCTTCTGCAGAAAATAGTTAACTGTCTTTTCTATGTGAATATGCAACTGGAAACATTCTTTGACTTGGAAAACTTGAGTCAGCATTCACTGCTCAGAAAACTGCGCTCGTCTAGTTGATGTGAAAGGTAGAAGGAATTAATCAAAAGTTTGTGGGAAAACTCTCATGAAGAACTCACACTTTCCTTGGTTTTGGGAAGACATTTCATAGACTCCTTTCTGGTTTGCTGCTCTGCATCTTATGCAAATGACCAAAGCACAATAGAATTCCCTTTCCTCTCCATTTTCACCCACTGGCAAGACAACCACATTTCTCTTATGCTCTCTATAAGCTTGGTTTTCTCCCCTATATTGCAGAGTTGTAGGAGTGTCTAGTACACTCTTCTAGCTTTCCCCATACCTCTAGCTAATGCATTGTGCCACTCAGATCCCTATTTTCTGGCTACACAAAGCATAACATACCCTTAAAAAATGCTTTCTTCCCCAGTGGTGCTGGGATTTTTGTGTCAGAGGAAGGAAGCTTCCACACTTAGTTCAACTCCCTCTCCCAGGCAGGATATGAGGAATGACAGAAGCCTACTCCCTTTTCCTTATGTTGTCCATCTGGAAACTGATGTGGTGTTTCCTCTTTTGCTGCTTGTACAGTGGCCACCATGGGTTATTGATTTGCTCATGTCAATGCTGTGTTTTTCTTGTTCATTAGTGGTAGCCTCTGCGATGCTCCTGGAGTTGGTCACAGCTGCAGGTTAGCTGAAGTTAGTTAGGAAGGGAGCTGGTCCCATACTTCCTAGTCCTTGCTTTAGGTTACCTGCTTTCTAGGCTCCACTTTTTGACATTGACTGTGGGTCAGTGGCCTTCTCTGGCAGAAAAAAAACATGGTAGGACAACGTGAGTACTGTTGAGACTGCAGCCTGGACAGCATGGGATCATGTGTGCTTGACTTGGCAAAGAGGCAGGATTTTAGCCCCGTCATTAACCCTTTGTGTTGCTTTCCTGACATTGGCCTCCAATCCCAGTTTCATTTACCAGGGCAATCTCATCACACAGAGAAAGAGTTGCTCTGATAGGCAGTGAAGAGAGCACAGATATCTCAACTGCTTCTATGTAAGGGGATTCAGCAGTGATAATCATTGCAATTTGACCTTGCCCTTTTGTTCTACTTAATAGCTTGTTAAATAAAACAAAGTTTCAGTTCCTTATCTTGCTAATACCATTTCCTAATTTTCATCTCTGAGGGTAGAAATTGAGTATTTCAAGGCCTTTTTAGTAAGTTTCCACTGGGACTTGGTGACTCAGCACTGAGAGTTCTATGCTCAGGGAAAATGTGATATTGCTGTATCTGTCAGGCTTCTGAGTGAAAGATGGCTGAAATATGACTCTTTATATCTGATGCATTAAAAAGAAAAAAAAAAAAATCAGTATTTCCACAGTGTATGCTCTATGAATCGTGCCTGATGGTAAATGGGAACAGTATTTTTGTCTGTTGTAAATACAGATTTCTTAAAATAAAATTGTCAGGGCTGTGCTTTATGGTGGATTTTGTTTTCCTTAAGCAGTCCCTTTGTTCAGTTTCTGTAGTAATTAAAAGAATCCCGACTCCCTGAAAATTGGTGCATCCTCAAGGACTAATAGGTTTCCAGTTCTGGCATGTACATCAAGATGAATAACTGTTCTCTAGCAGTTTGCATGGACTCAGGCTAAGTAGACCTCAAGCTTTATCCCAACAAGAATTCTCAGACAAGAAAATTCTGACTTCATTTATGGTTTATTGGAAGTAACATAAAACATGACAAAAGAAAGCCTTCCCTTTTTCTTCACAAGGAATCACATGGGGTCTGTGTGCTGCTTGAATTTGCCTTTGGGTCAGTAGGCCAAATATTAAATAGAATTATACTGTCCCAAAAAGTCCTCTTAACGTGTTTAATGCTTTCCCAGTGCTGATAATTTACTACCATTAATAGCTATGGTCTTTTTCTAGTGCAAGTGTAGACTGTTAAATACTAAATCTTTGATTTTTATGTGAAGAAACCTGAGTTTCCTGACTTTTTCCCAACTGAAAGAAGCTTCTTAAGAGAAACACAAAACTTCTTGTTGATCTACAGATAGATGCAATCCTGATAATAATTAAACCTCGTGCTTTACTGAAATCAAGATAAACCAAATCCACTCCTCTACCACCATCTATCCACCTGGTTATGTCCTCATAAAAGGCTATCAGGTTGGTTAAACATGACTTCCCTTTGGTAAAACCATGCTGACTGCTCCCAATGACCTTATCCTTGATATGCCTAGAGACAGTGGCAAGGATAAATTGCTTCATTACCTTTCCAGGGATGGAGGTGAGGCTGACCAGTCTGTCATTACCCATGTCCTCCTTCTTGCCCTGTTTGAAGACTGGAGTGACATTTGCTTTCCTCCAGTCCTCAGGTACCTCTCCTGTTCCTCATGACTTACCAAAGATGATGGCAAGTGGCTTAGTGATGACTTCCACCAGATGCCTCAGCACCCGCAGGTGCATCCCATCAGGACCTTTGGATTTATGGATGCCCAGATTGCTTAACTGATCCCTAACCCAGCCCTCATCAACCATGGCAAATTCCTCCTTTATCCTGACTTGCTCTGGGGCTCCTGAGACAGAGACAATGAACACTTTCAGTAGCTCTGCCTTCTTTTTATCCTCTGTCACCAAGGCACCCACCTCATTCAGCAGTGGGCTTACATTGCCTCTAGCATAAGTTTTGTCTGCAATATATTTAAAGAAGCCCTTTCTGTTATCCTTGACCTCTTTTGCAAGGTTTAATTCCAAGAAGTACTTAGCTTTCCTAGGTGCCTCCCTACATCCTCTGACAACAGTCTTATATTCTTCCCAAGAGGCCAGCCCCCCGTTTCATGATCTGTAGACTTTCTTCTTGAGTTTTCCCAGCAGTTCCCTGTTTAACCATGCCAGTCTCCTGGCTCTCTTTGATTTTCTACCCATTGGGATGATCTAGTCTTGAGCTTGGAAGAAGTGGTCCTTGAATGTTAACCAACTATCTTGGGCTCCTTTACCTTCTAGTTCCCTGTCCTGTGGGATTTCCCCTAGCAACTGCTTGAGAAGGCCAAAGTTGGCCCTGCTGAAGTCCAGGGTTGTGATCCTGCTTGGTATTCTGCTCCTACCGCACAAGATCGTGAACTCTACTATCTCATGGTCACTGCAGCCAAGGTTGCCCTCAACCTCCACCGCTTCAACCAGACCCTCCTTGTTAGTGAGTATGAGATCCAGCATCACTCCTCTCCTACATGGCTCATCCACCATTTGCATCAAGAAGTTATCACCAATGCCCTGGAGGAATGCCCTGGACTCTGGTGGCTGTCTGAGTAGGGTAGCCAAGCATCTGGGTAGTTAAAATCCCCCACGAAAGCCAAAGCCTGTAATTGCAAGCCTGCTGTCAGCTGCCTGTAGAAGGCCTGATCAGCTTCATCATCCTGATCAGGTGGCCTGTAATAGACACCCCCAACAGTGTTACCCATGCTGGCCTGCCCCTTAATTCACAACCACAAACTCTCATCTCGCCCCTCATCCACCCCTGGGCAGAACTCAATACATTCTAGTTGCCCTCTCATTTAAAGAGCAACTCCACCACCTTACCTTGTTGACCTGTCTTTCCTAAAAAGGAGAGCCATCCATGGCCACAAGCCAGTCATGTGAGCTGCCCCACCATGTCTTTGTAACTGACATCAGATCATAACCCCTTGACCTCCCACAGGTTTCTAACCCCTGTTTATTCCCCATGCTGCGTGCATCGGTGTACAGGCATTTTATTGGTAATGGGAAGCTTATACTGTGGCCTTATTTCATGCTATGTATTCTGTAATGCAAATAACTCTTCTGTGACATCTTTCTGTGTGTAAGTATATGCATTCACACACACAAATACATTCGTTCTGTGGGCCAATGTATCATGTAAAACAGTTCAGTGAGAATGGGAACAGTAGGAGTTAAACTGCAAGAATTGTTGACTCTCTGCAGGGCAAAGGACTTGACTCCTGTCTAAATATTTGGTAAGAAAACCCAGGAAAATATACATCAGTCAGTATGCCATTAACCCATTATAGCATAAAGCAAATAAACATATTTGATGTAGTATTGTCTAACCTGCAAGAGGACACTGTGTCTTAAGTTCACTAGGACACTCTTGGCCACAAAATAGATAGGTAAAACATTCCACTGATACTGCAGCTCATCTGGCAAATCAGTCTTTCGCTTCTAGAGGCCATCAGTGAGCTTCTAGTTTAGGGCTCATGGCTTAGGAGATTATGCAGCATTTTCAGAAATCCTTATAGACAGCCTTCAGATAAACTAAGGTAGTTAATTGATTCTTACTTAACACCGATATAAATAGCAAAGCCATCATTAGCATAGTTTGAAAGAGAATATGGAGGCAGCCAAACACCTTCAAAGCTACAGTGATGCAAGAATTTTTGCAGAAGTTGAGCTGGGCTTTTTTTTATCTGCAGTACAAAGTGCAAGTTGGAAACTGGAAATTTGTTTCCTGAAAAATGAGGCAAGGAGTTCTAAAAATCTCACCTTGTCATGGGAGAAATATGAAAAATGGATTTTTATGTCAATCTCTGATAGTTCTGGGTATGATTGTATTTTGTGGAAATAAAAGGAAATACCATGTATCTTACACAATGCTCTGAAGACAGTGACCATAGCAACTCCAGTCTATATTTGACACACAAGACAAAGGGCAAATCAAATCACCATTGGCAGATGAAATGCATGATGGAAGGTTCTGCAGCAGCTCTCTACTGGATGGACCAATGGCAGTTCTGTTCCAGCAATATTTAGCTTTAGCAAATACTGTGCTGTCTATGAACAAAGAATTAAAAGAAAGCTGAGTCCAGCTTACACAGCAAGGCACAATATTCTGGTAGCTTGCACAATGAGAAGAAATCTTGGACATATATAAGTTGTGAACTCTTTAAAGTTCACAGTTTTAATTAGAAATGTACTTATAAATAACACTCTGCCATGGAGATGATACAGATATTTGTGACAAATAATTTCCTACAATATTTTTGTACTTTTTATCTTAATAGGTTATGGGGTTTAGGAATTTGCTTGCTTGCAATATTTTTGACAATATCTGGCAGAGAAAATTTTAGCCTGGGCGTGTTTTAAGAAATATCTGCAGAGTGTGTTTCAGAGATGGCACAGTAAGCCTGGGTGCTTGAGTCACATTTCGCTTTTCTGATTACATGATTCCAGGCAAAGGATTTCTGGTGGCACAGGCTGTTTTCTTGGGTCACTATAAATCTTAATAATGTTTAAATATGCTTATGCAAATAACACTAAATATCTTTGAAATTCACTGGCAGAATTCTTTTCTTCAGAAGGGTACTTATGAGTATATTTTCTGTTTTCATGTGTAGAATGAATGTGTCTTTTCAGAAAGTGTCCTGGTCATTGTTAATAGACTTTTGTCATGAGTTGTTTACAATCAAGTTTGTACAGAAAGTGCATGCTGCAGGTTTAATTGTAGCCATATTTATAATGTTGGACAGATTAGGCTTAGTTACTGCTGTGCAATAGTCACGTAATTATGCTGAGGCTAAAATCCCTCCAGCATTGTGGATAAAAACACATTCCTAATAACTTTTAAAACATCATAGTTTAAAAGTCAGGTAGAGTCGTGTACAGAAGAAAGAAAATTTATGAAATACGTAGTTGGCACTCATTCTAAAAGGGCACAGTGACTACCATGAAGTAGGTGTATTGTGGTCAAAGAGAGATTTAACATCTCAGGATGTTAAAGCTTTATGTGTTGGACCCCATGGAAGGCCATCAACAGACAGCACTCAGATGCTTTTGAAGGTACCTAAGGCGAAATAAGCTCCTTTGAATACCCCAACGCCCTCTATTTTTCAGTGCTTTCCCTACAAAACCTTCAGTGTTTAGACATGGTGTTGGCTGCTGCAAACAGCTTTGGAAGGACTCTACAAGGTGGCCAGCATTGCTTTTACCAGTTTCTTTTTCTGTATCTGTTGGATTGTCAGTACTTAGTGTACTAATAAAATCCATGTACAGTTTAGGCTCTCTTTACAGTTTTATAAGCCTTTTGGTGTGCTGTTCAACAAGAGAGTGAAACCAGCCAAGGATCAATAGTTAACTGGCCATTGATTTAGCTGTCTACACTGTTAAAAATGTGCCCACACAAAGGGAAGCATATACACCAGTAAAAAGTCAAAGGGAACCCTGTCAGCTGTCCTTGATTCATTCTGTTCACCTTGTGTTACTGCAGTGACGGCTAAAAACATGTCATTAACAATTCTGAAAGGCAAAATGGTCTGGACCATTGCTATAGCAAGTGTTTCATGTGGGTTTGCTTGTTTCCTGATTGTAAAAGAAACTCTCATGTGAAATTCTTTGAAAGCAGGGATGCTATTGCTTAATTCAAACCAGTGTGTCTTCAGTAATTCAAAAGGCACTACACTGGCATAAACAGGCAAGATCTCAGTCCTCAGTTGCTACATGGAACCTCTTCTTCCTGTCCTCATGGACAGAAGAAATGGGTTTCCTGCAATCACTTCTCTGATACCAAAAGGTGGTGGAGTTTGAGGTGACTTTCTTGTAACTTTCACACCACCAGCCTATTTTCATCCTATCTAATTGTGACAACTAAGTGAGGAGCATCCTGCCATGCTTGGATAGGCCAGTGAAGGGGGAACCTCTTGAATGTTGCTTACAGATATTAGATATTACATCTGAATGATAAATTCAGTAGTTTGATCTGAAAACCAGGCATCTTTTACATATGTAAAAAAAAAATGCCATATTAATGTGAAAAAAAGCAGCAGGTGTAAAAGGAGAAACAATAGAAAATTGCAGGGGAAATATTTTTATTTGTATTTTTTGGTGTGTGAAGCAAATCAAATGCATATCAAATCACCTTTCAAACGAATGTCTGTTTCAGACGTCCTGGGAAGTTCTTATGATCTGCAGTACTACAAAAGTAAATATTAAGCAATAAAACAATGAGAAGAGATATTGAATGTGACTCTACTGAGACAAAGTATTACATGCTTCCTCTAAATTTCATTTAAGCTCAGTGGCTTGTATAGAATCCAGTTTTGGAAATAATCTAATAAACTGAATATGAGACTGATGCTACTGTGCAACTAAAGTTTTCAAGGTACTAAGCAAACACTGGAAAATTTATGGCATATAAACGTTTCCATATAAATGGAACATATAAAAGGGCAACCAGGCTGGTGAGAGATCTCGAGCACAAGCCCTGTGAGGAGAGGTTGAGGGAGCTGGGGGTGTTTAGCCTGGAGAAGAGGAGGCTCAGGAGAGACCTTATTGCTCTCTACAACTACCTGAAGGGAGGTTGTAGCCAGGTGGGGGTTGGTCTCTTCTCTCAGGCAACCAGTGGCAGAGCAAGAGGACAGTCTCAGGCTGCTGAGGTCTTTTCCAACCTGGTTGATTCTGTGATTCTGTGATGTGGTTTCATACAAATGCTGCCACATTAATGACTTTTTCCACAAAAATCATCACTACTTTTATGTTGAAGGGAGACAAGTTCAGCCTTTAAAGGACAGACATTGCATACCCTACCTGAAGATCTGGGCGGTGGTCATTAGGCAGAGATTAACTAGTTTGGGAAAAATAGTAATTGAGGGTGATTTTAACTGGAATCTAAAGTATTTCAGAAAGACAGGACCATGCTTCTAAAGATGAGCTGTAATATTGGCCTCTGTCAGTGTTAGCATGGTGAAGTCTCAATTTATTAAAACCAAAAGAAGCATATGTTCTATTAATATAAGTATGGTTTATATCTTTAATAAGAGGAATTCAGAGTCTCATACTGATCCACATACTAAGTTATATTCCCAGAACAAGTTTGGAAGATGGAAAAAGGAATTGTTTAAGCTGATTATCGGCACATAGCTTCCTAGAGCAAACAGTTCTGAGGAGAAATAATTTAGGCTGAATAAAAAAAAAAAAAAATAAATTGTTGCACAGGGTTGTTGGCTAAACCAAACACATTAAGTTTCTAGTCCTACTGCAATTATGGGAGATTTGAGTTCCTTTTGGGAAAAAAGCTACCTGCCCCTCCCTACCCATGTCTTTAAAGAATGCATTACTAAATGTAAAGAGGCTCAGTCTCTTCTTGCACCAGCACGAATTGTTCTTTCAGCTTTTTGTGTGTTGCTTCCAAAGATTATCTCAAGATGGGAGGGGAAATCCCATCTGCACATTATGCTTTCTTTCAAAAATGGGTAGGAGGGTGCAGGAAACCAAGCAACAAGAGTTGCAGCACGCCCTCCACTGGGGTTTGTCCATTTCAAATGCTGTTGGTGTAATGCATTTCAAATCCTCTGCATTATAAACTCTTTTTGTCTCATTGGCATAGGCCTTGGATGCTGAATGCCTGGCCCAGTTCTTGCTAAAAGGCAGAGACAAAACTTCTGGCTGTGTCCCCATTACGACTGCTCCCGACTGCTGAACTCCAGAGCCTTGCAAGCAGGGTGCCTGCTGCTGAACACTGGAAATGTTCTGAGCTAATGAAAAAAATCAAACTATTTTAAACCCTTCTTAGTCCTGGTTTTGACCAGTTTGGGAGTGTGTCATGTACGACACCAAACCAGTATGCATGCAGCTAATGTCCCTGGAGCCCACAGGCCAAAGTAACTGAGGTATTTGGGCTACAACAATGGTGAAACACGGTGGGGTGGGAGCCAAAGGAGTTGCAAAAAAAAAAAAAATCTACACTTCCTGGAGGGGAACTTCAGTTGACTAAATTCTTTTTATTGTTGTTGTTGTTGCTGGACCCTTCTGTGGCCTTTCATGTACCCACACAGACTGGCACACACCACGGCCTCAGAATGAGCTCAGGCTTGAGTTTGAGGCTGTGTCAGATTTCGGGGGGTTGAGGCTGACTGTATGAGTTCACCCCTCTTTCTCTGAGCCTGCAGTGCAAGTGTAAGTGGTACTTGGAAAATGTGACCCTCCTTGTGTTGTCAAATGAGAGGATCTTGAGTAAAACGAACTTCAGCAAGGACAGCCAGGCTTTTGAGGGTTCCTTGTGGACTGTGCTCACAAGTATTCATGCCTTGAGTGTGATGCTTTTGCAGCTGGTACACACAGCGTGCTCCACAGCTGCCTTCCCACTCTCTGAGAAGCAGCAGCTTGGCCTGGTTTTGTACCCATTAATTAGTCACATTTGGCACATGGAGTCTGGGAAAGGTAGAAGACCTGTGCCATGGCTGCTCCCGGCAGCCCTCTCCTCCTCTGTGCCCCCAGGGCAGCAGCCAGCAGCTGGCCCTGATCTCCCTGGGGAGGTAGCTCACCCAAAGAGGATTAAACCTGGGAAGCCATATTGCTTTGGGAAGACTGTCACAGGTGTATCGTTGCTCTGCAGTGCAGGACAAGCCTGGTGTGGGCTGGAGGGGAAAAGCAGGACAGGGATCACAAAGCCTGTGTGGTCACAGAGGCTGTGCTTGGCTGGTGTTTGCACTGAAGGGGCTCTAAGTTGGTAACTTCAGGACATTTGAGGCAAGGTGCTGTTGGACGTGTTTGTGGGGAGCATGTGGTTTTCTGTCACCCAACCCATTCTGCTGTTGTCCAAAATATTGGGGATGTAAGGGGAAAACACAGCCCTGAAATATCAGTGAGTATCACACAAGTGAATTTTCTGTCACTGGTGACTGGTCTGTCAGTCCAGTTTGGGATCAGACACAATAATAAAAGGAATTTTAGCATCCTAAGGTGGAAAGTAGCATTTTTAATGCCACAGGAAGTGTTAAATGAGCCAAAGTGAGCCTGGATCACACTGTGTGGGTCCAAACAGCAGTCGTGCAACCTTTGGTGTGATCCTTCACTGAAGGCAGAAATCTGTCAACTAGTTAGGATCATGAAGGCTTGCACGGTGCTTGGATTTACAGTTCTGGTTAGGCTCATGTTGTCAAAAAGTAGGCACAATTTGAACAGTAGGACACCTGCCTGTCACACTGGAAAGCTTGGCAGTTACAGTGGGCTGGGGACACGAGCATGTCATGCAGGACCCTCGGGAATCTGGGATGAAAAGGCTCGGAGAAAATGAGCAGCATGTATCAGCACCTCCATGCCACAGAAGGGATCTCTGCACAACTGAAAAAGAGGATGAGTAGTCCTGATGCCAGAGGCTGGGAGCAGGGCATGAGCCTGAGAAACAAGGGCTTGTGAGGGTAGGTGGCTGTGGGGTCTGGCTGTGTGGTGGCTGAGGGCTGCTGTGTTCCACACTGCTCCTGTAAAGCCTGCCCAGCCCCAGCTTTCATTGCTGGGAAGGCATTTCATCTTGTTTCACCTTGTGGTTTGAGGTATGGCTTCTGTGGGTGGTATTCCTCTGTTAACAAAAGGAATATTTCTCTAAATACTTGTATTTGTACGGCAAGGAAAAATAATGTGGATTTTTTTTCTTTTTCTTTTCTTAGCAAATACTGTTGCATTGTGGAGGTATCATGAGTGGCTTTGTCTCTCTCTGATTGCAGGGGTTATTTTATCAAATTGTTAAAAGATAGGCTTGCTAAATCCTTATGAGAGAGTGACTGTGGCCTGCTAGTTTTTCGTTCATCCTCAGGCTGGAGTTAAACTTTCCACTGATATTTAAAACAATAGCATTTAAGCTCTAACACAGTTAAAGAGCTTATGTGTTCCTACTCCAGAGGTGAGACACACTGGCAGTGGTTATTATTTGTTTTACTTCCTTGCCTCAGCTTGAAAACTAAGGAGCCAAAAGAAAAGTTCTCATTTTGATATTCTGCAGAACTAAATTGCTTCAGTGAAAGAAAAGGCTGCTGTGCAGTTACTGATGCATAACTGTTTGAGAGTTTTTAATATTAAGCTGTCCTTTGGCTATAGGGATCTCATCTGCATATTTTTTCTGAGCACTGATTGGTTGAGTGATCAAAGGGTGGAGGTTTGCATAACAATGTGATTATTTCAGAAAAACTGTATTGGAATTGCAACCTTTCCACTTTGATTTGTTTCTGTGATGCTTCTACTTTAACTGTCTCCATTGTACACATTTTCAAAGTACTTAGTGACAATGAAGATGGTTCCTAACTCCTACATCTTTCAATTTTTTTTTCCTGTGGCCTGTAACATGCAATAAAAATTAAATAACTTACACACAGAAAAGGGGGAGAGGGGGATTGTGGGGGAAAAAAATGAAGGAGAAAGAAAATGTTTTGAGTTTTATTTTGTTTTTCTCAAAGCAAAAGGTGTGATCTGAAGCTCCTACTCCTCTCTTTTCTTCCCATCCTGCCTCCAGGGCTGTGCATGATTTTCCTCACTTTGTAGATAGAGTACCAATTCTGATCCCTCACTAATATCTTTTGGCTGTTGGAGAGGAACTAGTTTTTGGATCTGTATGAATGTAAATTGAAGTGAGAGAAAGGAAGATGGCACCAGGGAAAGATGACTGGAAAGGGAAAGAATGGCTTTCTAGATTTGGGGGTTGTAACTTCAGTTCCATTTGCAGTAAGTTTGCTGTTCCTCTGTGTGTGTAGTTGTCTTCTCCTCTGTCCATTACTATAAGGCATGGTCATAACTGGACAGATTTTTGTGAACGGCATCTTGAAAATGTGCCTACTTTGATCTTTTATTTCTGTTTTGCAAAATAGTCGGGAATTCAACCTGCATGGAAATGTGTTTTTTCATGGGGTAATGGCTCTGGAGATGCAAAGCTAGAATGCAGTGGGCTTTAAACAGTGTGGCCAAAGGCAAGGGTTCACATCTCTTAAGTCACAATTGAAATTATGCAGTAAATCAGTGTCACATGCCCCCTGATTCTGGAGCTTTTCAAGTATCCATTTGCAGCTTTTTTTCCTCATTCAAAAAGGCGAACATTTCCCTTGATTCTGGTGTTTAGCTACACTAGACTTAATAATACTCTTGTCATAAATTTCAGTTTGAAGTACAAATTAATTCTGCCCATCAAAACGTGTATTAAAAATGAATTTTAAAATCTGTCTCAGAAGAATGAATCAGTTAAAGTATTGTCTAAATTAGCGCATAGCATAAAGATTGTATCTTTACCAAAAATGTTTTGTTCTTTGGTTATTAAGTATTAGCTAAAATTATATAGCCAATATAGTCAAATATCACGTAACAATGAAAATGGAACCAGAGCCATAAAAATCTGCAAGATCTTAACTAAATTGATTTAATGTAATCAGGACCTGGTTGTCTGTAAACAACACTTTTATTTACTGCTTCAATTCACTTTACATACAGCATCTATGTCTCTTCCATGTTTCTTTGCAGTAGTTCAACAAGCAAAAATAGAAGGTAGAATGGTTGCCAAAATGGAAAATTTAGCCTAAAAATCCGGAATAAATTGATAAAGTCTTCTTCAACTTTGTTTTCTCAATTATTCATACTGGTCTCTATTTAATAAGATTCAGTCTGAGAGTAAATATGTGGACCTATTTCACAGGGACCTTAGACTGAACTGCAGAACTACATCCATGCCCAGTTAGGTCATATGGAACATTATCATCCAAGGCATTTCTGATGGGGAAAAAGCAGGACAAGATACTCTGGAAAGTGTTCTGTGATTTTTAAACCAACCTTGCTCATGATGATCAGGCTGAACGGGAAGCCTGCAGGCTGGAAAGCACATCAGCTTAAAACGTGTTAAGTTTTCTTTCTTTCTTTCCGTTAACAGTTGAGCACATCTTGTGGAAATCGTGTTTTTCTTCACAATCTGTTTGCTAAAGTAGAACACAAACCCAAGAATGCTTGTGCATGAGAGTAATTTTCTATAAATGAGTAGTATCACCGAGTTCAGTAAGAGCAGTCACGCACAGAATTAAGCACACGCATGAGCGTTTGCAGAAACTTGGCAAGTATGTTGTTGTCATGAACAGACTGCCCAGCTTTGCTCCTAATGCAGCTATAAATTCTTGGCTTGATCCTACTTTGAGTAGCTCTCGTTGTATGAGCCATAAGCTATTCTATTGTGCTAAGCCTAACTGAGGATATTTCTCTTATTTTGTCGTAGCAACAAGAGCAAGATCCCACAAATCTATACATCTCAAATTTACCTGTTTCCATGGATGAGCAGGAACTGGAGAATATGCTGAAACCTTTTGGACATGTCATTTCCACCAGAATATTAAGAGATGCTAATGGAGTCAGCAGAGGAGTTGGCTTTGCCAGGTGAAACCTTTACTCTTTTTTGGTTTGTGCACATTTTTTGGCTTTGGTCCCTTGCAAGCGCTGTCAGTTCCGTAATTCTGAAGCCTCACAGCTATGGAAAATGTAGAGCAGCAACTTTATCAGATTGTGCGTCTGTTCTTTCCACCAAGCTGAAGAATACCAATGCAGAAGGATGCTCATTTCATCACTGTAAAAAATAGTTTTGTGTGTGTGTGTGTATATATATATATATATATATATATATGTAAATAAAAATAGCTAGGAATAGTGAGCTATCCACTCAAAATCAAGCTTGGATAATAATAAATGTCCTACAGCCAAAAGCACACACTTGGTGTGTTTCCTCAGTAAGGAAGCTGTTTAAATGCTTAGCAAAGGTTTTGCAGTAGAAGAAAGTAAATTTAACAGTTGGAAGAGAAAAGGGAAGGAACTGTAACTGAAGAAACCTGGCTTCCTTGAAAGCTGCAAGAAGCTCAGGCTTGTGAGAAGCAATATGCCTAAGCAGCCAAGGGCAACAGCATCCTGGCTTTTATTAGAAACAGTGTGACCAGCAGGACCAGAGAGGTGATTGTCCCTCTGTACTCACTGTTGATGAGGCTGCAGCTTGAGTACTGTGTTCAGTTTTGGACACTGAAGTACATGAAAGACCTCAAGGCACTGGAGTGGGTAGAGAAGGGCTAGTAAGCTGGTGATGAAAGGCCTGGGGAACAAGTCCTGTGAGGAGCAGCTGAGGGGACTGGGGCTGTTTAGTCTGCAAAAAAGGAGGCTGAGGGGAGACCTTACTGCTCTCTACAACTACCTGAAAGGAGGTTGTAGAGAGGTAGGCACGTGTCTCTTCTCACAAGTCACTGGGCAGTGACTGGCTTGAGAACACCCTGAAGAAAGGGACTTGGGGGTGCTGGTGGCTGAGAAGCTCAACATGAATCACCAGTGTGCGCTTGCAGCCCGGAAAGCCAATCACATCCTGGCTGCATCAAGAGAAGCATAGCCAGCAGGTCGAGGGAGGTTATTCTCCCCCTCCACTCTGCTCTGGTGAGACCCCACCTGGAGCACTGCATCCAGTTCTGGAGCCCGTGTTACAAGAAGAATCTGGCGGTGCTGGAATGTGTCCAGAGAAGGGCCACCAGGATGAGCAGAGCGCTGGAGCACCTCTCCTATGAGGACAGACTGAAAGAGTTGGGGCTGTTCAGTCTGGAGAAGAGAAGGCTCCGAGGAGACCTTACTGTGCCCATCCAGTATCATAAGGGGCCTACAAGAAAGCTGGGGAGGGACTTTTTAGGGTGTCAGGTAGTGATAGGACTAGGACGAATGGAACAAAACTAGAAATGGGTAGATTCAGATTGGAAGGAAGTTAGGAAGAAGTTTTACACCATGAGGGCTGTGAGACACTAGAACAGGTTGCCCAGGGAGGTGGTGGAAGCCTCATCTCTGAAGGTTTTTGCAGCCAGGCTGGATGTGGCTCTGAGCAACCTGATGTAGTGTGAGGTGTCCCTGCCCATGGCAGGGGGGTTGGAACTAAATGATCCTTGAGGTCCCTTCCAACCCTAACAATTCTATGATTCTATGATTCTAACTACTGAGAATGAGAGGGAATGACCTCAGGCTGCACCAGGGGAGGTTTAGACTGGACATTAGTAAAAAATTTTTCATGGAAAGGATTGTCAGGCACTGGAACATGCTGCCCAGGGAGGTGGGTGTGTTTAAAAGCCATATAGATTTGGTGCTTGGGGACATGATGTAGTGACAGACTTGGTGGAGTGGGTGAAATGGCTGGACTTGGTGATCTCCAAAGTCCTTTCCAGCCTGGATCAGAGGTCTGGCTGGTTTGACTCAATGATCTCAGAGGTGTTTTCCAACCCAAACAGTTCCTTGATTCTATGATTAGGAGGAAATATTTGAATATAACAAGCCCTGTTGGAGTAGTCAGATATTTTACACAGAATGGGCAACTTATGATTACTATGTACTCCATTGACAATGCAGCTAGACAAGTTCCCATGTTTACTCTCAGGAATATTTACACAGATTCTTTTCAGCTTGAAGCATTCTTAAATCAAATAGTTTTCTTATGGAATAAAACAAGGAACAGAGAGCAATGTATAGAAAGGTATTGGAAAAGCAGGTAAGAAGATAAATTTGCAGTTGTGCTATAAATCAGTCTTTTAAAAAGTCCAAAATTATTTTCTACAGAATATTTCTGACTTAGTGCTTTGTAGAGGAGGCAGAATGACTTAGCTTGTGAATTTCTTTTTAAATACACCATATTTTGGTATATCGTGGCACTTGTCTTAGTGTCATAACACCACTGGGTGAAATGGGGTCCTGCATGATAAAAAGGCAGCTTTCAAGGTAAGTGACATTGCAGTGTTACCTTTGTCCTTGATGTGAAAGATCATCATCCATAAAGGATGTTAAGATAATGTTGTCTGAATTGAGATGGAAGAAGGCAAAACGTTTATACTGAAAGATGACACACTGTTCTTGTAAATAATAATATGAATTCTCTAGCTCACTAAATACTGATCAGTCTATCTGACAGATAATCTTGCACTTAAAACATCAGCTTGTTTGTGGAAATGTATGTAATTATGTAACATGTTTCAAGAAACCTTTAGTAATCCAACATGAAGGGTGTGTAATTCACCATGCAAACATCAGAGGGATAAACCCTTTGCTCCATCAGAGTATACAGCAGGTCCCATTGACTTGAATAAGGCCAGATTCAGATTCCTGGGTTTGAATCTGAAGTTTAGGTCCAGGAATTTAGAACTGTAGTCGAATGCTGACTTCTGTCCTTGGAGAATTACCAGTACAATATCTAATTACAAGACCACTTGGCCTTCTTTTTGTAATAATGTGATATTTGGTACCCTTTCTTTCCTGCATGGAAGCCAAATAGATCAATTTGCTTAGCTTTACTTGTAGTCATGAAGGTTTCATTGCAGTGCACATGCTGCCTAGACATAAATACAGCACAGATAGGGGATGGCAGCTGTATTTCAGTCCAGATAATATTTCAGAAGTTCAGATCAGCAACCCATGTGGTCATCCTGGCTATTACACCTTTTGACTTGGGGCCTTTTATTACAGTGTATCTTGCCTGCTTGTGGAATGTGCCCTGCTGCCTAGCATAGCTCTTAGGAAAAGCCACAGAAGCACAGGAGAGTAAGTTAACTTTGCATACACTAAAATGATGCAGCACCCAGCAATTTTGATATCTGATGTTTCAAAATTATTAATTTAGCACTATTAGCACTTAAAAATCAGGTTTTGGTTCTGTGGATAGTCAGTCTCAAAATTAGTGTATTCAAAAATAAATTGGAAGTAAAGACTTATGACAGAGAACCTTTGTCAGATTGTTCTCCTGAGTATGGCTAGCATTTTTATAGTAGTGTGGGTAGATACTTAATAATTTATAACCTGGGTAACTTCAAATATTCTTATATCAAAACTGTCTATCTCATGTCTACCCACATTAGAATTCTGCTGCCTTTCAAGGATGCACCTACAAAGCTAGCTCTCTTTTAAACTGTGAAAGTATTTCCTTTCTTTTGCATCCTTCAAAAGCAACTGAGAAGATTTTACCAAAACTTTCAGGGCATTTCACTGTGGCTCGAACACCACTGTGTCTAGTTGTGCCCTGTGGGAGGTTTTTGGGAGGAGAATTAAGGAGAATGAGCAAGGGGCTGGAGAAGGGAAACCTTAGACTCCAGCTGTGTGTCCACACAAGACCATCCAGTTAAAAGGGAATTGGCATAAACTGGACACTCACCTTTGCCTTGCCCCTGGCCCATGCTTTGTACTTCAAAACCATGCTACCTGGCTCGGAGCTCTCCACGGGATCTGGCATTCTGCAGGGCTCATGTAGCTGCTGTTTGGCAGTGTGGGGTTTCTGCTGGCACTGGCAAGCAGAAGCTGGGGCTGAACAAGCCTACCATATAGCAGAGAGAGAAATTAAGAGGAGGAGGAGGGGCAAGAAGTAGTTACTAGAAGTACGGAATTTTTAAAAGGAGGTGGTGTGGGTGAGAATCTTTGGGTTGAGGCTGTTTTAGGATTGCACGTTGAAAAAGAGAATGACGCAATGTTGCCCTTGCTCAGGAGGGCGACTTCCATCACAAGGCTGAAAATTGTAGGTGTTTCTCTGAAATCACTGTTGCTGGGAGTCATCTAATGACTTCAGCATCTGATCCTTCATTTTTAGAAGTGTAAGTGTAACAAAAGCATAGTCCTTCGTCCTCAAAAAAGCAAAGGAAAAAAGTCACAGAAACTGGATCTGAAGGTGCAGTTTTAAAGCTGATCTCCTGTGGTATGACTTTTGCAAACAGGGCATTAGTGGTGGTGGTGGTGATGTGAGTAAAAAGCAGATCAGAAGTAGGAAGTGGCAAGGCCCTCGAGTGAGGCTGAAAGTCCTGGGTAGGAGAAAGTATTCAGAGCATTGAGGGAAATATTTAACTTCATCCTGAAGATGCGTTGTCCCTTCCAAAGAGGTAACTGTATGTGCTGAAAGACCTGGCTTTCTACAGGTACACAAAGGGTGTGTTCTGTATGTTAAGGTGGGAGAAGATAAATAACACAATCATACTGGATCCAAAGCAGTAGTGATATTTTGCCAAATGAAAGAGGGAATATTTAGAGGGAGATTTCTGAGGATCAGTGGTGGTGCTACTTTGGGGGGTGGAGAATTGTTAGCAGCACTAGGGAAAAAAAAATCAGAGGGTTTAAGGATGCATCTGTGAGGAGGAGAAATGCATTATTCTTCCTTATTCAAGGGTTTAATTGAAGGCACTTTTGCTTGAACAAATCCATCATCTGGGACAAGAGTGCAGTTTTAGGATCATTCCTACTTTCAACTGGAAGAATGATCTGCCATATCCTATGTCTTACCCAGGAAATTCTTCTCTAATCAGATATCTCAGATGAAAATGGAAATCCCAAACATGCCCCAAAGACTTTGTGTGATATCTGTAAAATATCCCAGTGCCTGTGGGGATAAATATCCACTGAAAGCCCTAAAGGTGAAGAGAAAGGGACAAAGAAAGTCAGGAGCCATCATATAATTTGCCTGAGGAATTTTCACAATCAAGCCCAATGTAGTGTGAGTTTAATTGGAGAACTCCTTGGGAAGTGGCAAAGCAGGCAAGGAGGCATTAGGGAGGGGCTGGTACCTCTGAATCAATGAAATAGGAATTGTTTTTTATAACCCCACAGTAAAATGCTATTCAAGTAATATATAAGTATCCTCCCTATAGAGATAGCCATACTAATCATATCACAGATATGTGTACCTCACTCAGTGGAACAGTGGAGCAAGTGTTTTGTAGGTACTTTTACATGACAATGTGTAAATGGAGAGTTAGAAGCCACTGACTTTTATTTTGTTTGCTGTCCTGTAACTTAAAATGACCTTGCAAGATTCACCCTTGCAAGAGACATTTTACAACACAGTCATAAACCTCTGAAAACAGAAATTTATGGTGGAAATACTGACAGTCAGACAGTCAGGTATTGCACTGCTGATGGACACCACTGTAATACTCAGCCTGAGACTGTGAAGACAGTAGCATAAATCAGCCTGGATCTAGGCAGAAATAACTCGGTGTTCATGCTATTCTTTTCCAGTGACATGAGAAAATCTGTCTAACACAAACTGCCATAAAAGAATGTTGTGATGCTGTTCCCAGCAAATGACCAAAGCCAAGAGATTCTCAATTAGCTGTCTCTAGAACAAAAGGAAATATCAAGGAGATGCCTCCATCCCTTTGTGACAAATCTGGAGGGTCTGCAGGGAGGCATTTACCACTTCTTGTTGGAAGTTTGGGCTTCATCCATGACTTTTCCCTACCTAGTTCTTTTGGAAGAACTTCCAGTGGGATGCTTTTCTTTGCCTGCATGTTTTTTATTAAACCCATCTCCTCTTTGTGTTTTACATGTCTTAAGTTTAGTATTCAACTAAGCAACTGAAAGGGAGCAACAGAAAAAGGGAAACATGATTTCAAGTCCTCACCAAATCATTATTCTATTTGTAGAAATTTTGCATGGATTCCAGTTAAAATGGATATGCTCCAGTTTCCGTTGTAGCTAAGTGAGAGAGCTGAGCCTTTAATTTGTGTGTTCTTTTCCTCAAAGGAAAAGAATATACAGGATTTCAGGGTTTTTCAGGATAGCATCAGAGTCATTTAGTTACACTGGATTTCTTCTGAAACAGAGGTTCCTCTATGGAGGGCAGTGTAACACTGTGCAGAGATACTCAGACAGCTCAAAAGTCACCTTGGCATATAATGGGCCATGCTGCAAAGTACAGTATGGATCATATCCCCAGAGATGAGGCACCTATCCTGTCCTCACTGGAGTGATTTCTGTGGATTTATATATTCAACAGAGATAGCAAACAACTTCCTGTTATTCATGCAAGCAGTACTGAACATGAAGAATTTACAGGCAAGACTTTCTGAGAAAAGATACAATTCATGAGTGATGAGCAGAACTTGTCAAAATTAATATCTCTTCCTAAGCTGTAAGTGACAGAGGGAATGGGTTTTTTTCCAAAATAAAATGGATACAAACCAAAAAGCACAAACACCTTGAAGCAATCTCTTACCAGCTGAAAAGTTGAGGAGATAAGACATCTAAGTCAGTTACAGAAGAGAAGAATATCATAAGCTGCAGTCACATCAGGATCTTAAAATGCCTGGATTTTTAATTAGCAAAATAAATGAAATAAATTAGTGAACATGTTGCCATAGAAGGATGAAAAATAGAATATAAGGAGATGCTAAGAAGCCTTATACTAATAAAACATATCTTGCATATGAAGAGTATTTAAGACTTGAAGATCATTTTCCCTAACCAGTTCTATATCTCTTGCAATTGAAGTACTCCCAGTTACCTAATATTGAGATAATACTTGTCATTTGAAGTCACTAACCAGGGGAAAAAAAAAAAAAGCCCATGTCTTTTCTATCTAACATGTTCCAGTAGATCATCTTTCTTGCAGTTAAATGTTTCTGCCTAATTTCTCTTCAAAATTCATCCAGTTCTTGTTACAGATTTCTGGGTAATATTAAAGAAGTGCTTACTACTTAGGACTTACACAGTGCTATCCGACTGCCCCTCTAGTCATCTTTTTGATATGCTAAGTCCTTGAGTTCTCTGGTGTGTATTCTCACTATGGCTTCAGTTCTTTAGACACTTCCACAGCATAAGATTGCTACTACCAACATACTTCCACCTTAGAATCATAGAATCAGTCAGGGTTGGAAGGGACCACAAGGATCTTCTAGTTCCAACCCCCCTGCCATGGGCAGGGACACCTCACACTAGAACTCTTTGTAAACTGCCTTCAATAAATAAACATTGCCCTGAAAGTTTTATCATTCCTGCACTTAAAAATACCAGAAAACAACTCCATTTGTACACTGACTGTAGCATAAATGTAGTAGTAACAACTTAATTTTTAAACATTTACTATGAATATGGGAAAAAAAATAAATACATACAGGCCTGATTTTCATTTACATTATTATTATTAAGCAAAGTGACTATAGGGTATAGGTAATCCACACCTACATCTTACCCACTGGTAATTACATGGTACTGAATATTTCTTATGTAATAATTATTCCTGGTAAATAAATTTATTGTTTCTTGACACTGTATAAACCTTTGTGTACTAAGCATGTTTAAGAGATTTAGTTTAAAATTATTACTTTTCCTTTTTTTCATGGTAGAAGTTCCCTATTACTTAACAACAATACATAAAGACAGCTTCAGGGCCACTATGCTCTGTAGAAAGAGTAACACACATTTTTTAAATTATCTAAAATAAGTGTTTAACACCAATGCATGAACATAAAATTATTTTACTTACTTAAGCACCTCCAATTCTTTTGGTTTTGTTTGTTTTTTCTTTTTTTTTTTTTACTAATCATACTGAAACATCTTAAATTTTCAAACTGTGACTAGAAAACAAAATCATAAATAGTCTTCCTTTTCAGATTTTTGAAAATTCCCTTCCTTTCCAAATGGATAGAGTATAGAGGGGCTAGTTACTCACACTTAGGAACTTTGCAACTTAATTTTCAGAACCTACAGATATATAGACACAGGTCAAAAGAAATTCTCACTGTTTAGTTAGTTTCTTTGGTTTAGATCATAATTTCTACCATTAAAAATACAATAAGAATCTGGCCTCTAGCTCAGATTTTTTTTTTTCTTTCTGCAGTCTGTTTGCTTATTCAAAATAATAGTCAGATATCTTACAGTTGTCTCCAAATTCTATTTAAACATGAAATGTTATCTAAGATCCTCTTAGAATCAGCAATAAAAATATCCTGGTGAGGAGAATTTTAATATGGTACTTTGTGAATGATCACAGATTTGCATGACCATGTAAAGCTCATCTTCCCCTTTCTAGTGGGACTGTTGAATATCTCTGTCTTTCAGTGGAAGGTTTTGAAGCATCTAAGATCTTTATCTTTTCTCTAAATTATAATTTGCCACATTTTTGTTCTATCAATTGTGAAAAACCCCCGACCCTAAAAAAATAAAACTAATTGAAGTATAGTTTGTCCATCTCACTCAAGTTTCCACATACATTCTAGAACAGAGGAGTGCCACAGCTTTTGGGGGAAAAAAAAAAAAAAGGTAGAATTTGTTAGTGTGGACCTAATAAAAGTGTATTTTTATTTGGTCTCTTCCCAGGTATGGATAATCTTTATGGCTAAAACAAGTAAGAAGAGAAAGAGGAATGTCTGAATCGAGTGTGCAGATAGGTTCAGCTCATGGGCAGGCACCTGCCATGGACAATGACACCTAAGTGGTTGATGTTGCAGAGTGATAATCAGTGATGATCAGAGTTTCCACTAATCTAGAACTGGGTTCTTGAAATGGAAAGTATCAGACAATTTTAATAATGTATCTGGTTGCTCTATACCCCTCATTCTTCCCAGTCAGTCAGTGAGCTAATCATCCTGAAGAACAGAATTTGAAAGGGTTATTTCTTAAAAAAAAAAAAACAAAACATGCATTGTGGACAAGCGAAAATCATAATTCATACTTAGGTGGCCCTGGGATAGATGCCATCCTGATTAGTTAGTGGCTGCTTGGCCTAGCCTCGGCATGGCTGGGAGGAAGGACTGCCCCACAGGCACACATTGCAGAGTGCACATGAGCACTCCAATAGGGGAGACGAGAAGTAGGCAGTTGTTACTCAGCAACACATCTGAAGGAAACATATGTTTGTCTATTGTGCTGCCTTTTCAAACTGAGTTGATAATGCCAGTGTCAGTTTCAAGTGAAGTGTGTGCCAGATTACAGATAGCTAGCATGTGAGAGCCATTAATTGTGAAACTCGAGAAGCAAATGTGCACGTTCTCTTTCAGACTGCTATTTGAATGATGTCCTTTTTATCCTAGAACACTGTGGATTTCACTTTCATTCTCTTCCCACATAAAATGCATGAAGTGCACTGAGTCTCTTTCACTTGGCAGCTTATATATTGCATTCTTTGCAGGGACTGCTTTGGCTTGTTAAAATGTACCCCATGTATTAAAATGAAATTGTGTTTGCCGTGTGATGCAACATAACATGGTTTGACACCGAATGCCTGCAGCTACAAAACCCAGACTTTTATTGCATTTATTCTCTCAGAGACAAGAGTCTCCAAAGGCTCAGTGCAGAGCCTTTTTGTTTAGTTAAATCTGAATTAAACCAATGTGAACAATGTATGTTGTTATCTTTGTGCTTCTAGAAATGGCCCAGCCTACATGATGTGCAGTGGTACAACTTGGAAGGGACAATTTTTAATGAGTCCACCTGAAACCAACTGACAAAAGACTTTGACTTGCTCAGAGAATCAGGATTTTTTAGTTTTTTTTTTTTCTTTCAGTGGTGGGTTGGTCTTTCGGACTCTGGCAGAGTTGTACCCTGGGAGGCAAACTGCTGCTCTATATAAGCCATTCTTTCCCAAAAGCATATGACATTTGGTAGATAAATTCATTTTTAAAAAGCTCTACACTGCTAAGAAGTAAGCAATATTTTTGTTAGTGGAGTTACTTTGTGAAGAGTACCTGCAGAAGAAGTCTCATGAGGAGTGGCTGAGAGAACTGGGGCTGTTTAGTTTGGAAAAGAGGAGACTGAGGGGAGACTTTTTCACCCTTTACAACTACCTGTCAGGAGGTTGTAGTGAGGTGTCGTTTGGTCTCTTCTCCCTAGTAACAAGTGATAGGATGAGAGGAAATGGTCTCAAATTGCACTAGTGAAGGTTTAGGTTAGGTATTAGAAGAAACTTCTTTACTGAAAGGGTTCTCAGACACTAGAATAGGCTCCCCAGGGAGGTGGTTATATCACCATCTATGGAGGTGTTTAAAAAACACAGATGTGATGCTGAAGGACATGATTTAGCACCAGGATTGGTAGAGTTAGAGCATGGTTGGGCTCCATGATCTTGAAGATCTTTTCCCATCAAAGCTATTCTATAATTCTATGAAAGTAAGCACTGACATATTGAAGAAACATTGAACATGGTTTTTAAACACAATTTTTCTAAGAAAAACAAAGCAGTATGATTTTTTTCTTTTTGCTTGCTTATCAGCTTTTCTTTTCTCCCATTTCACCTCTTCAAAATGTCTGTACTCGCTCTGTAGCAAAATCAACTTTTTCTCTGGACTTGTGTGCAGTCAATTTACAAGACCTGGAAGAATGGTGAATTCCAAGATATGTTATAAACATGGTTTGAGATTTGACTGGTAGCTTTGTATTCTTAACAGTTCCTTTAGTGATATATTTACAGTTCAGTGTTAAAGCATTATTGTCCCAGTGTTGAAAGTTATCTTGAGGTCATTTGAGATGAACAACTATCACCTACTAGTATTACTGTCTTCACCCAAAATTTGGCTTCATGTTATAATAGACACATATGCATTGTCTTGGGTTTTACCACACAGTCTGTCTTTGCAGGTTATTTTTTTTTTTTTTTAAGTTTTAATCCTTAATAATTGTTACTTATTCCTCTGTTTTTTTTCTCCAACTCTTGTTCGTTTCTTTCATGCCGTATGAAGTTATTCTGGGTGCACCAGGAATCTAGAAACATGTGCTTTGCCTTTCCAAGCAGCATGTCAGAGCATAAAGGATGTCCTTGTTCAGGGTGATCCTCTGGAGCCAAAAGGGGACTGTTCATTGACAGTGCTGCAGCTCACACACAGCTGGGGCTGCAATTGCAGGCTTTGAGGGTGGCAGGTCCTCCACATAAGCCATACTGTACCTTACTGAGCTCAAACTAGTTTCACTGCAGAAAGCAGCAAGAACAGCTTTGAGGATTTCTCTCAGTGTCTGTGTTTGTCCTTTTTTTTTTTTTCCTGTTGCTTTTTGAGTTTGCTGACTGAGCACTTTCACACCAGTCTAGTAACATGTTGTGCCTCTATCCCCATCTCACTTGCTTCTCTTTTCCAGAATGGAGTCTACAGAAAAATGTGAAGTAGTAATTCAACATTTCAATGGCAAATACCTGAAAACCCCACCCGGTCTGCCAGGTAAGTAGCCATCATTATGGAATTTAAAATTCACTCCCAAGTTTGGAATAAAGAAATCCTGGAACTTATGTTGAGACTGCCTTGTATGACTGGCTCTGATAAGAGGTCATAAGACTTTCTTGGCTGAAACCTATCCTTTATGACCCGTAGCAACTTCTTTCTTACTCAAGTTTGTATTATTCAAGCATTTATGCATGCCAGAAGTCAATTTAAGTGCATATAAAAATCATGTTGGTTTACTACACTTTTTACTTTAAATGCATGTATCAGTTGTGATTTGTTTTTTCCAGTTACAGCAAAGGCCACATAAATAAATGCTGATGCTTTTTTTAACAAACTCAGAATATAACTAGAACAGCAGCTGTGTTACAGGTTGTAAAACAGTGAGGATTTCAGGTTGTAGTAACTTTGTAGTCTTTATGGTTACTAGCTAAGTATTGCTAGTTACTATTAGTAGTATTAATACTACTGAGGGTATTAATGCTAACTGAGGGTATTTCAAATATGAAGTGACTGTATACCATTTCTCTTTGACATAGCTTAATGAAATCCTGCCACTTTCTGACAATACCCATAAATAAATACCCATAAATAAAGTGTGTCTGTGCCAAGTTCCAGTCAGTGCCTTGCTATTGAAATCTTCATCTGCCAACTCCATGGCCATCAGCTCTGCAAACTTTACTGATCAGTTGCTTGATTCTTAGTGCGTAGTGCTGCAATGATTTCTCACTCAGATTGTCTAAAAAGCTGCATTCAAGGAGCAGGAAATCCTTGCAAAAACTGCAGCCTAAGGTTGTTTTTGGTTTGTTTATTGTTTTGTGGCTTCTTCCCCCCTCCTCACCCCCCCGCCCCCCTTTTTTTTTAGCTACTATTACGCTATTTCAGTTTTTAGGTTTCATTTTCATTTAATTTCTCCTTATTCCTTGCCTGATTCTGTATGCAGAAGATGCACTAAATACACCAATTAAGAGAGAGCCACCTGCATCCCTACTGTGTACAGTATGCTGCAGTGTACATACACATTTGGGTCAGATCACCTTCATGAAAAACTATCAAACTTTAGTACAAGCTTCAAGAATCCATTTTATGGATTTCTTTTCCAAAAGCAGTCACTGACAATTTTTCCTAACACCAACTAATGAGGGGCACACCACCAACTTTGTGAAGGACTCAGGCTGCAGAGAGCAATGGGCAAAGCAACCTGGACATACACCTTTAGCCTTTGCTATGCCTCCATCGAGTCCCAGCAGTAACCTGTTTAATAGAATAGCAACACCCAATGGAAGGAGTGTGAATAGCAAGGAATCCATAAGCACAGCTTCATCATTGTATGCTCCATGGTCACATTCCCAGTTGTCTGAGAGAGGACACGTCGTTTGAGACAGAAATAAAGCAGAATATTATTACAGTGCATGCTTGAGACAAAAAAAGAGGCTACATCATAAAGAATGAAAAATAGAAGATGAAATATTTTTTTTCTTAATTTTTAAATTAGTCAGGAATATACTAGGTCATCAACATGAACAATATGGGACATCAAAATAGGAGTCTTGATAAGAGACCATGATTGCTTACTTTTGTTCCAAGAGATATAATGAAAGTGGATTTTAATGGCTATGATTTTTGCTACTTTCTCAGTTAAAGGACCTGAATCTTTCCTGAAGGTGGTGCCCATGTGGGAAAATTCTCTACTATGTTTCTCTTGTGATTGTCATAATCAGATGACATTTAGTTCCAAGGATGAGCTGCGAAGTGACTTGAGTTTTCATTTACCTGACTACTATTCAGATGCAGGTAAAGCATAATGAAATGTGAGGCAGTGCTGGTGAGCTCACCCAGCTATGCACTACATCACAGAATATCTATGCCATCCCATTTTATCCTCCATTTTTGCAGCTCCAAGCACTGATAATTAGAAATAATTGCAGAGCATTTGATCCACATAAAAGAGAATATTTGTGCCTCGTTATTAGTGCAAGGGACTCTCTAAACCTACATTTAAAAGATTTTTCATGTTCATACCTCTTCTTCTTAAGAAGCTAGAGGACAAACATAATCACTTGAGTAGTTGAGTCAATTCAAGTGATAATGGCTACTTTTTATTCATTTACATTTGATCCAGTGCAAAACCCACTCAGTCCTAGTTTCTTCTTCACATAGATTCCTACTCAGTTTACAAATCTGTACTATGAACCTGTATTTAAGCCTGTCAGCGAAGACAGAAGCATCTTGCTTTATCCTCTTTCTGGTAGTTCCTTATCTCCCTGCATGGAGAAGGAGGAAAAATCAAGTCTCCTACTGTTACACACAAAATCAGTTGTAGTCTGAAATTGGTCCTCCTAGCATCTCAGTAAGTGGCACAGAAAGAAAATAATCTCTACTTATTGCTGTGACCTCTGTATGGATTTCAGTTTATAAATGAGGAACCAGAGAATGTTAGTGGAGGTATGCAACACTATCTGTTATTAATCTCTACTACTTAATGACATGATCTTACTACAAGAGAAAATTAATCAATCCTTTTAGGGTTAAATTAAATCGATTCAGGATTTTCATCTGGGTTTCTTTCAGTTGTAAGAGTGAACTGGGAGGGTTTTACATTTTTGTCCTCCTCTCCTCTCACCCAAGCTCTGATGTTCTGATTCAGGCTTTCCAACTAAAGGAAGGTTGGATGAGGCTCATCAAGAAAGAAACCAGGCTGGCTGCATGCCATTTGGTACCTCCCTTGATCATGAGGCTGTGGGATTAGGGACCAGACAAACTGTTTCAGCAGCTTTTATCCATGATGTCTTTTCCAGTTTTGTTTCCTGGAATGTAATCCTAGTGACCCAGTGTGTAGGAATCCCATGTCTATAGGATATAATCTTCATGTTCTCAGGGGGCAGTTGTGCAGGGTTAACCAAGTCATGATGAAAGAAGGAATGGAATAGGCAGCTCTCACATGGTGCTGAGCAGCTCATCAGAAAGACTGGGCCATCTGACTCTGGCTTTCACAATGAATAAACCCTGGGCCATGACTTAGTTATATCCTCCCAAATAGTTATCTCAAATATTCATTTTGAATACAGAGCTTTTTCCCAACTAATTTTTCTTTGGAAAATGAGATATAAATTTTATTGGTCAGAATTTATTTTTGTTTGTTTATTTGAAATAAGATAGAAATTGCAGGGAAGTGTACCTGTATGTTTAAGCCCAGCCTGGAATCTGTCTGATCCAGGCCAACAATACAGCAGGAAAACATAAAGCAGTGTTGCATCTGCAAGGAAATGAGGGCATACAGGCAACTGAAGGTTCTATATTCTGTATGTTCTCAAGGCAAAAATATATCATTCCTTGTTAGTCTTTCTAATTTCAATTGCTGTCAGTTGTCTCTTATAAATTGTAGAGCTGACCACTTGCAGCTCCAGACCCCTCTGGAACAAAGGCAGGGGTGTTTCTCTGTCCAACTCCTTGCCTTTGCTCCACTCCAAAGGGAATTGCTGCACTGTTCTGCTTGCTCAATTAATGTACATTTCATGACATTCAGTCTTAGATATACAGTATGAAATAATTGGTTGTCCCATAAAAGAAAAAAAATAGTTAGTATCTTTACATTTCTTCCCTACTGAGAAAGTACAGTTGACTCCAGAAATCTGCAAACTCTCAGTGCTCCATGTGAACTTCATAAATATTCTGAGTGGCTTTGAGTGATTATTTTTAATGGGCTGTTGTGTGTGTGTGTTTGTTACTGTGTTCCCTTTATTAGCACTTTTTTTCCCTGAGATAAATATACCAGGGCATGCTGGGTGTATTTTCTGAGATAGTGCAGCCCCATGTGAAACTAATTTATAGGCTCTATATTGTCAGTCTGAAGGAAAAGTCACAAATGAATGCATTAAATTATACTAATGTACATCTCCATCAAGATGTGAAGGGCACTAGTAATGAAGGTAGCTCACTCACAGTCTTTCAGTGCTACATCTCTTTTTGTTGATGAATAGGAGACTGTATGAAATCCTGGTAATCTATCACATTTTGCAATCACTGCATTCAAGTAAAAATTCCTAGCTTCTCTGTCAGTAACAAAGTGATTTCTATTTGGATGGGCAAGCTTAGGGTACAACCTTTGCATAGAGTTTTTGTTCATCTGCCAGTATCTTTGGATGTCTTTTAAAAACTTCATTTTATCTTTTTTGATAAGTGCAAAGCCTTAATGAGTTCTTACTTTTCTCTCTGGAATTTCACAGGAACATGCTACAATTGCAGTAATTATTCTCTGCTGGTATGCTCCCTCACAGCATTTTCTACTTGTTATAGTGCTTCCTAAATTTTGTTTGCTTTGTAAACTAAACTCTAGTTAACAGAGAACCTCGAGCCAATTCCTATCTCAGGGAAAATTTAAAAAATGTGGGGCACATGAGTGGTAAAATACATGGTCAAGATTCTTCCTCCTTTATAGCAGGTCTGTGTGGCTTTTATGGCTAATTGTAGTGCTAGGTTGTAAATATCTGACAGAAAGAAGTGGGTAGTACTATTCTTGTGCAGGTTAAGAACCCCACAAGCAACAAGAAACTGTGGCATTTGGGGACTGACTTTTACTACAGCAAAAACTCTTAAACAGAAAGAAATTACTTGCAACAATACAGATGTATTTGCAAATGCCACATTTCTTGCTTGAGTCATTATTGGCCATGCATTTTTCTCTTGCAAAGGTCCCCAAGCACTACATTTTCACCACAATGAATGGATATTTTCTGACTCTCTTCTTCACTCAAATATTTCTCTTAGGTCATCTCTTACATTCTCCAACCATGGAGAGTAAATTCAAATACTTCATCTTTGCTTCAGGGAAGGAGACTTAGAACTTAAATAATATATTTAGAGCAACATGTTTGGCTAAAATAGTCATGAGGAAACAAGTATGCCAGCTGAGGGCTAACTGTGCAATGAATAGCAGCAACGTTTTAGTTTTTCTTTTTCTCTTAGTGGATTAATAACTGTTACCTTGTTTATCATTAATGATGCTGTAAATTGTTTTTCTGATTGAATGAACTTACAATGTTTCGTTTGATAACTTTTTAACTCTTTCCTCTTAGTTTGGTGCTTTATTTTTCTACTTGATGATTTCTTAATTTATATACATAAAACACTGAAAAAACTCTTCCAAAACTATATTCTTGGGGAGTTTACCTCACTTTATCAAGGTAAGTAATACATTACTCTAAATATCTACATCTTTCTATCTCACTTTGTGTATATATGTATTTGACTGCTTAAACAAGATGAAACAGCAGCTAAAGATAGAAACTAGATATTGGTTTGTAGTTAACTTAAAACATTTAACCATGAGTTTGTAGTTAACTTAAAACATTGAATGCTACAGGGAACTTCAGCAGAATAAAGAGCATCCTTCTAGGTTTGGTACTGGTAATACTTGGTAAAACTGGTTTTAAAAAGGGTTAACATCTTTTACATACTCTTATCCTCAGGAATTATCTTTATTCAGAAAACCCAACTTCCCTCATTTATATCCTCAGTTCATTTAACGGACACGATGGAAATGTTATCAGCATCTTTTATACTACCTACCTTCTAAGAGTTTAGGTTTGTAAATATTTTCATTGTCACCCACTGACTACAGCATATAAATCTTTCCCTACTGTATCAGAAAATATGATCCATTTAAAGACCTTTGTAAAACAATAACTGCTTAACAAATTTTCTGTTTCTTTATCCAATTCCTGACTATTGGAATAACTTTTTATGGTATCTCACTCTTATCTTTCACTTTCTGTGCTCGGCAAATGCGTCTGCTTAGGTCATTGTTAGCAGAAATTTCTTTTGCATCTCAAATCCTCTAAACATCCTTTTAACTTCTGTCAGTTTCCAGTTTTCATCTTTGTGGTAGTTTCAACCCACCACAATCTTTGACAAACAATAAAAATCTTTAAGTCCTTCTGTTACTGCCCTGCCTGAGTCCTTGTGATGACTGTGAGGGCACTGTAACTCCTCTTGCTTTGGATCCCAGGTGGTTCCCACATCCTCAGTAGCATGCAGGCAACACTGCCCAGATCAGATCTCTGACAAACTGATCAGCACAGAATGGGCTCTGCAGACACGTTGCATGGGTCGTGTTGGATGTTAAGAGGTGCCCAGTGGTGCATGCCTGTGCTGAAAGAGAATGCCCTTATGGAAACAGAGTATCATTATTTCGGCATCACATAATAGTAAACATCACACAGATTTTGCAACAGACAGCTCTAAAGATGAACTCTCTAACCAAGAATCTACAGAATGGGTACTCAGTTAGTAGAAGATGAAAACTCTTCTGTGTGGAGAGCAGTTCCTTGGTTAGGTCTCTGTGGCTTTGTGTTGTAGCTCTCGCTGGCTTCTGTGGTGTGGCCAACCTCATCAGTGCTTCTTGTGCTGCTCTCCCTTTTAGTGCCATGGCTGTCACACACCACCAGCAAAGGCTCCTGGCTTTACCCTCCTTCTGGTACTTGGCCAAATATCACTTTAGTTAATCCAGCCTTTACCAACTTTTCAACCATAGACCTCCAATAGATTGTGATGTCAAGTGTTATTTGGACTGTGTCCTTCCTTTTATAGGCAGCCTTAGAAAGTCAGACAATGTTTGTGTTGCTTCATGGCATTCTTGAGAATTTCAAATGTGAAATGTGTCATTTTATATCACTGAGCAAGAACAGTTTCTCTGTCTTTATCTCCTTTTTTCATCTATCCAGAATTATCTTTATGTAACCTTCAGCTGTCTTTGCTCTGCTTACATTTTATGTAGGTGCTTCTGGTTTCATACCACACGTATCCAGAACCTGCTGCAAAGATCCATTCCAACTTTCCCTGATTTCTTGTAGTTTTCAGATTGTATATTCTTTAAAGGCAAGGGATGCTTTCTAGAAACAAAAAATAAAATAATCTTCTATCTGCTGAAGGTATGATCTCATTTCCATTTAGTTCAAACAAAGACTCCTTTTGGCTAGGAAGATACAGCATTAGATATTTACCTGTTAAACCCCAATAGCTGTACGCACTTGGAGGAACGTGTGTAGAGCTGATTTGTATTTCAGATATTAGGTGGTGTGTATCATGTAGTTTGGGCTCATCAGGGATTTTGAGTGAGTGAAGAAAGAGTGCTGACATTGTCTAATGCCTACTTTTCCAGAAATCCATAATGATGTTCATGATGGGGATAATCTCAAAGATCTAATGTGCTACATATTTATGTCTTGTCTTATTTGAACTTGTATTGGTCTGTAAGTTCTTAGGAAAAGAACTATATTTTTATATTCAAAATGACTATATTAAGAGATAATGTTTTTTTGCAATCTAGCTTTAATTAATGGGGCATTCCTTCACAGTCTTTTTTATTACTTTGTGTCTAGAAGTAATAAAAATGCATAAGATCAGTTTGTGGTATTGCAGTAATTCAGGTCATGATGTACAAAATAGCATTGCTGCAGTTTGGATTAAGAACTTCCTCTTGGTTTTTAAGATGAATGTAAGAGAACAATGTGGCATATAAATGAGGAACGATCATTCCTCATTTCTTTCTGTCACAATATCTCCTCTCATATCTTAAGATATCCTTTCCTATGATTCTTTCCTATCCTAAGTCTGCATTCCTTTCCCATTCATAATATCTAGTGGTAATGAACTGTGGCACAGTTTATCTAAACTAATTTTAACACATACATTTTTTTTCTTTTAACTCAAAGTGCATTTTTTTCTATGAAGAGTGAGTGTGTAATTTTTCTAATCAGCAAATCCATTCCCTTTATTTATTCAATGGGAAATATATTTGCTTCTGAATAATAAAATCTCTTCTATATATTACTGTTGCATAACCAACATAGCTGAGAGCATGTGCACTGAGTTCTGTCGTGCCTCATACATCAGCAGAAGTGTTGACAAGTTTCTGATCCAGGGAGAGTGCTGTTCCTTGGATGCACTTGTAAAATCCAAGATGAGACAGACAAATTTTGCAGGTGTTATAGCAGAAAGATTCACAGCTTGAATTTCAGATTGTTCAGATCTAAAGGGCTGGCAATTTAAAACAAAGCCAAACAGTCAAATAAAAACATGCAAACGAGAACATGAAACAATATGGAACATTGTAAAGTCATTTGTACATGATTCAGAGTTCAGGAAGGAATTCTGCTTCTGCATCAACTTTGTCCAGCAGTGGCACAGCTCCTCTTGTTTCTTTCTCTTCTTTATTAATCTCTTCAGAACACTTTAAATGCTGGGGTACATCTACTTTGCAAGCCCTACTGCTGTACTATAGTGTTGTCACACCTCAGCCAGATAGTTTAAAACTCATTTTGAAAGCTGACTGGAGCAAGAGTATCAGAGTACAGACTAACCACTTGAGCTCACAGTGTGTTCTTTCCAGTAATATCCAGCAAGTGGTTTATGTGATCTCTTTTTTCAACTGAGGAAAATTATTTCCCTTTGAGCTCTTTCACAGGAAAATTCTTCTTTTTCTCCTCCTTCCTTCACTCCCTCACTCTTTTCCACTTGCTTTCACATTAAACATTTTAAAATTTGGTGTACAGAGGCATTTAAATGACAGATTTCAGTCTAAATCTTTTCCCTGTGAATTCCAGCAAACCAGAACAAAAATGTTTATTGATCCTTAATGATGTACAAATACATACTTTTTTTTTTTTTTTTTACACGCTCCCTTGAGCATCCATATTTAAGCCAGAAGTGGAAGCCTCTAGGACTGGACTTTTCAGATGTTTCAATAAAACTGAGGCATTGATTTTTCACACATTTTGCACCACCACTGTTAAGTCAGTAAGCATCCAAGTGCCTGGTCTTTGCTGCCTGCAGGGCTCAATGGGAACACAGCAGCTGCTGCCTTTGAACATACTTGGGTGGCAGACAGCCTCACCGAGGCTCTCAGGTGGGTTTACTTCACCAAGCCAGGTATGAAGTGTTTTCTCCAAATGCTTTTTTACTGTCAGAGATTGAAAAGAATTAGGTGACTTGGAAGAGAGGATATGTATCTGAACTTTGGAGTGTCTTTCTGAGCAGAAGTCAGCCTGCAGGTGGTTGGTGTATCCTTACGTGTTTGGGGAGAAAGGCAAGGGCTGTGTAGCAAGAAGGGGAGTGTAGGAGAGAGGGAAGGCATGTATAATGAGAAAGTAGTATACAGGGGTTGTCCTCCCTTCCTGGTCTTGCCTTTCTGCCACTTTCCTTCCCTCCATCAAAAAGCAAACCTTTCTCTACCACTGGAGGAGCATTGAGAACTCTTACGTGTGGTTTCCCCCCAGACCCTGTCTAGAGCGTGGAGTGCCTAAAATAGTGTCTGACAATTTTTCCCTTTGTGACTCATCTTGGACAAAGTAAGATGAACAGTATCACAATTGGAATTTCCATATATTTGAATACCAGGAGCCACTTGTGTAACTGAAATTTCTCTCTCCCCCTTCCCCCTCCCCTCCCCCCAAATGGAACTGCACAACTGAGAAAAGCAGTTTAGCCTGAGAGGGCTTATTTGATCTTTGGTTTTTTGGTGTTTTGTTTTGTTGTTTGTTTTTTTTAATGTCACAACAACAATGTCATTGTGCTGGTCAGCAGTCCTTAGCAGCTGTAAAAACCCCAAAACCCCATTCTTGGCCATTTGTGTTAGTCTTTCTTCTTTGAATGGCAGCATTTGATCACAAGATCATAGAAAGTTCTTTCCCAGATTCAATCGCTGGAACATGAAAGAGGGGCAAAACAGCTCACCTTAGTGTCTGTATGTCTGTAATTTACCTCCTACAATGTAAGAGACATCAAGAGGGAGGGGAAAGGTTCTGGATGTCTGATTCTACATTCATTCTTTTTGCTAAAACTCATTAAACCAGTATTTTTTATGTAGCTTTTCTTTCACCAGTCTGTATATAATCCTTGAGTATACAGTATTTCCAGAACTGCTGCTGTTCAGCAAAGAAAAACAAACCAAAAACTGAGAGAGGAAGGGGAAAAGAGTAATTTAACTTTTGGCTACATGGATATGGTATTAGAAAATACCTTTCAAGGGCCAAATTTTAAAAACCTCACTCCACATAAGAATTTCAATTAAAAAAAATGCAAATTTTAAACACAAAAAGCCTAACAGAAGATGTCCCAATTGTTATAGGTGGCTTTTCAGTTTCAGTTTTGTATTACTGAATACAATCACCATAGTTCTCAATTAGGTTAGGGGTTACAATGTGATTTCACTGATTCTGAGCCTTTTTTTCCCCTCTGGTGTCTTCTTTCCCTCTTTCTCTCATTCCTTTTTCATTTCCTTTCTTCCTTCCTCTCTTCTCCTCCTGTCCCTCTCTTCTTTCCCTTGCAAACCCTTTCAGTAAATACTATAACTTCATGATCAAGTGTGAAGTTTTGTAGTTCAGACCTGACACCATAAGGTTTAGAAGCACCTATCCCAATTAAGAAAATATGACCCAGCAGCCTACTAACTTTATTCTTGCCTGAATTTCCTCCTCCAAGCTCACCCATTATAATAGCAACCTCCAAAGTACTCTTCCTTCAAGAAATTCTCCATCAACTGATTTTTGTATTACAGTGTAATGAAAGCCTCAGAATTTGGCATTTTCAAAAGAAGCTTTGGTACCATATGAGTAGATATATTGCTAGAGTCTGGCTTTCCCTGATGTAGGAGTTGATGTCATAGGTTATTTTCATCTCTAATTTATCTTATTTCAAACTAGCCCCAAAGATGGCTCTAATAGAAACCAGAGAAATGTGATCTGGATTCTCTAAAGGCAGACAGTAATCTCCATGTGTGTGAAAAGCAGCAGCAAAACACTTGCCTTTGCCTTAGGTGACTGTGAATGTACATAATGAGAGGAATGACTCAGGATTCTTCTGGTCTGACCATTGTGTATGATCTTTGATTCCAGAAAGATTTTCTGGGCATCAGAGTAGTGACATACAGAAGGCTTATTTTGTAAGTGGGGTCCATACTACCCCTCCTGAATATGTTCCTAATTTCACATCATTGTCTTTTTATTTAAAGTAGTTTTAGTGAGGCATGTGTCAGTCCCAGAAAGTTGTGTGGACACTTAGGTATTGAAGTCTTTTAGGCTTAATTGAAGTTATGGACCATTAATCAAAATTAATAGAAGCAAATGTATGAAAATAAATAGATGGAACCAAACTGTCAGATGTGGGAAATAAAACTGTTTCTTTATCCAACAAAAACAACTTGAAAGCTGAAAGTTTGTATTTGTCCTACTAGAAAAATCAACTCAAGATCAGGAAAAAGACTCATACTTCCTTGAAGATGAGAGTTTCAAAAAGATGCTAATTGTATTGATTTTGATAGTGGTTTTTGTTCAGCAGATGTTGTACTCTTAGGAACTACATGAGGACCACCAACATACTTCAAACAGACCCCCCCAAAAGAGAGCAGTCACCACATAATGGTTTTCAGTCATCACTGGTGGGGCTGAATCAATGCCTAATTTATTGTTTCATTACTGTTTCTCATGCATCAGGTCCTGTATTTAGCAGTGAATATGAAAACCTTTCATAGAATCATAGAATGGTCTGGGTTGGAAGGGACTTCCAAAGGTCATCTAGTCCAAGCCCCTGTGCAGTAAGCAAGGGCATCCTCAGCTAGATCAGGTTGCCCAGAGCTTGATTGCTGCAAATCTTCTAAGAACAAACACAAAGTTAATTCTTTTTATTGTGGTATTGCTAATCTTCTGCAGAGGTAGAGCAATACAGGCAGTGACTAGCAGTAAATGCAGTGCAAAATTGCCTTTGTAATTAGCCCTTTTTCCAGGGGGCCAGTTTCATTCTGAAAGCTGTAATAGAGCTCTAAGGAGGCATTGTGAAAGGCTTTAGCCAGCACAAACATATTTAGTAAAATTAAATGTGGCTCTCAGAACTTACAAACACTACTAAAGAAATCAGAGTAATTCAGTTATCTAACAGCTGACAGATTCTAGCTATGGGTCTGCTGACAGTTTGTGTACAGCATATAAAGAGGATGTGGCAGAGAAAGATCAGTCAGTGGAAGAGATGATGCCAGGTTAGCTAATGTCAATTCTCCACCAGACCTGTGAACAGAGATCTTTGTTAGGTTCTGCAGTGGAAACTCTACAGTGCATGCCTTCTGTGAGAGAGCTGCAGCTGCTAGAAGTACCATAGGTTTGCTCTTTCTTTTAATCCTCATTTTGTTATTTTTTTAGTGTTTCTTAATGTGATGCTTTCTTGGTAAGAACAAACTTATCATGCACAAGCAGCTTCTGAAAGAATAGCTGACTGCAGCTCACTTTCCTTGCTGCTGAGCACCTTGGAGAGAGTATCTTGATTAATAAAGTGGTTGTCCATCACTCCTGTTCCCAGCAGGGTTTGCACAGTGTGTCTTCCCTGCAGCTAGCATTGCCTTGCTGTCATCATCTCTTTTATGCCTGCATATCAAAAATTTCCTCTATGGGTTTTGAGCAGCCTCAGCTGCACTGAATTTCTTGTAAATACAGTCCTGCATCTACATGTCCTGTGCCTGCAGCACTAGATGAGACACCTTCTGCATCTTGTCTCATTGGAAGGGGTTTTGCCAGCTGATGACACAACACAGACTCCTTCATTCTTGTTAGGCATAAGGGTGACAATGGCTTGGACCTAGAGCTTCTCTGTTGCTGTTCTTTTGTCAGTGCAGAGTCAGAGTTGCTTAATTTTTTATGCAGTGACAGATCAGACAGGAGAAACCGTCTGTTGTCTGATAACCCCTTGATAACAAGTTTGTATCAGTATGACAGCTGCTTGTCTTGCTTTATCTGTTTTGCCTGGGATTTGAGCTCTGATATATGTGAAAAATGATGGCTTGAATATGCATTGCATTGTTGGTTTTGGTAGATGAAGATGTGGCCTAACAATCTGGGAAAATCTGAGTTGTGATCCCACCTGTCTTGCCAGAATTGTTGGCAAGCTCATTTTTCATCAAAGTTGATTCTCATAGAATTTGTGTGTATAAATGTACACATTTGGAGAGGTTGGTTTTTTTTTTCCCCTTTAGATGTCATTGATTACCTTGATTAAGAAAGGTAATTTAGCACTCACTTAAATAACCCGTACTCAGATTTCATGAACATGCTGCACTTTTGTCCTGAACAGCAGTGGTCTCCCAAGTCTGAACCTTGAAGAGTAAAACAACAGCTGAGTGAGAGGTCAGAGATAATTTTCTAATGTCTGCCAAAGTTTTGAAGGATGACTTTGAACCTTTATCTTAAAGGCACATCAAAGTTAACCATTTTAGATAGATCAAAATCAATTTATCTGCATTGCTTGAACACACTAAGAACTCCTCTGATCACCAAATTTGTAGAGGCACATTGACATCCAGCTGCATTAAAACATAGTTCTGTTCTTTTTTTTACCATGGATGATTTTGGCATGTTTGTTTCTGCAGTATGCATATGTATTTCCATCCCATCCAATGTCCCTAATACTTGAGCATCTTACAAATGAGTTAACTCACAGGATAATGGAATCATAGAATGGTCCAGGCCAGAAGGGACCTCCAAAGGTCATCCAGTCCAACCTCCCCAGAGTCATCCCCAACTAAATCAGGTTTCCTAGGGCTCCTTGAACCCCACCTTGAATATCTCCAGGGAAGGGGTCACAACCACCTTCCTGGGCAACCCATTCCAGTGTTCCACCGTCCTCATAGTAAAGAACTCCTTCCTCATATCCAATCTCAATTTTCCCTTGTCTAGTTCGAAGCCATTGCCCCTTGTCCCATAACTGCAGGCCTTTGTAAACAGTCTCCCTCCATCCTTCCTTTAGGCCCCCTTCAGGTACTGGAAGGCTGATATTAGGTCTCCCTGGAGCCTCCTCTTCTCCAGGCTGAACACTCTCAGCTCCCTCAGCCTGTCCTCATAGCAGAGGTGCTCCAACGCCATGATCATTTTTGTGGCCCTCCTCTGGACCCTCTCCATCAGGTCCATGTCCTTCCTATATTGAGGGCTCCAGAGCTGGGCACGGTACTCCAGGTGAAGTCTCATCAGAGCAGAGTAGCAGAATCACCTCTCCAGATCTCCTGGCAGCACATCTTTTGATGCAGTCCAGGATGTGATTGGCCTTCTGAGCTGCAAGTGCACACTGCCTGCTTGTGTCCAGCTTCTCACCCATCAGCACCCTCAAGTCCTTTTCCACAGGGCTGTTTTCTATCACCTCATCCACCAGTCTGTATTGATAATGAGGATTGTTCCAGCCCAGGTGCAGAACCTTGCACTTGCTCTGATTGAACTTCATGAGGCTCATGAAGGTCATAAAGATTACTCAGGTAATCTTTATGACAAAGAAGGTGAGACCAAGGATTGGAAGATTTCCTTAATATCATATAGAAAATTTAGAGTTCTAAGAATAAGAACAATAATGAATGCATAGCTTTTCCATGTACTTTTTCACTAGGAGATATCAAAGAAATCTGGGTTTTAATCCTACATCTCAGTCCAAGCTCATTAACTCTTCTTAAAGTCAGATTGTATTTTTTTTATGGCTTTTATGGCTTTTATTTTGACTTTAGCAATTATAAATCTGTTTGCCTAGGTAACCCTTTTAAAGGAACTAAGTTTCCTATTTTTTCTAATGTGTCTTTTTTTCCCCAATGCATCTTCCATCTGAATACTGCATTTAATTTATTGACATGTGCTTTTGTGCTGAAATACCTGTCTCTTGGAATTAGATCTCAGCTGAGATGGATGGGGAATTGAGCCATGAATGTTAACATTCACATGCATCAGTTCATTTTTACCAGCTTCTGAAACTGAGCTTAGCTCTTAGAAAAGGAGTCATGTTCCTTTCAAAGAGGATATCCTTTTGCTCTCATGGCACTTTAAAGGTCTGTCCCTGTTATCTGCCAAAACCAAAATAACAATTCCTTAGGTATTTCCTGTTTTCTCTTGGTAAGAACTCAAAAGCATCTATCAACGTTAAACAGTTCCTCCTCTTCCGTGGTAACTTTTTGAAAGTTTTTGAGTCAGTCTTAAGAACAGCCAGTTCTGAGCATGTTCCCTTGCAGTCAACATCCTGAGAGATTTTCCTTTTGCTATTTTGTCTTCAATTTCATTCTGGTATTTTTTGTTTGTTTGGTTTTTTGGGGTTTTTTTTTGGTGGTTGGGGGTTTTTTTGTGGTGTTTTTTTTTCTTCTGTGTGTTGAAATTTTATTCACTGTCTGTCGTCTGTTTGGAAATCTCAAAGCTCTGTTCTAGATGAAAAGACTTTAAGATGCTCAGTCTCCTCCTTTGCCAAAATTGGAAACATGCTTAAGGTTTTTGTTAGATCCTGGTTTTAATATCCTGGTTAAAAGACTTCCCCTCCTTTTTTTTTTTTTTGTTGGTTTGGGGATTTTTTGTTTGTTTGTTTTTTGTTTTTGTTTTTTTTTTTTCCCCCAATGTCATCCCTTCTATCCCACTTTTATGCCTTAACATTGGTTGCTTTAACCATGCACAGTGAAATGACAGTCCTGAGAATCTGTTTGGGCTTGTGATCTCACAGGAAGAGGATGCTGAGAAATTGGTACTTAATGGCATCATCACTGCTTTCCCATGGCTGTTACTGCTTGGTCAAAAGAAAAGATTCTAATCTACTCTATTTATATTCTTTGCTATGATTATTTTTTTTTTCATTGCATTAAAAAAAAAAGGAGGAGGACACAAGTCTGGATTCTCTAAGCACCAGATTATAAGTAGTATGATTTCACCAGCCCACAGAAAAGACTTTCTGATTGTCAGGGTCCAGTGTTTTCTGACTGGGTTCCTTCAGATATTTCACACAATGAGAGTTCAGTGTTTTAACACCAGATTTGCTGCTTAAAGATACTTGACATTAATGTGGGAGTGTGGTTTAGAAAAGCAATATGGCAATATGCTGAAACTGCAACAAAAGCATGATATAGCAATTGTTATATACAGTGGAATCACAACAGAAACATGATTCCCAGGGCCAGTCTCTGTAGGCTTCACCATCATGACACTAGCGTTCCCAGTAGCTGGAAAGGAATGTGTGGCTTGAAGACAGCTTGGACTTCCAAGTATTGCTTTTTTTTTTCCCCCCATGTTTGTGGTATTGTCTACTTTTTATATTCTGTTTGGACCTGAGACTTGTAGACACTTCCTTCATGCTACTCTGGCTTTGGAAGACCTTCACACCTTTTGGCTTTACTCAGGGATGTCTATTTAAACCAAGTGATCAATCACTCAGCTGATGGTGACTTTTGTCTGAACAAAGGCTCCTTTTGTGCTCTGTGTTCAGCTCAGTTCAGCTTTCTTTACAAGACTGTGATCACCCCCTGTGTTCTTGCCTGAGCTTCACAAGCACATATCTCACTCATGCCCATCTTCTCTGAGCCTTCTTCCAAGGAAGAAAAGGTGTTGGCTGGTAATTTTCTAATATTAATAGTTTGCATTCTGCTGCTTAATTTGTAAGAATGAATGCTGGAATTTTTTTTTTTCCATGTTCTCATTTTAGCCAACACTTACAAAGGACAAATCTTTTGCTTAATTAAAATCAAGTCTTGAAAGTTGTCAGGAGAAGTGGAGAGCCAGCGTGTTGCTGGGAGTTATCTGGGGATTCAGAGTCAAGAACTCTAGGGTAATTGTGCATGACATTTCAGATCTGAGATCTGTCTGCTTCGAGAAAGGGGACAGCTCACTTGAAACGTTTCCCAGGATCAAAGCTTTTTCTGGCCCCAACAGGAGTTTCAGGTTTAAATGGCAATTCAATCAGATGTGTCTTGTGCCATCAGCATGTGGATGCCAGCTCAGCTGTGCAGGGACAGGCTGGCTTCCTGTGTTCCTGTGTGCTAGTGGGAAGGAGGATGTGAAGCTGCATGTGGTTAATGTAGTATAAAATGCCATCACTGTTGATTTTTTTAGGCATTATGATTGAATTAAGGCAAAAGCAAAGCCACTTAATTTTCAATTTTCCATGGTTAACAAAAAAATTAAAATAAAAAAAAAAGAGGGAGGGAGTGGCCAAGATAAGATATGGATAATGCAAACCATACATACATGAAGCTATCCTACCCTTTGAAACTGGCAAGCAGTTTCTGTACTGAGCAGGGGCAGCTCTTAAAACACAGCAGCCAAAACGTGGAGAGCAGTGAACATTGTGCATCCCATTTTCTGTGCCATGGTGTTGGAGCCAGGGGTGTCTGATGAAATCTTGCAATGAAACATTTGAATGCTTTGAGCAGTTGAACAGAGTTCAGCAAAGCAGAGCTGAACTAATGTGGAGTGCCTGTTGGCCAGTAAGGAGATAACTGCGCTCTCTTGTTTAGTTGAATTTTCTTTAAACTAAAATACACTGTGGTAAAGTCCACAATGCAAATGTTTTCTGCCTATGGATCCTGGATGTAGGGGATCAAAATACTGGTGGGAGAGAGGGTCTGTATTTGGCACACAGATTAAGCTTGAGGTGAAGTTGTTATAAAAAAAAAATATAAAATGCAAACTTCCACATATTATGCAATTCAGTTGTTTTTTTTTTTTTTTATCCAGAAGATTTTTTCATTGCTGCTGGTGTTGTCATACTGATCTGTTCATAGATGTATTAGAGTCAGGGAACATTATTAGGCCACAAAAATTCTTTTGGTGTTTTTTTTTTTTTTTCTTTTGCAGAACAATCTTGCAGCTGTATCATTCATATGTGATTGGTTTGCATTTCTTGGCTGCCAGCCATTCTAAATGTTAAAGAGCATAGTACTAGACAATGTGAGGCCTTTTTGTTGTGTTTTTGTTGTGTTCTTGGGGTTTTTTTTAAACAAAAGAAAATGAAAAATCAAAGAATCCTTCTGACTCATGTTCTTTCTCACGAGGCTATCATTTCAAAAGCTTGACATGCAAGTTGTGTCATCATAACCTCCTCTGTTCTTTTTTTCCTTGCTTTGTGAACAATTTGCTTATAAAGGAGAGGCTGCATATTCTCAAGAACAGTCTTACTCTTGGAAAATAATAACAATTTTCTGATTCCCTGAGATGCTGCGTGCAAGGTTAATAACTCCTGTTTGTTGCTTTGTTCATAATCACTTTCCATTGGGCATTACAACCTCACGCTTCTATTCCTCACCTCAGGCTGAGCAATGAGAAGCTTAATACTTTTTCTCCATATGCTGTGCAGTCTGCAGAGGGCAATCAAGCCTACATATGTGACTTCCTCACAGCTCTTGCCACTGAAAGCTGAAGAGCCGAGGCAGGGAACATCTTGTTTAGTTTTCCAATGTCCTTTTAGTTTAGATGCCTACATTTAAATACCTGAAGGTAGCTCTCCAAGGTAAAAACCAGCCAAAGTTCTGCTCCTTAAAAGAAACCTCATAAAGTCATGCTCCAGGTAAGAAAACAGGTACTTTCAAGAACAGAAATATGAGGTGGAGGATTATCATAATATTTTAACTCCTTCATTTGGGTGAGGAATTGGAAGAAAGATGACTAAATGTTAATGGTGTTTCTAGAATTATTACTGTCTTTATTTGGTATAGGTAAAAGCAGTTGTCTAGAATTTTTTTGGACCAAAGGACAGTCTTGATCTTCTGTCAGCCTTCAGAATTTTTTTGAAGATTGTCTTATTACTACCATTTTAATTGGAAACACCATCCTGTAAGTTTACTGTGAAGATGTTATTCTCTGGCCTCTTGGGCTATATGAAGTCTTACCATGGTTTGGAAGCACAATGTCTGTAAGATACTCGTAAAATGTCTAGGGCAATGTAATGGTTGTTCAGTGAATTGAGAGCAGCCCTGCAGAGAAGGAGTTGGGTGTGTCTCTGAATGAAAAACTGAATACCAGCCAGCAATGTTCCCTCTCAGCCCAGAAAATCCATCACATCCTGGACTGCATTAAAGGAAGTGTGGCCAGCAGGTTGAGGGAAGTGATTCTCCCTCTCTGCTCTACTCTTGTGAATCTCTACCTGGATGAGTGTGTTCAACTCTGGAGCTGCCAGTGTGTGAAAGATGTGGACCTTCATGAGTGGATCAGGAAGAGGGCTGTGAAGGTGATGAGGGGACTGGAGCACCTCCCCTGTGAGGACAAGCTGAGAGAGTTAGTGTTGTTCAGCCTGGAGAAGAGAAGGCTCCAAGGGGGCTTTCTAGTACTTAAAGGGGGCTTAAGGAAAAGAAGGAGAGGGACTCTTTATCAGGGAGTGCAGTGATAGGGTGAGTGGTAATGTTTTCAAACTGCATGAGGGTAGATTTAGATTAGATATTAGGAAGAAATCTTTTACAGTGTGGCTGGTGAGACACTGGAACACATTACCCAGAGAATTCATGGACGCTCCATCTCTGGAAGTGTTCAAGGCCAGGGATGGGATCTATGAGCAACCTGGTCTAGTAGGACATGTCCCTGCCCATGGGTGTGGGGTTGGAACTAGATGATTTTAAGGTCGTTTACAACCCAAACCATTCTATGATTTTATGATTTTATGATTCATAGAGTCCTGATTCAGATGCCAGCAGCGTATTTGCTTTAGTAAAACCCTGTCCTTGTAGGAAAGTAATCCATCCTGCAAGTCAATTTTAAAGTTTCTTGTTCACTTTAAATATTTCATTACATTAATTTTTCAGTGTAACAAAACAAACATTCATCAAGTGAAACTAAGCATGTCACCCACGAATCTGTACATCTGTTGCTCTCCTGCTGCTTTCCTGCATAATTCATTTTGATACATTTAACAAGTGCATCCCATTAAAATTCCTCACACATATTTATGTATAAAGTTTGCATTAAAAAGTAAAAAAATGTGGGAAGGGGGTATAGGGCAAGGAGGTTCATTAACACGACTGTTTCCTCTTTTTATCATTAGTGTTTTATGTATTGAATGTGGTCTCTTTAGACACCTACTTCGGCATGCACTGGCATCTGTCTCTCTGAGTCTGAGTCATATCTTTGGTGCCATTAGAAATTTCCTCCAGGTTATTTTCTCTAACTCTTAGTATCTTTGTTCCTCTTGAAGTGCATGCATCCTCTTCTCTTCATCTTCTTTTCATCACGTAATTTATATACACAATGTCTTCTGTGCATCAATCCTTTTATCAGCCAAGAGCATATCCATCATTTGCTCAGATGCCCTAAAGAGTTCTTGTGGGCTTGCTGCAGTGGTGGAAGGATTTTGATTTTCAAGTTTTATTTAATTCCTGGTTTCTTTTCCTCTGTCAGTACTTTCAGTGATTGCATTTATTCATTTATTAGAGCATTGTGGTGATGTTTGTATTTCTTAAACTGGCTGTGGAAAACAAGTCAGTCTGGTATCTTGAGATACCAACCCTTTAAAGTCAGTGACTTCTTGTGTTAGTGGCAGTTGATTTGTGTTCTCTAAAATCCCTCAAGAGATGTTCAGGATTATGTGTGATTGTTAAAAGTAATCAGGAAGTGTTATCATAACTCTTGATGAATCGGAATGAAAGCTTGTAACAGAGAAGAAAACTCACAGTGCTTTGAGAGGAAAAGGAGGTACATATTTTAAAAGAAAATAATATAAAAATGGTAATTTAAGGAATTATCCTCAAGAGTCATTCGTGAGAAATAAATAGCCTTTTAAGTTAGGTGGTATATGATTCTGTCTGCCTCGTCTCTTTGCATGTTCACATTTAGTTTTTGATGTGTATCACTTAGAAACATCATGAGATCTATGATAAATAAAATTTAAATGGGTACCAATTGTCTATTTAATTAACCTTTCTACTTCTTAGAAATAGGAGTTGAAATACACTTTTTGGAAAAGTTTATGCAGAGTCTACATGGGAAGCTCCTCTTTGCTTCCTGGATATGATACAATGTCAGTCAGCAAAAAAAGAAATTGAAATCCAAAAATGAGCCTTTGAAAAATATTAGGTCAGGTTCATTCAGTCACTTTGGCTTCCTTGAAATGCAGCTTACTTAGTTCCAAATAAGCAGTGCAGGTTTGGATTTAGCAGTGTTCAACACTGTCAAACATAGGTTATGAACTATGGAAAATGAGCTCAGCCATGGAAGTTCGTGAGTCTGGAAGCAGCTGAGCTCATGTGCACTGGAAGTCTTCCCCTCGCACTTGAGTGAGAGTTTGGTCTCTTCAGTAGCAGCCAGGCATAATTTTCAGGTGCAGACTGTTGTGGAATTGATTGATCTGTGTTCAGCATTGAGAGAAAAAGACAGTCACATTCACTTACAGTATTATGGAGTTTCATTTGGTGTATTAACTGGTTCAGTCTTTGAATATAACAAACATTGCATGTTACAACAAGAGAAAAGTTGGGGATTTGGAGCAGTCTTTGAGGACATTGGACTGCAACAATTTATCTTCAAAAGGTCTTTTCAACAGTAAGTCAGGAGGACTTCAGGATAACTGGCCTCCTGAAATGGTCGATGGGGTCAAGGAGCAGTGTTGTACTCCTGAAATCCATGTGGAATTAGTTCGAGACTTGTTGAGTCACTTGGATATTCACAAGTCCATGGGACCTGATGGGATTCATCCTAGGGTGCTGAAAGAGCTGGCAGATGAGCTGGCCAAGCCTCTCTCCATCATTTTCCACCAGTCCTGGCTCACTGGAGAGGTCCCAGAAGGCTGGAAACTGGCCAATGTGACACCCATCCACAAGAAGGGACGAACAGAAGAACCTGGGAACTACAGGCCTGTCAGCCTGACCTCAGTGCCAGGGAAAATCATGGAGCAGATTGTCTTGGGGGCAATCACTGCATACCTGAAGGATGGCCAAGGAATCAGGCCCAGCCAACATGGATTTAGGAAGGGCAGGTCCTGCCTCACCAACCTGATCTCCTTCTATGATCAGGTGACAGCCTGGTGGACGTGGGAAAGGCTGTGGATGTAGTCTACCTGGACTTCAGCAAGGCCTTTGACACTGTCCCCCACAGCAAACTCCTGGCCAAGCTGTCAGCCTGTGGCTTGGACAGCAGCACTCTGCGCTGGGTTAGGAACTGGCTGGAGGGCCGAGCCCAGAGAGTGGTGGTGAATGGTGCCACATCCAGCTGGCAGCCTGTCACTAGTGGTGTCCCCCAGGGATCAGTGCTGGACCCCATCCTGTTCAATATCTTTATTGATGATCTGGATGAGGGGATTGAGTCCATCATCAGTAAATTTGCAGATGACACCAAGCTGGGAGCAAGTGTTGATCTGTTAGAAGGTAGAAGGGCTCTGCAGAGGGACCTTGACAGGCTGGACAGATGGGCAGAGTCCAACAGGATGGCATTCAACAAGTCCAAGTGCCAGGTGCTGCACTTCGGCCACAACAACCCCATGCAGAGCTACAGGCTGGGGTCAGAGTGGCTGGAGAGCAGCCAGGTGGAAAGGGACCTGGGGGTACTGGTTGACAGCAGCTGAACATGAGCCAGCAGTGTGCCCAGGTGGCCAAGAGAGCCAATGGCATCCTGGCCTGCATCAGGAATAGTGTGGCCAGCAGGAGCAGGGAGGTCATTGTACCCCTGTACACAGCACTGCTTAGGCCACACCTTGAGTCCTGTGTCCAGTTCTGGGCCCCTCAGTTTAGGAAAGATGTTGAATTGCTGGAGCATGTCCAGAGAAGGGCAACGAGGCTGGTGAGAGGCCTTGAGCACAGCCCTATGAGGAGAGGCTGAGGGAGCTGGGACTGTTTAGCCTGGAGAAGAGGAGGCTCAGGGGTGACCTCATTGCTGTCTACAACTACCTGAAGGGAGGTTGTAGCCAGGAGGGGGTTGGTCTCTTCTCCCAGGCAACCAGCAGCAGAACAAGAGGACACAGTCTCAAGCTGCGTCAGGGGAGGTTTAGGCTGGAGGTGAGGAGAAAGTTCTTCACAGAGAGAGTGGTTGGCCATTGGAATGGGCTGCCCAGGGAGGTGGTGGAGTCACCATCCCTGGAGGTGTTCAAGAGGGGATTGGACGTGGCACTTGGTGCCATGGTTTAGATAGGCATGAGGTGTAGGGTGACAGGTTGGACTCGATGATCCTTGAGGTCTCTTCTAATCTTCTTGATTCTTGATTCTTGAATTACAAATGTGAAGTTTCTTGTTTGTACTTTTCCATTGCAGTGAGATGTGCAGCAGAGTTCTGCATGAAGGCTGAGAACCATACTCCTTGTTTCAAGGCATTTCAGCATCTGGAAGGGTGGTGAAATGTAAAAGAGGTTAGGTTCACAGGCTGATTTTGGTCAAATAGTGCTAGGTAATTTCAGGTGGAATCAAGTTAGATTAATGAGTGAGAATCCTGCAATATATTTTAAGGGACTCAGAACAACAAGGCAAATAATATTTTCTTACAGGCTGTTTATTTTACAGACATGTATAGCTTGCCTTTTCCAGCTTTCTTTTTTCATGTATTGGAATGCAAAACGTTGTCTAGGGCAGACTGGGCATCAGTCTGTTCAGGTGATTTCTGATTTCCTGCAACAAACACTAACTTCTCTCTGGCTGCCATGTTCCCTTTTGCTGTTCCTTTTTAGCTTGCATGGCACTGCATAAATTAAACTGGGACAAAAGCTACCAAAACTCTTTTTTCTTACTTTTGTAAGCTAGAAAAAGAGAACAAAAATGTCCTTACTTAGAACTACTAATTGAACACCAGAGAGTAGTCTCTGAACCCAAGCAAGTTTGTGCTTTTTACCCCCATACTGATCATACTTCCATTTGTTCTGTTGCACCACCTTTGTTTAATTTCATTCCAAATTATCTAATACTTTAATTTCTTGATGTCAGAGACTGGATTTGTCTATGATTTTGAAAGCTACCAGAAAAATGAGGCTGGGAACCATCAAGTGCTACTGCAGTGCAAGAAATGGTTGATTAGGCTATGGTCAGGTCAGTGGCTTACTCTTGATCAAGAGAGAATTTCATGTTCCCTTGTATTAAACTTCAATGATGTGTAGCATACTTTAGTCAATAAAGAACATTTTGCTGTTCATACCTCATGGAAATAATACATAGTGCTGCAAGTACTGATCAAAGAGCTTGACTCTGTTAATCCCTCCTCTTGTACCAATGTTAAATATTTACAGATTCTCCCTTAGTATCCTGAAAAGTGCTTTAGCCCTGCAGAGGATGCTAAACCTTTCTGCTTTATACATGTTTTACAAGCATTTTCTTTTTTCCTCCTTTTTTTTTTTTTCAACCACACATGCATGATGTAAAGCTTGCACCAGTTTTAAAGCTTCATTACATTAGCACGTTGTGAATTTGTACATTGATTGGAATAATGTAGTAATTCAGGATTCAAGAGGAGAATGCCTCAGAGAGAAAATCCATCAGTGCTTCATCTCCAAGTGGCTGACTTACAGTCAGCATTTTACTGTGAGGTGACAGATAATGAGGAAGACACATTGATATAAGATTTGTCCAAATTTCCCTACTAATTTCTTATTTATTAGAAGTGTACTCTCAAGAAGTCTCAGAGGTTTGTAGCAGAAGATACAATGAATCATGTAGGCTTTTGTGTCTTCTGTACTTGTTCATTGACCTCATGTAAATGTAATCATTTATCTTCAATTTTTTATACTAATGTATCGAAGGCAGACTTGATATTGTCAGACATGCAATGGAATACACTCCAGGAAACCTTCCTTCCAGTGGTGAGGTGACAAAATGAAAGAAAATAGAAATGGATTTTGCAATTTAAAACATATTATGTTCAGGGAAGAATGCATAGCCAGCTGTAATGTGATGTGATTCATTTCTGTATATGCAGGGAAGAATTGTACAGAGATGGAAAGGATATTTGAGGGAACATGAAGTCTATTCTATATAATGGTGCTTGCTTTATCTGCCATGAGCTAGAAGAAAGGTTTAAATGCTTGTGCTTGTCCCTTATTTTTCAGTAAGATGTCACATTATACCTGATTCCATTACATATTTAATCATCTTTTAGACCTGCTTGTGTTTTTAGAGCTGAAGGTTTGCAGAGAGAGTTAAACAGATTGTTCAAATGCTGCTCTGACTTAAATCCCTTAGGATCTTGTTCATACTATGTAAAGAAATTAGGGTTTAGATACCTACAAAGCTAGTGAGAAAGAAGTCAGTTTTATAAGTTGGAATGACTTTGATGGTTTTACTCTTTTAGGTGATCAATGACAAGTGAACTTTATTGGTTTCAGCTGCTATGATGATCATTAAAGATTTGGGGCAGATTTCATCTGAGTACAACCATTGCAGATTCTTAATGTGTACAGTCTCGAGTGTCAGCATGGGTGTTAGAAAGGACAGAGCACTTTTTAAACCTAGCCATCTAGGTGATTTGTGGTGTAGAATTGTCTGAAAATCTAGCCATTACTGGAGGCAGGGCTTGGGAGAGTTCAGAGGCTAATGCTGCCAGAGAATGACAAACAACTGGAGCTGTCCCTTTCTTTCCTTGTGCCTGAGGATACAAAGTTGTTCACACTTATGACCAGCACGGGGATGCTATCATTTTTTCTCTGTCAGATCCTGTCAAGAGAGTAAGAAATTTGTCTTCTGTCAGCAGTATTCAAGGTAATGTTTTCACAATAACAATTGTTTTAACTGTTTTCAGTTCCTGCATATGAGGAAAACATCCCAAATTCCTCAGTAGAGATTGAGGCATAGGTTCAGTAAGATTATGGGTAGGAATGCTTGATGCCTTTTGTACTCAGCATCCAGATGAGTTGCCTTGGCCATCCAAAGCCTCCTGCTCTTAGTGAAATGCATGGGGACCTGAAGGCCCTAAATTTTGTCCACTAAATTGCAGAGACAATTGCTGTGTAATCCTCCTAATCTCTACTGACTAGCCCACAAAACAGAATACAAATCTTGAGATTAGTGAGAACAGCTTTTAGTGTACATGATTAGGTCTTATGCTTTTTGGAGCATTTCTGTTTGAAGTGTCTCCCACCCATTTTTATTGATGTGTTTTTATTCATGGCACAGAGCTATATCTGGAAACACAAGTTATTGTTCTGAATTACAGCTTAAAGCTGATTTTTTTGTTGTCTATATGTAAATAAATTGTGCTGCCAAAGTCAGGAATTGAACTCTCAAGGTTTTCCTAGAAGTCATAGAATCAGAGAATCATAGAATTAGTCAGGATTGGAAGGGACCACAAGGATCATCTAGTTCCAACCCCCCTGCCATGGGCAGGGACACCTCACACTAGATCAGGCTGGCCAGAGCCTCATCCAGCCTGGCCTTAAACACCTCCAGGGATGGGGCCTCAACCATCTCCCTGGACAACCCATTCCAGGCTCTCACCACTCTCATGGGGAAGAACTTCTTCCTCACATCCAGTCTGAATCTCCCCACTTCCAGCTTTATTCCATTCCCCCTAGTCCTATGACTACCTAATAGCCTAAAAAGTCCCTTCCCAGCTTTCTTGTAGCCCCCTTCAGATACTGGAAGGGCTCAATAAGGTCATCTCGGAGCCTTCTCTTCTCCAGACTGAACAGCCCCAACTCTTTCAGTATGTCCTCACAGGAGAGGTGCTCCAGCCCTCTGCTCATCCTGGTGGCCCTTCTCTGGACACCTTCCAGCATGTCCATATCCCTCTTGTAACAGGGTCTCCAGAACTGGATGCAGTCCTCCAGGTGGTCATGACCAGATGTATCCTCAGGGGAGTTGTCTGAATCATGAAGACTAATGACTGTGAGCTCTCTGTGCAGGATGGAAAGTTCACACATATTTCACTATGCAAATGATTGACAAAGGATTGGAAGCGTGACATTTTTCCTAAACTACTTCCTAATACTTCAAACTGTGACAGGAGGAAGCAGCCCCTGCCATCCTGTGCTGAGTGCCAAGTTTCATGCTTTACATGCTCAAACGACCAAGTGCTGGTTGCTGCCCTAGTAACGTGGATGGGATGGAATCCTAGCACAAGCCTTACACTCAGCTAAACATGCTCTTGAAAGTGTCTGTTATAAATGCAGCTGTTTGTGTTGTTTGGTTGGTGTGTTTTCTGTGTTTCAGCACTTTGGCAGTAAGACACGATTATTCTTAGGGTTTAGTGGACTGCTGAAACAGTTTCAAACTGGTGCCCTGTGGAGAAACTGAAGGGGTAACAGACAGGCCCTGTAGTGGATGGCAGCTGGCATACTTCATCAGGAACAGAACAGATGGTGATTCGTTGTTCTGGATGGAGAAGATTACTTAAAAACCAAACCAAAACAAAAGTTATTAGACTAAAAAATGTAAGGGTTGTACTAAATCATAAAATTAAGAAAGAATAGAACTGGGTGGAAATGCACTCCCATGAAATGAAGTAACAATATGTGGAAGTATACCACAGAGCATAAAATCTTAAAGCATCTTATTTTTTAGTTTGGAATACTTGTATGATCAGAGCTGAAAGAGCTTTAACTTTTGTAGGTTGATGTTTAGCAATATATTTGCTGGAATATCTGTCCTTCACAGCACAAAGCTCTTTCCTGCCTTGCAAGCCCATGTGGCCTAAGAGAGGGAGTTTTGTGTTGATGCTGAGTGATAGGATGCTTTCTGGGTCATTCATGTTAACATTTTGATTATAGTGGTGAGTTACAGGTGATGAGCTGCAGAGACTGTGATGTTACACTGTTAGATGAAGGAAAAAAGGTCTATTTAGCTGCAAATCTTTGAGACAAAGTGAATCACTTAGATAATCTTTGGAGCAAACTTCCCACTCTGTGGTCTGCTGTTGTCATCTGATGGTCTCATCGTGGTGTCCTTCAGTTCTCATTGGTTTTATAGCAGTTATAGTCCAGGGAAGTCTGTATGAAGCACTAGGATGGGCTCACTGATGCTAAGGGATGGACCCTTATGAGAGCTCAGTTTCCCTGATAATTCTGTCATGTATTGAGAAAATAGACTTGATCCTGGAGAGCACACAAATGGAAATTGTGAGGAAGGGAGTGGGGTGTAATTCTGCATGGATGAAAACACTTTGCATTATAACTAGCTCTGTTCTGCCACTTCACTACCACCAGGAGACAAAAGACAAGAGGAAGTACTCTGCTGTTAAGTCAGAGTGTTATGTCTTGATTATTTTCTGCCAAAAGCACTTCAGACTAAGTGCACAACTATACATTAGGCTTGAGAATTCCACTTGATTTGGAATTTTTAGACCTCACTGCATCTATATGCTGACTCTGTATCTGTTCTGGGTGACAATAGTTGCTGATTTTTTTGGACAGTGCAGAGCTGAATGATCTGCCTCTAAATACAATTAATTCAATATTGCTTTGAAAAGCAATGGCAAGTGACAACTTGAACCTCTCTTTGGCTTTCAGTGAATTTTATAAAGTCTGATTTTTTTTTTTTTCCAGTCACACAGGGCAAATTCACCTTCCTTGAACTTGATTATTAAGACTTATCTACTTTCTGGATCGCTGTTGCTCATTCTCTTCCCCTTCTGTATGCAGAAGTCACATTGATCTCAATGGTATTTCCGTGCACTAGGCACCATCAGGATATACAGCAGAGGCCTGCAGTGCGGATAAGAGATGCAGAACACCAACTGCATCAGAAAATGTGCATCAGAAAATTGCCCATCAGGAGCATATAGTTAGCTTTTCACTGAGCTGAATTTATCTACAATTTGTTTGATGCCATTTTCAAGCTAAATTCATCTCTACCTTCGTTCCACATCCACCACTGCTGCCTTCAGGTGTAGGCTCCTTGTTTAAGATTTGCTGAGCCAGATCTCTGTGGCTAGTTGTACACAGTACAGTGTGTAAAATTCTATGTTGAACAGGAAAAGGGCATTCTCCACGTGTTTTAATAGTTGTGAGAGGTACTTCTTGGGGGAGGACGATTACAGTCTGAAAGTAGTATTAGGTGCAGGATTGGCCTGCTGCTACTGTATACACTTGCATTGTGCCAGCAGTGCTGTGTGGAAGCTTGGAGGTTTAGCTTTGCAGCAGTGTGAGTAGGGGGACATTATTATAAGTAATAAAAATTGGGCTGTGTAGTTTGTAAACTGGAGAAGAATAAGTATTGCTTTGCTATTATTTCAGCCAAAGAGTTCCTGTCATACTTTGCAATGCCTGAAGTGTTGACCTGATTATTTTACCTTGGAGGATCAAATTTAGGGGAGAGGCTGTACTCCTTCCATTGTACTTGTCCATGTGCACAAAACATTAATAAAAACAAGGTCAAGGGAGCTGTTAGGGATCTCTTCCTTGATTTGTTGTTAGTCTCCCACTCTTCTCTCATACAAACTTTTGCTCTCATTAGGCTCTTTTTTTTTTAATTTAAATTGTTTTTATCTCATGTTGCCAACGAATCAATCAGAGGAGCCTTCTCTATGAATACAGAACATCCATGGAGGCCAGCATTGATTTCTCCTCAGCTGCTTCTTATTATAAAGTTCCCTGGTGTGAGGAAGACACAGAATAGAAGCTAATGGACATTACATCTCACATGCATTTTCCCATTCTGACAAATACAGTTTGGGGATTTTTTAGGTGTCCTTTCTTGAAAAAGGCTAAAAATGCATTTCTCCAATTCTTTTTTTTATTTCCAGTACTGGAGAGTATAAACTTGCACAGGCATTGGGAGTCATTATTCACCCCAATCAAGAGAGTGTGGTCACCTCGCAATGATCTCTCATTTCCTGCTGTGTTAATTGGTGTTACTAGTAAAGTCTGGAAGACAGGTGTTTGTCAGCTACCAAGAAATCACTTGCTAGCCAGTTTGATTAATAAAAAGAGTGAAAGCCAGCCAAATTATTTTAATAGGATTCTTAGCTTTTCCAGAATAAAAAATAAGGGGAAGGGAAAAAAAAAAAAAAGATTGCAGAAACCAAAATTAGACCACTTAGAAAATTTCCACTTTTTCCTATTAAATCCTTTCTCTCTGTATGCATAAATCTGTGAACCATTATGAGATCAATGGCCAGTGTGGTGAAAGGCAGCTGCCTGACGAGAAGGAAACCCAGGATAAGTAGACTCGAGGTTCCCTTGTTGACTTTCCCCTCGCCTCTTCTGACAGCTGGGTACCAGAGATTCCCATCATGACAAGAGTCCCAGTGGGCACTGCTGTCTCCCCTAGTTCAAATTTTGTGGAAATAATAAAAATAATAATAAAATAAAATTAAAAAAAAAACAGCAAACACACCAACCATAAACCCCTATTCTCCATGACAGAGAGCTGTTGCCTTGTAAACTTTGCCTGCTGCAGTTGAAATTCTTGCTGCAATTTCCTCTCCAGTGTCATCTTTAATTCAAAGAAGGGTCAGAGTAGGTCAAACAGGTCTCTTCACTTTTGTTCTTCTCTCAGCTCTTAAACTGGAGGCAATTGATTGTATTGGTTAAGCACCAAGATCAGGTCTGCTGGGTCTAAAATTCTGTTTGAAAGATTTTTGGGGATTTTTTTTTTTTTTGCATTCTTTTATCCCACCTTAATGCTATCAAGTGCCTACTTCTCCAAACAGACTATATGTAGGCTGTTGGCTTCTTTTTTACCCATTTACTTGTTGATTTGCCACGTTTAAGTCAATTCTTCAGATGCCTGCAGCTTTGAAATTGAAGTAGAAATTGCTTCTAGGAGAAACAAAGCAAACTTGCACTGCCAACCTGCCAAAGTACATTAAAATACATTAACCTGAAAGTTCTTTTAGCAGTGTCATATCCAGATACATATAAATTCATTTTGATTTTAAATTGAGTTTCTTTTCAAATTCCAGGCCAAACCAGCAGCCATCTCTGTTTCTCAGCATTTTTAATTAAAGCATTCATTGTGCTGGTTTGTTGTGATATAAGAATAATTGAATGGCTAAAAGAAGTAAAGGACTGCCTATGCTGCAGAAGTTAAGAACAGGGCCCAGAGTTTGTTATCAAATATGAATATCTTCTGTAGGCAGAGAAAATTGGGCAGTTGTGATTTCTGTTGAAATGACAAAGCAAACTGAGAACAAGGACAGAAAACTTGCCAAGAAACAAAGAATGTGGAACCAGACAACAATTCAGGATTTATTTTTCCTGTCCAAAGTGATGTAATTTCATAGCATTTCTCTCTTGGGTGAAAACTGCAAAAAGTTCCTGCATTATGACCAAGTAGTGAAACCTTAGATATTTCAGTGGTCCTGAACATGAGTTTGAACTAACTTTTCTTTGGGTTGTAACACCTTTTTCTTGGTCTGTCTCTACTGTAAAATGTGCAGTATTTTTCTTTTTTCTTTGTTGTATGCATTTGGAATGTAGAAACATCTGTGAGTCTCCATCCCAGTTCTCCTGGTTCATCTTCAAAATTCTGTTTTCGATAATGCTACCCAAAAATTGTTGTGAGCTATAGTATTTATGTGTAAAATATAGGGCCAGATACTGTCTTATGTTTCTGTTTTTTTTCTCATGATGTACTTCAGCAGTAAATGCTTTGTTCATGGCTTGTAGGGAACTTGTTGCAATAGTCTCCCTTGCCTACCAATAATTCAAAGCTATAATAATGCTGAGGGTGATGGTAGGATGGTCAACCCAATATGCCAGAGTATTGTAAGAATAAAATGGTCTATTTATGCCCTTAGAGGCTTTTGTTTTGTTTGGGGGGGGTTTGTTTGGTTTTGTTTGTTTGGGGTTTTTTTTTTGTGTTATTCTGTAAGTGGAATCACAGAATTACTGCAACATGAAGCTATGTTTAATCAAGATTTTTTTAACTCTTGATTTACTGAGTGCTGTTAGACTCAAGTCAACCAATTAAGTAGTCAAGAAATAAGTGTAGTGGAAAATAAGGTGTCACTGAATATGGAGTCATTCAGTGCAAAAGGGAAAACTGGACTGGCTTTATGCTTTTTGTAAACCATATGCATTTCCATGGTGCTCCAAAAATGGGAATTTTCATTGTGTCTATCTCTATATATATGTTCTAGCTATATCTAAAATGATGTCTCAGAGAACATGTGTTTTGAAATTAGACCAGTGCTGGCAAACATACTAAATCATGTTCTTGATTTTTTGCTTATTCTCAGTCCTGTGTTTTTATCATTACTAAGTAAAGAGGGGATAAATGGAAACTAAATGTGAGCTATTGGAGATGAGGAATAGTGGAACTGTTGTACAAGCTACTTTGCACACACACTTTATTTTCAAAATAGAAATTATGAGAGAAGTAACAGATGCCATTGTGTAAATTCATTCTTCTGACATTTCAACCTAGTAAAGACAACACAGTCAGAATTACGCTTTGTGAACTTACATAATTGCATGTCTGGAAGATTTAAGTGGTAATAACTATTCTGAAATTACTATGTAATGCATTTTTTTAAATTCAAACTGAAGTTTCAACAATTGCTAATTGAAGGGACTTAACCAGGCATGACTATTAGAAACAAACACAACTGGTTGTCAATCTGATCTTAAAACTCAAATTGTACAACTCTCAGTTGTACAAACTCTGAGTAGCTCTGCTGGCTTCTCTCTTGTCAGCCTTGTCTTATTTAGGTCTGAGGGCCAATGTTCACATCTTTGTGTTACCATCCAAAAAACCCACATGAACTCTGATATGAAGATCTGATGACATCCAACTTTTACAAAATAATTTTGGCCATGTGTTGTGAGAGGATTGGAAATGAAGATTGCCTTGTAGTGATTTTACAGCACAGTTGCTAGCAACAGACTGGACAAAACCCGTGGGAACACTTTGCATCATATGGTATTTCTGTACATCTAAACATATCTTTTGTTCAGTATGCCTCATTATTTCAGAAGGGACTGGAAAGATTGCAGCAAGCCAAAGGCCTAGAGGAAGTAGCCATGCATGGTACCACTGTGCTTGAATCATCTATCAGACACCTGGCACAGTTAATTTGAACACCCATCCCCCTCCCCTGGGTGGACTCTATGTAATTTTCCTTTTTTTTTTTTTTTTAATTCATTACAGTAACATAAGAGAGGGAAGATTCTGTGAATGTCTCTACTGGTGGATCACTGAGATCCTTGTTGGGAGAGTCCATTCATATAAATGAATTCAGTCCACTGCAAATGATAGTGTTCAGAAATAGCAATTAAGTTATGAATGGAGAGACCTTATAGACAAATAAATCTCCTGTATGTCATATGTTGAAAAAGGTAGCAAATGTTGAATTTGGAAAAGAGAAGACCAAAAGGCAGAAGACTTATAATGGGGAAAAAAAAAATCAATAAAATTTTAAGCTACTCTCATGCAAAATCTTTAGTTTTCTTTCTAATGGAAGTTTCCTTTTTGTGATTATAACTTGCATCAGTGTAGAGTAGGAAAACTGTGGCCACTCCAGCACGTGGTAAAAAATTGCTTTGAGAGCTGGATTCCTTCAGAACCTCAGGTTACAAAAGCAGGAACTGTGAGTGTGCATAAGTGCACGAAAAAGGTTGAGGGGGATATAATTTCCAGCATTTATTAATTTTAAAGAAAAAGAATGTCTAAAGGTAAAGCAGAAGGTGGCAAAAAGTTTTAGAACAACAGGTGCCATGTTGAGACAGATTCTCTGCATGGGTTTAAGTAATTATTCCAGTCACATAGCATAGGTTGTGTATTTACAAAATATCCTGGGCAGGCATTGCCAATTGAGTGAAACCCATTAACTAGGAGCCTTGCAAGAATTCCTTCAGCTTCCCATCACTCAATATCAGACATTAGGATGGAATATAGACATCAACATAGAAGATTACAGTCTGGGGAACAGAGACAGGCAAGTCTCCATCAAGCACAGAATTTTTCTGCTCAGAATAATTGCCTATTTGCTCTGCATTCCAGCTCTATTCCTTGGGCTTAGATCTCCTGCACATCTAGTCAGAACTTGCAGAATTAATATCAGGTTTCCTGTCACCTCACTCATTACTTATGTCAGGGGAATTCAAGGAGGAGAGTTAAAAACCATGGGTTTTAGAGGCTATTTCTTCAGGACTTTTCTTTTTTTCTTTTTTGTGTAAATAGAAACCTGTCTGTTAGCATGTCAAGTTATTTCTTTAGGCTGCACTGGAAAGCACATCTGAATAAATTGCAGTTTTACAGTATGAGTATTGTTGTTGGAAGATCAGTATTGTGATACCCTTTCTGCCCATAGCCACACCTTAAAAAAAAAAAAAAATCAAAACTCAAAACAAAACCAAACAAAATTTTAGAATGGAAAAAATAGATTGAATTTAGATAGATTGAATTCAGATTGGATGTGTTCACTTTATTCTTCTCTTTCAGAGAATTTCTGTGTATCAGAGAGTAGGAGCAATGCTTTGAATAATGTAGCAATACAAAAACTTGCTTAATTTGTTTAGTGGTAGTGCTAGGAAATCCCAGTGGATCTTTGTGTAAAGTGATAGTATACAGATGGCATATTGAGAATCTTTACTGGAAAAAATACCCCTGTCTCACTCCTAGTTGTGTAGGATTCTGTCAAATGAAAAAAAAAAAAAGGCGGGGGGAAGGAGACAGGGAGGAGGAGGAAATGATCCTTTAAACTTTTTTTTTGTATATAGAAAGCTGAGTTGCATTTGCATGCATTTGTGAGTGGAGTGGTGGATGGACGTGGAGTGCCATAAAGCCTATAATCACATGGTCTCACTGGCTTCAACAGATTCATATTGGCTGAGGAAGACCACAGAAACTAGTTTAATTCTTCATACAGAGGAAATTTGAGGCAATTAATACAATCCCAAAGAACAATACACAAAAGAACAATTGCTAGTACGACCTGCTATGTTCCAAAGCGTGCAAGTCCTGCTATGGAAGATAAAGTACTGGACTTCATTAGTCACTGCCACTGAAATTAGTGAGTGTCCCAGAATACTCCTTCACTACTTCTCTTACCTTAACATTGAAATTTTTTTCTTCTTTTTTTTTGTATCACTCAAGTTCTAGCTATTATTTCCCATGTCTCTATTATGAAAATATAAAGGATGTAATTTTCTTTTCTTATTTACTGTCTCCATGATCTGCCTAATTGTCAATTAGATAACAAGTCCTTCAATAAAGTCACAATGCCAGACAGTGTTTAACATTACAAAACTGTCTTGCTTTGTCCTCACTCAACCATTTTCATGTGGCTGATGTTTTTTTAACAGTTCACATCAACAAAATGATTATTAGCTTCCAACATGATTTTGGAACCATCTTGGAGAGAGTATGTGTGAAGCAGTTAAAATATGGGGTGATTTCACTTCTCTGCTGTCATTGATCTTGGCTTTGTTGTTGTTATAAAATATCATTCTGTGCATTATTAAAGTGAGGGAGCTTCAGGTCATGCAATATTTTTCTGCAAAATAGATTTTTATATCAGAATTGGAAATGAAATTACGATTAATGAGAAAAGAAATTAGGTTAAAAGGCTGGAAAACCTATTAGAAAGTCTATGTTTATGCATTATCTAGCAAATCAAATGTCAGGAGAAGACATTTGTGAAATAATTATCAATCATTTGAAACATAAAGGAAGCAAACAGCAGAAGCCTACATTTTTATATTTCAGAGGATAAATCCAGGATGCTAAGTCCATTAATAAAGCAATTACATTGCATTATTCTGATTTTAAAAGATGTTGAACGGTCACAGCTTCCATTGCAGTCTTCCTGTCAGCAGCTTTGCTGGAATACCTCACTCCCAAAACATTGCTTTCTGTTCAGAGGTAGGATATTGTTGTTGAAGTGAGGAATTTCACTTCACACACAGAGCAGTGGGGAATATTAAAATGCATTCAGCAGATTTGGGAGAGCTATAGGATGCAAGCTGAACCGTGTTGAGTATAAATGTGAAGTGGGATCTGGGGATGGACGTGGATCTTGCCAACAGGAAATGGGTCTTAAAAAAAGAATATTGATCATGAAACAGTGAGGCAATAAATGCAGGGAAGAAAATGACCCTTCTGTTTTCCCTTCAAGTTTCTCCTTCAGATCTGTGAATACTATTCTCTAAGGCCTTAGTTTTTTGAACCATCTCTTTACTTGTGCCTAAGACTGTTTGACATTGGGACACAGTAGGAAAATCCCAGAGGTTTGCAAAAGCAGGCAGATTTTGGATAATCAGCTGTACTTTGCTTTTCTTGAAATCAAGCTGCAAAACTTCTTGAATGGAAACAGGGACAAATATATTTTTAGCCGAATTAAATTTCATTTGGTTCAGACTTATTTGTGTCTGCACAATATCATCATCTTTGTCTTTACATGAAGATGACAGGGGCATGAGCACAACACATTAGGCATCATTGCCCTCTAGGGATGTAGGAGTGTGAGCTTGGGATAGTTTAATATTACAGCAAAATAATGCAGGTTTCTTTGAAGCTTTAGATAATGGCACTTTGAGTTTTCTGATGGTCTCTATTTCATAGCTTTCCACAAATACCTGATAACATGCATGTGTGTCTGTGTTTATATATGTATATATGTTATGTGCAGGGACATAAACACACCCAGAGAAATGTATATATGTACACTTATAATGGCATCCAGTCTTTATTATTGTTACAAGCTCAATTTTTCTTGAGCACTGTAGGTCATCTTGTGATGCAGCATTTTAGTGAGCTGATGGTGGCATTGCAAACTTGTATCAGTGATAGAGATCTTTCCTGAAATACAGTGAAGTGGGAAAAGAGGCTGAGCAAAGAGGCCATCTAGGCAGAGCTCTTTCTGAAGGGTTATCTTGTGAATAAACCTGCACAAGAACTCAGGAGATCTGTGCTTGGTGACTGTGTGACACTGGATAGCTTGCATTATTATCCCTGTGCTGCAGCTCATCTCTTTGTGAAACAAAGAAAATACTTTGCTACCAACTGGGAGGATGAATTCATTAGTGCTTGTGAGGTGTTTGCAAATGAAGTCTGTGAAAAGCACCATAAAACCCCCCACCTTATTAAGTATATGAAAAGTGGCAGCAGCCACCTTGAAGAAGCACAGCATGACACAGGTTGGGAGCTACATAAGCATGCTCACCCCTTAGTCCTGCAACACTAGTACATGTTGCATAATGTAAATATGTATAGTTCAGTTAGTAGGAGAAGACTGTCCTACAACACAATTATAAACCAGCAACAAGAGAGATGAAATGACACCTTCAATAACATTGTGTTGAATTTTTGTGCTATGTAAACAATAAAAAATAAAAAATAACAGTAAAAGCAGGCCAGTTTGGTCCAAGCTGAGCATTTAAAATACCTGTATTTTCCTTCAGGCTTTGTAAAGCAAGTTTTTTCTGGAGCAAAGGTGGAATATTGTTCTGGTTTGGCACGAAGGCATCCTAAAAGCAAGAGGGGCAAAAGCAATCTGGTGTGATTGGGCTGAGCTGAGCCCTGGGTCACCATGACTACATCCAGTGTCACCTGCGGTTGTATTTCTGTCCAGGAAATACGTTCTGTCCAGGCAGGCTAGTTAAAAACTCTGTGCACATACCATGTAGCTGACTAGAAGGTTTCCAGGAAATCTCGTAGGACTCTGTCCCATTGAATGCACAATTTGCTAGATACACATTAATTATATGGCACATGTCCAAATAATCCAGTTCTCTGGCCCTCTCAGACAGAGGTGGAGACAGGAATCTTACATTTTAAACCTCCCATTCTACTATGCCCTGAATTGAGTTGAACCTGCTGCTGTTATTCATACAAGGTCACAACACGAGAGGCTTCCTGTTCTGGTTGCTGGTTCTGGCTTCTGGGGTGTTGGCTCTTTTCTCTAGGGATGGCAGTGAGGTGTGTGGCAGTCAGGTAGCTGCTTGTTTTGGCTTTCTCTTTTATGTTGGGTGCTTTTTTTTTTTTTAATTTCACTCTGCTTCTTTTGCAAATAAGCTAAGCTAAGGTACTCATGCATTGTCTCATTAGATTAATTAGATTATTAACCAAGGTAATTATGTGTTGTGCTTATGGTATCTCATGTTATATTAAACTCTGATCTCTTTTATCTCAACCCTGAGTTTTGTGTGTTACTCGTCCCCTCACTTTTGTGTTGGGGGAGCAGGTACTTGAGCCCTTGTACTAAACCATTGCACACCAGCAACTCCATGTTGGCCTATTCAATAAAGCCTCCTCCACCCTTGGCATGGAGTCTTAGTACCACTCATTATCTTATCTCCACTATTAGAAGTTTGTCCTTCTCAATTCAGATCTAAGTTTTAGAGCCTAAGCCTCTGTCCTTCCCACTGGCAACAGCCCAAAAAATGGAACTGTACTGCATAGGAATGACAAATGGGGATTAATGACAACAATTTAAACTCCTTTTAGGATCAACAATCAGCTAGAATCCATATGTTGAATAAAATTTAGGCTTCTGTTATTCCTCTCTTCAAAACTGATATAAAAGATGCAAATAAACTACTTGATAGCATGTTTTATAGTTACAATCAAGTCACGTAAGGCAGTAAAATATTATACTATTGTGTTAATCCTGTAGCATTAATGCTGACATCAGTGAGTTGTAGTTCATTATCTGGAGATTTTCTTTGCATGAAGACCCTTGCTGAAGTATTTGTTGAACGCTGAAAAATTTGGGTAGGACTCATGCTTTTGTTACTCAGTCTTTACCTTATTCTTCATTTAAATTTGCTCTTCTGACCATACTCAGGACTGTGGGATTTTGCTTCCCTCTCTGAATCTGTACCAGAAGACATTCTGGAAAAGGTTTTCTCCCTTTCACTACAGTCCATTTGTCTCTCAGCAGGTTGCAAAGTTCAGTGCTGAGCTGGCCTTCTCATGGCAGGGGAAAGCTGTGCAGTCTCTGCTAGGCATGCCACATTCCTCCAAGTAGCAAAGCTGTTGCCTTTTAATTCTTACTCTACTCTGTTGTCTTCAACTTCTGTTAACAATGTGGAGTACACTTTGTTCTCTGTCTCCAGAGAAATAGTATGCTGCAAGCTATTAAGTTCTCAGAAAGGGGCACGGTGTGTGTGTGTTTGGGGGGCAGGGGTGTGGAAGAAAGGAAACCAAAAGCCAGATTAGCATCTCCGTTAACAGCAGAGTGAAAAATTTGATCACATTTGTTGTACACTCTTACTAAGCTGGTGGAAATTGCAACCCAGAGGTCATACACTTAGTCACTGGCAGCAGAATGTTGTCACTCCCTGCTGGCTGATTCATGGAATCATTTGCTCTGAAGAAAATTGCTGCTTCACGTCAGCTGGAGACAGCTTTTGTCAGGCCAGATCCTGACTCTGCCATTTGCTTGTAATCACGCTTTGGATAGAGTTGCACACAGACTTATCATGCTGTGTGCCTGCAAACCAAGGGAGGATCCCACCCAAATGAAGACAAAACCTTAAAGAATGGTTGGATTTCAATGTCAGAGCCTGCTAATATTTCTCATAATTAAATTTATCTGGAAAAGGGATCCATACTTTTTCCTCTTTCAGTTAGTCTTATCTAATTTTATCTCCCTACAGAGATAAAATCTCTCTATCTCACCTACAGAGTTTTGAGATAAGCTTTTAAATTGGCCTTGATAACAGAGAATTGATATTTTTGTGTAGAGGAAACTACTCTCTCCTCAGTTTCATTTACATTTTGATACATTACAATCACTCTGAGACCATCCAAAATCCTAGTGGATTCCTCATAGTATAACAGAACAGGCCTTCAGTCTCTGTATTTAGATAAAACCACAATTTTTGTAAACTTCTGTCATTCCATTTGCTGTAGGCAGGGATATTTACTTTTTTGTTTGCAATGGTCTGTTGCTTTAGTCTTTGTGCTTGATGTGATCCAGAATTGGGGCAGGACATGAGTTCCACAAGGACATGAGTGAAGCTAACGCATTTTCAGAGGCAATTCAGAAACATTCCTCTCCTTTATCTTCCTGTTTTTCACTTAATTTTCCTAAGATGTTTTTCTTTGCTGTTTCTGTATCTTTTTCCTTTCTTTTCCATCTATTCTTCCTTGTTCTGCTTGGCTTGCTCCTATTCTTATTGTTCCAGTATTTTTAACTGAAAGGGCAGAGATCTGATTTTTTTAATTTACCAGTTTTTAGGATTGAAATCATATTAGTTTTGTCATTTTTGGACCCATGTGAAAGCAAGATCCAGCATGACCTTCATGCAACCTCTCAGACACGTATTACACAGAGTTAAAGAAGATTAGGCTATTGCTCAGTCTCTAATATATTCATTTGTTTCCTCATCTACCCTCAGCTGAGAGCTCTGCAGTTGAAAATTTCAGAAGGGCTTAGTGTTATCTATTTAATATTCTAGGATATTGTCTCAAATGGTAATAAAAGATTTTTAAGCTGCAAGGGTTGGAATTTTCCTTATGTCATAGCGCATTAGATTTAATGTTGGTCTCATCAACACATTTTGAAATGAGCTAAGACGTATGAGTAAGATTTTCCTTTGTCTTGTGAATTTTTTTTTTTTTTTGTCTTTCCCTTTGAGAAAGTGTCATTATAAGTAGGTGACTTACTGGAAAGTTCCCAGTAGAAGAAACCACCATGCAGTTTTATGTCGTGGAAATCACAGGCACAATCGTGCTCTGAAGACAGGGTCTTACTTTAAGCTGGAGCAAAGCTTCCTTGTCCTGTCAGGAGCTCCAGGTGGTGGTGTGCTTCAGGAGCTTGCTGCCTCGTTGCACTTCAAGAAAATGGGAGCCACTGAGGTTTTTTTGTGTGTGTGGGGGGGGGGTTTTTTTTGTTTTGTTTTTTTTAATTTCCAAGGCCTTTTATTCTTTCTTGGCACGTGCATGCCAGTGCCACATTTGCTCCCTACATGCAGGTGATCAGTGAAGGTACCAGTGGCTTTCAGTTCAGTAGCATCCAAAAAACCTTTCTTACACCCTCAGGCAACCAATGCACTGAGCTGGAGCTGCACAAGGACTTTGGGGGAGTCTTTTGGGTGAGAATAGCCAGCATTCCATATTCTGAATTGCTAGGAAGAAAAATGGAAGCAGTATCAACATCCTTTCTTATATATTGTTTCTGAAGTATTGCCTCCCTTCCTTTGGACCTGTTTACAGGAGAAGATGGGAGAGCATGCAGTGAGGTTTTGTGGTACAGAGCAATTATCCTGTCCAAGGTGTTTAGTGTGATATGGATATTCTCTACCATAGTGGGAAGAACTTGCCTCTAGGAATCAGTCAGTCCCTGTCTTGTAAATGCTTTCTGTGTAACCTATACCTGGCCAAAATTTAGGAACAGTCAGAGGCAAATAGACTTCTTAAAGGTGTTCCTTCATTTAAGTGATTTTGCAATGCTGTGTATTAGCTTCTAGAAACCTTGTTCATCTTAGGGCATGGCTATTACGTCTTTCAGTGAGTGCAGAAGAATAAAATGAAAAAAGGGCTATAACAATAAAAAGAATTTTCCTTTCAGCTTTTCCTCCTTTCTCACAGCAGTGGCAAAATTCTATTGCTCAGCTATGTTTCAGATTATAAGTGGCTGGAGTGTTTGCTGCTGCACCCAGTAGTCATTGTTGCAATGTGTGTTAATTAGAACTGATTTAAATAAAAGGATTTTCATTAGGCAGTCTGAGAAAAAAGAAATCTGAATATTTCTGAATATTTTTTTAATAGTTGAGCAGATTGCTAGCTGGTTAGAGATTTGGTTGTTTGTTGGGTTTTAGTTGTGGGTTGTTTTTTTTTTTTTTTTTCCCCTCAGTTAGACAGGAATATTTCATTCATCCACAGTAATCAATGCTTTTAGCAATATAGTGTTTCAGCTCTGAAGTCAAAAAGGTTGTGTTACTGCTCTGGCTGCATGGGGCATCTTTACCTAAACCAAATCTTATTTTCCTAATAAAATAGCTTTCTTTTGGTACTCTTTCACAGGCTAGGAGTATAGCTGCAAATAATATAAGCATAATATATATATAAACACCAGCTTTTTCTTTCAGTGACCATTCCCAAGGACATAAAAGGTGTGTCTTTCCCCACCATGAGTAAACAAAATGTAACATTTAAACCTGAATGTCTGAATTAGAAAACAGTCATATCTGAAGTGGTTTTTTTTTTCCCTCATGCTGTTTAACACTGGGTTGCATAAGCTGTTCTGGACATTAATGGTATATACATGTCAGAGCAAATCCAGAACTCAACCTTGATTAGTCAAAAAAATAAATGGTTGTGTACTGCAATTATCATTATGCTGGTGAAAAGAACTCATTGTATAAGACATTTGGCCAGGTTTCTTTGTTTGTATTGAAAGCATATGTTTGAAATTAATTTTCTCTAGTGTTAATTCTTAGCACTATTAAGGAATGGTGTGCTGATATTCTGGTTTATCTAAGTAAATATAAATTTAAAGTAATAAATAATTTAGTAAATTTAAATGTAAAATAAATTCAGTACTAAATAATAAAGAAATATTTAGACAATGACATGAAATAACCTTATGTTAGCAGAGCCAGAATTAATTCTTTGTACTGCATGAATTCCAATCGTTTTGTCTCTGGACTGTCAGTGCAAGGAGGTTTTTCTTAGTGGGGATAATAGCAAAGTCTCTGTGATCATTTATGAGAATAGTAAAAATGGATTTTGCAGCAGAAGTGCAGAGCTTTTGTTTTAAGAAGAAGCTTTTGATAAAAGCTTTGCATTTGCTCTTTCCTCTTGAGACTACTAAAGAGAACACTAAAAAGTAAAATGGGTGACCACAGAAGCAAGTAGGGTCACCCATTACCAAGGATTCCTTTTATTTCCATTAGAGGAGAACTAGAAAGCATCTCACACTATTTGCACCTGATTTTCCTTTATAAATTATGGTACATGAGATCATTTAAAAATCACTGACACTTTCAGCTGAAGCAGATGAAGCCGGCTCTGCTGCTGTTCCTTAATAATTGAATAGTAAGAAATACAAGATCTCCCTTTTCATCCAAACACAGTGACTTCTGAGAGTATGGAAGAGGGCAAAAAGGTATATCCATTACAATCTTCCTGAAAGCTCATCCAGTAGTCTCAGAGGAGGATTTAAAGTGTGGGTTTGGGTTCACTTTTAGAAAGCAAGTCTTTTTTCAGTTGTCTTCTACTTGCGTTTTGGAGTCCTGGGACCACATGCTCAGCAGGTGCACATTGGTACAGGAGCATTCAAAGTGGTAACTAGTATGAAGTAAATGCACTCAAGTCAGACTGATCCTTGTTTAAAGACATGATACAGCTCAGACCTCTCCTGTATTTCACTGCTGCACCATATGAACTTTAATGCTTATCTCAGACGAGAGGCAGCAGAATAAGACAGCAGAAACTCACAGAGTATTTTGTTGCTGAAAATTAGCTCCTGATGACAGGCTAGTGGTTATCCTGACTTTCTTTACATCTAGTTAATAATATGAAAGGATTGCAGCTTTAAGTTTAAAGACCTGATAAAACACTAGCACCTGTGATTTCTGAGTAGTTGCACTGAAAAAAAAATGCTGGGAGAGAAAAAAGGTTCTTAAGAAAGATTATGGTAACTGCTGTCATATTTCATTCCAGTTCAAGTTATAGGCTAGAAGCCTGTGTGACAACCCATTGAAGATATTGAAAGTGTTCTTACAGACTTCACTGGATCTTGGGATCTTGGATTGGATATGATTTACCCCATCCCTCTTAGTTCCTTGTTACACATGGCATAAATGTGTGCCTGTGCAAGTCATGGTCTAGGAATTCACAATGAAACCCAGTAAAATGTTCTAAACTGCTTTCAGGAATATTCTTTTAGTTTGACTCATTTTTTCATTTCACTTGGAGGAGTTGTGCCAGGGGAGGTATAGGCTGGATGTCAGGAGGAAGTTCTTCACAGGGAGAGTGATTGCCCATTGGAATGGGCTGCCCAGGGAAGCGGTGGTGTCGCTGTCCCTGGAGATGTTCAAGAGAAGCCTGGATGAGGCACTTAGTGCCATGGTCTAGTTGATGGATAGGGCTGGGTGATAGGTTGGACTGGATGATCTTGGAGGTCTCTTCCAACCTGGTTGATTCTATGATTCTATGAATCAACTCCTGCCCTATTGTGCGTAGTCTAATGAATACCTGAAGCAGTAAGCCAACGGCATAAAAATGTTGACAGTAATTAGCATTTACAAACTCTGTACAAAACCATTTTAAAAATTCTTTTTTTCATTTTCTTTGAAAACTGTCCACACTTGTCAGCTATTGTCAACAGAGGCAGACTCTTGATAAGGGGTTAATGCATTACTGTATCTCTTTATTCTACTAATTCCTTCCTAGTTCCCAGAAGAGCTATGTAGGCCCTTCTTTTGTTAGTGCTTTGCTTAGTTACTTTGTCATGAGAGAAATCCAGGGAGGCAGTGTCACATAAGATCCACACAAAAATTCTTTGAACGTGGAAGGTGGGCTGGTTTCTTCAGCATTCACTTATTAACAATGCTGGTTGAGAAAGTTTGAGGCTTTGCTTACTTAATAGCAACAACAGCAAGCTATTTTATATCTACTTGTTTCACTGTTTATTTATTTTCTATCTCAGAGATAATATGTGAAGCACTTTCAGTGACTTGCAGCCAATACTCCTCTTCAAAGTGATACTATCTCAATTTTTTTTGGCTTTGTCTTTTCCAGTGAGGCATAAATCCAAGGGATTCTATCAAAGAGGGGTTTGGAGGAGATATTAATCCTGCAAAATTCTGTGCTTTGTAATTACAACTGACACATTAAAATAATGTTCCCCAAATTTCAGTTGGTTATGGGTCCTATCTGAAAGTCATGGAAAGCACAGGTCTGAGCACCTGAAATGATTTCTGCAAATGGATGCAGTTGGTTTGGTTGCACAGTTGTTTCATAAAAGGACCTCTTTTGCTGAAAAGGCTCTTGAAGAAATTTGGGAATTGCAAAACAAATCACACCTCAAAGATCTCACTTCCTTTTAGAGCTGTCATAGCACTGGTTGCAAAGGACAAGCTGCAGCTGATATTTTTCAGCATTACACCAAATTACAGACCTCCAATTGTGCAGAAATTTGCTGTATCATCAAGTTTGAGGACGGTAATTTCTCTGGCAAAAGTCATGGGCCAGGCTTTGCTCTTGCTCACAGTTACCTCAAATTTAAACTTTAATTTATAAAGTTAATGAACTCTTTAATTGTATTCTGGATTTTCTTCTCATTCATTCATTATGTCAAACAGAGACCAGCACCACAGTTGCTTAAAGAATGAGCCTGCTGGAATAAAAATTGCCATCATATGACAACACTTCAGGATTGTTCTAATACTGCATTTCAGCTTTGTTGTTTTGGTTGATTTCATTTAAATTTCAACACCATATTGGAGCATCTGTTTCTATATGTTTTCTCCATAAAATGTTTTAAGAGTTATAACAACACTGGAGTGGAGCATTTTAATAGGACTCAATCAGGCACTCTCAATCTGCTTTTCTGCTGAAAATTAAAATATTTCAATATTTTTTTAAAACAAAAGCAAAATGTTAAATGAATGTTGCAGTTTGTTGTAGAAAAGAGGCTCCAGTTGCTGATGTGCTCTAACAAATCTCTATGGGGGCTTCTGCAACTGTATAGTTAAGTCTAACTTTTCCATGTAGCAGCCAGAGTGTTTGCATTGACTGCAACAAGATCTGGACCACACTTCACATCTGACTTGCTGTTTCTCCAGTATATGCATGTGATTATCTGTTCTACCTGCTTCAAGTAATTTCTATTTCACAGAACAGGAATACTAACTTTATGCTTGACACACTATTTCTCCTCTGGGATTTATTTCTTTCTCTAATGTATTCTTGCTCTTTAGAAATAATTATTATACAAAAAGATAAAAGGATGGCTTTCCATTTCGTAAGACAAAGAGGTGAACTAGAGATAATTACTTAAGCTATAATACAGTTTATCTAAAGTAAATAACTTTGTCTTTTTTTCTTGCTAGCCAAACAGATGTTTTTAATTGTTGCTTTGGGCTACTTTTCTGTTGTATAAAGCTGTTTCTTCCATTTCTATAATTATATTGTGAAAAGGGTATGTTATGGAAACCAAAATGTAATGTTAACTCTTTTTTTTTTTTTTTTTACTTTCATAATGAAGTCCACTGAATATCACAGAATTAACCAGGTTGGAAAAGCCCTTCAAGATCATCTAGTCCAACCTATCACCCAACACCATCTAATCAACTAAACCATGGCACTAAGTGCCTCAACATCACATAGTTAAATCTAATTGTAAACAATTATGAAGTATACTGCTGGACCTGTGTAAAAGCATTGGCTCTTGCAAAAACATTGAGCAACAAGGAAACATTTGAACATGTAGTAGTGTCCTATTATCATGCTTATATGTATATATGTTGTGATCTGGCCTGTGATCACATCCAGTATCATAGACTCTGTCCTTCAGCAAGTCAAGCACTGCATGTGGGATAGGACACTGTGTTAGTTTGATTCATTACTTAGAGCTTCCTTACTCAGCTTTGTCCTTATGTGTCCTCTTGTCCTTTCATGTCCACATATCATCTTTTGTAATTCTTTTCCAAGAGAAGGCGAGCTATGGTTATGTTTTCTAATCTTCCTTTGAGTTTTGTTAATATATGAGTTTGGGATGAACTGCATGACAGAACTTTCCCAAAAGGCAGAGAGTTGCTCCATTGATGGCATCTTAAAACTTTTGCTTAGAACAGCAAAATTGCTCTGGGATTTGTAAAGACCATAGTCCTGCTGGGTAACGCTATCTGAGCCCAGGTAGAGAATCAGAACTTCTACTTGCTCTGTCCTGCTTTGCTTCTAGAACTTTTGTGTCACTAATGCCTGCCTCTGAAATAAGGTATGAGTAAACATGTCTGCTGCCTTAAGTGGTTTTGTTGTTACCATAGGATGGAGTTTTTCTTAAAGACTAAAAAAGATTGATCTGTGTCAATCTCACATTGGTCATTTGTACATGAAAACATTATCAACATACTTAAAATTTGGAAGGAAGTTAAGCAGTTATCGAAGCTTGATCAGTTTGCGTGCTTGGTGTAATTGTGAATTCAGTTAGTGCTCTGCTCCATTTTTATTTGTGGGGGGAGATTTTGCCAAGTCTGAAAAATGAATTAATCCAATTTTCTCATGAAAACATACTTTGAAAAGGGCCATTGACTGTGCACTGACTGTTCATTGATATAGCAATGAGTTTCTCATCATTTTTCTTCACATTAACAAAATGAAGCTGTTTAAAGACACACAAGTGCTCACAATGTATTTGTTCCTAGGCCATCTACTGAAAATGTTACGTGAAAAATGAGAAGAGAGTAAACTCTTCCCAACATGCTGAAAAATATTCTGTCTTCAGATATATATTCATAGTGAAAGCAGTTAAAATATGTAAATATGTTCTTAACTTTTTTAATGCATGTGGTTCTTGCCATTGCTGGACAGATGATATATGACTTAATTGGAGGTTGTGGAGGACAAGATTTTCTCAGTAACTCTTAATACAGAAATAGTTTTAGAGCACCTGAAGTAGTGCAAAAGATTCACTGAATGCAAATGACAGCTTTCGTCTTCCTTTATGAAGCTCATACACGTGAATATATACATTTTTGCATATATAGAAGCTCAAGTGTATCTGCCTTCTGATGAATAAAAGAATAAGGAAATGCTGCATTCAGAACTTCCGTTGCTTTCCTGAGATGGAACATTTCTATTAGGCTGCCAAATTCGAGAAGGGGCCTCTGTTATCCCCATCTCCTGCTATGAAAAGGGTTTGTCCTGTTTTAAATAGTAGTGCTGGGGTTTGTGATACTAACATTTGGCAATTCAGTGTGGCTGTCTGCACAGTTGGTCCATCTAAAGTCTCAGACCATGAGAAGCTGATCTCCTAAAGGAACTCCAGCAATATTGACAGCCTTGATTGACATAAAATCAGTCTCTCTCTTTCACCTCCACTGAACTCTGATAGTAAATTCAGGGCTTGATTGTAGAGAGATAGGGCTTTAGCCTTTGGCTTTAATGGAAACAGAACTTGAACACTAGCAACGACTGCCCACTTCCAAGCAGCCCTGAATGTCTTGGCAAATGCTGTTTCGAAGCACTATCAATTTGATCCTCCTTCCTTCTCAGGACTGAAAGCCAAGTTCAGGGCTATTTATGTCTTACTAACTAGAGCAGGCTTTGGATGGGACCTACAGTAAGCATTTAAATCTCCTTGGAAAATGGATTATAGCTTAATGAAGGTTGTTCAGGTTAAAGCTGTTATTTATTCTTGATATTTGTATTTGTTATTGTTAGGTAGGAGTCAAAGAAACAGCAGTGCCTTCCATCTTGAAGAGTCTATTAGGGTGGGATAGCCTGAAATTTGTCTCAAGTGAATAGTTCTCACTTGAGTGGCAGGAAAATACCAATAGTAGATTTTCCAGGTATGTTTCAAAATACCACACATGGAAAACTTTGAGGATGTCAAGAACCATACAAAATGATGTGCTTATCCATTCAAAACGTGAACTCATATCCAAATTACATTTTCTATTTAGTCAGCAGTACAAAGGGTGAGAGAAAAGACAGGGACACAGGCATATATTTTCAGTAAGTGTCTTCATAGAGAGAAAAGGGAGAAAAGTAGAAATTCAGTCCATAAATTGAAGCGTCTATCTGAAATGCAAGAGTACAAAAGAAAAAAGCATATAAAGATTTCCCTTTTTCCTTCCTCCCTTTCTGGAGTGTTTGGGGGTAATATATCTCATTTCTGTTGCAATCCTTTGATATTATTCATGTAATGTTGATATTGTTTGTATAGTTCCTAAACATTTTCATTTTGAATTGATAACCACAGTACCTAATCTTTCTTTTCTGAAGTAAATTTATTATTTTTAAAGCACTAACGTCATTTCATTAAACTATTTAAAAAGAATTCTACTTAGAAATCATTTTGCTAATGTTCTGGGATAAGATATGCTCTTTCTGATCTTCTGATGTTATGTTTTTGGTTAATAAGTATGATGGCACTGATGTCAAATATTAATGTGCATTTGATCATGCAAAGCTAAGAGAACTTTTCTTACAAAGGATTTCGAGAGGGCTGAAATAACCCAGAGATCTGAGTTTTCCTGTGTACTCAGAACAACCTTTTTGAACATCTAAGACTCTATCTTATGTCCTGAAAAAAAAGAGGTTATTAAATTAATTCTTTATATTTTGAGGTTAGTTAACATCTTATCTGGACTATATCCTACCAACAGAACATTTTCTTTTGATCTTTTTGCTTATGTTGATGTTGACTGACACAGATCAACTTTTTTCCCCAGAATTCCAGTCAGTTTACTGTAGAGGAATATAACCTCCCATGCTGAAACTTTTCTATGAAAGGCATGGTACCATTGTCCTTTTATATTTTCTTCCATTCCTCCTGAAAAATCTGTACAATATTCTTCACATTGTTTTCTAGATGGGAGACATAAAGTTCTGTTCACTCTCAGTCAGCTGTAGGAAGCCCCAAGTTATCAAATAAGAATTTATCAGATGGTAATGCTGTATATTGGGAATTTCAGGAATTTGTGGTTGGCTAATACATAGAGAGAGCATATCTGGTAAACCATATGATTTCCTAGCTTGCCTAACCACATCATAGTTTAGGGGCTAATACCACATACACATTATCAGATAATCCTGTGATGGCAAATATCCAATCTGCAGATTATTTTCACGTGCTCCTCCTAATACTATTGTATGTTACTTGATAGCTGTTTTAAACCAAAAAGCTTTTGAAAGTACAGATGTGATGTTTACCAGGTCTTTCTCAAATGCTAGCTTAGCACCTGCTCCTCCCTCACTGTCACACCCAAGTGAATTGTAAGTAAGCACCCTGAAAACAGGCAGTATCGCACTGTGGAGTGCAATTGATGAAAGTGCAGGACAACCAGATCTGTAAAATCTCTCCATCTGCAAAAACAGTCTCCATAGCCACCTGGATGCTTTAAACCTTCATTATTTAAAATTTTAAATGGTTGGCTGAGCATTGCTTCTACCAAAAATCTGATATGATAATCGAAGTTAGAGGTGGGGAAGGACCTCCACGGTCACAGTTGAGCTTTCTGCCAATAATGGATTGTTCCCTGCAGTTCAGTTTCTAGTGACCTTGGAAATTACTAGCCTGCTAAAATGGTAATGAAAAAACAAAGCTGTTAAAGCTTCACAAGCAGCCAGAGTGATGCTGTCCCGATGAGATGGGTTCTTGATGTAAGATTCTCTGTGTGTGTTGCTCCTCTACACTTTCTCGCTCGTTTTGAGGTGGTTGTAACTAAGAGGTTGGGGAGGTGAGCTTATTTTAGTATCATATGAACTTATCTTGCTCTTTACTCAAATAATAATTATTACAAAGAAATAAATAATCCAGCAGCTCAACTAAATCCATTGCTCCAATATTTTCTTCACATTCTCGCACGTTTATTCAACTTTTTTAACCTTGCAGAAACAGGAAATGAGGAGGAAAAAACAGATTTCATGTTTGTTTTATTTTCCTACCAAAACTCCTGGTTAATTAATTAGTGCCTGGGAACAGAAAAGTTCCTGAAGAGATTCAGATGTGACACATCTTTTTTATATTTCTTTTAAGCAGGCCAATATTGGTTTACTTCTCCCTTCATGTAGGCAATAAACAATCCTGACATACATCTAATGAAGTGGGTGGAATCTGGCCCCTCTTTTAAGGAGGAGGCAGCAAGGCAAGCTTCCACCAGAAAGCTATTTACAGTTTTGGCTGAAAAATATATAAGGAGGCTATTAAAACCTGGGCAGATGGGGAAAAGTTCCCCTCCTGTTACACCCATTGATGTATTCACTAAGGGGCCCTATCGTGAGCTGTTCTTGGGGAGTGCAGCTCTGTGAGTATCCATCCTCTTTTCTCTGGGCTCTGGCCCCCCTGGCTGATGTCTTCACACACACCAGATCTCAGTTGGAGAGGAAAGGCAATTCTCAGCTGCCAACTTGCTTAGAAGAGAAGTTAAGAGGAAAAGAAGGCTAACTGGGCTATGCCTGGCGAAAAAAAAAATCTGTTTTATTCTGTTTATTCAGATTTTTAAAAGATTGGATTCTGTGAAACACAGAAATAGTGAGAATGCTTATTTCTTAAACAGATTCTTACAGCAAAGTTTTTACAACAGAAAGAGAAAGCTACTTGAAAGCAGTGTTTATCCTTTCACTAATGCTGGTCATGAATACTTGTCTAACTTAGCTGGAACTAATGCCTGATTCTACAATTCCACTACATCAACTTAACATTCTGCGTAGGCTGGTTATTTTTTCAACAATATTTGCTAAATTCTTTTAAGGGCTGCCAGTATATATTTTTTGAAGCTTAGTTAATAAGAACAGCTGCCAGCGGACTCAAGGCTAAAAGAGGCAAAAAATATCTGCAGAAGGCAAGATTTGACTTCAAAAGATCAGTATGACAAAGCACTACTGTTGCTGGTATAATCACTTTCTTTGGGGGGGATGCTAATAGAGACTGGGTTTCTTGTCTTCACAGCCCCCACTGAGCCTTTGCTGTGCAAATTTGCTGATGGAGGGCAAAAGAAGCGCCAGAATCAAAGCAAATACACACAGAATGGAAGGCCGTGGCCTAGAGAAGGAGAGGTAAGTGCCACGCAGCAATTACTTTCCTGGGGCTTGGCAGAAGTAAGCTGCAGACCTTAAGGTCTACCTTTCAGGGCTGTGAAGAAATTGCACACAAAATGCACTAGTTTCACACAGGAAAAACTGTGTAAGCATGGGAGAGAGGGAGGCTTATAATAACGTGCAGAGTGTAGAGTAACAGCAAAAGAATTTCAGAGCACAGTGTGGAACTGTGTGTACCCTTGTCTCACCGTCAGCACTCTGCTGCCAGATCTGAGCCCAATATTCTCTCTTACTGATGTGCCATCAGTACCCATGACATGCCTTTTATAAACCCCACGTAAATTTATACTTGAGCAACTCAACAGTAGTTTCTTCCAGTAATTCCTGTTGTTAAATTTTATCTTTGGGCATTGCCTGGGTTGTTACAAAAGAGTTACAAAAGGGAGAGATGGCCTTGCACGTTCAAATGTATGGGCTGTGTAAAAGTTTTCCCAAAGCTTATGTCAGTTGAGCTCTTCATTCTGTACAAGACACAGTAGTTCAGCCTCAGCTTCATCATGCATTAAAAAAGAAAAAAAAAAAAAGGAGGGAAATCTAGCAGTTGCAAAGTGTGTCACTGGACCTTCCTTTCTGTGTACTTGTACATGGAAGTGACTCCAAATGTGGGGGAAATATGGAAGGAATTTATTTGACTCTTCAGGAGTTTGTTTACTCTGCTTGAATGTTGTTTTCTGGATAAAGACACTTGATTAAATGAGGTAGATCTGGTCATAGCACCACCTTTTGCATGGTTAGAGCTACAAAGGTTGATGGGACTAATTTCTCTTCTAGACTTCAGAAAAAGATGTTGATCAGTCATGACACACTAAAATGGGACTTTTTTGTGTTGTTTCTTTTTTTTCTTTTCTGGTGTGAGTTTTGCTGCATTTATTTCAATTTTACAAAGCAAATGAACAAGAAAACTATTTTTGCTAAGTTATTTTTTTTTTCTAGAGAATTTCTGCATGTTTGCAACTGCTTTTATTTTGCCAGCTGATAATTTTCAGGCCATTACCTTATGGCATATATACTCTAACACTATTGGTGAGCTCCTAAAGCAAACAGAAAGACCTCTTGAAAGCATAGAATTTTTTCCTTCCAGCAAGGTGGTTATTGCACACTGTTCTGACAGAAATGCTGCAAAATATTTGTGGGCTAAAAGTGACAGTGTTGAAGCCACACTGGCAAAAAGACATTGGAGAAGTCTCCAAAGGTTCATTGCAGCCTCTTATGCTATATGTCTCAACAACTGGAAACATCTTCCTAGGAGCCATTATGTTTGTCATGTTAAGGATCTACTGAGGAACAACTGCCCAAGGAGTACTTCAAGCAGGAGACTCAGGTCATTGTATACAGAACTTAAAATACAAAGGCCAGTATAGGGGAGACAATAATAAACCCTCAATAAGGTCAACAATCGATATTTTAAAGACTTCTAAATCTCTGCTTAAATAGTAAATGCCATCATAAGCCATTTTCTCCACTGTTCTGTACTTCCTTTAGTTGAAATCAATAAACAAAAGGGTATAAAGCTAAAGTGAACAAGCTACCATTATACCTATGGCCTTGCAACATCAGCTTATTCCAGCATACAGAGGTTATTTGCTGCTAGTGGAGTGCCTCAGAGTAAGCAAAGTGATATCGCTGTGATGTAGAGGCAGGGTGTGCTTGGGATGTTTATAGTATCAATATTTAAAAGCTAATTTGCAGTTCTGGGAGACATCATTCCTTACTGTCAAGTCAGCTGCAGAGCTGTTGTTACGGATAATCTGCAAATTATATATAGATGCATACTCAGAAATTTCTATTTCAGGCTAGAAATGTTTTCTTGGTTTTTTTTTTTTTTTTCTGTTTACTGACTTCTGGTTAGCACCTTACTGCACATTGGATATTCACTACTCAAAGGATCAAAGAATGCATGTTTTCTTTTAGGGTCACTCATTTATCAGATTTCTTCCCCACCATTGTTAATTTTCTTCTTTACAACATAAACTCTTTTTCTTCTTTACAACATAAACTTTTTCTGTGTAATCACTCTCATGTTTTATATGCAACAGGATTTTTCTAACTCTTTGCCCTTTAATGATCTTACTCTAAGAATGATGGACTTTCCAGTTGTTCTCTGTGTAGCAGCACTTGGGTACCCTTGCTACAATTATTCCTGCCAACTTTCATTTCTTTTAAAATGAGCAGGTAGTGCGTAGGAAGAAATAATTCAGGCATGACGAGTGTCATAGTTCTGATTACATGCAGGATCTGGAAATATTCCCTGCACCTCTGATTTTTTTTTTTCTTGATCTCTTCCCCAAAGAAAAACATGAACATTTTGTCCAAGAGATTACTCCCTCAGCATTCCCACTCTGGACCAATCCTATGGTATCTAGACCAAGATGTATTTGGCTATTGTTCAGATAAGCCTTTGCATTCTCGAATACTTACGTGAAGGGCATTTCTAAAACTTCTGAGGTTTAACTGGTATTAACAGTGAGTGTGTGTGAGGATTATTGCTCATGCAGGCAGACCTCAGAGCAATGGCACTAACACTTCTGTCACTGGCTTCAAATTTGAGCGTGCAAAGGAGGCAGACAGCCGTGCCCAGTACTCTGCTGTAGGGAGGAAATGGCAGGAGGTTTAGGAGGGAGGAGCAGGTTTGCTGCAGTGTTACCTCTGGCCAAGCTGTTCTCAGAGGTTTTGCTCCCTTTTGTGGAGAGCTTCTGAGGAATTTTGTAAAAGAAGATTATGTTTTTTGGTGAAGTTTTCAGGTTGTGCTGCAGAATGTAATAGAAAATGTTATTCCTATCACACCTTTGTGTAGATTGCTTCATAACCATATAGAAATGCTTTAGCTGGCTGTTAAGTGGGCTTACCTTTAAAGTCAAGTCTTTAGGAATATACTGAATTTCTCTAGGGCTTTTCAGGGTTGTTTTAGGGGTTTTGGGGTTTTTTTGTGGCTTTGTTTGTTTGGGTTTTGGGTGTTTTTTGTGTGGTGTTTTTTTGTTTGGGTTTGGTTTGGTTTTGGGTTTGGTTTGGTTTTTTTTTGTGTGGTACTTGGTTATTTGACCAGATATAACCAGGGAAGAATGCCTGACCTTGAATAGCACTTTCTATTCCTTACCATTCCACTTTTGTTTGAAGCCTCAGGAAATACTCAGCAGATTCACTGAGGCATTTGACTGAGGATTTGTGATGGCTGACCAGTTCTGGACTAAGGACCAAGGCTGTCATGTTAGCATCTAACATACAGGTGCAATAAATGTACAGTCAAACCTGCAGGTCTTAGAAACATTTGCAGTTAAATTCTGACCTAATAACTGACACAATTTCTGCAAAAAGTTCCTTTTTTTTTTTTTAAATATTAGCTCTTCCTGACACACAGTAGTTTAATTCAGCACTCTGGTTTGGAACTTTCCCTTGTTGAGATGGTGTTAGAGGGTAATCATATTCAGATTCTGACCGTAAAATATTTGACTTAATTTACCTCTAAGTTCCAATTGCCAAGTCTAGAGGTGGGTGACATATCTCCAAAAAAAATTTCATTAACTGAAAATACATCTGAGGAATCAAAACCAGCTTCAAATTGTGATCAGACTGGATTAAAAACTGCAACTTAAAATTTACAGCATAATCTTTATTGCATATTTACTGAATTTTTTGGTTACTCAGAAATAAAATCTCTTGATATGTGTATTTAAGAGAGGTTTTACTTGAAATGTATCAGGTAGAAAGGGATAAATCTCACATAAACTAAAACCAAATTAAATTCTTTGCCTCAGCCTAAAGTTTCTTATTGTTTGCACTCTTCTGAAAAGAGCAGCTCTAGAAATTGTAGTTTTTCAAAGTCTGGTCACTCAAGACAATTAAGTTGTTTTTTTTTGATTGTTTGTTTTTTATAGTCACAATATTTTGAAACTTTGGATACTTTCTAGGAAAGTTTCTGTGAAATTTGGACCATTTAAATATTTGTGTTGTCTTCCTTGCAAGAGAACATCACCACTACTGTACTGGTGCATATATCAGAACAGTGACATACACCACTGAATGTCATTGAATTTGTTCTGACAGATATAATGATAGTTAGTAATTGCCATGAATAAATATTCTATTGATTGCTGGGTTACAGTTTTGTTTCTAAACAGACAAGAGGTTAACCTCTTCCCCTTCCCTCCCTTCCTCCTTTCCCCCTTTCTCTTTTGTTTTCTCTCAACATCAGTTGGTGAAATATATAAAGAATTAAACACGAGTTTAACTCTTTCTTTAGAAGTTATAACATTGCTGCTTGGGAATGTTGCTTTTGTTGTTTCTCTTTTTATCCACTACTCATTACAGCTTTGTCTAATGCATACAGTAATTAAGAGAGGAAAAGATACAGCAGGTAATTTGAGAGACTTCCTGATTTTCATGTAAAATCAGTACAAGTGAAGGGCTGAAGCAGTTGATCCTGATGTCAGTCATCCCTTCTTTACCAGCAGCAGGCATTTGGAAATGATTAATAGATCTGTACTAGGCCCATTTATAACTCAGACATAGATTTCTTTTTATGCTTCCAAGGAGATAGGTACTACTCAGTTGTATTCTGTAATCCTCATTGTCTAGGACTGGTGTATTTTATACCTAGACAAACTTTTTTTCTTTTTCCTCTTTTCTGTGAGGGATAATTCCCAGGCCTGTCCAGAAATGCAGTACTACCCTCATATGCAAACCATAGACAAAGACTTTTAGAATATATTTAGCTTGCATGCAAGTTAGACACTGGTCAGAATTTTGCATTATGTGTAGCAAAGAGAGGAACTGCTTGAAAGAATCCAGCATAGAGCCACAAAAATGGTTAAGGGAGTGGAACACTTTCCTTATGAGGAGAGACTGAGGTAGCTGGGACTCTTTAGCTTGGAGAGGAGGGGACTGAGAGGTGACCTCATTCATGTTTATAAATATGTAAAGGGTGAGTGCCAAGAGGATGGAGTCAGGCTCTGCTCAGTGATGCTCAATGACAGGACAAGGGGCAATGGGTGGAAGCTGAGGCATAGGAAGTTCCATCAAAACAGGAGGAAAACTTTTTTCACTGTGGGGGCAACAGAACACTGGAACAGGCTGCCCAGGGCAGGTTGTGGAGTCTCCTTCTCTGGAGATATTCAAAACCCACCTAGATGTGTTCCTGTGTGATCCTGCCCTGACAGGGGGCTTGGACTAGATGAACTTTTGAGGACACTTCCAGCCCCTAATATTCTGTGATTCTGAACCTGAATTGCAGCCTTCTCAGAGGGAGAAAGTAGAAGGGCAAAAGGTAACTGGCAAATAAGTGAAAAGATAGAGCAATGAGTTAAAATTCTCTGGGACATGAGATGTTGTCATTGTGAGCAACACTTTTATTTAAAAGGTGCCTAAATGACACAAATACAAAAGACCTGTTTGAACAGTTGGATTTTGAGCTTATAAAGCACATAGAAATATTTTAAATAATGACCTATATGAAATCACTGTCCCTGAAATCAGGAATTTGAAAAGGGACCATTTTTACTCATAATAAGGACCATAAGCTCATAGCAACAGAATTTAGAAGAAAAAGCAGCTTCACAGAAATCTCTGGGGCAAGTGGCATGACATTTTTCTCCACAGAAGGAGAAATGCCAAAATCAAAATCAAGAAAACTTAATTTCAAAGAGCAGATACAGTCCTGATTCTACTTTAACTAAACCATGGCCTTTATCATGAGTGAAAACATCCCTTGGAAATACTGTTTCTTTCATATGCATCTATATAGTTAAGACATGTTGCATTTAAATTCTCTATTTCTCCTTCTGTGAAAAGAATTACATTCAGAAATATTTATAATAGTGTGGAACATTTCTAGCAGAAATGTTTAGATGATCAAAAGAAGGAACTCTGCAAAGTTAACCTTACTGATGACTAAGCTTCTTTTATTAAATCAGTATTTTAAATTAATCTCATTTGGTTGGTTTCTTCTCCCTCCTCTCCCTTCTTCAGCCAAAGTATCCGCTGTCAGGCAGAAGAGATCCTTGTGCTGTGATGCCTGGCAGATATTAGTGGTGGTAGCAAAACAAGTATGAGAATTTCAGTGTTGAAACTTCAATTGATTCCACTGCAATAGCCAAGAGCACACCCATTCCCCTGGGAGAGCAGTCCTCCAACATGAAAGGATGAGGGGATGAGTCAGAGGAGATGGTGAAGAGAGACTAATCTTCTGGTCTGACTCCCCTCCCACATCGATCCACTGCACATATCTCTTGAGTTCTAGGGTATGACTTTATGTTTCCAAATCTCACTTTAAGAAGAAACCCAGGATGCCACCCTCTTAGAAAACCCATTACCCCTTTTCAATTTGTGACCTCTCCATTTTTTTCCAATGGGGCTGTGCCCTCCTGCACAATAAGAAATCCTGTTGGGACAGCAGCCTTGCTTTCCACAGATAATGTGGAGGAATCCCTTCTGGAGAAAAGGCATAGGATTTCTGTAGTAGGTTGATATTATGGTGAATTTTTGCATGCGGTGGGGGAAAGATGTATACACCGAAAGCAAGTGGTGATATGTTGGTGAAGCTCATGAAAGCTGCTTCCCTGCCACACCTAAGATGTCATCCAGCTTAAAATTTGGTCGTTTATAGATATTTGTATTTGCTGGAACAGAGATACTGGGCTGATGAAGGTTGTTCTTCTGAGAGTTCACAGAGATTTGGAAGAGAAACGATAAACTCCCTTTATTTAACATGATACTGAAGATGTGATCATTTTTTAAATTATCACTCCTCAACTTAATCATTTCTTTGAGAGATTTACAAATCAAATTTACAGAAGCAATGCAAACGCAATAGTCTAAGAGTATTTTTCATGAGCTGAATGTGCTCATTTATGTTCAAATCATAACAAAGAAAGGGGGGGGGGGGGGGGGGGGGGGGGAAAGAAGCAGAACACCCTGTCTTTGCTCCTGGAAAATTTTTCATAGTGAAGTGTTGAACAAAGACCTTCAAACTTACTGGGGGAGCCCTTGCCTTCCAGAGGCTTTCAGATATTTCCTGCACTTCACTAAAGAACTTAAATTTAAAGAAATATGCAGTCTGGGTATCTTCTTAGAAGTCTCTTTGTTCACTGATGCCACAGTGCATGAAAAGACCTGGAAGAAAATACTCTTCAGCACAAGAGAGGACTACTATACAGGTATCAGTCAGTGCCTCATTAGAGTTAATACCTATTAAGCACAGTGGCAGCTATATCCAGCTCTATTGCATGGAAGTCTGAGGCCAACTCTAACATTCTGGGTTTGATATTTTTTGGAATTCCTGTTTGTGTACTATGGAGGAAAGTGCAGGCAATTTTCCAGTAAGTTATTATTGCTCATCAGTTTTTATTCCTTGTAAATGAGGATACATCATACCATAAATCTTTCACTGGTCCAGGCTATCTGTTGCCTCTCCTGGGCTTCAGCCAGTGTAATCTTAGAGCTATGAATTACACAACTTCATGAGAAAGAAGTAAATAGTCCTCTGTTAGCAGCTGCTTGAAATAGCAGCTGTTTAAGGCTCTTCATCAATGAGGGATATTAGCAATATCTCTGGGCATACTGTAGGTAGAGTACCACATGCACATGCTGTGTTCTGTTTGTCTAGTCTGAGACTTTCATTTACTGGCAAATGTGACAGCAATATTTATAGAGATCACTGCTGAAGTACTGGGACAGATTCTGCTAATCTCTCTCTGTGCAGTGTGGGTATGCAGATGAGTGTCTAACCTTTCATATTTTGTACTCCCCCACAATAGTGTCCCTTAGTCCTAGCACTACTAAAATGTAATGGATGTCATGCGAATGCACCCACACAGGTCTGGGGCATGAGGAGGTTAGAGGGCAAGCTGAAGGTCTGTGTGTGACCAAGTACTTAAATGCCCATGAGACAGGTGGTTGAAAGTGATGTAAATATGTTTAAGGTCTCACATGGACACTGAGCATTGTTAGGGCTCCACTGGAAGAGCTGCTGCAATTTAGCCTTTCTGCAACCTCATTCTCTTTATGTCAAAGAAACTAAAATAAGGGCAACTGTTCACTTTTTGCTTCTGTTCACTTCCAGCCCTCCTTCCCTGGTCACCACTCTGTCCCCAAGGCACACTATGATGAACTCTGGGATATAGTGAGTTGTGATCCAGGCAGCTCTAAAGAGACAGGAAATTACATCTCAGCATGAGAAATTTTTTTTTCCTGTGGAAGTGACAGAGCCCTGGAACAGGCTACCCAGAAATGTTGTGGAGTCTCTTTCATTAAAGATCTTCAAAACCCACTTGGACATGTGTGACCTGCCCTAAGCAGTCCTGCTTTGCAGGGGAGGTTGGACTTGATGATCTCCAGAGTTTCCTTCCAACCCCTGTCCTATGATTCTATGATTGTTAGGTCTAGAAACTCATTTAGAAAGTCTGGATCTCTCCCAAGGAATTAATTGTTTGGTTTTTTTTTTTTTTTCCTTAGTCTTGAACAGATGTGATGAGATGTTAAAATGTCAACAACTTGATTTATATTGAGTATCTTAAGTTTTTGTTGTTTTTTTCTTTTTTTTTTAAATTCTTAGAACTAATTCTTCTGTCCCTCTAGGGCTTGTACATACTATTTAAGTTGTCTTTACCAGGACAAGAATATAAAGGGAGAGCAATAACAAATTTTACAAGCGTTGAAAAGAGAAAGGAAAAATAAAAGAAGATTTTTTTTCCTTTAAAATGTATTGCAGACAAAAAGCCTGTATGATGTTGAAGTTTTATTGTCTCTCCTTTGGGATGAACTTTATATATTTCTATTAGTAATTAATTCAACCTTACCAGACAATGTAATATGCTGAGAATGTAGAAGACATAAACATATAAAAACAGGTTAAGTAGATCTTCCCTTATGATCCACTAAACTATTTTTACATCAAAATTAGCAGCAAACGAGGTCAACCTGAGTTTGATTCTTTAACTTTTTAAACTTGCAGGTTTTTCTTTTTTTTTTTTAATTTTAAATAATGAATGCCTTTTAAAACAAGAGCCCTGTGTTCTTGGCCTTGAGTCTCCTGAATTCTCTTTAGCTTGTGTGACAGTGTGACAGATAGTACACATGTTTTATTAAAACAATGGCATTTGCAATAAGTGAAGTATTTGTCCTATCATCTGCTTTAAGGAATAATGAGAAAATTATACACATTTAACAGTGACATGTACTTTTCTTTTGGCTACATAAGTTAGCCTGAAGCCTACCCTTTCAAATCAGAAGTTATTTTTGGCCTCTGGAAACTTGGACCATCTCCTCTTAGAGCAGTGTGCAGCTGCCAGGCTCACCTGGCTCTTCCAGGAGCATTGCCTGAACTCGTCACCAGAGCATTTACCCTGGCTGCTCATCTGCCTGCATGGGAGCCAGCCAAGCCCAAATGCTTCCCTGACCTGTGTGAGCAGCCATCTGGAAGGGGGCAGATGCCATGTCTTGAAAGTACTTTGGTATATGAGTCCAGGGGTGTTAAAAGCTCCCACCAGGAGTGCAGACCCTGTCACATGGTTGGTAAAGCACCTGTCCTTGAAGCAAACACTGCTGTCTCCTGTCTCAGGCAACAAGCATGTGTGATCTGTATAATTAACAGGAAGAAATACAGTGCCTTGGAATGGGATTGTGCCATGGTCATTTTTCAGCTTCTCCCAAAGGGAGAGCAGGACCTTGACTAGTGGAGATACTTTCCTCTCTGCTTCCAGCCCTGCATAAATGGAGATACCTTCCCATCTCCTGGTAGTGTGTTGCATTGCCAAGTATTTCACAAAGGGAGGGGGGGAGGAAATAAATAAGGAAGACAAAAATACAAAGCAATTTCATTATGTGGGAAGAGAGATTGTCAATTGTGGAAAAATCTGATCCTTCCCACTGCCATCTTGGAGCATAAGGTGGAATGGGAAATTCATTCTTCAGTGCTGGTCTCTCCCTGCCTTTCCTGTGGTACCTGTGGAAGTGACTGTGAAGGGAGGCAGTGGTGGCAGTTGTTAACTGGACAGTGTTTTGAGACTGCCAAATCCTTTTATGCAGGTTGCCATCTGTTTGGTGGTGAATGGCAGTCGAAAAGCTCTCTGTGGCACCATTAACAAATTCTTTTACTTTCCAGATCTCTGAAGCATTTAAAAAGCCTTGTTTAAAAGATCAAGCACACTTTTTTTTATTTTCTAATTTTTGCTAATTTTATTTTGCCTAATCTTCTGCTACACAGCCCATTTTGTTTCTTGTCTCACGGTAAATACAAGTGACAGCCCACAGAAATGGTAGATAGCTGGGATTGTGGAGGGTGTGGTCTTTGTGGGAAAGATGAGATTCCATGCTGAGAAGTTCTCATGAAGTTGGCTTTAGAATATTTACCAACTACCTGTCTCAGAGGCAACAGCAAGATTTGGCCCTGTCTTGCTATAATGAGCTATTGGATGTAATATGCACTGATCTCACTGATACTGGTGCAACAAACCCACCCCTTGCCCTAAATGTTATGGAGAGATGACAACCAACATACTACACAGATCTGTTTCTCAGACATCTCTGAGGCAGGGGAGGTAGCCAACCTGGCCATGCTGCATTGGGCCATCTGACCTGCCCTGAAGAATTTAGATTTCCATCCAAGCTGCATTCAGTTCATATTCATATTGGCTTAGAATATGTTTCATTTCTCTCTCTCTTTTTTTTTTTCTCTTTTCTTTTTTTTTTCCCCCTCTCTTTTTATTTTTTTCTGCAGTAATAGTAAAAATCTGTTTTCCTTCCTTATGTGCAGGCCGGCATGGCTTTGACTTATGATCCAACAGCTGCTATACAGAATGGGTAAGGAATGCATGTTTTCTTATGCCTTTTTAAAAATTATTTTGAATGCCATCTCCTGTTTTCTCTTTCCATGGTAAAACTTATTCAGAAGCAAATTCATTCAGTCATATTTTTGTCTGAAGCATGTAATGCTACACTGTCAAGTTCTTCTGTTAGTTTCCCTTTTTATTCTTATGCCCTCTTGTTTGTAACATCCATTTGAATGGGAAGTTGTTTTTCCTAATAGTTTCCATCTCTATTTGGCAAATGGTAGTGGATGTCTTTTTCAGTTTCTCTCTGTCATGAAGTGGAAAACAGTAAAAATTCCCTTTGCTTTGTTAAAATAATCATTGAATATTCCAATGTCTTTTGGATAGTAGAGCTGTTACTTCATCTGGGATTCTCTCTACAGGCCAGCTGGCTTCCATGGCATTGTCTGAATAAAATTATAGAATCATAGAATGCTAGGAGTTGGAAGGGACCTCTCCAGAGATCATAAAGTCCAATTTCCCTGCTTAGAAATGCTGAACAGGGAGAATTAGCCTTAAATTAGTGTGTAAGCAGATGGGATTTTTGGGGGGTAAAATTCTGAGCAGTGCTCTTCATTTCTCAGCTACCATTTCCAGACACAAAGAATTGTAAATTCATTTCAAATTTAGCAGAGAAGTTACACCACTGTATTATTTACCTGCATGATTACATTCCCAGGTATTTCATAAGCCTTGAAATCTAGCTATCCTTTCAGACAGGGTAACATTAATCTGAAAAGAAGTTGGAGGTTCAACCCTAAACTCTTTGGCAGTCACTTTTTGATCAGTGAAATGTTTGATATGATTATTAAATTCCATGCATACTCCCATATGTCTTCTCCAGCTGAAGGGATGAATATATTGATATAGTTGAGAATAAGTTTGTTTATTATTTTTTTCTTAAATAGTTGTTAAGGCACTGCTAATAGAAGTATTAACATTCCCAGGAGTTTAAAAAAAAAAAAAAAAAAGTAAAATCTCAACTATAATGGTTAGTATATTTTGCTTAATTGCCCTTAACAAGCAGTAGCTTTGTAGGACTCGTTGGCATTCCCATGGTGTGGAGAAAGCAGCCAAAGCAGAGCAACCAGAAAAAAAAAGAGGGGGTTTGCAGAGAATTTCAGAATTCTCTAGTTCTTTTTCTGTGTTGTGACTTCCCAGATGAGTCTTTTTTTTTTTTTCCTAACATCATACTTTTCAGATGACTGCAGTCTATAAATAAACCCATTACTAGTTCATAATCCACCAGTGTTTCATCCAGACAACTGGCTTTTATTTGAAATTAATTCCTGCATGCCAGTTGCATTGGTGTCTTGCAAACTAATTTATCTTCAATATTTTTTTTTTTTTAATTATGAAAGTTCTCTCAGAATAAGACATTGTTTGTATTGAAGAGTACCAATACTGCTCAGGTGTTCAGGCTGCTCAGATGGTTTGGTCATGCAATTGTTTGAACACACTGTCACTGATCTTTGGGAAAAGAAGTAGTAGCTGCTGGAGAATTTCAACTCCTTTTGTTTCTAAAGCATGAAACAAACTACATCTCTGGGTATGTCTCTAAGAGTTGTTGCTCATTGTCACACGGCATAGCTTCCATACCAAGTTGTGGCCATGATGAAAGACACCTAAAGGCTCTTACATGCTATGAAGTGAAACAGTTAATCATCAGTGAAGAGAAGGTTGGCAAACACATCACTCTTTCTCATGGGAAGGACAGCCTGGAAGTGAGTACAAAGCTTCTGCTTGTACTTTCTTTGTACAACCTTTCTGTTGATGTACCTATACCTACCCTGTGGGTAAAATGCTGCGTAATACTTTGACAGTAGGATGGACCAAGCTGTAAAAGTTTTCATGGAGCAATGTTAGCCAGAGGTCTGTAAAATAAAGACCTGTAGCAGGCCTGTTTGGTGAAACAGTCAGGCTAAGCAGGTGTTGACCCTTCACACAACTCAGGACTTGTTGATGTGCTGTGATAATCAATATTCTTTCAGTCCTTTGGGAGCCCACCGGCATGGATCATAGAGAATTGAAGGTGGAGATGGGAAATGTAAAGATACCCAACCCAAGGTGAAGGTGCACATATGCATTACTAACAAAACTTAAAAAGAAAGGTTAAGTGCACATATTGATGTTTAAGAGAGTTCTTTATAGAGTTGATAGATGTATTTTGATGCATGTAGTTGCAGAGTCCATGCAGGATTATGTGAGGGACAGAAGCCTACTAGACAGATATGTCTCTGCAGGGGTCATGGGGTGGTATTTAAAATTTGCAGTTCCTTAAGAGTTGTGGATTATACCACATTTTGTGTTGGGTCATAATCAAATCTCAGGGAAGAATCTAGATTCTTGTATTTTGTCCAGATGAAAAGGCAGGTTCTCATTGCTCATGATGTAGTACTATCTTTTTAATTACTGTATACTTGCCTTGGAATCTGTAGCAGGAATAAAACAAAAGAGAGAGAGAAAGGCTTTCACTAAAAATATCTGAGATATTTTCCCTACAAAGGAATAGATAATTTTCTTCTGAGTCTGTTACTTTGTAAAGCTTGATTCTCCATTTCATTATATTGATTTTATGGTCATGTAACTCTATTTAAGCATCCAATGGAGTGACATCAGCATAAAACTGGTATAATGGAGTGGAGAATCCATCCCATAGTGTGCCATAGCATTGCAGTATGAGTTAGTGAAGATGTGCTAACCATACACTTCAGCAGAGAAGCTCTTTTCCCCAGCCAACCTCTCTATGCCTTTTTTTGTTTCATAATCAGACTTTTCTGGATTGCATTTACAAATGTACTCAGATTTTATTCTGGGGAGAAGTGTGCCTGCTGTAATACACTATTGATTTTTCACTTTGTGTTAGTAATATTGGTTTAGTGGTTTAATGCACTCATACAAAGAACAAAATAGAGCTCTTGTACTTGCACTGTAAGAATGCTCATTTAAAATGTTCCTGAGGCTTGAGTCCTTCTGGCCATTAAGATTGCTATGCACTGTATCAGTTTCAAATCTGCTATCTGGGGGACTGTACTGTGCATTTGCTGGCCAATGGGCTCAATATTCAGATAGGTCTTTTTCATGTCAAACATCTGACTGTGTGGCTTATTGCATCAGAAAATTGCTGCCTTGATAATGCTTGGTAACACTCTTACATTATGTGAGCCTCAGGGTACTCTCTATGAATCTAACTTTTCCAATACTGCCCGCAGGCATGAGGCACGAGCAAATGGTGTTTATTGCAGTGCAAATAGGATCTTGCTCTTGTGCAGGTTTGGTGTGGGGAAGCTTGCACATTTCCCCATAGGATGGGAACCATACGGATTTTTTTTTTTCCTATTATTTTGGCAGGGAAATAGAGACCAGAAGCTACAGATAATGCAGTCCCCAAATGGGGGAGGAGGGGTTATGGAGGAGGGGAGGGTGTGCTTTGTCTGTTAAGCCACAGAAACTGTTCTTAAAGCATTGACTGCGTGTGCCTGATGACATACTGGGAACGTGGTTCCTTTTAACATCTCCAAAAGACATTTTATTTTGAGCCCTTTATACAGCCTTCTCCGGGAACATCCAGAAACATCCTTTTGCCTCCTAGTGATGAGTTTTTCCTATGCTTGTGGAATCCAGGCATGTTGAAAAGGTCTATTTTTAGTACAAGGACAACATTGGGTTTGCTTCACCCCTGCCACCCGCCTTCCTTTGCTTTTGCTTCTAGCATTGCAGTTGCAGCTGGGGAGCAGGGACACTGGTTTGTGTCTGCAAAAGCCTGTATAAGGATGCAAATTGCATTTGTGGAAATGCAGCTGAGCCTTTTGGAGACCAATCCTTAGGTCAGTGTTGTGGGTTGTGTTGGATCTGCTGCTGGTATTCAGTCCCATGCTGCTGGCTGTCATGACAGCTTCAAAATGAAAGTACTGTCTGAAGCAAAGTATAATGGGGTTTGAAGTTCAGATTGTAACATGAGAGGCCTCCTGTACCGTTTGCTGCTTTTGGGTTCCAGGTTTGTGGGTGTTAATCTCTTCCACTGGGATGGCAGTGGAATGGGGAGGAGTGGAGGTTCATTACCTCCCTGGCTTCTGCTGCTGCTTTTCTGCATTTTGCTGCACTTTTTCTGCAAATAGTCTAAGGTAATTTTGCATTGTATTATCTCATTTTTCCCATTGAAGCTTTTTATCTCAACCTGGGGGTTTTTGTGTTACTTTCCCTCACTTCTGTGTTGGAGGGAAAAAGGATGTTAACCCATTACAGTCAAAGCGTACAGCTCTCAAAGCACAGTACCAGATACTGTATGTTTTAATGCCAGGAAATTTGGGGACATAATTGAATATACTTAAATCAGTCAAAGCCAGTATAATTCATATCTCTTCCCTCTCCTCTTTCTGAATGTATGTATTCTCATGACTGAGAATCCTTAGTTGCAACTTGGACTTAATTACAGCATGCATTTTCCACCTCCTTGCACCTCTCAAGAAAAGAAAAGAAAAGAAAAAAAAAAGGAAAACCTAAGACTGAATGTCAAGGTTAGCAGCTGCAGATCTTGTTGGGATCTTGCAGGCCACGTTAGCATTTTTGCTTCTCCTGTCTTTTAGTAGGTCCCCAGCTTGTCATTTATGCCAGTTACGTATTAGGACATTAGCCTATTTGTATATAAAGGGAATTTGGAGAGGTGCCTCTGTCTCCTATTGGTGAGAACATGTTGAGCCCTTTTTGTGAGCAATCCCCACCACGACAGTGGATAGCTCCAGCACTGTGGAAGGTTGGGCATCCTGTGCCTACAGGGGACTTCTCTTGAGTCTGTCCCCAGCAAGGACAGCCCTATCCTCAACATACCACTGTACTTCACCTTTGACAGAGGTACCTACATCCTTTTTTTTAGATCCCACAAGTGACACTGTGGCAGGAAGACAAGCCTTTGTCTCTGGGTGTAAGGGATTCCCGATTGCACGGCGTTTGACCTACAGGCTCTTCAAGTGACTTGGATTGTTAAACTTGATTTACTCAAATTTAAATATATGATCTGGATTTTCTCACATTGTCATTTGCTGGTTCAGATTTTCTTCCTTTCTCTTCTCTGATGCTCTGGGGCAAGACTCCCACAATATAGGTGACTATCCCGATAGCATGATTTATTTGATGCCTATTTGAAGACATGCTATGACAGATAAATGGTATTGGCAGGGGTGTTGGAAGGGTTGCATTTTTCTCTTTACCAGAGTGTATATTCCACAAGCTTATGCACTATTCAGATAACTGCATCTCTAAGCTAATAGTGAAATGGTTAGCTGCCTGTCGAGTTCTTGGTTTAGCACACAATTTCTGTAAATTTGGTAGGATTTATTGCACAGTTTATTCCAAAGAGTCAGCACTACTTCTAAATGGAAAGTTGTTTCTCCCTACACTTGTCTTTGTTCGAGCAGTTCATAGCTGGTAGGAGCACAGAATCAGTCTCAGGCTGGTGGATAAAATAGGAAAAAAATGAACAAAAATGTGTTTTTTTTTCTCAAAAGAGGTTTTATTCTATCCTTCGGTTTAAGAGGTTTCTTTGTACTTCTGTACATTATACATTTTACCTATAGATATTCTATCAGTCTGCCATTGACTGTTTTCATCTGCAGCATGCAGCATTTCTTAATTCATCCATGTAGCAACAGCATAGTCAAAGTGATCTTGGAGAAGGCTTGGGAAATGTGTGCGTTGTGCTAATGCCATGGATGAACCCAGCTAGTACTGCAAAAATCTTTTCTTCTTCAATGTTGCATAAACAACACTTGATATAAGCAGTGGGATAAAACATGCCTCTAAGTTCTCATAATAGGGGGTATATATAAAACTGGGCAAAGGCACAGTTTTAAAATAGTCTCTGGGTGAGCATTGTAAGGGCAGATAAACGCTCCTAAAATAGCAATATATTTCTATTAAACAAAAAATCACTCAGACGCCACCTGCTGCTTTTGGCATTTAAAAATCTTACTTGGAATAGCAAGAACAAATGATTGCTTCTGTGTCTCTCTCCTCTCTCTTAACTTTGAATGTTTCCATCCCATTGGTTGGATGAAGTCAGTGGTGATTTGAGCCTGCATCCAGAATGAATGCAGCCAGTCTGAACTAGGCTGATTAGTACTAAATCCAGGATGCCAGGGTGATCAGGAAATAAAGCACTTGTTTAAATACAAGTAATTATTTTTTTGTTTCATGACACTCATGGAAAGCTGCTGTTGATTGCCTCAGCATGGGGAGAAAAACCAAAAAGCATAAAAAGACAGGGAGTGCAATTTTCACTGTTACAGAAGACTGTATGTGCAAAATCTTCTGTTACTTTTAAGACTGGTGCACCCCATACGAGGAGGATCTGTGTGAGGTTTAAATTGGACAAGAGGACATTGCACAGGAATGTTTCTCTCTCTGAGTCTAAAACATTAGCATTTTGACAGCTGTAAGACCATAAACATTATTTTTTTAACCAATTTTATTTTTCTGGTTTACAGTGAAAACTGAAAAGAAAACCAAATGCAAATGCATGTTAAGTACTTACACAATCCACCAGTAGGAATATTTTCCAAGGCATAATTTTGTCAGTAATCATTAATTGACAAGGAAGGAGAAATGCAAATGCATGTTAACTACTTACACAATCCACCAGCAGGAATGTTTTCCAAGTGATAATTTTATCAATAATCATTAATTGGCAAGGAAGGAGAAGGAGTATAACATTTATTGTTATCAACCAAGAGATAGTGCAACTTTTCTGCATAGCATGCAACAGTGGAATTAAAAACAACTAAATTGAGCTTTTAAGTGCTGCCTGGGGCATTGAGACTCATAATTCCTGACACATTTCACCAGGAGGTGGGTTTTTTGCTCTCTGCCTGGATTAATATGAAAATTTCAGCAACAGTTTTTGTAGCCATCCCTTAATAAAATAATTTGGGCATGTATATGGAATGTGTTATTCTCAGCACTGCAGCATTAAAATCTGAAAAGCAAAACAGTACTGCATGTGAAAAATCAAATCAGTAATACTGCCTTTGATATCACGTTCCTTCCACTAGCTAGCACTCTATAAAATCAGCTGTCGTTGCATTTCAGATAATTATATCTTGTATCATGAAGTTCGACATTTGTGCTAGTTCAAGTGAAAAAAAAAGATTAGGTTTTGGGAAAAATATTCCTCCTCCTTTCCATTTTCAAGGTCTGTTCAGCGGAGCTGTCACATCCTCTTTCCCGTGGTTTTTGGAAATAGCTGGACGTAATTGCCTGCGTAGACTTTGTCTTTGCTCTGGAGGCACTGAATTAGCTAGTCAGAGCCTAGCAGTCAAAAGGTGCCAAAAAAACCTTGCTTTTGTTCTTTGTTTGCAGATTTTATTCCTCACCGTACAGTATTCCAACAAACCGCATGATTCCACAGACATCAATCACGCCATTCATTGCTGCTTCCCCTGTCTCTACATATCAGGTACGTCAGCTCCGCGCGGCTGCTGTGCTTACCAGTTAATTATGGTTTGGATGTGGATGAAGGCAGAATGTCTACCACAGAAAACTCTGTAAGTGCCTCCACTCTTGAGTCACACTTGAAACAAAAAGACTTTCTAGTCGTATTCAGGTATGATTTGGCATAGGGTGTAAGTGTTTCCTGCATTCTGAACACTAGCAATGAAAGCCACTGTGATTTTTTTAAGTGCAGCCAGCTTCTCTAGCAAACAACATTTGGCTTCATATCCAGTTGACAACAGCAGAGGCTTAGCATTCTTGTTGGAGTGTTTTGTCATTTTGGCTCCCCTTCATTAACCAAAAGATTTTTTTAAGTGCATTTTTTAATAATTTGAATGCATCATGTTTAGACCTTTAGATCTTAGCTACATTTGCTCCACTAACAGCATCTTTTAAAAGTTCTCATCTTGTCTGTTACACCCCTGACAAAGCAAGTTACTTGAGGGTAACTGTCCTCCTAGCCTTCTTTAGTCTCCCACACATATTGTCCTTCAGAATTTCTCTTTTAGTATGCTGCACACAGCTCTCCACTGGGAAATTATTGCTATGTTCTTGCTATCTGAGATGGAAGTCAAACCCAGGTTGTATAGTTTTGTTATTAGCCATTCCCTGGGAGCATATCACTTCATTCTGAAGCTGATTACTGGCTGTACATTTTTCCATTTCAGTTCTTTATGTCCTGTAGCATCAGCGCTCTTCCAATCCTGAGTTCTACCTGAGACAGATAAGCTACCCAAACTTGCAAAGTTGCACAGTGGGTTCTTAATGCTATGGTTGGTTTATTAGGTGTGGGGTTTTTTTAGATGGAATGCTACTGCTTGCAGGTGATTCCAGGACATTGCACTGACACTTGTATTTCAAACTTTATCTTCAAAGATAAATAATTCTTCTAAGCTTCTTTGACTTTTGCCTTACCTAATTTTAGATGGTTACGTAGCACTTGCCAGATAAAAGTTGTTTTGGTGTGATCACTTCAGTAAATTTCTGTAAAATTTACACCAAAGAAACGTCAGTGCCAGAGGCGTACAAGTGCAGCTCACATGCACTTTTCTCAGTAGCAAAGCTGGCTTAAGAGTCATGCATCTTACCTCTTACTTAGGCCACTGAATTCAGGCCACCAAGACACTTATTCCTGTCACTGCTCCAAAATTTGCAGTTGCTCCCTTCTCCCATCCCAACTTGAACCATACCATCACTTCATGGTTTGATGCATTTGCATGAAAAACTTTTTTTTTTTTTTTTTTTTTTTTCCCCATATCATTCTCTGTAGATAGTGTAAGCCTACAGTGTTTTGCTCTGGTACAGAGGAGGTGCTGCAAGGATCCAAGAGTGTGAGTGATGAACAGCAAAAGCTTTGGGAAGTCTAATGTTTTAACTAGTGCAGATTCACATCAGAAAATGTTGCAGCATAGGTCTGTGTGCATTTGTGTGCACTGGCTTTGATTCATATTGCACTGAACTTGCTTTCAAAAAAAATAAACCCATTGTACTTTGATCAACTTCAGCAAGTGTTGAAGCACACAGGTATACAACTAATTCTCACCACTGGCTTCATGAACAGGACTTTTGAAGCATTGGGACCTTGTAGCTTTCTTCTAGTCCTCCCTGCTCATGCTCAGTCTGCAAGCCCATCACTGTGAACTTGGAGATAACTGGTGAGGTGCCCAAAGGGGTCTGCAGCACATCTGTAGTTTTTGTGTACTTCCTCTGTCCAGACTGATGCAAAAGAAAGCTAGGATACACAATTCTTGGGCTTGAATCTCAGTTATCATAGCATGCAGGCCATTTGAGTTTAGCACAAGACAGAGCTGTGGCTCAGAGATTGCACTGCAAATGTGCAAGCACTCCCATCTCTGTTGGCAAAAATGGTATACCCATGGTATCTGTAACATATCAGAACAGCAAAGACTTTAGTAAGGCATATAGGTTTCTAGTAGGAACGGACCCCATGATGTCCAAAGTAAGAGCTGATCCTGGGGGCAGGAACATCTAAAGCCAGCTTTGCCATGGAAGTTTGCAATTAGAATAAGCTTTTAAAAATCTGAATTAGAGCTGCAGTTCTTACTGAAAATTTGACTAAATCTTTCTGAAATCTCTGAAAATCTTATACCTTTAAAAGTTCATGCAGATACTTTTGAAAATAAACTTGGAGCATTTTATGTCTCCTGCAGTGTCGTTTGAATGGCATGCACATAATTATATTGATCGATGAAAGCAAACAGAACAAATTAAATAAAAGGGGCAACAAAGAATATTGAAGACTGCTTTATGAGATAAAACTGTGCAGGTCATAGAAGTGGTGCAATCACTCAGATTTCTGACTTTGGTAGAAAAAAATTATCAAATGAAATTTGAAAGTTTTTCCCTTTTCTCATAACTTTATGAAGCATAAATTAATTTTATGTTGCGTGACATAAGTCTTTAGCCAAAGTTATCTCCACAGTTCTAATAGAAAAAGTTTTTTCAAGTAAATCTTCTAATTCTGTTCTAAATTTTTCTGTGCTAATTAAAAGTATTTGATATGCAGGTCCAGAGTACTTCATGGATGCCTCATCCACCATATGTTATGCAACCAACAGTAAGTGTATAATTGTTTATATCCAGCTAAAAGTGCCTGTCTTGTAGTCTCACTGCTTGTCAGCCACATTAAAGTCCTAGGTTGTGTAAGAGCAGCCAGCTGCTACCTTTGACAAGAGTCCTCCCATGTAAAGATTCTGCTTCTTTATGGAGCACCATTTTGTTTAGTGAAGAGGGGAGTTTTCTAATAGCACTGATTGTAGGAGAATAACAAGCTCTAGAGTGTTGCTTCGGAAGCTTTGCCTCAGGGACTGCAAGATAACTACATTCCTGCATACTCTGAATTTCCAGCCTCAAAACACTACCCCTCCCTTATATGCTTGTCCATCAAAAGAGTCCTTTGTAGTTGAGTATACGTTAAAGGATCCTCAGTGTCTCAGTAACACATTTCAAGTATACGAAAATGATAAACCACAACTTTGCAGAGTCTCTGCCAAGTCTGAATCTGCTTTATGTTTTGGCCATTCAACACCCATGTTTTTTTTTTTTTTTTTTTCTCCCCTGGGTAATTTATCATCTTTCATTAATTTGTAGCTACCACTTAAAGCTACATTACACTTCTACCAACATTCATTAGAAGCAGTGCAGGTGATTTTTTTGTTTATCTCATAGAAAAATCTTGATGCACTTTGCCTAAATATTAAGAGTATACCAGAAGCAAATAAAATACTGAATCCTGCTCTGTACATATCATTTTAGTTTTGTTTCCTACCTTTGAACAGTTTCTCAGGTGTGGATCCACTTAACAATGTCATTAAAATTTAAATGTGTACTCTACATAAATATCAATATATTGATTTATATGAGAAGGGTAAAATTAAAATGGTGTGTGATTCAGGGCTGCTTGTTATTCCTATTTGTGTTCTAATATTTTGACCTCATAAAAGAGTTGGTGGGAGTTAGCTGTACAGCAGCATGCATATAATTACACTACATTTAGTAGCACAGGACTCTCATCCTGATTTGAAACCCCCTGCCACATCCCTCAACTCTTTGCAGATAAGTTCTTCAATTGACTCTCACCAGACAATGACCATAGTGCAGAACTAACTGTCCTTGAAGCCCAATTCCTATTGCTGTGGTGCTGCACTTCTCTCCAGACCCTAGTGAAAGTTTCTGTCTCAAGGAATCAATGCTACTGCTGTGTTCCTTTTAGGAGAGATGAGCTGTATTGAAGAAACTCACATTTAAAATAATTCACAGTCTCACAGTACATCAGAGTTTGGAAGGGACCTCAAGAGATCATCAGGTCCAACCCCCTGCCAGAGCAGCATCACTTAGGGTAGTCTGCACAGGAATGCATCCAGGTGGGTTTGGAAAGTCTCCAGAGAAGGAGACTCCACAACCCCCCTAGGGAGCCTATTCCAGTGCTCTGTCACCCTCACTGTTGAGGTGAAATCTTCCATGTTCAAGTTTGAACTCACTGTTCCTTGTCTTATCACTGTGAATCACCAAAAAGAACCTGGCCCCCTTCACTTGACACCCACCCTGGGTTTTAATACTTGGATTTAGGTTCATACCACAAGAAATCTTAAATGTGTGTATATGATGAACTATACAGAAGCCAAAGGATCTCTGATCCTTGAAGAAAGACTCCATTTCTAAATGGAAAAATCTAAGTATTTTACCAATCCCAGGGGTTTATATATGTGTATTTGAGTTTTATTTGACAGTATTCAGCAAAACATTTTTCTGCAATTAGAAGAGATATTTGGATGTGCTAATTGGATGTGTTTACCCTTTGGTAAAGTGCAATGAAAAGTAGGTTGTACAGTAAGTGGCACCCTCGATATGCCAAGTTAAATTTGTGTTTGTGTCAGCCAGAGTTGTGTCGAGGATGTGTGCTTGTAGATGGAAAAGCAGAAGGACAGTGGCTAAGTGGTGCAAAGTTTCAGTTTCAGTGTCATTGCCAGTGTGGGTTACCTCCATGTGTTGTCTGTAACAAACCCAAGTGTCCCCACTGAAAGATTTTCCCCACGTGTTTCCCAAGATTATGTTCTTAAATAAATGGACATGAAGCTTTTAGTACTGAAAAAGAATAAAAGCAAGAAGGCAGAACTACCATTCCCCAGGTTTCATTCATGGATAAATTCTTTATTAGAAATGTCTGAAAAGTTGTCAGAGTTACGGCACAAAGGTGTACTGGTTTTAGGGCTATGCCTTTAAAATTTTTCACAGATCTTGAGCAGAAAGTAGTAAGAATGTAAAAAAATCACTATTGGGTGTAAAAAGGAAAAATAATGATCATTCTAAACAACCTGGCCTGGTTTGAAATAAAATGAAGAATCTCTGTCCATTTGCTATAGTTTCATGCCTTGCTATAGGCTCTGTTCTAGACACCCTCATAGCTCAAAAAAAATAAAAGTTATAATAAAGTTGGCAGAACTTAAGACATGAATTTTGGTAAGCCTGTGAGCTGGTGAAGCTGGGAACTTTGTAATCTGGTTAGCATTTTGTTTGTTCTAAATTGCCACCACATCACTTCATAGTACTTTATGAGATGATTGTTTGTGGCACGTGATGTCCCACTGGAAACCAGTCCAGATAAATATCACATTCTCCTTGCCCCAGGAAGGAGGATATTTTACTAAGCCTCTATTATTCTTTGTGAGTACAGATGAACTCATACAAAAAGCATAGTTGGAATTGCTCAAATGTGTGCATAGCTCTTTGTTTTGAAGTGTCCACTAAACCATGTCACTGGATGATTAGCTTTTCATTTCTGACAGAAAGTCTACTTGATATTGGTGCGTGTCTATGTATAATTCAACACTGCATAGTGTCCCTCAAGACACATTCCACACAGCACCACCATCCTGTGTCTGCCTGCCTCTTCTCTGCTTGCTTATGGGCTCCTTAGCTGCCTGCCTGGCCACCCATTTAAGTATTGTGCTCCTTCTTCAGTTATAGCCTCTGCAGCATGTTGGCCTGTCAGACACATTGCTTATTTATTTCCCTTTATATATTGATTTCAGCCACATTTTCCTGATGTGTGCATTCTGTATCCATTTACTTGGTAGATTAAAAAAAAAGCCCAGTACAACAGTAAAATATTTTATCTCTAATTCCTTCTGTAGCTTTTAAACTGGAACCACAACCTCTGGCCCTAACACTACCATATGTATTAACTGGAAAATATTTGTGTATATTGCTTTCCATTTCCCAGCCTTGTTTGTCTTATTAATTTTGTGATCTCCTTAAAAGCAACTAACAATCAAAATTGTATTCTATGGGGAATTTTTTTTCCCCTAATAAGAGAATGTCACAGGGCAGTCAAGGATTCTGCAGTTATATCACTATTTCCTCATGATTTTCCCTGTAATTTTAGCATCAATACCATGGGTTTATGCCAATGAGCATCTGCAAATACAGTTTTCAAAGGATTTTTATATTTTGTTAACAGTGATTTTTGCTTGCCTTGACAGCCATAGAAAAGTAATATCAAATAGCTTGAGGTAGCATCACAATTTCAGAATAAATAGTTTCCTGTTTTGGAAAACAGGATTCCTGAATCATGTGAACATGATGAAAAATTTACCTTAGAATCATAGAATCAGTCAGGGTTGGAAGGGACCACAAGGATCATCTAGTTCCAACCCCCCTGCCATGGGCAGGGACACCTCACACTAGATCAGGCTGGCCAGAGCCTCATCCAGCCTGGCCTTAAACACCTCCAGGGATGGGGCCTCAACCACCTCCTTGGACAACCCATTCCAGTGTCTCACCACTCTCATGGGGAAGAACTTCTTCCTCACATCCAGTCTGAATCTCCCCACTTCCAGCTTCATTCCATTTCCCCTAGTCCTGTCACTACCTGATATCCTAAAAAGTCCCTCCCCAGCTTTCTTGTAGCCTCCTTCAGATACTGGAAAGCCACAATAAGGTCACCTCGGAGCCTTCTCTTCTCCAGACTGAACATCCCCAACTCTTTCAGTCTGTCCTCATAGGAGAGGTGCTCCAGCCCTCTGCTCATCCTGATGGCCCTTCTCTGGACACCTTCCAGCATGTCCATATCCCTCTTGTCACAGGGGCTCCAGAACTGGATGCAGTACTCTAGGTGGCGTCTCACCAGAGCTGAGCAGAGGGGGAGAATTACCTCCCTTGACCTGCTGGCCACACTTCTCCTGATGCAGCCCAGGCTCTGGTTGGCTTTCTGGGCTGCAAGTGCACACTGACAGCTCATGTTGAGCTTCTCCTCCACCAGCACCCCAAAGTCCCTCTCCTCAGGGCTGCTTTCCAGCCAGTCCCTGCCCAGCCTGGATTTGTGCTTGGGATTGCCTCGACCCAGATGCAGGACCTTGCACTTGATCTTGTTGAACCTCCTGAGGTTGGCTTGTGCCCACCTCTCCAGCCTGTCAAGCTCCCTCTGGATACCTTGAGGCTCATGTGCTGCAGACACTTTTGAAAAAAATGTACTTTTTGTAAATGGAGCCTTTACTACTTTTTGACTATCCTGACTGCACTGTGTCTGAGTAAGAATGCCTCAGGTTTCCAGCTTTCTTGCTTTATCAATTGCCCTGGTCCCTTTCACTAGCTGTAATGGAAGACAATCTGCCAGACAGGCTCCAGAAGATTTACGTCAGTGTGGATTGGGTTTATATTGATGTAACATTTAATGCACTAATGGCAGTTTGAGCTTGGTTTAGTTAACTATAGCTTTCAAAGTAGAGTGCTCACTCATCCCTACTTCAAACAAGTTTTCTATTTTGTCACTGCCTCAGGATAAGTATAGATGGATAGTAATGACAGAATCAAAACATAAATGGGATAAGAGTTATTCTGGGGATTTACAACATTTACCATGTTAGTTGTTTTTTTTTTTTCCCTGTAGTTGCTAAAGGCTGTCCTGACAGTTCAGGAAAAGCTATGAAAAACAGGTTTAAATCAAATCACCTATAGATAATCTTCATATTTTTTAATTCAGACACGTGTAAAATGTTTTTGATTCAAGTATTTGTTACAAATAATGCATGTATAAGAGAATTCTTTTTTTTAGTGAACCAACAGAAATGCTCTACCTTAATACTGTATTGCACACTGGTTTTACACTTACCCTCTTTTATTTGCAAGTACAACTCTCTGACCATAACTTGTTACACACAAACAGAAATTCTTCTCAGTGTGGAATAGTTTCTGCAAACAGGAGGAATATGCCTCTGGCAGCATAGGGGGAAAAAAAACTAACATTGATAATGATAAAGTGCATTGGGGAGAACTTCTCTTCTGGACATTTCTCAAGCCCTTACAGCCCCTTTAGAAAGGTCAGTGTCTCAACAAACACCCTTATTATTTTTTTTCTGTCTTCCTTTCTCTGGCCCATGGCTGAATGTAGTTTGTCTGCCTTTAAAAGCAACAACAACAAAAATTCATTTCATAAGCAGTGTAAAACCCCTACTTTGGTGAGAAGCAAGGCTGAGTAAGGACTCCAGATTGTTGCCTTTTGAATGTCGTGCGTGAATGTACCGTAAAAAGTACAAACTGTCCAACTGAAATATATCATTTTTCATTTTCTCACTAGTGACTCTGTTGTTTTGGATAATGCCCAAAATGCCACAGGAGTTTCAGTGTTTTGATTCTACACTAGTGAACAAAGAAGTTCCTTGTGCTTCATTCAGTGTCCCTCTCCCAGATGACTTTCTTTACCTCCTGTTCGTGCTCTACCATTTTAGCCAACAGAGCCGGGAGTCTGCCTTGCACTTGCCTGTTTGAACGTAAGGCAACAAAGTATGTCCTCTGCCTCCAAGATGAAATGTGAGTTGGGTTAGCTGGTATGAAAAGTAAACAGGAAATAATCCCTGGAAATTGGAACCTCCAGCTAGTCTTTAAATTTTTAGCTGTGTATTTTTAAGAGATCCTTTGAAGATGAACTTACTTGAACTTTTAAGGCTAAAGAGTTTAGCGGTTGAAATCACTAACCAAATACTAATGCCAAGGTTCTGCTGAACAATTTTAATTCCAGTGTTTCCCGAGGCAGAAAATCAAGGACTGCCAATTCTATAACTCTGATAATCAAGGCAGTAATTGGCAATGTTCCTTTGGGACACGCAGCTTGCATGAGGTCATTTATGCCTGCCTCTCACCCAGCACCCACCACATATGGATATTGTCTCAGTGCTACTAAGTTGGTAATTTCAGACTCAGGTTTGCTTGTGCTTACCAACTCTCTTTAGTGTCAGGTGCTGTAATGTTGAGGAGAGCACCCAGGACAGAAAGGCAGTACCCAAGCTTGAATAACTCATCCTCTTAAAGCAAATAGGTGTAAAAAATCCACCCAAGTCATACCTCATACTCAAGAGTAGTGGTTTGTAGGTTTAATTATACAGCTTATCTGGAATCCTATCAAAGTATTACTTTAGTAATTTGTAGAAATTAATTAATATGAATGGCAGAAAAAAAAATACATCCAAGTTAGATTTCCAACCTCTTTTGAAACTCTTCTAAAGCCCTCTAATGAAAATGGACAATTTTTGTGATGGCAGCAAGAGACACACCACATATGGACCCACTTAGAACATAAGGATGGGAGAACCACAAGGATTTCCAGTAGGCAAGCCCTTGTATTTGAGGAACTTTAGCTTTAAAAAGCTTAAGAATTCTAATAAAATTTTCTCTTTCAAAAATTCTACAATTAGTCTGAGTACATTAGCAGGAAAAAATATTTTATACAAATCTATAAATGTAAGTGGAAAAAATATTTAGAAGAGAAGGTGGCTGAGAGTACATTTGAAAGGTACCTCGGAGATCTGAAGCCAGGAAATGCTGGTTCAGGTTATGGAATATTGATTTCTTTTTAACAGAAAAGATGCAACCATAACAATCAACCTTCGTTGTCAAGAAAAATCTTAACACAACAGCTGTTTAAAAGAAGTGTTATCTAAGGGGACTATTTAAAAAAAATATATAGTTATTAATCAATAGACTTTAAAGTACCTTCTGTGAAAGAATGTGGTGCATTTTTTAAAAAAATCAATCTCTCATTTGATACAGAGCCTGCAATCTCTTTTAACTTTTCCAACTTCACGTACATCAAGTGAGACTGAAAATCACTACTACTTTATTTATTTCATATAATATATGTTACATCTTTGGTTGCACATAGATTTGCATTTACAGCAAGATTTAAGTTTACTCCAAGTCAAAAAGCTGAGCACTTAACTGTGAGGTTCATATGCCACATTTGCCATTTTGAGCAAAAAAATCCTCATTTGTTAATCACTGGTGAAGTTAGTTATTGTCCAGGTGGTAGATTAATAAGTAGACAGAACGTGATAGGATCAGGAGACAGAGCCATAGACTGCCTAAGCACATGGTATTAATTAGAGGCCAAAAGTTAGATTAATGAATGTGCAGAAAGTAATGGGCTCAGTAGAGTGGTGAACTAGGTAAGCATGTGATACAGATTTGTCAGATGGTTTCTCAGTTTTGCTCACCGTCAAGTATTTTGCCATGTGTATTGCATTATAGTTAGGCATGCATATGTGTGCTAGAGAGGCATGTGACATGTGTACATTACAGCCCTCTCAGATTTATCCTCTGTAATGGACTATCTCTTATTTTTTGCCTTACAATGTCCATTGCCCTGTACTTGATGCCAATATTATCCAGCCCCTGCAGTGAGAGCTCCAGGACGCTGGCTTCAGCAAATCGGATGCTGTGCATGTAGTAAACGGCACACAAGCAACATAAATGGTCATACAGTGCAGCTGCCAAATGGGCAAATCCCGTGAAGGTAGAAAGGAAAGACAACATTTTTCATCTGCCTCAGGCAGCAAAATGTTTGGAATAAATTCTGTGCTTTTAAGAGCGCAGAGGTTTTGCACTAGTTGGTGACAAAGCCAGGAGTGATATATTGTGGATGCCTGCTGTACACAGTGGTGGGTCCCTTTCCCATGAGGGGGATGTGGTTCTCTGTTCCATATTGCAGTTAAGGATGGAGAGAGTTGCACAGGACAGTTGTCGAGAAGAAAGGGACCAGAGTCTCTTTTCAGCTTCCTAAACCTCATCCCTGAGCTGCAGAAAATCATTATTTCCATTACAGATGAGGCACTGGGCAGTTTTGGAGAAAGGAACAGCACTGTCAACCCAGAAGAATGTTGTGGAACACTGGGTTATACAAGTGGAGTACTGCCAGGGCAGCACTGTAACTGTGATGACTCTAAAATAAGAATTATAGAGACTAGCATAACCTGTCAAGGTTCAAGTAAAGGATCAAGTCAGGTTTTAGGCTTTTGACAAGATGTCCTTTGCCAAGAATCAAGGTATAAACTGCAAAGTTAATGATTGTATTATTTTTTTTTTTAATAGAGTATTAATATGGGATTTTGTCCCAGAGGATGCAACTGTTATTGGAAATCAATTCTGAATGGAAGTCCTGCATACTTACTTGTCCAGCTATAAATGCAATGTATAGCTATATTCACCCATTTTGACCTTAGCCTGCATTTCCTCACACTAGTTTCAAAAAACACACATAGGCTTAAAGCACTTTGTGACAGATACTTTTTCTTCTGTCACTAATCTGTTGTGCAACCCTGAAGAAAACATCTTTCTTCTCAGCCTCAGTTTCTCATTTGTGTTTTTTTTTCATTCCTATTTAGATTATAAAGCTACCATTTACCATGGTAAAAGCATACCATTAAATAGCTTTTACTGGACATTGTGCAAAGGCTGGCAGAACAAGGGCCTGTCTTGACTGATGCCTTTAAGAATAGTCTCATAATGATACTATTAACATTTAGGGGGTTTCCTGTTAAAATAAGCCTGTCCTAGTATACAAAGGGAAATACTGGATCAGGTTCTTAACTTTGTGTAAGAAAATTGAATGGCATAGGTGTGAAACAGTGAGAAAGAGAAGACAATCATGCCTGCAGCAATAAGTTCATGAAGGAGACTCAGGCACCTTCCTAATCCCTAGAAAAAAACCACATTTCCATGAATTATATTATATTATTATATATTATTTATATATATTATATTATGCAAGTGTTTTCATGGACTAGTTTATGTCATTAGGGGAAACTAACTAACCTGTATATTACTTATGATTACATCATGATTTATGTAGTGTGAGACTTCCATAAAAATTATTAGGATGTACTTTAAGGACTGAGTGACCAGTTTATAAAACTCAGGATTCCTACAATATCCAGGAGCCAGGCTATGTAATCCCTTCCAAAACTTGATTAAATAGTTTGATTTTTTTGCCTCTTGATAATCCTGTTGGGAGGCTTGTTTCAGAATGCCTTTGCTCTGAGGCTTAGCACTGCCTTTTTAATTACCACCCAAAGATACTCCTATTCATTTTCCATCCATCTCTTCCTGGTCAAACATTCCTTCCTGTCTTCTCTTCTACCTTCTGGATATTCACCACATTAACTCATATACCAAAATCTTAGCAGCTGTCATGATTTAAGCCCACCCAGCTGGCAAAATATCACCATGGCTGCTTGATCACTCATAAGCCCCTCTGGTGGGATGTGGAGTAGAAAATGCAACTAAGGGCTCAAAGGTCAAAGACAAGGAGGGCTCGCTCATCAGTTATGGTCACAAGCAAAAGACAAATTCAGGTTGGGGAAATAAAATCAGTTTTATTTAAGAAAACCATCACCAGTTTACCAATTGAATCAGAGAGTAGGACACTGAGAAATACAGCTGGATCTTAAAAGAAACTTCCGCCTTCCCCCCACCCTTCCCTTCTTCCTGGTCCCAACTCTGCTCCCTATTCTCTACCTCCTCCCCCTCAGCAGTTCAATGGGAGCAAGGAATAGGGCTTGTGGGCAGTTCCAGTCCATCCAGAGTTGTTTCTGCCACTCCTTCCTCCTCAGAGGGAAAATTCCTCACAGTTCTCTTCAGCTGTAAGCATGGTTCTGCTCCACAATTGACCTCTAAGGGCTGCAGGGGCTCAGCCTGCCATCTCACCATGGTCAGAAGATGAATGGCTGCTCCAGCATGCCTCCCCACCTCCTTCCTCACGAAACTTCAGTGGCTTCATGGTTGTCTCACTCATGTCCCACTCTTCTCGAAGACAAAAGAACCCCCAAAAGAATCCCTCAACAGCTTTTTTTTTGCCTCTTAAATATGCTATCAGAGAGGCACTAATTGTCTAGACCTTGGCCAAAGGTGGGTCTTACTTGGAGCTGGGAGAGCTTCTTCAAGCTTCTTACAGGAGCCCATGCTAGCAGCCCCCTCCTCCACTACCAAACCCCCACCAGACACAAACCTAACACATCTACATCTTCATTTTTCTAGCTATGTCAACATCACTATGCATTTGCAGTAACTGAGGGATTTTGTACTTCTGGCTGTGACAATGACCTTTCTTTGGATCTGTTCCACCTTGAATTTATTTTTGTGGGAGAGCCAATGCTCACCGTATACCAACCTTTTTTACAGTAGCATTAATCCTTCCTTCTCTTTGCTTGAGAGTGTTTTGCTGCAGTGTGAAATAGCATCTTTCTTCCCTTGGTAATGTAGTCATCCTGTAATTACTGATATACCTAGGTTTGCTGCTTCTCAGGGTTTCCAGAAAATACTCCTACCTTATGAAGAAAAGCTCATTGTTAGCCTAATTATCTTCACAAATTTGTACTTCAGGTAAAAGGTAGTTCAATCTGAATTTGCCTCACAACTTTGTAATGCCCTCATTATTCAAGGGCATTATTCAAAATATTGAATGAGAACAGTCCTTATGGAGTTTTCAGTGACTCTCCCAATGAAGCACTGCAGCTTGTCTTTTAGCACAACTTGTTGTCATTTCTTCTTTGTTAGTTCTTTATCATTGACAAAGTTTAGTAATTTCTGGAGTGGGACTACCTGAAATACTTTATTGACCTTGAGAGAGCTTACACCTGCTGCATGTCCTCTGTCTAGAAAAATCAGTCATTTTATTAAAAAAAAAAAAAAAAGGTTAGAAAGCTCCTCTTTCTGCTTTATTTGTGTTCTTTCTTTATTAATATCCTTTAGCTGTAGCCACAGGATCTGTGCTTACATGTGCCAGCTGCAGTCCTGGTTCCTTATTTCACTTGTACCCATCCCTTGTGTTCAGAGACCTCTCTGGGTTTTTCATCTCCTTTGCCTATATTTGTTCCTCTGTCCAAGCCCTCATTCTCAGGAAGCTGCCTTTGTTTTCTGGTGGCTCACGTGGGAAATTCTGTTGTGGCTGCTCCTGAAGTGCCTTTAATGTGTACTCCATTCTCACAGCATGGGGGTCTTAGCTCTGGATTCAGTCCTTGATTTTCATTTATCTGTGTGGGAATCCTTTTGTCAGGTGCTTGAATATCATTTGCAAAGTCTCAGATATACTTTTAGTGAATCATATTTCAGGCCTCTAGATGTAGATTTCTTTTCTGTTTTTAATTTTTTCCTCTTCTGTGTTCACTCCAGATATTGAGGTATTTGAGTAAATGGCTGACTAAACATCTCCTCATTTGTCACTGGTGAAGCATCTTAGTAACATAATTATTTTTTAATTATTTTTGCAGAGATGGTATTAACAGTTTTGGGGTTATTTTTTATACCAGTGTATAAATGTAAACTGTGATTTGACATTGTGGAACTTAGAACCATCCAAGATATCATAAGTAATAGCTTATTACTGAATGTAGTTGGGTCTAACAGTATTTACCATTCACCTTGTACTCTACTAGATAAAAAGCTTTCTTCTTAATTAAAATATTTTTATAAAGAATGTGATACTGACTTAAGCTTTGAAGTGCAGAGGCAAATCTAGATCAAATCATGAGTATTGTTCCTAAATTGGTTTCAGTCCCAGTGAAGTGGAATGGTTGCTTAATTGCAGTTTTCAGGTTGTAACCTTGTGGCTGCCTTTTCCTCTCAAACTGGTGTAAATTGGGAATAAATCCATTCTAAGTCCAGGCATACAACAGTGTGTGCCAAAAAGCTTCCTGTTATCTGCAGCATTGCGGAGAGCATGGTTTCAGCCTCCTCCTCACATGATTGCAAAAACAAATAGAGAAATATAGTAGTATAAACACTGCACATTCCTTGACCTATTCATAGTGGATTGATGAAGAATGAGGTGTGGAACATAGTGACAGATGAACAGAGTCAAGAATTTTGAAGGAGTGCCTGCCAAGCTGTAATTTAGTGAAGCCAATGAATGGTTGCTTTCTGGACTACATGCAAGAACCTACTTATCAAATGGCCTATTGTTAGCAGGAAGGTGGAAATCAGGGGGTGAAATTTCACTTCTTCTAATAGTGGTCTAAATGCAATTTGTTATTTCTTATTACTGACTGCAGCGTTGCTTGTATCTAGTTAAAGGATGTCTGCTGAACAGCATTCCCACTCCCTGCCCTTTAAATAAGTTACCTGGGAGGTTTTGTAACGTTGGCCTTATAGCCCAGGTGAGCCCCTGTCTCCAAATTCCATCCCAGTTCCCAGGTGTAGCCCTTCACCACTGTGCTTTTCAGAGTGGAATTTACCTTTTCTCTAGGTGCTGCAAACTGCTCACACATCCCAAAGCAAGAAAACAGTTGGGTTCCTCATTATCCGATGTCTACTTCTGCTTCAGAAAAAGCTGTGTAACTCACGGACAAAAATTATGTGCAGAGTCCTCATGCAGGGCTTAGCCTGGGATAATTTGGATGATTTCTTCAGTTCCAAACTGAGGGTCACCCAGCTGACACCCAGCTACTGATCTTAGTGGTGGGACAAGAGGGTTGCACATGATCACAGCAAACAGCCTGCTTTCAAACAACCTTTTGTACTTTTCCAGTATGGCAATCTGCAAATCATTATGTACGCCCTCTTTGCCCAATCCACAAAGGATGTGAGGCTGTGCTAGCTCTCAGCTTGATAGCCTTCCTCTTTAGTACTATCAATAAAAAACTCCTGTTTGCAGTTTTGGAAATTACCCATCTCCTTCTCTAGCCAAGAGGGTGGGTGTCACATTCACAGATGTCCCACATCTGACAAGGATGAGGCTAGAGTCAGATTTTGTCTTGGTAGGTAGAGTTCAGTTTCAGCTATAACACTGAAAAACCATTTGCTAGGACTGCACAGGTGATGTGCACATCTTTGAGATTTTGGGCTTTACAGTTCATTAGATGGTAACCACAGATGTTTCCACAGGGATAATAAAAACAGATCAAATGCCATCCATTCAGGAAAAAAATATCAGAGGTGTTAGTGCTGTAAGCCAGGTGATTTCTTAATTAAGAGTGTGGAATGGAACTTGAGGAGTTTCAAGTACCCTAATCTAAGATCACTTCCTCACATGGGGACTGGATGTTCATCTGTGTTAGCCTGTCATTCTTCCCAGCACTTTCCATGTCATACAAATCTGTCTGCCACTGATACAGGTCATAGCTTTGAGTGTGTGGGCTATGGTGGATAGCCATGATCTCTTTGGGATCTGCGTGCATCTCCAATATGGAATGTATTTGAATCCTCTCTGAGCCTCTTTTCATCATTTTGCTCAACAGTCAAGTAAAGAAGTAGGACCATTCCATGAGTGCTATTGTGTCAAACGAAGTATGAAATTGTGCCTTGTTCTTTCCTTTTGTCTTCTTGGCCAAAACAGGACAGTATGTACCTGAGCATTATGTCATATTTATTCCTTTGTTCACAGAAGAAAAGGCTGTGTTGACTCTTTTGCACTGGTAAAATTCTTGTGGATAAATACAAGTAACAGAACTCCTTAAAGTTAACAATTCCAATACCCAGTATAAGTCATAGGCACATCACAGGCATGTGCCAAATGACAATAATTTTGCTCAAATGTGGTGGTTTCCCTCTGAGAAGTATTTTCTGTATTTCAAAGTATGCTATCATTATGGCACGCTCCAAAGTGCAAGACCAAGCCAAGCAACAGCAGAATCAGCAGGTTAGAAGGGAGGATCTTGGAGGTCTCTTCCAACCTGGTTGATTCTGTGATATGCCTGGCAAAGATTTAAAATGCTGAGAGAACCTTCTGTCAGGCACCTGGTTTTAGTCTAGATATCATCATTTGGTTAGCTGCTGTGAAGTCAGTACACATTGATATGAAATTGTTTAACTTCACTGTGAAAAAGTCCGCTTTGTTGACCTCTGACTTTGGAACTAGAGTAAATGTCATGAGCTGCACTGAGCAGTTCAGGCTTTCTGCAGTTATCTGCTTAGACCTAGAAGCAGCTGATCTGTAGGTATACCCAAATACACCTGATCAGAAATTAAAAGATGGGTCATCATCTGTAGAATATAGGACAGCTGCCAGAAACTTTTACAATTTTCTCTGCAGAGTTACAAAACTTAGAAGGCAACTTCCTAAACGTGATGAATCAGTTCTGATGATTGATATAAAGCTCTAATTCTCCTGTAGGTTTTCAAAGGCTTTTGAAAAGTAATTGATGTTGTACGATATTAAAAATCCCACCAATCTGTGTAATTAAATACAGCCATAGCTGCTTCTTAAAACCTAAGTTAACTACTTGGTTTGATGTATTGTGAACCTCTCTTGCACAGGTGAATAATTCAAGCTCCACAAGGAGTTTTGGTCACCTAGTTTCTCAGTTCAGTGGATCTGCAATTGAATCATTTCCTCTTAATGGGTGACTTGACTAAGTGGTTTGAAAGTAATTAGCAAACCCAGTGGATCTGATATTGAAATGTATGATCAGCTTATCAGGAACAACTTATTTCCTGTGGGAAATGGCAGTTGACTTCTCAACAAATTGAGAAGGCAACTTGTTGCTCCTTCTTCTAAGAAAGCTAATTAAGAAATGGCTGCACAATCCCAGGCATGTTTTTGACTTGTGATGAAGTGATCCCAGATGATTTTAAAAGCATTTTCAGAAAATCTCTGCCTTTTTTTTTTTTTTTAGTATTGGATATTTTGGTCACTTTTAAGAAAGCAGTAATTGACTTCTTCCAGACACAGACTATTTTTTATCCACTAATACATTTTAATCTTGGTGCACAGCTATTCATGGGATATGCTTCCACTCCAGAGGAATTCTGATTGATTTTGTTTCTACTTCAGAAATACATTACAGTAGACCCATGATATATAAAAGTGCTCAGTGTGTTGAGATGAACTGGCCTCATGGTATTTGCAGCATCTAATGGGAGCTTGGTACATTTGGAGAAGTGGTGATTGATTGCCTGGTGCTCAGGCTAATTGATATGGCACTGAGTTAGTCAGAAGCTCTCAGATCCATCAAATCACACATGACATTGCTCCTGGGCCTCTTAATATTGACTGGGTAGTTTATATGATAAAAGCAGTATGTTTTGGAGGAGACATCCAGAGCTGAGGCAATCTTCCTCCAGCATCAGTTACATTCTTTCCAGAAAAGGCTTCCTGCCTGGAGTAGCATTACTCCTCCACTGGAAATATTTTAAAAGGATGTTCTCAGGTCTGTTTATTTTTTATGGGGTTGGATGTGGTCACTGAGATCCTGTGAGATCAGATGAATGGAATGAAAGTGGCCACAGATGACACTTGAGCTATTTCCACAGCTGGATGCACACCAGCCGTAGTAGGCGGTCCTCTGCAGATGAATTAGGTCGTTGAAGTACATGATATAAAACATCTGTTACAATAAGAACAAACAAAAACAATGTGCCTTTGAAGACTGCAATTTGTTGGGAGCTGCTTGTAAGAATCAGGCAGTTGTCAGCAAGGAAACGTTTCAGGCTTGCCCTTGAGTGAACTAAAGCAAAACTGCACAGTAAAAGTATCTAAATTCAGTCAAGAAAAAGACCTTCTTTTTACAAATTTTGTTACTCTGATTCCTGATATGGCAATGGGGAGGGAGAGAGCCCTTCTGTACCAAATGGGGTTTTATGCACTAACCCACTTTTGATACAATGATATAATTCCATCTGAGTGGCTGTAAAAGCTTATAAGCTACGCTGGTACAGCAACTGTTACTCTGTCAGTCGTTCCCCACACTGCTTTATTGCCAGCTGTCCTGAAATGCAATAGATGTTTTCACTGTCACTGCCACCTGATGGCAAATGAAATATTTGAAATGCTCTTGCTCTGAGAAGTCACTCACAACTCCTAGCCAGAAGTAAACTTTTCGCATCTCCTTAGTAAGCAGAAAAATTCCAAGCGTTCCCACCACATTTTCCACTTACAAGGCAGTTACTTTTGGCTGCCTTCGATTTTTTCCTCACAGCTGAACTGATGAGGAAGTAGGAATGCTACATTTTTCTAGAATAAATAAGCATGCTGAGGGTATAAAGGCTGAAGACAGATCAATCAAACCCAAGAACTCTCTCTTTTTACAAGGCAGTATTGTTCTCATAGACTGTCTAAAGAAAATGCAATACTTCTAGCACAGTATTTTAGCCATGGTAAGGATGAATTAGGTGTAGATGTGTACCACAGCACTGTTTTCTCTCTTTTTCTTTTTTTTTTTTTCCTTTTAATTCTAAAGTGAGCATACAACTAGCAGACAGGATTGATAGATGAGAACTGTATCCTGTATGCATAATAGCAGAAGAGGGAAGTACCAAAGCATGCTTCCAAAGAGAGTTGGTGCCCAAGCTTTGTGTGCACATGAGGTAGACAACAGTAGTAAAAGAAATAAATAGAAGCTAATCCTTTAGATCAAATAAGTAGAAAGAGGAATGGAACAAAGCTGGAAGTGGGGAGATTCAGGCTGGACGTAAGGAAGGTTTTTCACCATGAGAGTGATGAGAGCCTGGAATGGGTTGTCCAGGGAGGTGGTTGAGGCCCCATCCCTGGAGGTGTTTAAGGCCAGGCTGGATGAGGCTCTGGCCAGCCTGATCTAGTGTGAGGTGTCTCTGCCCGTGGCAGGGGGGTTGGAACTAGATGATCCTTATGGTCCCTTCCAACTCCAACTGATTCTATGATTCTATTCCATGATTCTATGATTTTATATCTAGAAATCCTTTAGGTCTTTGGTGGAGATGGCTGGCTGTGTCTGCACAAGGTAGCTATGCTGTTTTTATGAAGGCTCAGCAACTAATACAGGAGTTCCTGTGGGTCTGGGGTGTCAGATAGGCTACTGGGAGAAGACATCTTTTCTGGCTTTCCTTCATCTGTGATGATCAAGTGGTGGGTGTCAGGAGAGATGGCAAGCTGCTGAGGAAGCGAAGTTAAACAATATTCTTGTTTGGTTCGATTGTTTCTAGCTTACGCTTTCCCAATGAGCAGTGTCTGGTTGTATACATAGTCATAGTTTATTATAACTGTACAAGACAATTATGTTAATCTGACTTTTATTTCCTAATATTCTTTGATCTCATACACATCAAAGATGCAAAATTTTAGTCTTGTTGGTAATTAGCTAGAAAGCAAATACGTTTTCTGTCAGTACAGAGGATACAAAGCACAAGAAATTGTCCTGGGGGAGTCTAGATTCTAGTCTAATTTTTTTTCTCCTCATCAGATTTTTATTTCCCTTTCATCAGTTGCCTCAGCCATTAAATTAATGTTCTGGAAGTGAACTTTGCCATTGTGTAATTCATTCAGCTTTTTAAACCATGTACTCACTCAGTATTGATGCTCAGTTGAGGAAAAGCAGTTCAGAACATCAAATAAAACAGTATATCAATGTTTCCCAAACTCATAACAACCCCTTGCAGTCTGTATTGACCAGAATTTCAAGCTTGTTTGCTGTTAGTTTTGATCAAACTAGGGCTAATGCTGTGCACAGATATGATTTGATTTACCCACTATGGTCAAAGGCTTTGATTCTTGTGAGTCATGCTCTGATCAAGAACAGCAAATGAGTATACGCCAAATTGTTTGGCTTTGCAGTTGTTCTTCAGAACTGTCTTTCTGGAATAATAAAGGACAGAGGGATTATTTTACAATTTCTACAGTGAATCTCTGCATCAGTACTTTGTACCTTCAACTGGTGGATTTATACCTTGCAATTTACTCAGGGGATTGACCCCTCCCCCCCCGCTTTTGTTCATGAAATGGAAGAGATCATTATCTTCATCAATTTGTTTACTGTCCAAAACTTTCTTATTAATAATTGATGGTAACATTTCAGCCTAAGGATTGTTCTCAATGCACATAAGTATTTATTAGATGATTTCTTATTGGAAGTTATTACTAGACTTGCTGCCTTCCTGTTCCCAGGTTGGTTGTCCTTATCTTTATTAATAACTTCAGCTTCTAGATAGATGTGTGTCTTGACATAAAATAATATTTTGCTTCTTGATGAAACAAAGTCTGCAGGCAGCCAATAGGCTGCCTGTATGGCAAGTACTGTAGCAAATAAAAATGACACAAAATTTAAAATCAGGTTGTTGAAAAGAGAAATCACTGAATTACAATTTGAATCTGAAAACAAGAGCAAAATCATTTCTTCTTGAGAATGTTAATTAATGTCAATGTGTTTGTGATATAAAAATCTATTGAATACCTGCATGATAATGTGCAGTGCATAGTAATGTATGGCTTGGCTTTTGACTCTGAGGTTTAAAACAGCATGAAATCCTGGTAGCATTCAAGTCAGTGACAAAACTCTGACTGATTTCAGTGGGGCCAGGATTTCAGGCCAAATTTTTCAAGTTCACTAAACTAAGCTCTGTATATTACTGTGGTTGTTGGGTTACAGAGGTTTTAACCATGGAAATTGCAAATGACTTCTGCTAAAAAATTGTACTCACCTAGTTCCAACTTTATGCTTCAAGCTTGTGCATTTCTGCATTACTTCCTTGCATTTAACAAAATTTTTGGCCCCTCCACAAAACAGACAAAAATCTTTCATGACACTGAAGTTTCTCGATAGTAGAACTAGTACCAGAAAATACCACAATAAATACTACCCTAAACCATTGCATGTACTTTTCACTCCCACAAATGGATTTTCTGTGTGCCTGGAAATGCCTCTGCAAGAACAGGAATATGGCTGCCAAGAGGTTGATCTCTGCTGGAGTTTATCATAACATCTGCTGTTAGTTATGCTGTGTCTTTTGATGTTAAATACAAAACAAGGTTTTGTTTGGTTTTTATAGGAAGGGGGTTCACGTGGAATGAAGATTCACAAGCATGCTGTGCACATAGTCCAGCCCTCAAGTCCCTATCACTCTGGAATTAATTAAAGTGCTGTTTTTTTTTTTTTCTATCCACACAACTCTCAAGAAAAGATGGGACTATTACCCATTTGCCTATCATCTCATCCCCATTTATCTTCTGTTGGCTGTTTCTTGTTTCCTTTTCCTCTGAGGTTATGCTTTGCCTCTGGTTAGGACTGACAAGACTATTACATACATAGCACTCTGTGAATAACAAAATTTGTCTTTCTGGGCAGAGTCAAACAATAGCTCTGAAACTTGTCTTGAAGTGAATATGCGCAGAGGGAGAGGGCAGTGACGTGGAAAAAGTTGTGAAAATGTTGGTTTAACTCCACACCAGGGGAAAACCTAGGGAATGGGTGAGAAGAGCAGAGCCAAAATATCTATAACCTTTCTGTTTTCATTTCCTGGTTATTGGACTAATTTTAAGCAGCTTTTTCCCCTTCAAATTAAGATAAATTCTGAAATGACATGTCATTTTGAAATATGGTGGAAACATTGCATGTTGACAGATCTTTTTGGGGTTTTTTTTCATTCTTTTGGTCACAATTATGGGCTGAGTGTGATGTGAATTCACAGGAGTTTTTATTCTCCCTCAATGTACTTTTCCAAATAACTTCCTGCTCGTCTCAGCAATATCTGTATACTGTCCAGCTGGTCTGGCTTTTCTTTCTACCTTATACAGCAATTTATTCCTTCAAAGCATAGAGATCTTGCCTTCATCTAACAGAACATGACAGAGACAAATTTCTCTATTTGTCCTCTCTAATAAGGAAACTTTTCTAGATTTCAAGACCAGAATGAATCACTGTGATGTAGAACTGAATTGATACATAACATGAACTGTGGCTTCATACAGGATATCCCTCATCTGTTAACTTCAAATCTAAAATCTGTTAGTGAATGGAAGCATGTATTTAGAGAAACATTCTTACCCACTCACAGTTTCATTTCTAACATCTTTTGCTATCTATCTTCCTTAATAGTTAAGGTAAGAAGGATTCCTGAGAAGATTGTGTGGATATTACTGCCTTCCATCAGCCTTCCAGAACTTTCATGTTTGGAAAATGAAGTGGAGAGGGAAAGGACATAATTTTTCTCACTTTTATATCTTTAATCTTACTTTGCAAATGAGCGGCACAAAAAGGAGTCTAGTTACAGCAGGAGATGACAGTGCTCAATAGAGTGCTCTCATGGAGGATGGGCATTGTGTTTGTAGCCAGTACAGCAACATTAGCCTCAGCATTTCAAGGTGCCTCTCCCACTGTGCCATGCATCTGGATACCTGGATTACATGGAAGTTTCTGTGTCAGTGTGGCTCTGAGAGTGCAGCTCAGGTTTGAGCTTAGCCTAGGAGTTAGCTTTAAAGCTCAAAAGTTACTTTGGCTCAACAGCAGTCTGTGGGCAGCTGTGTGAAGCATTTTTACCTTACTTTGACCATCACTAATAAATTCTGGTTTGCAAGAGCCTTTTTGATCTTGGAATTGCAGGGAGGCATCCTGATATCTACCAATCCCTTGACCATTCTTACCATTGTATTCTCAAGGATTAGGGATCTTGCAGAGGAGCACTCTGCTGTCTGCCCCCTTGGTGCCTCTCCTGCATGCTTCATTCAGTAACACTACCTCACTTTTCTGAAAGCTGAAGATATTTTTGGATATTTCCATCTAAGTCTGGTTGTGGTTAGGTCCTTCCAGTGTTGTGATTTTAACACCACAGGCATCCATACCATTTCCCTGTGACTGTGGTTGTATAGGATGTCATTTTGTCATCTTACCTCTGGTGGATACATAAGGTTATATTACCAACCTGGTTTTCTGTTTCTTTTTTTTTCTCTTGTTGGTAGCCAGTTCCTCGGCTTTTCTGATGCCTCCCAATGTCAGTGTTTCTCCTCCAAATGAGTGGATCTTTTCTTCCAGCACAGCTGCAAGAGTGCAGCTCACACAGTGCAAGTCCCTCTTGGTTTTAAGCAGGAAATAAAACACAGCACATCTGTTACAGGTCACAGCTGCTGTTCTGTCACTGGCCATTGTAGTGTTGAGGCTAGAAGAACATGTAGAAGAAATGCCACAGCAATGTCCTTCCCAAACACAGCTAACCACTTTCCATGCTCAGCAAATTAACTGTGTACTACATCTCGCCAGAAAAGCAGAAATTAACAGCACAGTGTGTGTTTGGTTTGATCAGATGTCCATTGTCATGACTTCATGGAGACAAAGCTGACAGACATGGCTGTCTCACCTTGCCTGGAAGGCTTGACACCCAGGGAGAACCAAGGTCCTACCACATTAAACATACCATACACGCTCTCAAGCCACCAACCTGCTCTGTTCCTCTATATCTAAACACAAGCTCTGGAGGCAAATATTGCTTTTTAGGCTTTTTTCCTTGCATTTTGAGCATATTTTCCTCAGTAAAATAAAGTGAGTGTTTTCAGCCAGTATCACAAGCTGTTGGCTTTTATTATATGTTGCTCAGAAATAAGAAGTTACAAACCTGTCGCTGTCGCTTTAAGGTACTTTTGGCAGAATAAATCTTGGACCAAGAGTTGCAAATATCAAAAGTTAAGCACTATTGAAAAAAACAGTGTGGCCTGAATGAGTGTAATAGATATAACAATATCATTTGTGAAATGTAGTTATAAGTGCATATATGTGTATATACATACATGCACTTATATATGTGTGGATATATAGCTATGTATCTATATATAGAGAGATATAGATAGATAGATAGATATCAGACTATTGAGGATGCAAATATAGTATCCTTTTGGAACATTTCATTTGAACTCAGCAAGACAGGGAAATGAAAATTTAGGCTAAACACTTGTGCTGACTGGTATTTTAATTGCGCTCTTTAATAATTTTCATTTTGCACCTTGTTAGAACTATGATGTGCCATCAAGTTGATTTTCACACCTGGTTATAGGCATGAAGGGAGGGAACACAGCAGAATGGTGTGGAGTGTAAATAAACATTATTTATATTTAGCTTAATAGATGAAACTCTGTTCTAATGCTAAGGAAAACTAATCCACAGGAAAGAGACTTCTGATTCCCATTGATTAGGATAGCACATCAACCACTGGGAGCAGTGGATGGAGTAATTAGACTACAGCAGCAAATATGTATGAGAATGTAAACAGAATGGAATTACCAGGCACAACACTTTTGCATCTGTCACATACTAATTAGGTATAGACCAGGAGTTCTGAGCAGGAAATAAAGATTTATTTTCACTAAGGATGTCAAGGTTTTAAAGTCTCTGCTTATTTTGACATGAAATGAAAAGACCTTTGCATATGTTTTGTGAAATTTGGTGGTGGAAAGGATAGGAGAAAATTGTTCTTTATATTCCAGTGGTTATGTCACAGCCTGTGTGTTCCTTGTCTTCTGGGGATGCTAAGCCTTATGTGAGCATTCTGAGGGTGCTTTTGTTAGTGATGGTCATTCTCAAAGGGCAAAAGCAGTGTTATGTGGATTGGATATACAAAGCCAGCATACAGACAAGTGCACTTTAAAGCTGAAGAGTAAGAAGAAAACAAAAGAAATGTGATTTCTTCTTCCCCCTGTAGAATATGTTAGAAGAACATGCAAGAGCTTTCTATGGCCTTTCTGCCCCACTAGAACAAGTCTTTTTCTAACTTCTGGGGGTTCCTTCCTGTTAACAACAAAATTACCCTCATTATTCAGGCATAATACCAGCTGTGTCATCTCATTCGTGGGGCAAGTTGGAGAAGGCTATGAAACCCAATGTTTCTCTTTCAGTCTAGTGAGAACATGTGGGCTAGAGGTTCAGCCTGCATGTAGAGACAGTAAAGGCAAAGATTTAGCATGGAGCTCTCAAACTCTGCTTCACAGCAATTCAGATATATTTTCTCTTCATAAACACTGCCCTTTTGTTCAACAGATTTTCTCTTTTCTCTTGAAAAAATTTAGGTCACCATGCAAATGTCACTTTAGGTGCTGGCAACTTTTTGTTTGCAACAGAAATGTTTTCTCTTTCTTTTTTTTTTTTTGTTTTGTTTTTATTTTTGTTTTTTAAGTCCTTTTAGATTACCAGGGCAGTATGCTATCAAATGTACTGTCTTTTCAAGTCTGATAGGAACATAAACTACTCACCTAATGTCACAGATGTACTCCTTGATGCAATACATTTATAACCCAGTACCAACATAGTTCCAAGTAATGCTTTTTTTGTGCACACAGTTATGGATAAAAAACTCTTTCTATTGCATCAGCTGTGTTTTCCTTATCTATTCATGTTCCCATTTCTATATTGAATCTGCCCTAGTGAGGCCTCATCTGAAATACTGTGTCCAGTTCTCGACTTCCCAGTTCAAGGACAAGGAACTAGTGGAAAGCTGTTAAGATGATTAGGGGACTGGAACATCTGCCTTATGAGGACGGGCTGAGAAAGCTGGGGCTGTTTAGCCTGGGGGAGAGGAGACTGAGGTGGGGGGATATCATTAATGCTTATAAATATCTAAAGAGCAAGTGTCAAGAGGTTGGAGCCGGAGTCTTCTCAGAGGTGTCCAGTGATAGGAGAAGGGTGTGATGGTTTTAAGACTTTTTAATTTTTCTTCACAAAGTGCGAGCAGAGAAAGTGAAAGAATGTAAATAAATCACTATTGGGTGTAAGAAAGCAAAATAATGATTATGCTAAACACTTCCGTTGAAGAGATAGAAATGTTTAAGAATCTCTACTCAAAATAAGGTTGGGGAGTTGGGCAGTCTCAGCTTTCTTGGCTTCTGTCTGCCTGCTTCTTCTTTTCTGTCTGAAGTTAACATACTGACCTTGACAAGTTAAGTCTAACAGCCTCTCTGCTTCTTGGCTTTCTTCCTTTGCCCACTGTAGGGGGGGGCCCAGAGGGGTCTTGGTTGTGCTTTTCTGTTGAATGTACATATTTGTAAATGTTGTGAATTGTGTCTATTTGTACATATTCATTGCCTTTCATCATAGATTGCAGATCTGCTTGTAAACACAGCTTTCATTTGCTTCCAGACTGAGCCAGCCTGGTTATTGTTGGTGTGGGAGGGGGATTTCAGCTCTCACACTGTTACAAAGGGGCAATGGACACAAGCTGGAACAGGAGATCCCATGTAAACATAAGGAAAAAATTCTTCACTTTGAGGGTGACGGGGCACTGGAACAGTCTGCTCAGAGAGGTTGTGGAGTGTCCTTCTCTAGAAGCATTCAAAACCTGCCTGGATGTGTTCCTGGGTGATTGAATTTAGGTGATTCTGCTCTAGCATTGGAACAGATGATTGGTGTTGGAATAGACAATCTACAGAGTTCCCTTCCAAGCCCTACCATCTTATGATTCTGTGATATCTGTTTAATCTGTATTTATATGTGTAAGCTAGTAGCTGTATATTATCAAAAAGAGTATTTCAAACTGGGAAATGGGATGTATGGTTAACAGGAAGAAGGACAATGGGAAGGATCTATATCACATACTTTCAGCTGAGGAAAGAAGTTCACAAACATAAAGAAAAAAAAAGAGAAAGGGAAAGCAACTCTGTCCATTGCTCCAAGAAGATTCAGCTAAGGTATGAAGAGGATGTCAGATAAGAATTTGAATTTGTGCCAGAGATTAGAAATACTACAGTAGTTACTTGTCACAGAACTCAATTGGTTAAAGTCTGTATCAGGGTTTGCTCATTCTAATGGAAAAACTGCTTAAATTTTATGCAGGCTGTGGGATTCCTGCTCACTTTACTCCATTTTTAGCAAGTTTTTAAATTCAACATTTATATGAAATTGAATCAAATCCTAAGATTTGCAGAATATACATTATTAGCTGATGTTTGCTCATCTTCATCACCATACTCAAATCCTGATTTAATCTCCCCCCAGCTAGTAAATACCAAGGCAATTGGTAACTTTTCATTGAGATTTTCTTTGATTTTGAAATATAATTGTTTTTTCTGGGATATCAACAAGTGTTCCCAGCAGAGTCCATGATAGAGGGCTGAGAGGATTTCATAGCTACCTTTAATCTTCCTGCTATAGTCATGAATGTTTGGCCTCTAAACAGATAGTTCTGAGTACTTCACTAGGCTCACTTCTGACAGGAGGACCCTTCCTATTTTTTCTGCTACCTGTAAGAGGCAGGCCAGATCAATGAGACAGGTCAAGCTAGACAGAAGAGTAAATCAATAGAAATATGGTTGTTATCTATTCAGTATGCAGAGAGAGTACTTTATCAGAAAAAAAAAAAAAAAGGAGAGAGTATTTATCTGAAAAAAAAAAAGAAAAAAGTAATGCATGTTGGGGTTTCTTTTTGTATTCACTCTTGTAAGACATGTCTGTCTGATAAGGAAGGTCATCCTCACACTCAGTTTAATAAAACTTCTAGAAATAACATGTTCTTGATAAATAAAGACATTCATTTGGTAGTAAGGTAATAACTTTTCAGGTGGAGTGACCTGGTGCATGTAGGATTGCATAATGTGTCTGTAAACATATTTGAAAAGAAAAGTTTTCTACTGGCTTTATATGGGCCAGTATTTACAAAGTAGAATTTGTAAGTATACTTAAGTTGTTCAAGCTTCCTGAATAAAGAAAAAGTAAACTACAAAATAAACAAATGCTTACTGCAAGCTTTAAAAACTATTTATTCAGCTGGTGTTTGTGCCCTAAGTCCAATATCAGTATTAGAACATTGGACTAATACAGAAGCCTTTAATACAGTTTGTTATTCTAGAAAGCTGGGACTAACTAATCCTTTCTCCCACTGGCCCCCATGTGTGTGTCTCAACTAGTGAACCCTCTGTTCCTAAAGCCCCCCTAATACACATTTTATTTCTGATGTTACTTTCCCACCCTTCAGGACACATAAGGTGATGTATCATTACACCAGCATAACCTTATCCCTGCTTATTGGCAAGTACTTAGAGATATTTTGCTTACTCTAATAAACAGACTGTATTTAATGTCCTTCCTGTGATTTCAGTTTGCTGCCATACAGGGGGTGTACAGTTGATAAAGTCAGGCTTCTTCCTTTGTAAGTGATAGACTGAAAAATATTCTCAAATAAATGTATTCACTTTCTTATATGCAACGTATGTCTGTAGATCTTAGAGCATTTTAAAACAGAAAGGTCATTCAAATAAAGTCTATAGGTCAGTGTGCTTGGATTTATCACAATGTTGCAAAAACTATGCATTTTCTTTTGTATTATTGATTCCTTACCATTTGCCCTCTTAATCTTGATTTCAATTAAAGCCATTGCAGCATTGACAGGAATAGATGACAAGTCATACACCAATAATATCTTGCCAAACTTGAAAGTCATAGTAACCATGCTAAGTATAGTAATCACACACAGGCAACAGGGCAGACCTAAATAATTGGCAAGCCAACTGCTTGTTTTGGCAAAGACAGTGGCAAAAACCTCATCACAATTTCTTCTGTTGAGTTTTTCCAACTAAGCTAGGCATTCAGTAGTGTTATGCCATGCTAGGATGTCTGCCTGTGCAGTTTACAAAGCCAGTAACATTAGACATCCAAACAGATGAAAATGAAAACTATGTTTGCTGTAGCCTTTGCCAGTCGCCAAGTGGATGTTTATCAGCAAATACCTATTATAGGCTGAAAAGAATCAAATTACTTTGAATATGATGGCAACATCTGATGCAAGACATTGTTATCTTCCACAGCTAAATAAGTTGAATATGAATGGACTTGACAGCATGTGTTATGAAACACATTATGGGCTGGAGATGGAGCGCTGCCATAACAACCAAAAGATATTTCCTTAATTAGCTATATTTTTTTTCCCCCCCTATGTGATCACCAGAGAATTCTGCAAACTCTGGTGAATTAATGGTCTGGCAAATGCGTATAATTCTCTGCTCTAGGTAACTGTCAGCTTCAAACATGTTAAGCTGTCTTAGGAAAGCTGCAAGTACTTCATCTTTTTTTCCAAACTTCTTTTCGTAACATATTAAACAGTATATGGTTAGGGGCCAGAATCTTTGTCTTTTCTGGTTTAAAATGATGTGCTTGCTGTCTCTGGTCCTTAATATAGTCTCTCTCTCCAGTCCATACTTTTTTAATAGTTTATTTGTAAAACCTGTCTTGCTTTTCTATTTACTGAAAGACATTTGCTAACAGTTTTTTTCCACTGCGTGTCTGGCACTTGTGTTTGCTGCACTAAATCATGCGACTTCCTTCACCCCTGTCCCTTCTTCAGTTCCTGAGTTTTTACGCAGGAATAACTACCAGTCTGTCACATCTGTAATCACAGCAAGTCCATCCAACCATACCTTTGCAATAAATATCCTTGCAAAGCTTTGGAACATCCTAAATTAATTGGCACCACTACTGTTGGCAGCACAGGGCTGCACGGAGCCGTGGTGCAGGTGTGACTTGCTGCTTATTCCATCACTTGTCGGAAGCAGGAGCTCCCCTTGGCTATCACAGAAAGCCCTGAGGCAATTCTCCACCTCTAAGCCAGAGGAAAAAATTGCTTATAGAGGGAACTGAGAACTGTTTATCAGTTGACAAGTTTGGTTTGAGTGTTTATAGCTTTAATACAGTAAAAAAGCTGTTTTGTGGTGTGGATCATGATGAGTATAAAACACACAGTTTCTTACCACAACCAAAAAATGCAGGTGGTTGTCCAATCCCCAAAACCTTGTTGGGGTGTGTAACATCCCAATCCACTGATTTTTAGCATACAGCAAGAATGTAATTTTCCTTGGACATGATGCTACATCATATTCTTGCCCTTAATCTACTATGCAGAGTCTGCCAAATGGGCTGAATCAGTGTATGCCCTGCAGATTTGCTTTCAGACTCTTTCAGTAAAAGCGTAGATTTATGTTTTCAGCAAAAAGGGCAGCATGAGAAAGAAGAATCTCATGTAAGGAGGAAAGAAGGCCTTTTGGAATAAAATATTAACTCCACTATGCTGAAAGAAATGTTGAGGTGAAAGTTCACGGCTATCTTGATTTGTAAGGACACGTGCCAACAAGGTTAGCCCTGTGATAGTTCATTAGAATGAATTAATCAGTGGGTTAATCTTATGTAAACCAGTGCAAGTTAGTACAGCTCTCAGTCTAGCCTATATTTGCACTTAGGATTGCCTCAACCCATGTGCAGGACCTTTCTCTTGGCTTTGTTGAACTTCATGAGGTTTGCATGGGCAAAAAGGTCCTGTCAAGGTCCCTCTGGATGGCATCCCTTCCCTCCAGTGTGTTGACCACTCCACATGGCTTGGTGTTGTTGGCAGACTTGCTGAGGGTGCACTTGATCCCACTGCCTGTGTCACTGACAAAGATGTTGATATTCAGATTTGCAATTGAAAATTTGAAATAATTTGTTTCTGATCAGAGCCCTGGCAATGCAGTCACATAGTGCTACATTAATGTGAGACACACTTCAGAATAGGTGTGCTATGGGTTTTGGGGAAGTAGTTTAGTTTAAATTCCTGTTTATAGGTGGATTTTGTCAGTAATCTCCGTGGCAAAAATGTTAGTTTTCCTTTTTTTTTTTTTTTTTAAACAAATACATTCACCCACACTTTCTATGCTTTGTAGCACACAAACATATACATGCACATGAAGAAAGACGTGGAAATACCTCCTTATTTCACTTTCTGCCAGAAAAAAAAGAGCAGACTGCTTTGTTTGGGACTTTCTGTAACCAACACAGGAAATAGCATTTTACACCAGAGGAGTGAAGAGGCATGAGGTTATCAAAATGGGACCTTGGGGAGTGGGAGAGCAAAAATCAAAGAACATGAATAGCAAAGTTTTCTCCAGGGCTTTTTTGTTGTGTATTTTGTTTCCTTTTTTTTTCTTTTCCCAAAGTTTTGTTCTGGCTTAAGTTCATATGCTGTTTATTATCAATGCTTTTGGTTTTCCTGCAGAAACAAACTGTGCAAGTGTTTCAAATGGGTGTCACTACCAAACTCACTGTCAGTAGCTAGACTAACTTAATCAACCATAAAGTGTCATGAGTAAGGATTCTTGATTGAGACTGGAAAAATCCGAGATAATTGCCATAACAGAGTGAAGATCTCAGTGACTGAGTTGTGTAAGTCAAAGAAAATTAGGGACATATGTGTTCTGTCTGTAAGATTGCTTAGTGTGGGATATGGAGAACCAGAAATGACAGGCATTTTGCAATGTACAGTAGCATTCATCATAGGAAGAGCATATGCATTTGTTTGTCAGAAGCAATGAAGTGAAAAATGGCACTTAATTGGAACTGACATAAACTGGCCTCATTAGGAATACAAATAATATATCTGTGTAGCTTGGTTGCCAATAGGAACAAAACATATTTCTTCTGACAGATATATTAGTCTCTCTTAAGATTCATGTCAAATTTTCAGCCAGATTCACTCATTTAGAGAATGCCACGGGGTTTGTTTGTTTAGGGTTTTTTGAGCAAAATCTTGAAGTATAAATGCTGTGTGTTTGTAGGGTGCTGTGATAACACCAACAATGGACCACACTATGTCAATGCAGCCAGCAAGCATGATGGGCCCCCTGACCCAGCAAATGAACCACCTTTCCTTGGGCACAACAGGAACGGTAAGATCAGAGGTTATACTCCCTACTTTTTGTATTACTTATTATTTATATTATTACTGAGTTCCTCAGGGTAATATACTCCTCTTGGGATTTCAGCATTTCACTACTTTTTGCTGTTTAATCATTGCTGTCTTTTGCTTTGGTTTTTTCCTCCATTTCCATAGATCTCTGGCCCTGACCGGGCAAGCATAGAAGTGCCTTTCATCATGACTCAGGCATGACATACTATGTAAATAACCTCCTCATGTGGCTGTGTCACACAAACATGTATCTACAAATATGTTTCTAAACCCATCATACAGTCAGTACCAGCTATAGAATCAGCTGAGCTGGCTGTGTCATCCTCTTGTGTGAATCCCCCTTGATTCCCTTGGGGTGTCTTTGGTGCATTGTCCCTGGCTTGCCTCAGGGCAACAAGTTGAGAGCCCTAACTAGTACTCCATCCCTCTGCCCCTGCTGTGCTGCCCCACTGTGTGTGATAGGTAGGCATGAGATTATTAACCCCTTCCCCCTTCAAATCTAGATTAAAGCCCTAACAATGAGCTCTGCCAACTCCTGCCCCAGGCTCCCTATTCCCCTCTGGGACAAGTGCAGCCCATGTGTTGCTTGCCACTTTGAAGCCTTGTATACCGAGCTGGGATCATAAAACCCAAAGCCCTGTCAACAGTATTATAGAGTAGAAATGGGAAGGCAGTATGAGTAGAAAAACAGTAGGTCAACAAAACCTGCTCTGTACTTACCAGCAATTATCTGTAGTAATTCTCATGGAAACATGGAACTCCTCTATCAGTTTGGTTTCCAATCAGACACTGTTTGCTTGTCAATCTGAAAGTTGTATACCTCTGGGAAATGGACCTTCTGGCTTCATGGTAGGATCCACTACTTGCTTCTAAACCATAGTAGCCAGCCACACACAGTTTGCTCCAGGTTCAGAAATACAATTGTGGATTAAAGTCAGCTGTGTTTCCACTAGAATGTATTTAAACATGAATGTTTCAACAATTATTTTCTCTTTAAGCTGTCTATGTCAGATGCAGTTAACTCCCCTAGAGTCAGAAAAAGGCAAAAATACTCCTAACAAGCATCATTAAAACTCTCTGAAAAGTTCCTAAAATACAACAGCCTACACACAGTATCTGCTGATTTGATGTGTGTCTGCTTACCACATGCACCTGTATATTTGTATTAAAATGCAGGCATAAATGTTACACTTTTATGTCTTTAGCACACATACTCTTTGTGTCATAATTATGTGAAAGATCTATTATTCATGTATGCATTGGGATTTTTTTATTTTATCCCTATACTACTTGATATTAATTTATAGGAACACAGCTTTCCAACTTTGTTTTGGTTTTTTTTTAAATTGGATGAGGTACTGACAAGTTACATCTGCAAAAAGTCATTTAACCACTGTATTGGGGCTTCTCTTTCTGACACTCTTCCTGTCCTTTTTTCTTATCTGATGGATGTAATTTTAACTCCATTGCCTTTTGTTCTTGAAAAAGATGCTGTTCAGACCTGGTGGTTTATTGTTTATTCCTGATATTTTAAATACTACATTCAAGAGTCAGAAGAACTAGGAATTCTATCTGAAAGTTAATATCAGTGTTTTTCCCCCTCTAAACATATGACATTGAAGGAAGTACTAGGATCAGTGAGAATTTCTGCGTGTGTAATTACTGTAGTTCAGAAATGTGATTAAAAATTAAGGCACAGAAATGGAAAATTAATTCTGGCTGTGCTGCTGGGCAGCTTCTATGAATTTTTCCTTCTGACTGTCATTTTCATGCCTCTTATATTGTCTTCTGCACTCATTTTCTCACAATCTTAATGCAAACTAGAAAATTCTCAGCTAATGTTCTCTTCTCAATTGAGACCACTATTGCAATGCTCATAGTAACAAATCCATTTGAGGAGGGAGAAGAAGGACTCTAAAAGTCAGTGAATGATAATAAGATCCTGAATTTATTTTCCTGCAACTGAAAGAAAACCTTGCCTTCCTTTTCTTAGCTCTTTACACAGTCTTATCTTTCAAGGTCACAGCATTCCCTGATAACTTCTTACACTACTTTTGGAGGCATACCATATAGGTTTATGTTTACTATCTTTAAAACTCCTAACTCATTTACAGAAAACTTCAAGGGCAAGAAAGAGCAAGTGATTGATGGGTGTTACAATATCCATAGATTTTTCAGAAATCTGAAATGACACTCTATTTTTATCCTATACAAGATTTCTCTTTGGTAGAAACACTATCAGCACCATATGCTGTTAACATCCTCATACAAGCAGAATAATTATGGAGGTCACCAGGAATTCCTCATGTAAGAAATTAAAGGAAGAACTTCAGAGTTTGGCCTGCAAGGAGCAGTTTTGTTGGACAGATCCATCTTGGCTTGAAAAGGAATCTTCCTAACATGTTCTGTGAAAAATATAAAAATATGGGGGGAAAGGGACAACCAACTTTGAAAGGAAATGCTAAACATAAACTATGCCTTTCTGTTATGAGTATATGTTCTTAATTTCATCCTTAAAACTGTGCAATAGGGTGCCAAAAAAAGCCATCAGTTATCTTTCAAGAAACCAGCCACTTTTTTTTTTAAGCAAACAAGCCAAAAAAAGTCACAAACACTTCTGCTCGTTGTTGGCTGTAACTCTGGCCCAAATTAATTTAAAAGCTTGCAGGCTGCAAAGTAGTTTTTATTTTAAAGGGCTTTCATATGTTCACTGACTTAGACAAACCGTTTTCCTCATTACCATAACACATTTTTCAGTCAAAACAGACCTCTGCGGTCACTTAAGTGAGAGTTGTCTTCAAACCCACTTCCAAACTTGCCTGATTGAAGATGAATGTTGGGTTTCTGAAGCATTACTAAAACAAAAGAACTATTCTCTAGTGAGCAAACTGGAGAAGCAGCATATGGGCCCATGCATGCTTCGTATCTTGTGGGAATTACTCTGCCTTTTGATGCTCACTAAAAGATTAAAATACTCTGTCCAAGCTGAAGCCATTCCAGAGGGGAGACCATTCACAGAGGAGCATTTGTTACCCTTTCAGTGCAGCAAGTTACCTGAGTAAGAGCAACCTTTATCCCATTCCTGCCTTGCCACTAGAAACTGGATTTGAGGTTTAATTTCTAAAGCACACATTTAAAACTCTGTGGAAATTCTAGGGGCAGCTGCATCCATCCCTGCCTGCATTTGATTATTTAGACACTAGCCCAGGAGGGGCATTCCTGGATAAATGCTGGCAGGGCTCCTCACTTCCAGCTAGGAGCATCCACTTCAGCAGCCAAATCAGAGCAGTTTTCCTATAGCTCCTCTCACAGACAGCTGCCTTCCCCTTGGGAAGCCTTCAGTTATTGTCCCCAAAAAGCACAAAGAATTTTGTTTAGGAAACCATTTGCCATGAATAGGAACAAGAAGCTTTCTTTCTCTTCTAAACCCTCAAATAATGCAGGTTTTATATGTCATTTTAGTATCTTTTAAAACAATCTTATTTCTTTTCTAATATGGAAATGCCTGGATAAAATCTGCCATTTCTGCTATACTAAGCACTCTTCAATCAGGAGGATGCACTAAGTCTATCAAGATGCCAAGCTAAAAGACAAGCTGCAAATCCATCTTTACTTGATTTCATTGCCTACCTCAGGAAAACGTACAACTGCAGCAAATATTCCAGGCCAAAGGCTGGTATAAAGTGCCTGGGGAAGAGAGGCAGGCGCCTGCAGTTTGTGGCAAGTCAACACTGTTTCAGTGCTGTGAGAGAATTTCATACAGCATTTGCATCTCCCAGTTTCTGTGCTTTGTCTTGCACCTAACAAGAACGTAATTCCTTTCTGCCTGCATGAAAATGAAATTGATTTCTGCCAGTTCACATTACTGATGAATTGAGAGGCAAGTGTGCTGCTCCAATCACTTCCCCAAATCTTCCTGAAATCTGGAGTCAAGCAGAACATCTGCCAGAGGAGCGATTTCTGCCACATTTGTTTGTGTTTTTCATACATACCTCTTCACTCAAAAAAGAGCAGCAAGAATTTACATGGGAGTGCTGACTGTGGGCAAATAAGTAAATAAAAACCTAAGCTTAATTTATGTCAAGATTACAGCAAAAAGGCAATGACTCTGAATATTCTGATTAGGCTGACAACCTGTCCTCAGCTCCTGCAATTGTGTTAAAATTAAATTTTTATGCCAGGAGGCATGATGTGAAGACAGACAAATGGTTTTAACCTTGAATTTTTTTTATTTTGTTTGCTAGTTTATTATTATTTATTACAGTAAGTCTTGGGTTGGTTTATTTCTTTCTCTGTAACAGTCATCTACAATTAGATCTGCTATTAAAAAAAGTACCATAGAGGGAGAAGAGAGTGAGTGAGTCTCCAAGGGTAGCATTGAAAGCAGCATTGCTATGTATTTAATAATGTATGGAGTCTGGAATTGTTCCATCATCAGCCTGTCATTCAAAATGTTTCTGATACAGCCATTGATCTGACATCTGTTCCGTGGTTTAATAAAGTTGTGATTGATGTCTGAGTGAATAGAAATATCAAAACTGAGCAGTCTGATCACTACTTTCAGTCCCTGCTGCTCAGCTCCCTTTTACTGCAGTACTTCAAGTTTGGCTGTCAGCAGCAATGATCCACCTCTTCAGTGGGAAGAGTTGCTCTATTCTTTCTCCTCTGCTGCACTTTCCTGAAGGGATTTTTCTGTTCTGCCCTTTCTTGGTCTGGGTTTCTCTTCCCTCCCTGCTGTTGGCATCCATTTCAGATACTGGTTGGTTTCCAGTTTCATCCAACAGATTGAGATAGCCTTTGTTAGTCCTCAATGGCAGATGTTAAACCTTCGAGGCCCACACCAGTGGGAGAGGGAGTAGATTTTTTTTTGCTAGTACTGCTAACTCACATCTTCAGCCTAATTGTTCTTCATACTTGGGCGACGGTTTGCTCACCTTTCAGTTTCTAATTTAGAGACACAACAGGGAGCTTAGAAAATAAGCTCACCATTGGGCTTTTAAAGCAAAACAAACAAACAAACAGTTCAATCCTTCCAGATAACTCTGTGTTAAAAATGTGGTCAGAAGAACTGCACTGATTGTAATTCTGTTGAAACTGTAAACCACCTTACCTCAGCTTATCTAGTTACAGTATCATGGGAAATCTCTCCGTGGAATAACAGGCTTGTTATAGGGGTACATCAGCCTTATCTTTCACTTGGTGAGTTTTTTCTGTTGCCAGCAGAGCTTGATGGTATCTCCAGAACCCGTCAATGGAACAACAAGCTTGTTAGAAGTTTTTTATCTTTTCTTTCCTTTGGATACTCACCAGTCACCAGTGGTTTAAAATGTCACCTAAAGGCCTTAGCAGAATAACTGCTTTGTTAGATAAGGTTGGTTTTTTTCTTGTTTAATCTGCAATTCTATTTGCACATATTACAGTTACATGGAGCTGAAACACTGCTGGATTCCCCTGATGTTCAGATCCTTGTTCAAAAAGCACTCTCTGATTCTAATTGTATGGCACCAGGCCCCTGGAGAGTTACAGGAGCAAAGTTTGTTTGCAGTCTTGTGCCTTTCACAGTATCAGGTGTTAATCTTAAAGCTCTCTTGTTTTATTTATTGATTGACTTTTCAGTTACTCTTTGTGTGAAACACATAGGGCTGAACCCAGTGCAAATGAAATTAGCTTAGTTCAGGCTGAAACAAAGATCACCCTTGTCCATTTACTCATCCAAGGTCGAGGCAAATGCAACTATTTAACAACATGGAGCTGTCTGTGGTGAAAGGTGATAGGCATAAGCTCTCTCAAGATTTATTATAAACAAATAACTCCTCCTGCACCTTCCTTGCCAAATAGCCTCTTGAAAGGCAGCCTCATTTTGCCACATTCATTATTTGAGAAAAAGATGCCCTCAGTGCAACTGAAAAGCACCAGATTCCAAGCAGTCAGCAAGGAAAAATAACTTTTTGATGGAGCATTTAAGCAATTTGAAGAACCTTCATCCACTGAATATTATTGAAATTAATATGGTAACAATCTTGGAAAAAAAAGAAAACCAAACAAAATGCCAACAAAAACACACACACAAAAAAAAACCCCAAACAAAACCAAAACAACAACAAAAACCACCACCAACAAAAGTAACTACCCAAACAACAACAACAAAAATGCATTCAAAGTGTCTATGAGGAACCATTTGCAGGTGCAACAGCAGGGTGGAAAAATTCTTAATTTGATATAAACCAAACACTTGGTAGGCTGAACAAGGAAAAATGTTATCTTTTCTCTTTTTGGATCCATCTTGAAGTCCCAGAGAAACTTGGAGAAACAGTGATAGATCAGCAAAGCAGAAAGGATTAGCCAGCAGAGCCATAATTAATATAACCTCATTTTCATCATCAGCCAAACATTTTAACATGCCCAGGAGGGACTTTGAGGTATTGACATAAAAAAGAGAGCCGTGGTCTAACAGCCCTTTCTCTCCTCCAATGTCATTCTTTCAGTTAAAACCAAGCAATGATAATTTTACTTTCTATTCATTTAATTACTGAGAATTCAGGAAATTACAGAAACTTTTCAAATGTTATACTGAGCATGAGGTACCAAGACTCAGAAATGAGCTGTATATCAAAATAACATTTTATTTACAATGTCTGAAGTTTACACAGTAAAAGATGCTGCAAGTGACCATTCATGGTATTCACTTAGAAAAAAAACTTTTAGGACTATGAGTTAAGACTGACTCATTTCAACATGTGTTGTGTGGATTAACAAGTATGCAGATTGCTTTGGGCTTTTTCTTTTTTTTTTTTTTTCTTTTTTTTTTTCAGTGGGATGAGTAAATTTTGTGAATAAAAATGATTCTACTCTGAGCAGCAGCCTTTGAAGTAGATTCCTAGTATTTTCTCAGAGGGAAAACTTCACTTCCAGGGACACTGGGATGTCACAAAAACACTAAATCATAGATTCTGCAGTGTTTCTGAAGGTGACACCTTGTCATGTTATTGCAAATGCATGCAATGGATTTAAAAGGGTGTTCAGTATTGTTCATATTTTTGTCACAGTGAAAGAAATAACACAATCTGTGTGTTGGACAAAGTCCTGGACCTGTAGATACTTACAAAAATAACATTCTATTGAATTTTACTGCTTTTTCCTCTAGCATATCCCACTCAACTTCAGTGCACAGTGCATTTCACAGTTAATCCTCTTGGCTTATCAGATGGTTGGCAAGCTGGTAGCCCAAAGGTTTAAACTTCCTCTAAAACAAATTGCCAGTGCTTTTGAGTTGTCTTTCTTACTCTCATCTGGAAAGAGCAGCCCAGTCAGGGTTCATTCATTTGTGAAGCAAGGTTAAATGAAGGAGCTAAAGGTACAGGCTTCCTACACAGTGTAAGATACTGACATCCTGTGTGAGCAGTAATTTCAGCCTGAAGTTCTCAAAAAAGCTGTGTTCAAATTGTTTACAATTCCATAGGGAGCTGCTGATGGCAATAACCTCTGTGACCTCAGATGGTATTTTATTATTTGTGAGTTATAGGTGATTCTGTGTCAGTCCTACAGTGCTGTAGAATCCTCTTGCTCCTGAAAGACTCAGTTTGGGAGGTGGATTCTGATGTAATTAATATTTACTATAAAACAGCTCAGTCAGCACATTTCATTAAACTGTAATAAGGGTCTTGAGAGCAGCTGAACCAAGTGAATTTGGGAGTTTGCTGAACTGAGTTGTTTTTCTAGCAAGGTAAATAACTGTTGAACATGGCAGATGAGAGCTGCACCACTTAGGGATGTGTCAAAGGAGCACATAAGTCCATCAAAGAGTCACATCCTTTTCCATTCCCATGGAGGACTGCTCTAATCTTTGGGATTCATTAAGATTTTCAGATATGATAGGCACACCTATATCCTATTACTTTTGACTTTTTAATTTCAGTAGAATCATAGAATCAACCAGGTTGGAAAAGACCTCCAAGATCATCCAGTCCAACCTATCATCCAGCCCTATCCAATCAATTAGATCATGGCACTAAGTGCCTCAGCCAGGCTTCTCTTGAACATCTCCAGGGAGGGCAACTCCATCACCTCCCTGGGCAGCACATTCCAATGGTCAATCTCTCTGTGAAGAACTTCCTCCTAATATCCAGCCTATACCTCCCCTGGCACAACTTATGACTGTGTCCCCTCGTTCTGCTGCTGGTTGCCTGGGAGAACCAGCTAGTTGCAATATAGCAGCAACCAGCTTCTTAGGAGTTATGTATGTAAATGTCAAAATTATTGCACACTGCAAATTCATTTCACTGATGCAAGAGATTCATGTTTATGATGTTTGTGTTCTCTATCCTGCCAACCAGTGTTCTATGAAAGGTTTGCAGCAGAGACAGAAGATGTTATCATCTCCCAATGAACTTCTAAGGCTCTTAACTATTCTCTTCCCCCCACACTGTTTAGCCTGAATATTCTCTGCTGCTACTAACCCTTCCCACCTAAAACACCTGCACTGGGCTAAAAATTGAGTTCTGTTTGTTCTTTATTTAATGACCATCTTTGATGGTGCTAATCAGAGTAACAAAAATGTAAACACAAGGTTAAAGCAGTATTTGGCTGTGATGGTTTTCCCAAAGATTATTTGCTAACATATTTTCGGAGTGAGACTTGGGTGTTCAGTACAGCACTCATATGTCAGCAGTGATCCTTCTTTGTAAGGTAACTCATGCTATGGTTTTAAAGGTGTTGGTATAAATTTACTTGATGGGAAAATGGCCACTTTGTCATCTCTGGCATACTCTTGGACAAGAAAGTTAGGACTTTCTTCCCTACAAATATTTGGAGCACTTTCTGTGTGTGTGTGAAAGGAGAGCAGAAAGGGAACGTTTTACTGATCCATGAGTGCCAATGCAAAATGAAGATGCCCGAGTGTTCCAGCCAGTCTACATGCCAAAGCTAGGAGTGCATCAAAGGACAATCTGGCCTAGAAATACATACTCTGCAAGATCTTTCTGAGAACAATTCTCTGGCTGGATTGTGGTGCTTCCCCTCATCCTGCTTGCTTGCCTGTACAGGCCAAGGTGCATTTCTGCAACGTTTGTTCTTTTTCGCCTGAGTGGAGCAGAGGAATCAGAAGAGTTCACTGAGAACTCCTGTTAGGGCTTGAGTAGAACTTTTTTAAATACCTGCCTTAAAGAAAAGCAAAAGATGACTGAATTTCAGTTTGATAGCTATAGATGGGTTTTCTCAGTTGTGATTCTCATTTTATGTCAACACTGTATGTGGCATCTGTGCTTTGTCACCAATGACATTTAAGAGAATGTGTCTCTCACCATTACCTCCTGATGAAAGGAAGGATTGAAGATGTTTTCCAGACTCACAGTCCTGATTGGGTTTTTTTTGACTATTATTTCAAAGTAGATGGGGGAAAGTGTTACAGCCTTTCTTCCAGAGTGGATCTAGCTGAAGCATTCCCAAATATCTGTAAAGAAGCAGTGGTGTCCCATGGGGGCTAGATGCCCTAATACAAATTTGTAACAGTGCATGAGCCTGTCTCTCCTAGTGGCCTTATCACTTGTTATAGCATTGCTGTCCTTGACAGTAATATTTCATTAATCTGTCACATGGAATTCCATTTGAGAGCGTGTAGAATGTTAAAAAAGAAAATTCAATGTTCATGCTCAGCAGTGATTTATAATACACTGCTAAATTAATATATTATTAAAAATATGTGTATGGCTCTTACCACATGTCGTGTTATGATACTTCAGAAGGAACTTGTCCTTTCTTAGAACACCCATCTCCACGCTCTATTCATTTCATTTTCTCTTCAGAGCATGTATCTTGAAGCATTTTCAAGCTGTAACTACACAGCCATTGAAAAAGGAATGGAAAAAAGGTCTCTGAACTTTGTATTTCAATCAGGTATAATTCAGAAAAAGTCGTATGTCATCAGGGTTGGACATGTAGAAATTGCATATTGAAACATCCTAGCAGATATTCCAGAGTGTACTTCTGCAAATTGAGCAGTGCACTTCTTGGTACATTTTTTGGTTTGATCTCCTTTATGATAAATAGCTCACTGGTCTGCATTTTCTAGTTTGGTGGGTTTTGGGTTTGGTTTTAGTATTTTTGGTTGAAGTGGTTTTTAAGAGTGTGCTGCTGCTAAACTTAAAGCAAATCGTTGCTGGGACATTTTTTCTTCCCCATTTTCCCTTCCCTTCTCCAGCCTTGCTTCTCCTTATCTTGAATTTGCCTTTGGGACAAGACTTACCTGTGTTTTTGAGCTGGATGCTGCTTCACAGCTCCTCTGGTGTGCTTACAGTCCAGGAAAGCACAGCTCAGCCTGGTGGTATGGTAATGCTTGGGGGGGACACAGTAACACATTGCTTGGACGAGAGCTGACAGTGCTCTGAGAAATATGACAGTACCTCTGCCCTTGATCAGGCTTCCTATTTTAAAGTTTTCATTTTGGTAATTACATCCTACCCAGAGAGCAGCTGTAGTCATTGATCATACTAATATCATTATAACTGATTCCCGTAAGTCACCTTTTAAAGACAGTTTCTATGGTTTCTTTCCTTCCTATATCTTCTTCCTTTGCAGGCACAGAGTAAGACCTTTTCTGTCTACTTTTAATCTGATTGATTAGAAATGCCACATTCTTCCTTTACATATGGCCTGGTAATATACACATCACATTGCTTCCCTCAGGATCTCAATCAGAACAAGTAATGGCCTTTAGCTTTTGTCATTAGCAGAATGGAAAAGCACCATCCCCAATCCATTAGAAATACAGCATTGTAATATGAGCCTATAGAAAAATGGCTGTGTGCCAGCAGACATGGAGTGGGTTTACCTTAAAGGATTTTCAGTTTAGGGGAAAAAAAAAAAAAAGAGGGGGGGGAAAAAGGTCACCCTTTCTGTCTGGCAAGGAAACATTTTGAGCTATAACTTATCGTGCCTGTCTGTCAAGCATTTTGCTGTTGCTCCTTAAGTGCTGTTTGGACAGCTCTGTCATATAAAGGGCATTCATAAGGAGGAAATATGGGTGTTTGTACATGTATTAATGTCTTCCCCAATATTTACTCCCTTCATGGATTATCCTACTCCATATTCCATCTCCTATCAGAATTAGAAAGAGGGGAGGAAGTTGGGAAGATTTTATTATATTTACTTTGCCTTTAATTTTTCATAGAATGTATTAACCTGAAAAAAGGTAACAAGGACATTATGGAATATTCATCTATCAAGCATTTAGCTGAGACTGCTGCTATGCTTTTCTCAGCCCTTTCTAAAACTCTTTACAATCAGTACACTAAAAGTGAGGATAAGACAGATTAAGAGGGTTTTTTCTCCACTGAAGTGAATTGCTTTTCACTTGGTCTGGACTTTATTAGCCCTGAAAATAATTAGAATTCATACACCAGTATTAGTGCTTGTACTGTCCAGAATTCTAAGAGGGTGTTAAAGCACAAATCCTTACCGATTGGTAATGATGTATAATTTGAATATATACGAGCTGGCGCTGTCTCTTTTGGAAAGCTGGTACTGAGGGAATACTATGAACACACTTGGAATGCTGCTATTCTGCCAGTCCTGAAAATTCTATTTTACTGACCCCTTTAAGCATTGCAGATGTGATTCCTGGGAAAATAAGTACTAAGCATACCTATAAAGCTATATTAAAATAATGACTTCTGGCAAATGGGTGATTGCCTGTTTTTTTTCTTTTCCTTTCCTTTCCTTCCCTTTCCCTTTCCCTTTCCCTTTCCCTTTCCCTTTCCCTTTCCCTTTCCCTTTCCCTTTCCCTTTCCCTTTCCCTTTCCCTTTTCCCTTTCCTTTCCCTTCCCTTCCCTTCCCCCCTTCACCCCTTCCCTCTTTCCTTCCTTCTTCCTTTCCTTCCTTCTTCCTTTCCTTCTTCCTTTCCTTCTTCCTTTCCTTCTTCCTTTCCTTCTTCCTTTCCTTCTTCCTTTCCTTCTTCCTTTCCTTCCTTTCTTTCTTTCTTTTTCTTCCTTCCTTCCAAATTCCAAATCCCTTCCTTCCGAATCCCTTCCTTCCGAATCCCCTCCTTCCAAATTCTTTCCTTCCTTCCTTTCCTATTCTTTTAAAATACACCTCAGATTTCCTAGGTCTTAAGTTGTTCACCTGTACAAAGTGAGATTCCAAGCTGAATCATGCAACATTTTTGATTGCTTCACTATGGTTCATCAGCTATGCTGATCACATTTTCCTAACAAAATAAAGCATCCTATTATATGGTAACAAAAATAATACAACAAAATACTGTGAAAGAGATACAGTAGTCAAAACTGGGAGACATTCTAAGGGACCTCTGTAAGATAGTTTAGGCGGGGGGGGGTGGGGGGTGGAAATTTGTGATTAGATTACAAACCAGGGAGGCTTAAGGTGAGGAAGAATGACTTTTTAAAGCATTTTTTTCTTTCTTTCATTTTCTGTTTTGTTCTTGTGCCTTTTTTTTTTTTTTTACTTTTTCTTCTTGTCATTTTGGATAAATTAATGACAGATTTGGAGAGATTTTGTGTCATTTTTACCACAAAGGAGTTCAGCAGTGTTCAGCAGTGCAAGGAGCTTATGATGTGGTGATATAGTCCAGCCCTCTTAGCCAGCACCCTTCTAAAAGGTGGTGTCTTTAGTTATGCTTTGGTCAAAGGCTCTTCAAATTCATGGAGATTTAATAGTCTCTAGCAGACACATTTACCACTAGAAAGTAATTATTTCTTCATATACATGGGCACATTATTAATACTGGCTTAATGTGCTCATGTGGTGAGTTTCACTGACACATTTGTTTATGTACTTATCTTGAAAATATGCAAATGGACAGATGAGTTTTTCTTCATCTTACTGGAAGCCATTCATCAGGGACTAATTGAAAGAATTGTATTCAGAAGGAAATTCCCAAGAATTTACGACCAAGGGGGTGTACAGGCAAGTTTTATATCAGAAGAAGTAGTTATAATTCTGCTGCATCACCTCTCTATTCTTCAATATACAAGATCTGGAAGAAGAATACAAATGTGACAGAGTCTTAGTGACTGTCAGCCCTGGCTGACCAAGACTGCTGCAGTGGATTCTTTTGTTATGATGCAGTCACTATACCCTGGTTTTATAGAGGATGCTATAGACAGGACAATCTATAATAAATCATGCACTAACCCCTGCTAAAACACTTCCCCCAGAGATGTCATGAAGTACATGCACAGAGCAGATACATAGAGGGTATTAGGGGAAAAAAAAAATTAAATGGCCCTTTTGTAGAGAAAATGGGGGGAAAAAAAATAGAAGAAGAAATCAAGGTACAACATCACTACATCAAGAAAGATGTACTGATCAAAGTACATCACCAGAGTCCTGATTTTTGTTTTAAGTATAAAAGAAGTTTTGCTCTCTTGCAAATGTATCCTTCAGACACATGGAATTATTCAAATTATGCAAAGAAGCAGTATTCATATCTTGAAATATGCTATTCATGCATGGAGAATCACTCTACATTTCTGGACTGCTGCCTACAGTGGAGGTTTTGTCACAAGGAAAACATGGTGAAAACACCATGGGTCTAGTTGCATTGACATGAACTACAAAGGCTGGCACCCTGAGGTCAACATCCATAGCCATGTATAAACTGATAAACATAACACATACAACTTGTGGTAAAGAAGTACTCCTGTGAGAAGTTTCACTTGCCTTTAATGAAACACACAGCCAAAATGGGAACTTAATTTTCACATCCTGATGAGTTTTCCTCCATTTTCTCCCTTTTCAGTCACTGGGAAGATATCTGAAAGTGATTCAAGACTTTAACAGCATCTCTTTGTTGTGTCAGACTTTAGGCTTTAAAAAGTGGCTGAAGCGAATGTACCGGGGTTTTATTTATCTGCTTTTATAGATACCCTTGGAGTGCTGCTTGCATTTACACATGGGATTTTGTATGCTAGTGAGAGCATGGTGTACATGTGGTGATCTGACTGTACTCACATTTGTTTAAGTAGTCTTTATCTGATTAGTCCTGCTCACTCTGCATTAGTAGCAACCCTGAGTTTCAGAAATAAAGACCTCTTAGCTGGGGGATCTTTAGCTCGTCTGCACTGCTTCTCCTATACTTCTGCATTACTCAGATTTCCAAAAGTGGGGATTTGTGAAGGATGCTTAGAACTCCTGAAGATAAAAGAAGATCACTGTAAATATAGTTCTTGAAGTTATTATTCTCTCTGCTTTCATTTAGCTTGCTCAGAGAATTAGGTAATACCTCCTTAGGAAGGCTGAAAGGGTAGCAATATCCGGTGATCCTAAATGCATTTGTAGTAGTGAGCAGCAGGGAAGAAAGGTTAAATCTTGCAAAGACTTCTGTTTTCTGCCTGAACAATGAGTGCAGTGGACCAGTGATGGGATTCTGTTAGATGACAGTACTGTCCTTGATAGGACTATGGTAACTGTGTGGTAAAACAGCATTATATTTTAGGCCAGGCTGATAATTATTAGCAAAAACATTATAATGTATGCAAAAACTCCCTATCTTTGATTCTCACATTCTTTAATTGGGAAAAAATTATCATTAATAACAGCCATTGAATAATTACAGAATTGAGCTGGTAAATGAGAAGGCTTCTGGGTAGCAAAAGATATTTAAAGTAAAATCTGTGGTGTCTGGATATTGTATTTCATTGAAATGCCACTGGCACTGATGAGCTAGATTGTCCTTTTCCTACATCCTCATGCCAGACTATGGGATAAGAGAACACAGTAAGACACTGTGCTTTTTCTGTTGGGGAACAGGATATTTTCTGATGAAAATATAGATAGTGGAATGGGGGCGGGGGGGAGTAGCAGTCTTATTCTGCATTTCATTAAAGTTATAACCACTTCACACTGGTTGAAGAGAGAGGCAATTTTTGTGCATTGCAGGAAAAGAGATTTGAAAGTAGGAGTGTGTGTTTCCTTCTTTCAAAATAAATAAATAGATAAAAATAATCCAGCAGTCTGATTTTCTTCAGTTTTCCATGTAATGGAGATGGTTTTCATGTAATTCTGTTAGTGATGCAGTGTCTAGACTTCTCAGATGGCTTTAAAAAACAGTTCAAACAAACACTGGCATTCATTCTGAGAATCCTAACAAAATTAAGTCCTTATCACTGTGCTATAGCTCATGCAGTGATGTGAAGCCACAAGTAGTCACTGAAGTCCAGACTCTGGAATCCTTGCTCATCTAAGACACATGGATTACCATTTGTTCACATAAGATGTCCCATTTAATTTCCCTTTGGCAGGCTGCTGCAACGTAAATGCTTACCAGCACGTGTTGGTAAAAGGCTTTGGCAATTTGGTTCTTATCTTGAATGTCTCTGTTCTCTTTCTGGAACACAGAATCATAGAATACCAGGTTGGAAGGGATCTTTGGCATCATGTGGTCCAACCTTTCTCAGCAAAAGCATGGTCTAGACAAGACGGGTAGGCATCCTGTCCAGCTGAATCTTAAATGTGTCCAATGCTGGGGAATCCAACACTTCCCTGGGGAGATTATTCTAATGGCTGAGTGGCAGGGAGATGGATAAAATAAGGAAAGTGATCTTTGATTCTTGCCACAGATATAAACAAAGTGAAACAGCAGAAAACCACATTTGCATATTGACTTTGTAAAGTCCTCCTCTTTATTTCTTGTTTGTTGCTCCACGTCCTTAGTAAGCTGACTAATTCTGAATGAGTGTTGTTCAAGGTTTCCAAATATACATCAAACTTCTATGTTAATATCCGATTTTGTAAGTTCTTTTTGATTTTCTTTATACCTGGAAACTTACTCAATGTTGATCAGGTTGTCAACTGTTGTCATTCTGTAAAATCTCACAATATTAATTGTGGCCAAGACAGTTAACACATAATCAGTAGCCACCTTCTAATCACAGCTGTGTTATTTCATAGGCACCTAGGCCTATAAATAGAACTGTATTTTAGGGTGGTTTGCTATAACTTCTGTTAATGATGACATTCCAAATTGGAACAGCATGGCTAAAGTCTGCTGGTGGCATAAATGAAGTTGTTTGATCTTTGCTCTTGCAAGAGACACTCACTCTTTCAGGCACTGTCTTGGTTGAAATTCAGTAACTAATAGCTCATGTAAAAGGTGTGTGCTCTGTATCTCAGCTGTTAGGCACTTGCCTGACTCTTCATTAACCTGAGCCCAAGAAAGGCAGGCCTGAGGCTTACTAGGGCAAATGAATAAATGGATATTAGCTGTGCCATTGTCTCGATGTAAAAACTCCTGCAAATTTCCTGCAAGTCACTCATCTCCACCTGTGATGGGTGAAACATAGTACATAGTGCAATGTGCTCCCTCACCCTCTCTGGTGCAGGCAGCTGCCTTTGTCCTGTTTTTTGATTCACAATGCCTGTCACCTTTATGAGTTAGTGTTTCCTGCAGGGTTAACAGCAGTCTTGCTAGAGCCAGTCTGGAATACCTTTCTGTTTGAATGCCTGCAAGAACTGATGTTGTTCTCTGAATGATCCTTCCCACAGCTTCATTTTGTCACCCACCTTCTCATTTGTTACCTCCTTTTATTTAGCTCTTTGTAGTCAGAGAATCATAGAATTGTTAGGGTTGGAAGGGACTTCAAGGATCAATTAGTTTTAACCCCCCTGCCATGGGCAGGGACACCTCACACTGGAGAAGTGTAATTGTCTGTTACCACTCCCTCATTTTCTAGCTATTTATTTTTTCACATTTTTGAGCAGTTTCTGAAAGGTAAAAAGAAAAATCCCATTGGATGAGGTGTGAGTAGAATTGTTAATATAACATACAGGCTAAATTGGTGCCCTGCTAACTGCAGTCTAAATTAAGCAATCAGGCATTGTCAAGCACATGTTTACATACAAATTAAGAGCACAGTGCCAGCAGCAATGTCTCTTTATTTCTTTCTGTAGTAGAAATCATCATCTTTTAAAGGATCAGAGTGCCAGATCTACCTGCAGTGCCTGTAGAGTCACTGCTGATTTTACTGTCAGAAATAAGCAGCTTCTACTTTCAGACCAACAAAGCCTGTGCCATTGTGGAAGAACGAAGAGCTTTCTTCTGCCTTGCACACAGTTTGTTGAAAGACTGATCACCTTACAGCTCAAAAATCTTTAATCCTGATGGAAGCTTATGACAAAGCAAATGGGTTTGTATTTTTCAGATTCTGTCCTTCCAGTTCCTACAATACAAATATTTAGTGGAATTAGCTGGGTACTGCTGAACTGAGCATGTAAATCATGCTGTATCTCATATGTACATGTGGATAAAAAATTTGGTGAGTGCGATTTGTGGAGAAAATAAATCTCAGTGGTGGTCTTTTGCCATCTGCTTGCTTCCAAGTTCTGTTAGTTTCTTGAGGTAGATGGGTAACCATGTGCAGACTACACACATCTATAGGACTTGTGGTCCCTGTGGAGCAGCATCACTGCAGATTCTCCCATCCCGTGATAGAAACATTACAAAACAGGATGAATAAAGTACAAGCAGCTCTGGAACACTTCATTATCCTCTAATCCGCCAGGCCAAACTGTACTGAATACAAGAGGGACATCTGGCCTAATGTCTTTGGTGGGTTAGCATTCATTAAAAAAAAAAAAAAAGACAACAAACTACAGAGTTCAATTGCCATTCCAAAGAACAGGGAAAAGCAGCTGCAGAAAAACTTGGCCTGAGAAAGATATACAAACACTGAGAACACTCTCATGGTTTTGCTCATGTAAAGAAAAACACTGTGAATTTTAGTAAAAATATTGTCATGTTTCTCAACATAATATGCTGCTCATATTGCAAGTGTACATTCTACATCACTTATGTTACTCGCTTTTTTTCTTCTATAGAAAACAATTTTAAGTGAAGTTTTGGGGTTGTTTTCCTTTTTATTTTATTTTTTTTTTATTCTGCTTGAATGAAGACTTCAGAATTTAGCTGGAGGATTTTAAAATGTGCCATTTAATGTGCCCCTGTACTCAGCACTGGTTAGACCACACCCTGAGTACTGTGTCCAGTTCTGGGCCCCTCAGTTTAAGAAAGATGTTGAGTTGCTGGAATGTGTCCAGAGAAGGACAACAAAATTGGAGAGGGGTCTGGAGCACAGCCCTGTGAGGAGAGGCTGAGGGAGCTGGGACTGTTTAGCCTGGAGAAGAGGAGGCTCAGGGGAGACCTTATTGCTGTTTGCAACTGCCTGAAGGGAGGTTGTAGCCAGGAGGGGGTTGGTCTCTTCTCCCAGGCAACCAGCAGCAGAACAAGAGGACACAGTCTCAAGCTGTGCCAGGGGAGGTTTAGGCTGGATGTTAGGAAGAAATTTGTCACAGAAAGAGTGATTTGCCATTGGAATGGGCTGCCCTGGGAGGTAGTGGAGTCACCATCCCTGGAAGTGTTTAAAATAAGCCTGGAGGAGGCACTTAGTGCCATGGTTTAGTTGATTAGATGGTGTTGGGTGATAGGTTGGACTTGATGATCTCGAAGGTCTTTTCCAACCTGGTTGATTCTGTGATTCTCATCCCCTAAGGCCTTTCTCCAGTATTGCTGCAGATTCTGCACCCCACTATGCAATTTCATAATGCATGTTTGTGACAGGCATATCAAACCAACCAGTTTGTTTAGAATGGAGGTGAGAGAGTGCTTTAAATGTAAATTTCACTATAAACAGCGGAATAAAATCTTACAAGCTCTTCCCAGCTCTGCCAGGAAGCAAAGCTATATTTAACTCCTTTTAAAATTCATCAAATACACTCTAGACTGGTTCAGATCTTCAGTGTGTCTTTGAAGATAACATGCAGTGGCAGGGTCTTACAGTCAGTTGTGGGATTGGGCACATTCTGAGATCCTTGCAAGTGAAGACATGCAGTTTGGACTGGATTGTAGAAAGAGGACTACATACAGATCTGTTGACTTAATATTGCTGCTTTTTTTGAAGATTTGAACAATATCTGTCACATTCAGTTCAAGAGCTTTTTAAGAAGGGCTGTATAGAATGAGATTTAGTGGCATCCCAATGGCAAAACCCACATTCATTCATGAGTTTTAAAGAAAGATTGTCTTGCAGTGGTTGGGAGAGGCAGCGTTTAAGCAAAGCTAATACAAATTGTTGCTATAATAATAGTTTGCAGATGATTCAAAATGCATGGAAAAGATCCCTGGATATTAAGAATAAGCCATAAGACTTTATCTAGGAATTCCCTGTACAAAAGGAGAATCTCTCAGATATATCTTCCTCTTCCTTTATTTTTCCTGCCTCAGGTTGCACCTCCCTGCAGCCTCACCTCACTGTATCAGTAGCTGCTGCTATTGCTAGGGTTACACATAGACTGGAATAAACCTGTAAAATTTCATGCTTTTTTTTTTTTTTTTTTTTTTTTTTTTTTTTGGTAGATGTCATTAGATAAAAATCAATGAAATGCCAAAAGATTGTTTAGACTGATTTTGTATATGTAGCCACTGTATACATGCTGCTATCATGTCTTTGCTGGTGTTCTTTTGTAAGTACAAATAGGAGTCTTTACATTTTAGAAGTCATATGAACAACCTGAACCTATCAGACAAGATGTTTGCTCTTACCTATGCTCAGATATGACCTGCCTCTGTGATGTTTTAATAGCTATGGCAATTCACCATTTAATAGCTATGGTAGTTCCTCCCATCATCTAAAATCCCTAATTGAAAGACATAGCAGGCTGTACACTAACCCAAAAACTCTAAACAGGAAATTGAAACAACATCATGCTTCTAAAATGGTTTTATGCATCTTGATTATGGTTTTCTAATGGTTGTTTGCCTTTGATTTTTTTTCTAGTACATGACTGCTGCTGCACCTATGCAAGGGACCTACATTCCCCAGTACACTCCTGTGCCTCCAACAGCTGTCCCTATTGAAGTAAGTTCATGAAAGTAGAGTGAAGGAGTAGCAGAACTCTTATCTGTTATGCCTACTTGCACCTGTTGTTTGAAAGGGAGCTAAAATTACATTATGGAATGATGGCTGGAGGCTTCCAGCTTTCAAAATTAGGATTGCACATTTCCTTTTCTTTTATTTTTTTCTTTCTCCTTCTTTTTTTCTAATCCCTCCCTCCTTTTTTCTTCTTTTTTTTTTTCCTTTTAAAAATTATTTTCAAGGGCTTTTGTTTTGCATTTGTTTTGTTGTACAGCAGGACATGGAATAAAACATCAGTGATTTTGACTATTTTTTCCCCATGTACTTGGGAGGGAGATGGGAAGAGACAGGAAAACAAACCCAGCAGGCAGACCACGAGCCCAAAAGAGATTCCAAGAAGAGAAGATTGCAAGAGGGTTTCATGCAGTCCTTAGCAAGTGTAGGTAATTGCTGAAACATTTAGCCACCAGAAAAAGTGATTGAGCAATGGAAACCTTCCTCTTGTATATACAGACGTGGAGGATGCTGCACTGACTGAGTGCTTTTCATCCTTGAGGAAGGCTTCGCTCCCTCCCTCCTTGGGGCTGAGTCATGCTGATGACAGTCTAATGAGTAAGTATTTACTCAACCCTATAGACCACAAGCTGCTGGGAGAGTGTCAGCTTGGCCTCCAATTCTGTGAGCTTCTGAACACAGGGAGAGGAGAGAGCCTTGGCGTCCTCTTCCCTGTGTGCTTCTCTTTGGCACCACTTTCTTTTATTAATGACTTCTCCCCTGCTTGTGGGGTGATCCGAGGAGTTCCAGGTCTCTGTACTTCTGCGTTCTGCTGTGTGGACTTTGGGGTCTGTGCTATCACTACCCTGTGCTTTGAGAGTGCCAAGTTAGTGGTACTGTTGGCATGGCTCCATCAGCAGTCAAGTGGATTCATCCTGGTTTTTCCTGTTTTCTTTACAATTACTGAGATTCCCAAATGAGATCCCACAGGAAAGGCTGCTACTGTTCTGTCATACTGACCTGGTCATGTTTTCATCTTTTTTTGCCTCAGGAAAATTTTGCTCTAAGCCTTGTTGGTTTTCAAATGAGCCATGGGTACCTTTTTTTTCTGTTGTCATTCTTAGGTATTAAACTAGACAAATACAAATTAAAAAAAGAGATAATGGGATGGAGGGCAGCTCATGCAGCAGTACTGTGCTGACCACTGCAAATGGGAAATCCTTTCTTCCCGAGCCCTCATCCCCATCACCCACTGGTATATTCATGCTTGCTAAAGTAACCTGTTGATGCAATTATCTCTAAGATAATGATCAAAATATTATCTGAATGTATAGCCTGTTTTCCTTTGATCCAGTGATGATTATTGTTAATGTTTATCTGTATTCGTGTAGCATCATGAACCAGGCCCCTACTGTGCTGCATGTTCCACAAGCAGAGGCAAAAAAAATACAGTTTCTGCCCCACAGAGTTTACAGTCTCAAGAGGAGATGAACAAAAGCTGAAGGATAAAGACATTGAATCAGACAGAATAAGATAAAACTGACAGTCCGTTAAGCAACAGATATGAAGAGTTCCTGAAAAATGAAACAGAGATTTTTAACAGATAATTTAAAATAAACTGCCTGTTGTTTATACCAGACTTAAAAAACAAAACAACAAACAAAAAACCACCAAAGCCAGTGCTTTGTGCTCCCTCTTCTGGCTCTGTTGTGTGGGATACAGTTCCCTGAAGAGACCTGCTAGTGTTATTCATGCAACCAACCGCACCAATCATGCAAGGAAAGAAAACATAAATTATTTTGGAAGTGTAAAAATAGGGTAGGAAATAGTGCATAATGTTAAATTCATACATATCACCTTTTGTGTGCTTACCTATTTTTGGAAGAAATATAAGCAAAAAGACTTGACAGCTAAGTCTTCAGTGTGAAGTAAATTTGTTGTTTTTTAAAGTTTTTGGTTTTTTAAATTTGTTGTTTTTTAAAGAAGAGTACAGTGTTTGTCTAAGGTGGCTAAAATTCAGTGGGATGTGCAACAAAGCAAAGAGCAGTGAGCCTAGATTCTGCCTTTATTGCACTGCATAATCAAACAAAATAAATGTGAACTCACTGAAGTTGTGGTAGGTAAGTGGAAATCAGCCACACATATGCTGTAAAAACCACAGGTAAAATGCAGACTCCACTGAAGTCAGAAGTTTTGCCTCTGGCTTTAAAGAGGCAGGGAGCTGCTCTCAAAGGTGGGGCTGTTTTCTACTGCAGCCTGTGACAGCAAAGTACTGCAGAGCCTGGTATGCTAAAGAGGCTTCTTTTTGCTGGATTAGCTCTCTTAAAACGATGGAGTTTGTTGCATTAGCATGTGGTCCCGCTACCTCAAACTCTTGACCTCTAGAGAAACACAGGTATGGTGACCTGGGGCTCAGCTCCTTTATCTACTTCATTGCAGAGAGTAAAATTAGTAAGAATTTCATGTTCTCATTTGATTCCCTAGGGCGTTGTTGCTGATACTTCTCCACAGACGGTAGCATCTTCATCACAGGAAGCCAGTGCTCAACAGCAACAGATGACAGTGGAAACATCCAATGAACATGCACCTGCATATTCTTACCAACAGTCTAAGTAAGTAGGCATAAGCTTCATAACCAGAAGATTTTTCTTTCTTGATTGTAGCAGGCCAAATTCCGATCCCCATTTCAGCAATATGATTTTTGAGTAGCGTTGTTAAGATGAATTCTGGATACAAAGCAGTTTAATTAGCAAAAGGTTTTGGCTAGAGGCCTTGCCTTGGCAAAGTGTCCTTGAGTTCCTGCCTGCAGTGATATGCTATTGAACATTCTCCTGCTTTTCTGGACTCAGAAGGATTTCAACAATTATAACGATGGGCTAAAGCAGCATTTGGCATAAGAGGCTAAAAAGAGGGCTTAAATTTTGCAGTGCTGAAAATATTGGCACAGTGAGCATGTAAAGGTTCCTTTCTTGAAGTGTAGCTAATGGGGCACTATAAATTACCCCAGGTTGGTATTTGTGATTGTGCAAAACTGATGCTGTACCAGCTCTGAGTGGGCAGGATCTGAAAATGGAGTAAGGAGGGATAAGAAAGGGATGGGGAGAAGCACTGCTCTGTCTTTCTCCTGTCCTCTCCTTCCTTTGTTTGCTTACCATGGAATATCTTGGAAAATTCAAAATGTATACACTTTCAGCTGGATACAGAACACTAAAGAGTCTCTTCATCTTCAAAATAATCCTCAAACACTCCTGCCCTTACCACAATGAAACCAGTCCTCACAAAGGGAAGGTTACTTAGTGACAAGGTACTCACTGGGACTGATCAATGTCTGACAGACTCTAGGAAGGAGCCTCAACCCAGGCCTTAATTTATGTATGCATACTGAACACCAGTATCACCATGAAAAGTGAATTATACATTTTATTGTCTTGGAGAAGGAAGCAGAAAAATTGCCAGACAAGAAATATGTTAGATATGTCATTCATTGCATCATGACATTGTACACTATAGAAGATATGAGCAAGTATAGGAAAGATGAGAGTTATATCAATGTGTCACTTGCTTCATATCTGAACTCTGAAAGTGGAAGACACATTTATTTGTCTGACATATGACTAACAAATAGTTTCAGGACACATAATGTCCCCTTTTTGACCACCATAAAACATAAGACCTCACTATTTTTTATGTCATGTCTGTATTTTCCGATGTATACAACCTACAGAATCAATAGCAAGCTTTTTGTTATAGGCACAGTCCATGCATGTGTATCCCTTCTAGCCATCAGTCCCTCTAGCACCATTTTGCCATAAATGATGGCCAAACACTTTTAGAATATAACAGGCAGAGAGAGAAATATATGTGAACATACTGTCCTGTTGGCTGATTTTGGTGACTGTGTTCTGTAGGGATTTGGATCTGACCATTCCAGTGTTCCACTTCCCTTTCACTGAAGTGGAGCACTGGAATAGGCTCCCTAAGGAGGTGGTTGAATCCCCATCCCAGGAGGTGTTTCAGAGATGCAGAAATGTGGTGCTGAGTGACATGGTTTAGCACCAGCCTTGGTAGCGTTGGACTTGAGCTTAAAGGTCTTTTCCAATCAAAACTATTCTGTCATTCTAAGTCTCAAAGCAGAAGGACTTAGGTTCAGGAGCCCTCATAAGGTATCTGTAACCCATGGATTCTGGCTTTTTTTCCCCCAGAGGAGAAAACGACATAGCAATTCTTTATTGAAATGAATGATCTATTTCTTGGCAGTGTGGTGAATTCCTGCCATCTCTGAGAATGTGATCCCTCATCTTTCCTTGTCAGCTACTGCCTTGTTGCAATGATGGATACATTTCTCATGGCACTGGCATACACAGAGAAATTTCTTTCTTTTCTGATCACAGAGGCAGGTCCAGTACAGACATCTTATTATGATTATTTCTTTTTTTTTTTTTTCTGAAATGTGCCTTCTATTTATATCTACCAGTTGCAGGCAGAAATGCAGTGTGTGTAGAAACAAACCAAAATATACACAATCTTTGTCTTAAAAAACCCCAACTTCTGCCAGAATATTTCAGTAACCTTTAATATAATACCAAGTGAAGATATTTTGTAATTAAGATATAATTTTATTAGTCTGCTCTTTGAAAAACACATTTATCAGTAGCAAACATCATGCCCAATACACAACAGCTATTTACAAAGCAGTATGAGGTGAAGTAATTAACATGACTGGACAATGATTTTGTCAGATGTAGGCAAAGGAAAAGACAAGTTGTATAAAATTATTTCATAGGAGCTGATCAGTCAGGACAAAAGTTATAACAGTGTATTTCATTATATAATGAATATATATAATGAAGTCATGAAATTGCAGCAACAAATAAAGAGGGAAGGTACTCAGAACGAACTGGGTGGTATAAGGACTCTGTACTCTCTTTAAGTGAAAACAAACCACAAGACTTGAAAGTTAAATTCCACTTTTTTTTCATTCTTTTATTTAATATGCTGCGTTAAGGATCCCACCCATAGGTGTTCAGAAGTGGTAACTTCATGTCACAAACCTGGCTACCTATTATTGTGTAGCAATATAGGAGAAAGAGTCTTTGGTTACTGAGCAGAGGGCACCACTAAGTGAGGGAACCACCTTAATTAGTTTAGACCCACGCTCCTTTTTCTCCTTGCAAATCTTTAATTCAGCACATAAAAAGTGTGAGATTTATGAAGTGGAGATAAATGGATATCCTGATTTTAAATGTGGGGGGAAAAAATACATTTTTCTGGAGCAAACCCAGTGCTAGGTTAGATTAGAGAGTCTGTGCTTTGATCCTTCAGTGGAATTGGTCTTTCACACATGTGGTGGCCACTTGACCCAGACGGGCAGTACAGCCTCAGGAGGTGAGCATTCAACTTGGGTACTTCGACTGGAGATTGTGCATAAAAAAATGCTAAGAAAATAATTACTGGTTGCTTTCCACATGCATCTGTTACTACACCCAAAATACTAATTTTCAGGCTTCATGCAATGAAAAAGTCATTTGATAAACTGATATTTAAAGTTCAAGTCAGTTTTATATTTGCCACCCCAGAAAAATTGTTCTGCGGCATCAACATTTTTCACAATTTAACTCCTGATATTGAAATTAATTTAAAACTGAGCAAGATAAATACAGTAATGCTTGCAAAAGGAAAGGTGATGGATTTTCTTGTGTTGAGCTTTGGTTGGAAAAGGATTTTTGTTTTCCACACAAATTTTGAGGACTGTAGGAAAAGCAATAGTTGACCCTTGCTGATAGACCTACACATGAAACAGTTTTTATACCTAGATTCAGCTCCTCAAAGGTCTCATATAGTCTTCCAAAGTTTGATGTGATGTATCTTTACATGACAATCAAACCTCAAAAATACAAAATGAGAGTTATCTTCTGTAAAAGAAGTGTTGATAGTTTAATTTATTCCCTGTGCTAAATTTAGAAAGATTTGACCTTATATTATCAAAACAATATGTTTTTCTAGTTAATATTATTTTTAATGTCTCCATTAAGTTAGTCATAACTGTCTCATTAAGCAGACTTCTCCACAGCGTAACTGTTCTTGCCATCAGAAATTGTGTTCTCTTTAGCAAATTGGATGTATCCTTTTATTGTAATTTTATCCTTTGCTTTAGTAGTATCCAAAACAAACAGCGCCACTTATTATTGTGAAAATAGTCATTCTCTTATTGTATTACTCTTGAAATATTTACATAGTGCTCAGGCACATATTAATCTCACTTCAATGCAGTTAGGCTGCCCATTAAGCATAGCATTAACAAGAGTAAATTCATCTGCCTAGGATGTGTTAATGTCCCCAAAGCAGGAGTTCCCTTTTTCTGCCTGACTGTTTTCGGCTTAGCGGTGGTATCATATTTAAACAGCTGCAACGTTAGTTTAGCTTGGACAACTTTTAAAGGGAACTGGGTGGATAAAAAAAAAAAAAAGAGAGGAGCATATTTCAAAGTTGTTTTGACTTAATGACCACTTTAATTCAATTGTTCTTACAGACAATAAACAAGACTGAAGAATGTCGGTCTGAAATCTTTGCCTTGAATGGAGAAACTTCACTGAACAAGAAGTTGGCTTCCAATTTGCACAGGCGTCAAATGAATGCTTTTTTTTTTCCTTTTTCTTTTCTACCTTTCCCAACGAAAACAGAACAGTGTTTTTATGTGCTGTGCAAATGGTTCCATCATGTAGTCTGACAATTTTTTTTTTCGCTATTTTATCTCTTTTTTTTTTTTTTAATTGAAAGGAAAAACCCAGAGGAAAAATACTGGGTTGACATTTCATCGGAACGAACATTTGAATTCAGAATTTACCTGGAGGTGTAGCTAGATTAGTTGTTTGGTTTTGGGGTTTGTTTTGTTTTGTTGTTTTGTTTTGGGTTTTTTTTTAACAGGAAAACTGATGATGTCAAGAGGGAGCAAGTTGTGATGAAAACCAATTGTCTTCCTCAAAAATTAAGCTACTCTTTATCTCTCATTTTATTTTTCTTCTTGTTTTAAATCGAGAGTGGGGGTTTTGGTTTTGGTTTTTTTAGTGCTTTTGTGGTCTTTTTGTTCGTTTGTTTTGTTTGTTTGGGGTTTTTTTTTAAGAAATGTTTAGGTAAGGTTTATCTTGAATCTTAATTGCCTTAATTTTAAGGACGTCAAAGGCTCTCAAGGCAAGCTGTCAACGTCTCGTTAGAAAACCTGAGAATGAATTGAAACTGCTCACACCGATGCTGGTGCAGAAGTTTAACAGACTGAGTTTTTGGGGTGAACAAAAAAAAAATAAACTGTACAGTTTAAAAGAAAATGATTTTCTTCTTTTGAAGAAAAGTTGATGATAAAGGAACTGTGGCAACTGAAAGGATTGGAAAAATGCTGGGACTTTCATGAACTTTGTCTTAAGTGTTGACAGAAAAGAATTCTAGAAGGCTAAAGCATTTTACAGTAAAGTTATTGGACTGAGAAAAAATGTGCTGCATTATAGAGAATGCAGGGTTTTTTTCTTGCAGAATGCAGATTTTTTTTATTTACAAAGCGTGAACGCTAGCAAAAGCATTAGTGCTTTTTATCTGCAGTCTTTTTTATGAGCTTTAAGAAGTTTTTAGTCTGCTTTGCTTGTCACATTGCAAAAACCTAGCTTAAGAGCATTAAAAAAAAAAAAACTTAAGTAGATAGGAGCTTATGGTCAAAAAAGTGCAAAAAAAGCAATAGATAGAAGAAATTGTTGACAATTTCTGTAGTCTTTCCTAGTTGTGAACAAATGCAGCCTATGGATGGCCTATTTTATACCAAAGATGAAGTGACACCCTAACGCAGTCCAGAAGATAGAGGTTTTGTTTGTTTTTTTCCTTTTTTTTTTATCTTTATTTGACCTACATGGCCGGACCAGTTCTTACTTTCTTGTTTGTTTAAACTATCTTCCACTGGTGTTTTACATACTGCATATGTTTGTAGTGGAAATATTGGAGTAGTTGGTATTACAAGCTTGTTGGTGGTGTGCTTTGGAGAACATCTCAAAGCAGGGGGGGAATGGATTACCAACTAATCTGTCTCAGTGGGCTTTAATTTTGATGATTTCTTTTCTGTCAAATTGCCTGATCTTTGGTATTTCTACTGAAACAGTCTTCCTTCTGACTTCTGACATACCACAGATTCGTTTCTTCACCTCAGTCTTTGCCATCGTTCCGCATGCAGCATATCCACCTTCATTCTGCATTTGTTTTCCAATGATGGGTTGGAATTGCCAGATAGATGCAAGAGAAAGCAAATTTGACCTTTGTTCTCTTTTTAGCTCTCCCATGCAAGTTGAAAATGGTACAGTGTTGTTATGCAGGCAGAAAGCTAAAAATTACTCTTCTCTGCTGTCATTTCTGTTGTCTTAATATGTGGGCTGACAATCAATAGCTAATACGATTAGGCGCAAAAAGAGACTAAATTGAATCCACTGAAATGCTTTTTGGGGAATTACAGTTATTTTCCATAGAGAAATCTTTATTATGGCCCTTATGTTTTCCAAACACACTAAAAAAGGTGAGAAGCAAGTCAAAAGATAGAACACAGAAGGTTCCACCTCAACATGAGGACAAACTTCTTTATGGTAAGGGTGACAGAGCCCCTGCCCAGAGAAATTGTGGAGCCTCCTTCTCTGGAGACTTTCAAAACCTGATCAGAATGTACTCCTGTATGATCTGCCCTAGGTGATCCTGCTTTGGCAGGGGGGTTGGACTTGATGATCTCTGGAGGTCCCTTCCAACCTCTAATATTCTGGGATTCTGGGATTATATTTTTTTTCCTTGAGGAGGCAGAAAAGAAGCAGCATTTAAATGTATACATGCATCTATGTGTAAAAATGAAAACAAATGTTTTTGAACTTTCCTCCATCCAGAAGAGAGAGGGAAGCTTCACCACATTTATTGTGATGCATTAGAGACAGGGTATCCATTAGAAATAATGAAATTAAAGCATCAATCTGATTCAGCTGTCCAATTCTAAAAAAAAGAGATCTGTGTTTCCCTAACCTGACTTTTTGGGGAAAACACACAATTATTTTTTTAAATTGATAGAACCAGATCATATTTTTTAACATAGTTGAGGGGGTAGGGGGCTTCCCAAGTAACTGGCTGCTAGATATGCAACATAGAAAAGAGAGAAGTGGGAGTTCTCATGGTTCTTCACCATAGGAGGAAGGCCTGATTTTCAAAAGTGGAAAAACTTCTGCTTTCTCCAGAGTGGTTGGTGATATTCAGTGCTTTTGAAAACCAGATGGTGCCAAAGTAAAAGAACAATGATGTCCACAACATGTTCTCAATTTAGGAAAAAAAAAAAAATTCTCAATTTCACCTACTGTCTCATTACTTGTTGCTTTTTGATAGTGGCACTTGAATTTTGTCCTTGGATAAAGGTTCCCTCTTAATTTGGAGGGCATATGAGGAAAAAAACTGATATAGCCTTATTTTCTTCCTATCTACATGTGCTCTCTTTCTGTCTCTCTTGGAATTGTTTGTACAAATAGAGATAACCCCAGATAAAAGTCAGTTAAATATGAAATGAACACATTTGTTTCTCTGTTAGTCCTAATGTGACTCACAAAAAGTCTCATTTACAATCAACAATGAGGCTACAAGGTAGCTACCATGTGGCTGATGAATATCCTGAGGTACCTTCTTGTTTCTATTCAGAACTCTGCTGCTTTATTTATACGTTCAGAAACATTTTTCCTGTTTTTTTCCAGCAAAGTTAAACAATCTCAGTGTTTTTTATTAAGCCAGATAGGCAACATGGTATAACAACGCCTGTCACTTTGAAGTGTTTCAAGTGCATTCTGTGTTAGAATTGTTCCTTTTTCTTTCTATGCTGTAATGGTCAATACTGTTTGAAATCAAAGGAAACAAAGCAAAGAAGAGGAAAGCAAATGGATCCGTTAAATATAACTGATCATCTTACTGATCCCCCCACCCCCCCCCAAAAAAAAAATTACCTAGTACTTGAAAGTCTATGAAATGTAAACAATGTGAGCCTTAAGTATAAACAGTCATACATCACAAGGTAAGAAAAAATTTATTTGGAACACACAAAATACTCAGAAAGTGGTAACTTTTTCTGTGAAAGTTAAAAATGGGATAAAAGAACGGTGGAAGAGCAGCACACTTGCTGCATGGGTGTCATCATAGGACAGGAATACTTGGTGGCCTATGAAACCTGAAACTGACTTTCATTCTTTTCTGGTTGATAAGATTTTGGGGAGGTTTATTATTATTATCTGTTTCTCTTTTCTTTTATTTTTTTTTCTTTATTTGAAGACCTGAATTTGTAAAGTCAGTATCCTATGTCTGTCTTACCGATTTAGCTTTAACTATCAGGAGGGTTTCTGAAAGGATGCAGAAACAACTCTAGAAGGCTAAGGCAATGGTGCCTGGCCCTGAGGTCTGGAAGTAACATCAAATCCATAAGCTGAACTGTGTGTGTACTTTCCATCACACCTGAGTTCTCAAAAATAGTCAAATATGGATGTTCAGGTTTGGTATTTTTGTTTTTACCTTAAAAGACAAAAATAGAAGGGGTGTCAGAAAAATATGAATTGTGGCTAGAAAATTCTGAATAGCTGAGCTTGTTGCTTAACATTGAGGGGAAAAAAAAAAAAAGTTATACAATGGAACTGAAGAGAGTATTATATTTGCAGGTGCTGACCCGAATGTAGATCAGGACACTGCAAAGCCTCATTGTTTGCAGTGAGATTGCTGAGGGACTCTTCTTCCTATCTGGCTCTGATGCTGGTTTTGTAAGCACTTTTCACCTGTGACAGTCAGGTCTCAAATTGTGAATGTCCTCTTATTGCCTTCCAGTGAAACAGACTCTTCAAATATCTTTAGCTTGTGCTTACTTGTGTAGTTCTGTTTACCAGGAGACTGCCTTGGTTGTGTTGGTCAAGAAATCCACCGTTGTGCAGAATGAGGCATATTTGAGAGCAATGGCATCACACTGGTATCATCTTCTGATCTGGATGCATGCCCAGCTGTGGAAAACAAAGGCTGGTGATTAGAGAAGTGAGGGCTTAAGCTTTCAATGGGCAGTGGGCTGAAGAATTCAAATGGATTCTGAGTCAAGTGAAGATCAAATAAAGGGTATTATTTATGTATGTATGTGTACCAAAACTCAGCAAATTTGAGGAAGCCTGCATTGTAATAAAGTTTATTTTTAATATGTCATAGTATTTGGATCTATATTATGTTGTTTATGGTACTGAAGGATGAGACTGATACTAAATGTTTAAGAAGTTGCTGTGCTTCAAGATTTTAACCTTGATGGTGCTCCTCATGCCACTTCATTTTAATGCTGAGGTTGACATGAGCAAAACAGATTTAGGCAGACTGACTGAACTCCACCGAGCAAGCATCATGCTAAAGAGTTATAATGTGCTGAAAGTAATGAATCAATCCATTTTCAGTGATGAGACCAAATGTGGTAGTTGAAGATAGTAATGTTTGATACACACATGGTCAACATTTCCTTTCAAAACTTTATTTAACACGATATTGGTCAGGATATGAAAGAACTGCCCTAGTGTAAGAGACTTTCCTGCTCTTCCTCAGTAGCCCACATGTACTAACAGTCATGGTGTGATGGAAATGCAGAACAGGAAACAACAACGGTGTATTAGTCTTTTCTACTTAATGACAAATGACTCTAGTAAAGAAGGTTCCTTTCATTTCACATGCTCATACACACAATTATGCACGCACACTTTTTCAGAAGGAGGGCTGTGTGAGCAGCAGATTTCTCCTCTCCCTCGGTGAAGCAGATTTCTAGAATCTCAGCAAGTAGCAAAGATGCAGTGTAAGGAGTTATTTCCCCCTCCCTCCACCCCTTCAAAAAAAAAAAATAAAGCAGCACCAACTTTTTCTATATTGTTCCCATCACCCAAATAGCTGGAGCATTCTACAAATAGGCTAAAGCACTCTGCGTACCCTGGAGATGTACTCACCTTTGTGCCTCAAACCAGGCAGAAGAGATTCTTTATCTCCCTTTTGTTACCATGCTCTTTCTTAAAATTAAACAGAAAATTATGAAAGGCTGAAAAAAAGAATCCCAGTGTTGGTTTAGCTTTCCCTGTTAAGAAAAATCCCTGTGTTTACTTCCGTTGTTCAGTTCAGTTGTTAATTCCCCAGCAGTGGGAGCTGAGTTATTTCTCCTTAATAAAAATGTGTAATGCAGTGGAAAATGTCAGCCTTTGAAAGGTCCACAAATCCATTTTTCCTTGTAGGGCAGAGCCTGCAAAGTGTAAGCACCTTCAGAGATCTAGATCTGTTGTCCTTAAGAGAGTATCTGCCCAACATTAATTTGCTACCTTTAAGTGTCTTTCTCTTGGATAATAATTTTATGAATCTGGTGAAATTTACAGTTATATTTTTAAAAGTCCAAAAATGCAGCCTAAAGAGAACATGATGTTTATGTAAGTAAAGTGGTATTAAATATGCTGTATTCCAGCACGGAAGAAAATTCTACTATCTTTTGGAGGCAAAACAATTTTATGTAAGACCAAGAAGCATACAGAATTCATATAGGAATTTTTAATAGTTTTCCCTTTTAAAGAAGAACAGACTCTGTCTAAGAAAAAATCAAAGCAGATTTGAAAGCAGATGGAACTTCCTATCAAGAAAACATGCATCACACAAATGGGACAGAGGTTCTTCAGAGCCCTTACAGACCTAACTGTAGCCAAAATGTAGAATACAGAACCTCTGTGATACATTAAATTATGAATCTTATTTATATGGACATCTGTGTGCTGATGTCTCAGAATGTCTTTGAAAGATCTGTATTGCAATGATTTTTTTGTTTTGTTTTGTTTTCCATTTGTACCACAATCCTAAATAGCTGCCATTTTCCCACTCCTGGGGCTTTCTGTAGATCAGTGGATGTTAGGTTTAAACTTCTGTTTTCTTTGATGAAGCTTTCAATAAAAAAAAATAAAGAAAGAAAAGAGATGGATGTCTCCGTGTTCTTGTGGCACCTTTCCGTGGAGCCTTCCCAAGGCCATGGCTCTTGTGCTGAGTGCAGAGGGAGCAGAAAGGCTTTGCAGCAAAGTCTGCTCCCTCCACATCTTCACCAAATGGAAGCAAAGAATTAGAGAGACAGGACAGCTTTGTTGCCCTGTCAGCAGCACAGCTATCCACATCTTAGGAGGTGAAATATAGAAGAGAGTTTTTCTCACCCCAAAACTGCGTGTTTGATAGTAACAGGTATCTGCTGCCCCAGCTCTCAGCTCTGAACCTGCTAGAAGACTGGTGCCTCTGTTTCTCAGGATTATTTTAAAGAGTGACTTCAGGGCAAAAGTTGCCACATGGAAGACAGAAAATCTTTATTTACTGAATAAGTGCAGCCTAAGCAGTGGTAGTGCAAACTGTACTTCATCTCGAAAGGGAAGTGGAAAGTAAATTGCATCCTCAGCCACATCTCATGGGGAGCAAGAAAGCCATTTGGCACACTTCCCCATGGCTACTTCAGTCAGCAGCTCTTATGTCGCCATGTGCATTTCTTCCCACGAGGGCTGTTTCTTTGATGAAGATGAGAGAGTGCTGGAAGTGTCCAGTAACCCTGCTCTCCAGTCAAGGTGCTTTATTCACAGGCTGGAAATCACTGAGTACACTTTACTTATCAGGAATGTGTCTAAATCTTCAGCACTAAACATATTTTATGGAATTGCCTACACGCTTTTCATTCTTTCTGCCCGATGAAATATTCATGAGTGAGTTTCTCGCTCCTTCCAGCCTAATCAGGGAAGATGAAATAAATCTTTACAAGATGGAGGAATGAAATGAGAACGGTTTTTTTTCAACCACACCTATGCTGAAGTGTCTGTTGCTGCCAGCTGTGATGATGGTGAGAGAAGGAGGAAGGCAGGAGGCTGAAGCTACAGCCTGCCAGGCAGTGTGAATGATAGCTGAGGAACTTGGGGAGAGCAGCAGAAAGTGGGATGCTTTGTCCCTCCAACAGAAATGCTGTCAAGGTGGCTTATAGCTGATGATCTGGCATCAGGTTCAACTTTGTCACTTCAAGGATTGCTCCATTTCCAACATCATTCCACTTCCAATTCTACTAACAAGGATATCACTACCAACTGTGGTGTTAGTGGGTTTGGGTTTATCGTCTGCCAGTTGGCTACTGGCGTGCCTGTGGAATTAGACTAAGGGTGTTTTGTGTTGTCTTCCACAGAAGTGCAGGTAAGAAGGCTTTCTCCTCTTATCATCTTGGTCCTAGCATCAGTGCCAAAAAAGAAATGTTAAATGATATTATATATTTAGCACTAAATCTCCTATCTACAGATATAGATTTAAAATAGCAAGGCCAAACTGGCCTTCCACACATGATCTAGTTCATCTTGCTGACATTCAAAGGAGGTGCATGACCACCATTGAATCCCTTTTATTACAGAGGAGGAGGCAGAAGGTGAGGACTTGAAGAGATGAACAAATCTTTTGCTAACAACGGTCAATAGCAGGAGAAAAGAAAGGAAGTTGGTTTTCTCAGGCCATTAAAGCAACATAGAAATCAGGGTTCTTTTAAAACTTCCCTCACCCAGTGGAATAGCTGAACATATCTGTTTGTCACCCTGGTGCTCACTTGGGCCTTAATACCCACTGCACAGTGTACAAAATTGAGTAAGCCATCAGGAGAAGTAGAGATCTGATCCAGTGCTTCCTTTCTCCATCTGCACTGTGCATTCCAGCAGCAACCCCCCCCCCAACAGTCTGATGGTCTTGTTGTACAGAGGAGTCTTCAAGAGGCAGAGAAAGTTACCACATTTTAAAACAAAACTGTTTATTTCATTTTTGCAATGCCTCTTCCCTGTTTCAGGTTTGTCTCCTTAATATCATGAGCTGTGAATGCTTCCAAATAAGCAAATATGTATTTGTTAGAGTAACTCACAAAAGCTCCAGTTTCCACTGGGTGCTGTGCAAGCAGAAGAAGATATGTTCTGCTAATCTGTGGGAACTGAAGGGAAAATGATCCACTTAATCCACTATGTGATTCATATTTCTGCTAGCTCCATAGGCCCAGCTGAGTACAGTAGGCTTCAGTGTTACTGGTTACTTTTCACAGCAATAACTGGCTGTTTATATGTAATAGCACAGAGTTTAAGGTCTAAAATCCATTTCCCTTTTCATGTACTGATTGTACTATGAGAGCTTTGGGATGCAAACACTTGTTTGCAGATGACAGTTTTTGGAGAATATCCAATTCTTCTTTTTTTTCCAAAAGAAACTGTGCTCAGAAGAAACATCTACTGCAGTATAGGAAAATGTAGTTGCTCTGGAGTTTCAGCTGGTGAAAGTGCTGCCACCAAAGTCATCTTGAGGTGCATGTTTCACCTCTGTGCAGACCCATGTGGTTTGGATGAGATGTCTCTTAAATTAAAAACAACTTGTTAGAGGTCTGCCTGCTCTTTAAATGGTGCTAAAGCTTTGAGCTTGCTCTGACCAGCAATGAATGTTGTCTATAGCAATGGCTGAGATAGAATGCTCATGGCAGGATTGTTTCTACTATGCAAGACAATTGAATTGTCCTCATAGAAGAGGACCTCACCTAAACATAATGTAGGTGGGAACATTTATCTTGAAGGACTTGTGCAGTGAGCTAGCCATGAAGCTGGCCTTTCTTTTGTCTTACTTTTGCACTGAGGGCAGAGGTCACAATGGAGGTTTTTTTCTGCAAATCTTATTTGCTTTCCCCTTGAACACGACCCTTTCAGTGCTCACTGCATACTGCCAGCACTGTCTGCTCCTAGTGAGGAATCTGGCCCTGCACAGGGTCACAAAAAGCCCCTGGGCAAAGATTTTTTTTCTGTATCAAAGACATCCTTGGGCTGCAGTAATACTCCTTACACTTGCCAGCCCTGGCTGCATGAAATATGTTTGTTACTGTAATGTTTCAGCTCTTGTAGCCAGCTGCTCTTGACAGAAAGTACAAGAGAACAAGTCCTTTTTGTCCCCTCCCCACCAAAAAAAAAAGAAACTTCCTTTGCAGTGGTGATCCAGGATCAGGGAACTAACTGCAAAAGCAAAAGCCTCTGCTATTCAGTTAAATTCTAGTTTATTTTCTTGTAATTTCCTTCTTCACCCAATCCACATCCAGCTCATTTGTCTGTCCCATCCAGGTGTCACATCCTGTCTGGCATGCAGAGCGTGAGCTTTCTTGCCTACGCAGCACCTAGAGAAACCTTCAAAAAGTACCCAAGGCATGAATGCCCAGTGTATATATAACCACACTGGATTCTCTGCTGGGAATAAGCCTTGGTTGTTTCTTCCCAAAGTGGATTATTTTTTATTAGTCTTGGAAAGAATTCTCATTAAAAAACAGGGATTTGAGCATCAAAGCTCGCTGTGGTAATGTAGACTGTTTACCTGAGAGAAGCAGTTCATCTGCTGAGCAGGAGTATTAAAGGCTGTAGCTAATTGGGCAAAAAGGGCAAAGATGTTCAAACTTCCCAAAAAGAAGAGGCAGGAAATGACCTTCCCTAACTCAGAAGAGACTGCAGCGAAGCTCTGTCCCATTTTGTTTCTCTTTGGAGGCAGCTACTGTTTAGGAAGTTTGAGGCAGACTGACCATGAGCTGCCCTACTGGATGAATTAACAAATAATTGTGATTAACTCTGCACGCAGATAAAAGAAAAATGACAGAAGCAGGATGGACACAGGCTTTGAGAGAACAAGGAAACCTGAATGCAATGTAGCAGGACATCAATGTGGCCCAAAAACTCTGTCTCCTCCTTAATACGGCACAGGCACTTCACTTCATTGGTAACAAATGTTCCAAAATATGGGATGAAAAACTGTATAGCAGGATTACTTTTCACAGTACTGGTATCTACAGTGATGCAAAATAAATGATGTTCAAAAATGGCAAACCCTACTCTCAAAGTAATCTTTAAAATAAATGATTGCTTGTTATTGTCTAGAAGCCCATTTCTATCCCAAGAATTGCATCTACTGAGTGAAGTGGAGACAAGTCATGCCTGATAAAGCTGCTGGGACATCAGAAAAAATAATTGAGCTTGTATTTGTATAAATATTTGCCGATTGTAAAGAGGTTCACTATGAGATGGAGCCATTGAAGATGCTACCAATGTTTGCTGTTCCAGTAAATATCCAATCCATCTACCTAAAACAGAATCAGGGATGGATTCAGTTAGAAATGTCAAAGAGCACTTACATTTTTCCATAACCCATTGAAGTCTTTTGTGGTTTTTAAATGCTCGTCAATGACTGCTGATCCACAGCAATGAGTGTGACAGTCTGGGACAGTCAAGGTAAGAAGTTTTACGTTTTGAGACAGACCAGAACTGATTCATTCTGATGACCATTGTAGGTTCTATAAATCATATGATTCAGATCTTCCTTCTTTTGAGGTTTTATTCATTCCTTCCTCATTTTGAGGATACCTGCAGTTGTACTTTTTTGCCAACACCAGTAGAGCTGTTGCTGACTTGGTTCCACCAGATGGCACCAGACTGTAATCCATAGCCACTATCTATATGTGTGTGCATGTACATATTTGTATAAATGTATGTGCCTATGAACACAGGCATAGGCTTCAATTGCTGATGCAAATATATAAGGGGCTAGGCACCTACAGACATCACCAACTTTACTAGTCTTTACCATAGAAGGAGGAGAAAGACCAAACAGATCTTGCATTGAGACCATGCTAGAAACATACTTTGATGCAGGCAGGGTACAGACACTCTGTACTATTTAAAATAAGAGAGTTAAAAGACAATGCATATTATGAACTTTTATTTCCTAGCACAATTTACTGCAATACCTACTGTGCGTTGAAAGGTTATTCCTTGGAATCCAATTTTGAAATTATTTCAATCCAACCATTCTACCTTGCAATTGGATTGAAAACATCTCAATCTAAATATTCCACACTGTAGTTGGATTGAAATCATTTCAATCCAAATATTCCACACTGTAGTTGGATTGAAATCATTTCAATCCAAATATTCCACACTGTAGTTGGATTGAAATCATTTCAATCCAAATATTCCACATTGCAACTGGATTGAAATCACTTCAGTCCAGCCATTCCACATTGCCATACGGACTGTCTAATCAATGCTTTAGCAAGAAATGAAAGGGGAATGCTTCTTCTGTCCTAACTGGTTTCCTTATCTTAATTTGACTCTTCAATATTTTGATCAAACACCCTCACTGTAAGCATACTATTAGAGTTCTGAAAAATGAGGATAAATGAATAATGTGCACAGAAAAATGGTTTTTAAAAAATGGCAAATAAAAGGTTCATTATATTGTGGGTTACATATTTAAACCACATTAGACAAATTTGACTGTTTGTCTGAGCATTCCCATTTTTTTCTTAATTAATTCTCAGTTCCAGTTTGCTTTAGATCTGAAGAGTTTTCAGTGGGATATTTCTGCTGACTACTTAATCTGTGCAGCCTTACCTTACCTTCATAGACCTGTGAAACAATATTAATGTTTTTTGAGGACAACTATATTTAATTGCTACTGTAAAGTCCTTGCTGGAAAGATGTTGGTTTATGCTGCAAAATTGATTAAAGTTACATGATGGTCATTTGAAAGCAGTGTATCAGATCCCTAAAGTCTTTTTTGGTTTGTGATTCATTTTCAGACTATTTTAATTTCTGAAGTTTTCATGATTCCTAATGTTTTTCCCTCCATGCTTTTAAGAGCTACCTTAGCTTGTGCTACTATCACTACTTTCTGGCATCTCCTGTAGTTTATCACAACAGAAATTCTGCAGTCTTGGGCAGTGTCTAAAGAAGAAAAAAATAGTGTTGTATTTTTGGTTCATCTGTCCATTTCCAGCTGTTCCTTCCCTCCCTCCTTCTGTGTCATACTGGTGAAACTGCCCTCTTCTTACACAATGCCTTTAAAGCATTAATTTCCAACCCACCCCCAAGTGGGCAGGCATCTGCTGCCTCTGATTCCTGCTGAGGACATCTTCAGCCTGCCTTAGCCTCCAGTTTTATCTGGGAGCCTAAGCAATCTTGAGTGTATTGAAAACTGATGTGAGAGCCATGAGATAAAAAAATACCTTGGTGATTTATCATGGGTGTCCAGGAACCAGCAGCAAAGGAAAGGAAAAGTGGTTGAGTTACTGGCAAACTCCTAATTCCAAGAAGCAAGCCAAAAGTCTCCATTTAGGTATCTTGAAGATAGTCTAGAGAGAGAAGAAATGTAATTCCTAGGATTACTAAACCTGGACAAGGCCTTCATATGACAGGAAAGCTGCTCTGCCTTCAGAAGGTTGCAGCTTTCACTCATAACATAGCAGTGTCCCTCCCAGGTTGAGGCTGCCTCACTTGACAGTCATGGTATACAAGCTTCAGCATGTGTAGGAGACAATAAATCATTCTCTCTGTAAATAATCAATGAGCAGGAAAGATAGATAGTTGACCAGGGAGAGGTGTGCTTGTTAATTGTTTTCTTCAGTCATGAATGTCATTTCTTAAAAGCATGCTGTAAAGTACCTTTTAATGCCTCATCCTTCAAATCTCTTCTCTTTCCCCTTCTTCACTCCCTGTAAATGCATTGGCTTGTGGGCTTGATGGTACTTCATTTGTACATTTTTGCTTGATTTGATGAGCTGTAAGTGCCCTTTTAGCCTAATGTGAGCGTTCAATAATCCAAAGTGGCCGTGAGGTATATAAGTCCTGTTGCTGCTTTAAAGTGCCTGATTAAAACAGAAATAATGTATTATAAAATCCCACTCAAATGTCTTGACTGGATTACAGCTATCCATCATAACTCAGAGGTTAAAGTTGGCTTGGCTTGTTGGTCTATTTTTTTTCCTCATTATCAACCTACTTTAATTAGTGTGATGATTAGTAGCTCACTCATAATTCTCTGAGTGTTTTCTATTATTAAGATAAAATTTTACATTTCACTTTAGAAGTATTGTCTCTGTCTCTTCACCTCTACCTGGGTAGTCCAGAGTTCTGTCTGAAACTAACTTTTGGGAAAAGCTCCTCAGTTTTTCCATGTAGAAAAGTGGGAATATGAGTATTTTCTCAGCTGCTGTTTGAAAGCATAAATGATCATACTTGCAAAGTATTGTGGGCCTTCAAACACTTCTTTATTTAGAGGGAAAAACCCCAGGAACAAATTTTTCTTTCTTTTTTTTTTTTTTGGTAAAGTATGCAGCAAAGATTATTTTCTAGATTTGTCTGTATGAGTTGTGTTTTATTTACCCCCTTTCCCTGTTTCTCCCCTTCCTCCCTGTTCAGATGCAGAAGAACCAAGCTAGAGATGTTTGCTCCGACCTGCCACCCTCTGAAAAAAATATGCACACTTGCAAACTGCTGAGCATGATAATAACATCCCATACACTATACATCAGGAAGGATTTCTATGTGCATTACCTACAAGGACTTGTTTTCTAGAAGACTCCCCACTCCTCCCTCCTCCCTTCTCCTCCATGCTTTCCTTTCTTTTTCTTTCCCCTTTCACATGGTCGTTAATATCAAGATGCTCTAACCTACTTTTATTAAGAGGTTAAATTAAGCCTGAATGCTGCGGAATGGTGTTCTGTCTCATCGACCTCCCCTCCAGGCTGTGTTCTGTAATTTCTCCTGCTGTGCTGAATTGATGCTCCTCTCTGTGTGTGAAATAAGCAGTCGCTTCCTGAGAGGAGACACGCTGCCTTCTGAAGTGCCCATTCAGCACTGCAGAGAACAAACAGTCTGGCAACAGGGGTGTGAGTCAAGGGCTGTGATATATAGAAAAGAACAAAAGGAGGGAGGTGCCAGAGGCTGGAAGATAGAATGAAGAGATAAACAGAAGAAATGGGGGAGAGACTTCAGCTACGTAGCTATGAATATTAAAATTGTTGGAATATTGATGGAGCACCTAAAACATAGTAGGTTGGTTTAGATAGATAAAATATGTTATGTGGGCTTACTCATGCCCAGTAACACTTTGGTGTGAAAATAGGTTTCCCTGAAAGTAGCACTACATTGCTGGCACATATCCTTTAAGAGGAGATTGATTCTGTTGAATGATAGAATACCTGGAAAACCAAACCAAAACACAGGAAGGTGGCCTTCCTTCCAGCCTGCCCAATACGTATAGATGCCCTTTCCCCAAAGAATTGTTTTGATTAATTTCCATTTTATGTAATGTTATAACATATTGAATATAGTATTACAAGATATTAAACTATTTTCCTATTTAAAAATATAAATTCCAGGTTTTCCTGGACATTAAGGTTAATGTCTAACAGCCCATTGGATTGCAGCATAGAAGTTGGAACAGAAAGTCTAGAGAGACAGGAAAAGTTTTGTGTAATTGTGGAAAGCTCTCTGGCAGAAAGGGACCTGGGGGTTCTAACAGACGAGCAACTGAATATGAGCAAGCAGTGTGGCCGAGAAAACCAACTGCATCTTGACTTGTATCAGAAATGCTGTGTTCAGCAGGAGTAGAGAGGTGATTGTCCCCTTGTACTCAGCTCTGGTGAGGCCACACCTTAAGTATTGTGTCCAGTTTTGGGCACCTCAATACAAGAGAGATGTGGAGGTGGTGGAGTGAGTGCAGAGGAGGGCAACACAGCTGGGGAAGGGCCTGGAGAATAGATCTTGTGAGGAGTGACTGAAAGAGCTGGGGCTGTTTAGTTTGGAAAAGAGGAGGCTGAGGGGAGACCTCATTGCTCTCTACAACTACCTGAAAGGACATTGTAGAGAGGTTGGTGCTGGTCTATTCTCACAGATAATTAGTAATACAACAAGAGGGGATAGCCTCTAGCTACGACTGGGTAGGTCATAGGACTGGACATTAGGAAAAAGAAATTCACAGCAAGAGTGGTCAGGCATTGGAATGTGCTGCCCAGGGAGGTGGTTGAGTCACCAACCCTGGATGTGTCATTTGGATGTGGTGCTTGGGGATATGTTTTAGGGGTGACCCTTCCAGAGTAGGGTTATCGGTTGGACTTCATGATCCTGAGGGTCTTTTCCAGCCTGAATATTTCTGTGATTCTGTGACTACAACTCCTTATTTTCACATCACATGGGTCTGGGCAGAAAAGGCAGCAAAAGCAGTCTATGCCCCCCATAACCTGCATACACACGTCCAGTTAACTGCCACAGTAGGGAGCAGGGCCACTTTGTACGGCATGACCCTCAGTGGCTGGCGGAGCCTACATTTCTTTTCCATCACATTTTCAACAGCCTTCACCTTTCACACCACCACAGACTGTCACAGAACACCATTGCCTCCTTTTGCCATCATGACACTAGCTTGAAAAAACCAATGCCCAGCACCTGACAGCTCTGGCAGTGTGCCTGCTCGGCATGGCACCATGCACACACACGACCCTTCCAGAAGGTTCCAGGCAATCCCTACACCAGTAGCTACCTGCATGTCTGTCTGTCAGGGGTATGCTTGGTGTACACAGTAAATTGGAGACTGAGAGCTGGCACCCACATAGTGTCCCTCCCAGGAAGTTCATGCTGTGGGCAGGGAGGTGGGGGGTGGGCATGCAGTCCCCACTCCAGGCCTGGCAGAAAGGGGCAGCCATCCCTTGCTGTCAGGGTGGCTCCTGAAGGCCTCTCATCTTGCTTTAAGATAAGCACCAGGGCGAGGCTGAATTTCACTCACTGCACGTGGCAAGAAAAGTGAGTCAGTCCCAGCTACACCTGCCTTTTCCAGAGGACTAATGAGAAGTGCTTGCAGCTGATGAGGAGAGCATATATGATTCCCTTCAGCTGACCCTGGATGCTGTCTGGCTGCTTGGCTCTCCACCCTAGGGTCATGGTTCAAGTCCAAGGAGCACAGCGAGACAGAAGAGAAAGGAAAGTAAGTACCAACTGGTGCTTTGGGGGCTGACATGTGCTCCAACTCACTTGGCAAAGTGGAATTAGGTTGTAATTCTTCAAGGTAGTTAATTATCACAGTCAGCAGTTTCTGTAGTGTTCTTGACATGTGGGCTCGTGTTTGCTGTTACTGTGGCTTTGCTGGTAGTTCTAGGTTCTGCATGTGCCTGTGACTTTGTTATGGAATTCCTGCTTTTAGCTCATTTCATTTCGAGCCTTGTCTGTGTGGAGCTTTTGGGTTGCAAGGTACGGTTGTGCCATGACTGCAGTACTTAGCTATATGTAGATGATATCCTGTGATATTTTCACTTTCCAAGTAGCTGCAGAGCAGTTTTGCTGTTCTTCTTGTCCTTCTTCATTGTTCCTGAGCTCTGCAGTGTTTCTGTAAGATTTCTGTGGATTTCAGTGCAAGCTAAAAGGAAAGAATGATTGAGAGACATCTGGAAAATCACTGCCCATTATCTTTGGATAGTAGGCTGTTTTGTGAATGCTCATACCTGTAAGCAAGTCAGCCCAATAGTTAATAGTTCAAATCCTTTAATGCAAGGGCAAGACATTTGCAACAGGAGGAACATATTCTGTCTCTGTTGATAACTCTTTGAAGCTCTTCTTGTTACAATTTAGTGTGTTTCTGTGACTCAGATTTCCCATTTCTAAAGTGGTTGCTTCTGTTGGTCTCCCCAAAATGTAGAATATTGGTACATTTAATAACCAAAGCTTTGACTTTGCATATGTCTTGAGAGGTTCCTTAGCAGACCTGCAAGCCAGCTGATCTATGCAATTTGTACTTTGCAATATGCAAAGTGTACTTTTCACACTGTGTAAGTTCTCACTAGACAGGAGACATTCAAAATGCTTCAAGACTGCTTCATGGTTATTTCCTAAATGATGTGATGCTGCTTGGCCATTTGAAGTGGCAAAATGCTTTTGAGCACAAAAGATTTTTATGTTGATTTGTTTTAATTTGATTTGAACTAAATTCTTTGAGATGAGGAACAGGAAGGAGGCAGCTTTGTGAGGTGTGTAAATGATAGCTAGCCCAGTTGTAGGTATGAGGAAATAGGCCTGCATGCACAAACACATGCAGGGTAATAGTCTACTTCAACAGTAGGTTCCTTTGCTAATTTGAAAGTCATTCCAGCTCTGGTTTGATTCCATTTCAACCTCAAGCTGTGAATAAGGAAGGCTTTTAAATTGATATTTTGTGAAATCCAGGTTTTGAAACACAAAAGAAAGAGGCATCAATTACCAAAGCAAACAAACCTGTGGAAATAAAACTCTTGCCCTTAGTACATAATTCAACACTGGCAACCAATACTTCAAGATTTAACTTTTTTTTTAATTGGTTTGGGTTTTTTGTTTTATTCGTTTTCTGTTTTGTTGTGTTTATTGCCATTGTGGTGTTTTGGGGTTTTTATTGTTGGGAGGGGGATATGTTTTAAATTTTGGTTTGACTTTTTTTTTTTACCTACTGCCCTCTGGGTCTAAACCATGACAAAACCGAAACTATTTCCTTACACCAGAGAGTAAGGAAGCAGCTCCTGCAAGCACATGGTGTATTCCTAAATGTCTTTGCCTTGGTAGAAATGTGGTATTTTTAAAGAGGATGGTACAATGAAGCCACTGAGGGGAGATGAGAAAAGAGTACCTCTGTGTGGTGGGAGGTGCTTGAACCATGCTCCCTTGTCACCATTACTGCAGGAGGACTTTGGAGTCTTACTTAGGCATACCCTGTGCACACTTGTATTTTAGGTATTGGGTATCTACTGGTGGAGGAAAGAGACAAGGAGACAACAACTCAGGAAATTTCAAGTATTTTTGGAGTGTGTTACGAGGGCCATGAAAGCACATCTTGAGCGATGCTTCAGTGTTAAACCTGAAGTAGGAATGTGAACACAGAAACAGGATGAAAAAAAACATCAGCCTGTCAGCCTGAAGTGTGAGGAACTGAGTGGTACTCATCAAAAAAGCATGCTATGGTGTTAATTACAACACTAGCCCATTACAGCTAGCTTATCTCTGTGAGACATAGGATTTAAGAACAAACAAAAAATAAGAAAACAACAAGACCTTCCAATACATCAGTGCTCATTTTGACTCAAAGAAACTCTTGGGAGCAGTTTGTAGAGGAGAGCTAGGCATGTATCACATGGTGCACAGCTGCAGGCTTCCTTCTTTCTTTCAGCTATCAGTTTGTCTCCTGAGACTTATCTGGAAATTACAACTGGCATAATGCTAGGCATGAAGGATAAACAGATTCTGCAAGTAAAAAGTTACTGGTTCAGACTAATTCAGTTGCCACAAAACAAGGTGATGTGGTGAACATGATCTGTCTGGACTATATCAAGGCACAGGACTTTGCTGTGCTTAAAATGTCTCAAAATGAAGTCAGGTGTATAGTGAGGCAATCTGAAATGGACTTGTAAGGTTGTATTTAAACTGGAGCATGCCTTCAGTCTCCAGTAGGAGTCTAAGATTCTCTTGAAGATTTAGGAAGCTGAAGCACATATTTGAGGGATAAAACCACTTTTGGATAAACCAGGATTTTTTTTTTTTTTTTTTTTTTGTCTCAAGGTCCTGCTTTTACAAACTCTTCCTTATTTGCAGCACCTCTGCTTTGAAGTGGAACTTCCACCTTCTGATTTCTTTCTAGTAGGTGATGGACTATAACCTTAATGTGGTACTATGTTTTAATTGCCTGCTCAAGCAGGCAATTAAAGTAAAACACTGTACAATGAAATTGCAGTGCAGCAGAAACACAAGGTGTGTGGTGGGGGGGAATCAGCAGCTGAAAGTCTTCAATCACTTCAATGTGAAATTACTTCAGCAGGATGAAACAGCTTGGGATGGTGTGGGAAGCCAGTGAGGATCAGAACCTGTGGTGGTGAACGTTTTCTCCCCTTTCCTTTTACCCTGGCAAGTAATTCCCTGATTATAACCTGATTTTTTTTTTCTTATTTCTCATTTCTGCTTGCATTTTTACCTGCAATTACCTTTTAAAAAGCTGATGCTGACACCTTCATTATTTCAGTTCCCTAAGCACTGAAGAAGAATACAGAAAAGTCTTGCAGCGCATACTGACTGTTAATAACCTTTGCCAGGTCTGAAAACTAAGGAGTGAATATAGCTGTCATTTATACCACCAACATATTGTTTTTCCTGGTGGAAATGTGGGATGTGAATGCATGATCACCTTTCACTGCTGACTGTAGCACATACACATGTATAACTCTGCTGTCCACCCAAGATATTAAGCAATCTTTGTTGAAAAGCAAAATGAAACTAAAATGCCTCTTCTCCTTTAAGTACCCCAGAGAGTATTAATAACATCTTCAAAATTTAAAGGCAAAAATCTCTCATGTTTGCAACACTGAGGTTCATTTTTTTACTAAATCAGTGATGAATTGTACTGCCCTTCATCTCACCTTTAGGGTAGCAGTAAGTCTTGCTTGGCTGGTGAGCCAATACCATCTAAAAATAGTCTGTGTGGGAAACACATGCAGCTCTGTTCTTGCAGCCTACCTCTGTCAACCTGTGTTAGATGGCAAATATTTGGGTGATTTCTTAGATGAAAATGTGAATGTTCTCTCTTATATCTGTGGTGTCTCTTTGTGGGGATAGAAGTGGTTTAAGAAGTGGGCTTCACAGGTGTCCTGGGTGACAGGCCAAAGGATCCATTTTGTGCTGAGGTGGTGCCACTAAGACAATTCACAAAGCAGATGCTGTGTACAGGTATTTCTAGATTCTGCTTGAAATGTAATTGCAAACTCTTCCTGCAATGCTACAAATTTGTTGAAAGAGTCATCCTGTATTGCTGATCTGTGTGCTTGCCCCTTTGGCCAGAGCAATGGTTTAGCACAAGGACTAACCTATCTGCTCCCCAACACAAAAGTGAGGGGAAGAGTAACACACACAACTCAGGGCTGAGGTAATGTGATCAGAGCTTAATATAACATAAGATATCATAAGCAAAAATGTGTAATTACCTTAGCTAATAATCTAATTAATAATACAATACATGATTACCTTAGCTTAGCCTATTTGCAGAAGAAGCATGGTGAAATACACAGGGGGGAAAAAACCCAGCATAAAACAGAAAGCCAACAGCAGCAGTTTAAGGAAGCTTAAATTGGAGACTTCTAGTAAGGGATTTAACAAAAGATTTCTGCTGTGGGTTTTGATAGCAGAGAAAAGGAGATATAACCTAGCAATATCTCCTATTATACATTGTTGAGTTGGTGTTATCCTTCACTGAAGAGACAGATGCTAAAGCTAGATTTGAGAAGAGAAAAGCAGTGTGACTAGCAATTTTGCAGGTTACAGCAATCTTACCCACACTGTAGAAAAGTATTTTTAGTAATGCAGTGCTTGAGAACTTTAGAATTAGCTTTCAAATATATTATGTCAAGAGAGATTTTGGGTTGGTTTTTTTGTTTGGTTTTGTTTGTTTGTTTGGGGGTTTTTTGTTTGGGTTTGGTTTTGGGTTGGTTTTGGTTTTTCTTTTTTTTTTTTTTGTTAGCAAAAGATGTTGTGCCCCTGTACTGATTTGTGGAAACAAGGTATCTTGTTCTCACTTCAATTTGATGTGAAAACAAATACTGAAATCGAAAAAGAAGATGGCAAATGAGGTATCATGCAATACCTGGCTCTAAGTATTAAGTCTGTCTGAGATGGAAAGTGTAAGATGTAGAGGCAGAAATCTGGGGCTTTTTTGAAAATATCAGAGGCATGCTATCTCTGAGTGCAGAAAGCATATTACTGATGTGTACTGATGTATCATACACTACTAAAGTGTATAGTGGCACTAATCCATTGAGTGTTGGTGCTTCCTAAAACACTAAGTTGTCATCGTGTTTCATAACAGTGCAAATATCTGTTCAATACTTTTCATTGTTTGAAGAGAAGAGTGGAAGTAGGTCAGAAATATTTCTTCTTACAACATAGTGTTAAGGAAGCACCATCCTCTGCTGCTGAGAGACTTGGTATTACAGCTCTGACAGGGAATTGCCAATTATTTTTATCTCTATCTTAGATATAACCTTATAATATTTTCCTATGTCCATTATACTTCAGTTTTTCATGCTTTGAGGTGTAGATGGCCCATTGATTAAAAATAGTGGTATATAAACTGGATATCCTCATTGGAAATAGTACCAAAAAAACCCAAACTTCCACATTTTTTCCACCACCTCCAATATCTTTAGAAATGATAACAATAATGCCTGTTTTCCCCTCTATGTTGTCTGGGGTGGGAGGAGGGGTGGTTGTTAATGGGGATGTTTATATTTTGGTTGGTTGGTTGACTTTTTGTAGAGTTTGTGTTTGAGGCTTGGCTGTGTTTTGTTTTGTGATTTTCCTGAAATGCTTAATAACTTGAAATCCAAATGTTACTCTTAGGTCCTGTTTATTTCTGTCACTGAGGTACAGATGATCCAGAGCTGCAAAACATTTAAATGCAGGTTTAAATCAGTCTCTGTTCGGGGAAAGAGCTTAACTATATTCCTAACTGTAAAGGCAAACATAAATTCCTTTTAATTCAAACAAACCTTCCATGTTCTCCATGACCAAAACCTTGCTTTTTGAAATGCTCATTCTGCCTGGAGAATTTGAGACTCACTTGTGGTTCTCTTCTTTGTGAACATAAGCACGTTGAATTCCCTGGGGTTTTAGAACAAGTGCAGGCATACACATTAGGATGGATGGGGGGTCTATTGCTTATTAAGAACATAGGTTGTTTTTTTCTGTAGTTTCTCAATACCAGAGAGATGTTATAGATTCTTTTTCCAGACCCAAACCCCTTATGACACAACAGGCAAGGGTTTTGTGATCTCTGACCAAACCTACGTTGTCAGTTAGTGGGTAGGTGCTGAGCAAGACTACTTCTGTGACACCTCAGAAGTCATTGGTCTGGGCCATTAGAAAGTGGAAAAACTTATTTCAGCACTTCCTCATTCTCTTGCATGTCTTAATCCTGTGAAATTTAGAGTTGACTAGATTAGATGATTAGCTGATGGAGGGGGAAATATGGACAGAAAAAAAATTTCCTCTCCCACACTGTAAATAGTGAAAAATATGCTAACTGGACTATTGATATTGCAAATACAGCACTCAGTACGAGCCTTACTTGCTTTGAGAGGCTAGTGACTCTTTAAATTCAAAGGTGAAGAATTGTAGCATTGAAGTTGAAGTCCTAGTATGCTAGTGTACAAATCTACTGAGCTAGTCTTCCTAGGTCTCTTCTGTGGAAATGAACCTTGCAGGAACCAGTGCCAGATAAAATGAAGTCCTCAAAGTATTAGGGAATTAGGGGGATTATATTTCTCTTTTTACATTATGTTATATTTTGGGTTTTTTGTCCGTAAGGCACTTGTATAGCACAGAATATCAGCTTTCTATTTTAGCCACTAGGTGGAGAAAGCAAGCCTTCTAATTTAATAGCATTTATCGTCTGCTATTCTGACCTAAATTCCATAGATACTTTGGAGCAGAAAAGTTCCTTATTTCCTGCAGTACTTCAGAAGGTAGGATAGCAATGAAGAGTGGAGAGGGGCAAGTTGAAACCTTCCTGGAATTATAAGAGAATATGGTAGAAGATCAGTTTTAAACATAAAAGCAAGTATAGCACAGATAGCCCTGTGTAGTGTTCTGAACTGGAATATTGATCGTCATGAATTTCTTTTTTAATGCCTCTGTTACTATGAGTAAGGAGTTGGGTTGCCGCAGTAGAAAGATTGTACATAGAAGACAAGCATCCTCTCTTAAAGATGCTTCTCTTGTCACCTCTTCATAGGAGAGAAAGAAAAAGAATGGATGTCTACGTAGTGTAATGGCACCCTCCTGTCTGAGGGTGAGATACAGGGATCATTGTTTCAATACATCTAAGCACATATGTCAAGTTTCACAGTATGAGCTGGGAAGGTTGGAAGACATTCAGTACAGTTCAGTCAGCAGAGACCTCTGAGTGAGACCCTCTTCCACTTTGGAATGGGTTGGAGCTGACCTTGATTCTCTTGTCTTTCAAAGCAGTATCTTGGCTATGAATAAATGCATTAGGAAGATGATGATGGCACTGCATCCTGTTGCAAATGGGTCTGAAGAAATCAGAATGGTTTTCTTTTGTTTTTGTTGAAAGACAACTGCAGCATTCTTTCTTCCTTATAAAAGTTTGTGTACTGAATTTTATGCAACTAAGATAATAATTCCATCAACTTGTCCTATGACACCAATCTACTAAAACTGTTTATCCTGTATTATGGAGGTAAATTATGAAAGGATTTCAAGTGTCTGTGGGAGAGCAGAAAAAAAATACCATTAAAGAAAGTTTCTAGCACAGAAATGCCCCTTTGGGTGTCAGTGTGTTTCTGTGCTTCAGGACTGACAGAATCTTTCTGCAATCAAAGACAATGCAAAAGAATGATAAATCTGTGCCTTCCATAACCATATCTGTGCTGCTTTAACATGCAGTCTGCTTCCCCACAGCACAGAAGTGAGGGAAAGTAACACACAGAGGGGGGGAAACACCAAACAAAAAAAAAAAAAAAACCTCCAGGCTGAGATGAAGAGCTTTAATGAGAAAAATGAGATAATACAATGCACAACTACCCTAGCCTGTTTGCAGAGAAAGCACAGCAGAATGCACAAGCAGCACTAGCAGCCAGCAACATAAACCCCCCTCTCCCACACTTCCCATCCCACACCAACCCACAGAAAAAAGTCAACACCCCAAACCCTGGAAACTCAAAGCAGCAACTGGAAAAGGAAGCCTCTTATGTTGCAATTTGAACTTCAAGCCCTTTGAGACTTAGCTTCAGCCAGCACTTTAATTTTGAAACTGTCACGACAGCAGCATGGTATTGAATATCAGCAGCAGATTCAACTCAACCCACAATATCCCAGTCATGCTGCCCAGTTTGGGGAATGAGTTGACTGCCTACCACACCACTTACTGCCAGAGGAAGGGAAGTTTTGGGTGCTTATATGCTTACAATCCATTCTTTTTATGCCTATTTCATTATAACAAGCTAGTATTGTGGTTTGTGTTGGCTACTGCCAGTAAGAATTGTGGCCAAATGGCTTTCTGAACTGTAGTCATGGCTGCAGCACCTTGCACCTCAAATCATGAAGATACACACAAATTTGATCCTGGACTATATATGACATCAGTTTCTAATGAGTAACCTGTCTTATGTAGTAAAATGATGCATAGAAGGGGTCTGAAAGAGAAGGCATGAAGGATATGTCTTGACCACTGAAGCATCAGTCAAAACTATTTTTCCAGGTCATTTACAGTCTTTCCAACTATTTTGATCTTGCTCTCAACTGAAATGAGATAATTTTCCTGCCTAAGGTGCAGCCTGAATAACTAATTTAGCAGCATGCCGTGTGTGTTAAATTCCTGCAGGTGAAAGACAGCATTAAGATAATGGAATATATAGAGAGTAAAATAAATTAACCAGTGCTGTGTTTATAAACACCTTTCAAGCTAAGAAAAGGTCCTCTTTAGATGCTATAAGCTCCACTGATTGTTACATTTACTGGTTAGTTTCAATCTCAGTTAAATCTTTTCAATACAGAGTTGGATAAAAACATTTTAAACCATAAGGATCTTAATCTGAGGTCTTAATTCATATAGCTCCTCAGATAATACCTACAGATTCTTTAGCTTCAGGTTTGTTTGTTGTTTGGGTTTGGTTTCTTTTTTATGGTCACTATAAAATGATTTTTTTAATGAAGTTTGGTGTTTGAGGATTTCATGATATTCTTTTTTTTCCTGTTGTATGTTTAATTGGTCTCTGTACAATGAAGGGATAAGTTTGAATTTGTTCATATAAAAAAAAAAAGTTGAAGCTGACTTCCACATTATTTTCTTGGTATTGTTAGATATCCTTATGTCTGTTCTTTGGTGATCTTTCTGGATTTCACACCTTTCATACAAAACAGGAAAATAATCACAAACTACTGGCATTTCATCAATGAAAACATCACGTTATCATTTTCTTCAATTTTTTTTGACTTTCAACTATAACAAATACTGTGCTCCTAGATGTTAAGCCTCACTGATAAATTACAATTATAGTAAGTAATTTTCTTGACTCTGTGGTTCACAAAATGTGTGGATTCTGTAAACTAGGTTTTTCATCAACTAAAGCATTTGTGTACATGCTGCTAGAGGCACAGAACACCAAGGAAGTTTGACTTCTGGGTCAATGACTTCCTCTGATGCTCCCTGACAGAGGAAGTGCAATACTTGGAAAAGGTTATGCAGAAAGGAAAGGAAACGTGCTGCTGTGAATGGGATCTGATGCAACCCCTTTTGAAGACAATGTGAAGACTCCTACAAAATTTAAAACAAGACAAAGGGGAATCTAGATGCATGTCACATTTATGTGGATTCATGTCAAGTTTCCCATAGCAGCTACTATGCTGTACAGGCAAACACAAATGTTACAAAGGAATGTGGAGAAGTTGGCAGTCTTGAGGTAGTGGTTGGAGACATAGGAATAATGACCTAGGAAGATTAAAGCTGTGCAATCAGAACAGGAGGAGAGAGCATATCCTTCATATATATTTATATCTATCTTCTTTATATATATGTATCCTTTATATACATACAATGGTTCTGTAGAAAGAAAGGAAGGAGTCTGCTTCACTTTCCACTTCAGTGACAGATAAAACAAGAAGTGGTGGGCATAGACTTCTGAGAATGTCTTTTAACAGCAAAGAATGCTAACTTGAACAGTCAGGTGAACACTGGGGACAGGGTGGTGAATATGCTTCTGAATACAGGTTAAAGAAGGATTTTTGTAAGAATGATTTAGACTAAATATTAGGTCTTCTATCCTTTTGCTAGTCTGAGTCTTTGCAACTGCAGAAATTTTAAATAAAATACCTAAAGAAGAATCCTTAGATCGGTTAAATGTAATGCAGTTGGTAATAGCACACCAACTTTCTATCTCTCAGAAGACTTCAGCACAACCCCAATTCAGGCACGTTTCACTCATGAGTAATTTAGATTCTGAAGGACAAGTTACATCTGTATAGATATATTTATACATATGGACAGAGATGAGCATGAGGAGCAGGAGAGAGACCCATTTTCTGGGTACTCCTTCCAAGAGAGACAAATAAAAATTAAGGACTTCACTCTTGCACCACCACACCTTCCAGTGACACAGTAAGAATCTTTGGTATGAGTTCTCATTCTCTGAAAATGTAAACCATTAGAGAATATGGTAGCAGTCCTTAAAGTTGCAGATGAACACTGAATATTAAGTATAATCAAGAAATTATGTATATTGCTTTCCTAGATGTCTTCTTGATCACATGTATAATAAAATGGCAAACTAGTGTTACACTGATAATGGCTATATAACTACCAACAGTGAGGTTAGCTGAGAACTGCAGTGGTTGAAAATTATGAATATTAACTATATTATTTACTTTAGTAAGCTATTTATTTGTTTAGTAGTCAGTTAAATAAAACCAGTGGGCAACTGAAGACTATTAGAGGTAGCATCATACTTCCAGATGCTGAAAGCTGGCTTCTGCACCAATTTGTTTGGTGTTACATCTTAGATAACCAATGCCAAATGCAAATAAAGGAAAGGATGATGGGTGTGGAGAGTGAGGTAAAACTCAGCATTTCCACTATAAGTGACAGGCAAGTCGAAGTTTAGCTCTGATGCATGTAAAAAAAGTGAAAAGAAACATCTAGGATTGGATTCAGTGGGGTAAGAAAATCAGAGAAGGAATGAAAGGAGATGTGGAATATTAAATGAACAGAAAGAAGAGCTAAGGAAATGGTCTTTGAATGGGTAAGCATAGGGCAAGATTGTAATTAGCTAGGTTGGAGAAAGACCTGTTGGGAAGCTCGTGGTGGGAGGTAAGAGAAATTTGGCTAGCATTTTAAACAGGTACTCAGAATGCAGAGAAGCTAATTATTGGTGGTCATCCTCAAAATGAGGTTCAAATGTATGTCCTTTGAATATTAATAGGCACAAGACGAATTTCAAATGTCTGCATTTTCCGTTCAGTCTTTTGGTACTTGTCCATTTTCTTTTCTCCTTTTAAATGGCTCTTGGCTGATAGTGTTAAAGGTTTCTAACTCCATTGGGTTTGCAGTGGAGAGCATTCCAGCTAAATCTGTATCATTGTGTGGGAAATGGCAGCCAATTCACTTGTCTAGATTACAAGTGTAGCTTTATATTCCCACATGATTGCAGGCTACCCTGGACAATTGGGCAGTGTTTCAGACTGGCTGGCAGTAGGCAGTCAGAATTCAGATTTTGAAGCCTGCTTTCTTTCTTTATCCAGACTGGTTACTTTTTTTCAAGCCCTTTTGGGGGCTTTTTCCCAACTGGGCAATGCTCTGCAAGATTGCACAGAAATAAACTTTGGCACTGGCAATGCTATCATCACCTGGATTTAGCAGAATCTCAGGGGAATGGCCTGGTAATGGAAGTCTGTGCAGTGAAATCAGTTGTGATTTAAAAAAAAAAAAAAAATGGAGGCATACTTCTCATTTATTCAGAAACATGGTGTGGTATTCAAGATTACCAAGGTAGCCTCTACACAGGCCAGATTGATTAAATTAGCCTTGCAAGCATTTCTTATTCTGCATGCATCATCAGGGTGAACTAGGGTAGAGGGCTGTACATTTCATACTGCTGCAGTAACTGGGACAGTGCCAGTGTGGAGCTGGCTAGACTTTGCTCCTAGCTTTGACGAATTTGTTCAAGAATTTGTCTGTATCTTCACTGGGAGTAAGCTTACCTTTAAGAAGAAATGAATTTTTTAGATGAAATATCTTCTCACAACAAACAGCTGACACAGGGCTAGTCATGCAGCAGTTGACAGTAGTTTATTGTTCTCTTCATAACACTTCCTTCCACGGGTGGTTTTTTTTTTTTTTTTTCTTTAAGTACTTATCCACTTTGGGCTTTATGAAGTATTTTATTCTAATATCACAGCTGGCATTAGTGATGGAAGACTTTGTCCCCCTTTTCCAGTGCCTTTCCTGTCCATAAGTAGCCAAACCTAGAGAGCCATGGGAAGAGAATATTTCTCCTTCTTGATTTGGCTGAAGACTGCCATTCCTGACAGGGTGACACACTAAGTCAGTCAGTGCAGACCATTCAGATTTTGTTCAGCCCTAGATGAAAAGGAGATCTGGAACTGAACCTTATAAAAGATAAATATTGGAGGTTATTTTCTAGCAGGTAATGTCTATGGGATGCAGTTCATAACTAGATGCCAAAGAGTGTCTTACTCTCCTTGAAGTTCAAGGCAAACTGAAAGCATATCCAATATCTATGAACTACATATAATCTGTAGCTTACAAATACCATTTTCTCTTCTTCCTTTGCTTACTTTTTCGTTTCAGGAAAGTATTAGAGCAAGCAAAGATAACTAGGCTCATGTCAATGGTTCAGACTGGTTTGTGCATGTGCCATATGATACATAGATATGTGAATGGCAGACTCTTTAGGAGTAACTTACTTTAATGTACAGGACTTAGGCATTCTGTCTTAAAAAAAAAGAAAAGAAAAAGGATTGGAAGTCATTAAAAATGAGGCATTAGTTCCTCAAGCAATGCATTCTATTTAACTAGGTTTTGGGCTTTGCTGATTTTTTCTTCTGGAGTGGAAAAGCGCTTGCTAGTGCACCAAACTTCTACCACCTGACAAAAGTGTAACATTCTACCTTGTATGCTGTTACAAAGATAAGCAAAATAGAAAAGCAAACCAGAAACAGCATTTTTATTAACACCCTAGATCAAGATTCTTGCTCTCTGGTAAACGTGATTTGAAGCATAGAAGTGTGTGCACCTAAATTCCTGTGGAGACCTAGCAGAAACATCTAAAAGGTATCAAAGACAGTCAGTGGGGAGTTGTACAGAGTTGAGCATAGAATCACAGGATATTAGGGGTTGTTAGGGACCTTCAAAGACCATCAAGTGCAACCCCTCTGCCAGAGCAGGACCATAGAATCTAGCACAGGTTGCACAGAAACACATCCAGATGGGTCTTGAAAGTCTCCAGAGAAGGAGACTCCACAACCTGCTGGGCAGCCCATTCCAGTGCTCTGTGACTCTCCCAGTGAAGAAGTTCCTCCTCATGTTGAGGTGGAAGCTCCTTTGCTGTAGTTGATAACCATTATCCCTTGTCCTATCACAGGGTGCAACGGAGGAGAACCTGTTCCTTCCCTCTAGACACCCAGCCCTCAGACATTTACAAACATTAAATCCCCTCTCAGTTTTCTTTTCTCCAGACTAAAAAGCCCCAGAGCTCTCATATTTACATAAAAGCCCTCTATCAAAACATAGTCAATGTACAAATAACTTTTGGTGTAAATTTAGAAGTATAAGGTTAGAAGGGACTTCAGAGAGTGTGTGAGAAATTCCTCTGCCTTCATACAGGATGAGCATGCCTAGCAGCCCTTCACTTTAACAACAACAACAAAATATATAAAATATTGTAATGGAAGCCATTTCTTAATCATTCCTTTTCTGTAAATAATACATCAAAATTCTTGGTTATACTCAGAAACTCAGAGTTTTTCTTTGCCTATCCACAGTAGCATTTTATTTTTCTCCTTTTTGTGTAATGTATTTTCAACTATACATTCTCTCCTCCCTGTCCTTTCTAGAGATGACTTCTTCACCAAATCACTCTGCTTTTTTTCATAGGTTAGCTTTCTGGAATTCATACTATTCTTGTTCCTTTTTTCTGCCCTTCTCCAATATGGAGCAAACCATTAGTGATACTATCTGCTCTCCTCAAGTACTAGACATGTCTAACCTACCTTTTTGCTGTAGCTATTTATACCTCCAGTTTTACTATTTCATTAGTAGTTAAGAATATGTTCCATCAAATGCAGGACAAAATGGTGCTCAAATTTCTTAGATGCATTTATATGGCGAGTTCTACTCTCATCTGGGAATCAGAGGGCTAGCTAAGCTTATTGCAATAATATTTTGACTACCCATGCATCCCTTCTATAGTTGTGTTCCCATGAAATTGAAGTCTATGAATTCAGAGGAGAATGCCACTGACCTTCACTGAAAGGTCAGGCAGGATGTTGTAAATTGGTCCTGCATTTTGATTTCTACTGTGCTACCCACGCATGCAGAATGCTTTTGCATTTCCTTTGTTATCCTCTACCTTTCTTATCTTTATTAGCACAGTTTCTTTTTGCTGCAAATAATGAAGTCACAAACCAGTAATGAAATTTTTCAAACTCATTGCACAGTCTTTGATAGTAATTAGGAGGAAGCAAAGGTGGCTTCTCTCATTTTCAGTGGTTGTACTGTACAAACTCATTGTGAGTCAAACAAATATTATGGAATTTCTTGTCTCAATACAATGGTGAATGTATTTCCTTTTTCCAACAAAGTTCACATACATGTTTTGATTGGGAGGTTGTTTTCCTCACTATCAAACGTTGTGTTTTGTTATTTTCCAAAAAATAATTGTGGAAGGAGGAATGGGGGGAAAAATATTCATAGTCTCTTCCTAGCACAGTTCTCTAAACACTAAGCACACTCATAGACTGGAAAATGAAATCAGCTTTAGCAAGTTTTGCATTGAAAGGCTATTTCATTGGCATGGCAAAGAAATAGGTACTGAGTAGACAGCATGTCCAAGTTCTGTCCGTTGTAATTCACAGAATACATAAACACCTTCTAAATGTAAATAGAAATACATTAAAAAAAAAAACGCCCTAGTTTAGTTGGGGAACATCAGGGTGTATGTACAGTGCTCCACAAAAGAGGACCAAAGGATGTTATAGTATTGGAACCTGAATTGTCATTACTAGCACCCTCTCTGTACCCTTCCCCACCTCAGCTCTGTTCTGGGCCATAGAGCTTGGCATTCGAAGCCACTGCATGGGTAAAACTCTGTGAGAGAGCACACTCTAGGACCTGACCCCAAAAATCTCAGTAGACAAGGCTGCCCGAGGCCAGGTTGTGCTTTCCTATATGATCTCTCGAAACTTTACCCCTTCATGCATGCTGATAACGTGCTCATGTGACTTCAGCTTTGTGCTGCGAACTCTGATAGCTTACAGAACAGTCAGTAATCACAATGGTCAGTCTGAAAGGTCTGAAATAAAACTACTAACTGGTAATTATGTTCTAGGGCCCTGAAGGCACTGGAGGGTCCTTAGGAAGAAATGCTATTTGGTTCACACAGAAGCGGTTTGCCAGAGGGGCTACTTATAGAGAGGGTGACTGTGTTCCACTTATCCAGGTACAAGGAATGGTCCTTAGCTCCATCTATTTTATTTCTATTTGGGTTTTATTATTATTTATTTAATAACCTAAGTACAGTCGTAGATGCCTCCTGTTAACTGTGATTTTTTTTTTTTTTTTTTTTTTTTTTTTTATCGTGCACTTAAAATCTGGTCCAAGAAGCAATCTTTATCTGTTGGCATGCTCATGGAAATACACTCCTTTCTGATAAGAGGAAAGATTCTTTTGCACTCTTTCTTGTGGACACAACTGAGATGCAGAAGGCATACATAGATACAGCCCTAGGCTCTGATGTGTTTTCTGTGTGTTTCTGAACTTAATGTGCAGACAACACTTGGGTATCTGTGGGTGCTTTAACCCACAGGTTGATGTTTAATCACACCATGGAAGCAGAGATACTTGAACTTTCCAGTTATCAAGTCAGCACTGGGCTGCCCAGACTTATTAGTTTAGGCCCCATGCCCAGAAGAGACAGGTGTACTGCTTTCCCAGCCAGCTTGGGTCTGTGAGCAGTTTAGCCACATTGTGTCTGCAGAACACAAACGAATAGCCCTGGAGACCAAGGCTCATTTTGTGGAGTCATCAGGAAGGCTTCAGTGCTGCATTCCTATTTCCCACAAGGACTGGGACTGCACAGAGGCAGTTCAGAGCCAGCCAGGCTTATTAAGTGCCACCTGAATATCTCCCTATTATGCAGGAAGTTCCAAGAAGATTTATTAGCTCAGATTCAATGCCAATCTAATCAATTCACTCATCATCTTGTCAGCATGTCTGCTTGTATTGTAGCTAGAGTAAGCACCTAATTCAGCATGAACGTTTGGAACTCAAGGAGTTTCTTGTGAAAAGAATATCACAGTTTAGCCTGTGGTGTCTCTGCACTTCAGATCCTAGCTTTCTGGGGTTTGTGCTATGTCTGTGCACTGCAAGGGGACACAGCAGGCTTTTAAATGGGATTTATCTAAATTACTGCCAAATTACTTGGATGATTTCTCAATCCCTACGAGTGGTATGGTAAAATAGAGTAAGTTATGAAGAGATTGCATTACCTCTTCCTTGTTTGGTGTGAACTCAGGGAATTTACACAGCATTAGTTAATCTGTGACAACTGCTTTAGAGGAACCTTCTGAGATAGCTCACTGCTGCTGTGATAAAGGATAAGCTGCCACAGATTGCCTCCTGTTTGCTGTAGATCATAGAGATGTGTTCTTATCATTGATTAGCTCATAAGCTGTAAACTTGTATCCTAGGTTCTTAGGTTATGCTTTAAAAAGGAAGTATAAGCTTCTTTCTATGAAATGACGGGCAAGTAACTCTTTTTATCTATGACTGTTGACAGAACATCTTAGAATTTTGTAAGGAAATGACCATTACAGCCATCTGATTTACATCAATGAAGATTTACATCAAGAATCTCTCTGGAAAAAGTTATGGGAAGTCTGAAATGGAGGTTAAGGAAATTATACTAAGGAGCCCCTAGGCATGACAAAAGACCATTAAGACAGTATTCTATTTGCAAATATCAGCTGCAAAGTCCTGGGAAAGAGAGCACAGGTTGAGGCCAAAAGACAGAGGAGAAAAGAGATGTCTTGACTGCATTTTCTAGGTATTCCATAGGTATGGATGGAATACATGTTTGTGGAGTGTTGAGAGAGTGGCTTCCATCATCTATGGAAGTCTTCCTATTGACTTAGATAATGAACAAGAATGAGTTTGTGCCTCTGCACAAGTGTCTGAAGCCAAACCAAAAATAATTACAATACTGCATCGACTGCATTGGCTGACTTCTTCAGTGTCTAATGTTCTTTGGCAATGCTTCATCCCAGTTATTCCATCTGGAGATAATTGTGTGATATCATCCATAAAATTAAAACATAAATCAATCCAACTAGTGATTAGCCCCATGAGCTGCTGTTTAAAAACACACATGGACATCTAGCACTCCCTGCCTCTTCATCAGGATCTGCAAAAAATCTGAAGTTTCAGGACAAAATAAGATGAACTGATGTTTGAAACCTACAAAGCTTTTATGGCTGTAACAATGGGGTCAATACAACGCATATGGTGTGTTGTTTTCCACAATATGTGTAGAAAATCATAGAGGATTTTTTTTTTAAATATACTCCACATTTTTAACAGTAAGTAATATTTGAAATAAAAAAAAAAAATCCTATATTTGAAGGAATAATGGCCTTGTATGGCTGAAGCACAGCAGTGAAGTGCTGACTTTAAGCAAGTAACCAGTTATTAGCAGCTGAGTAAAGACATTCCTAATTGAAGAATAATTTTCTTCTGTAGGGCTGGTAAAATAATCCCCTTATACCAGTGAAGTCCTTTTGCCCCCTTTCCGCTAGGAAGGCTACTCTATCACTTCATGTGATATTAAGTTCCACCAGGTAATCTCTAACCCATGAATAACTAATTCAACTTTTATCTTGTGTAGTCCTGAAAAAATATTATTGCCAGTAAAGATTAACACCTCTTCATTTTGGCTGTCAGCAATTGACTTCTGTCAGGAGAGATTCAAGGGGTTAACCTAGGTCATATTGGAAAAGGCCATTTAGATTAATTTATGCCTTATTTCTCTTGCCTCATTTTGATAGTTTTAGGAAATCCTACAAATGTAATGACTCCAACAGTCTTCTCCAAAATAACTACTGTTTTAAACATGATAGGACTCGATGCAAGTATTAGTTCTCTTTTGGGGAATACTTGCTTTCTCTATGGTAACAGCTCTCAATCTCATCTCTGAAACTTTGCAGAGAGCAAACAGAAGAACATAATGAAGTAGTTCTCCTCAAATGCCCAACTGAATCTTCACAACAAGTTTTATATCAAGTGCCTAATCATATATATAATGTGAGACAACATCCATTCTCAATTCTGTTCATTCTGAACAGAAAACTATTGAAAGCCAAAAAAATTTACTCAAAGAATCTTTGAAGTCAGATGCAAGTAAACTACTACAAAACTTGACTAAGAATTGTACAGTTTTACATCTTATCCAAAGCAACAATATAGTGTAAATAAAATAAAAATATAAAATTACATAAATATTAAATTCCACTATATATTCAAGTTCTATTTTTAATCCTTTACACCTTGCTTTTTCTAGGTATTAGTTTGAGCCAAACTCACACCAATGGTTTGTCAGTAGATACCAATGTACAGAGCTTCTAAGAAAGCTAGAGTTTGATGGGTTGTAGTGTTTCCTTAGAAAAATGTTTGCTGTATCTGGAATGCACTGTTCTTGGCTTCTTTCTTAAAAAGAAATTGAATTAGGAGCCACATTTAACATTGCACGTATTTAATATACACTTGACAGATTTTTTTGTTGTTGTTGTTAGAGGCTTTATATCTTTTTATATACATATGTATGTTCAGTGTGTTCATATGTTGCCTTTGTTTTGTATATACATATGTATATTCAGTGTGTTCATATGTTGCCATATATACTTTTTAAGTGTTGATTAATAATTGATGTCGATTAATAATTTGATAGAATACTAAGTTAAAGAGAAATTGCAGATAAGATCATTTCATTAGAAAATAAAAAAAAGAATAGAAGGTGTTTCTTAAGTGATACTGAAATTCCTACAAGACATCCTATTTAATGTGGTAGGGAAAAAAAATAGAAGAAATGTCTCTATTGTTTCTAGTGAAAGGTTTAGATGATTCTTTACTGATCTTGTCCTGCTACCTTATGATTGGAATTGAAATATTGATTTTTTTTTTTTTTTTTTTGGTTGGTTGGTTGGGTTTTTGTGGGGGTTTTTTTGGTGTGGTTTTTTTTTTTTTTTTTTTTTTGTGGTGTTTTTTTTTTATTCTAGTGGAAAGTGAAAAGATGGGAGGGAGACTGAGTTTGTCAATCCCAGAACAGATTTGCATAAAATCAGATGAGAGGCCAGGAGAACTGGTAACTAGAGAAATAGTGCCATCAGTTCAAATATGTTTGAAATTCCTTTGATGTTTGCAGTTTTGAGTAGAAGTATGTATCTAATTGTCAGTATTTTAATCATGCCTATCACTCTGGCATCATACTGTCTGGACTGGGAGTTTGTTAATACAGAGTCAAGAATGTGCAAAGCATTCAGCTCTATAGGTAACTGCTCAAGGAAAACTTGTATTCTCTCAATTCTTAAATAGTGACTGAAGATTAAAAGACATCACAGTTTCTTTGAAATTAGAACTGGCAAAATCCATTATTACAGCAAAAAAAGAAGAGTATTTGACATGAGATGACATCTGCTTTTAGAGTATACTAGTCCATACCCTGAGGGAAGAAAATAACACAGGAGGGACACCATCTCATCATTTTGTCATGTGTCTTCATTTCATTGTTCATTTTTCATTTCCAACTTGGCCCAGGTAGGTCCTGAAATATAGTGACAAATCCAATTGCTACATGCAGTTAAAATCTCTAGAGGCTATAATGCTGCCTGTGTAGCTAACTAGCTGTAGTACAGATTTATTGAGCTACATCTTTTAGACTTGGGAGCAGGTAGCAGACGTATATGGCTTTCATTTCATTACATGTCTGGGCTGATGAGTCATTTAGAAACACAGGAAAATGAAGAAGGAAAAGCAGCTTTGTGTCATCCACTTCATTCTCCTAGAGATGCCAGCTTTCTCCTCTAAGACATTACTACTTCTAGTTTCGACTTTTTTTTTTTTTTTTTTTTGCCCTGGCTGGTAAAGCCACCATCATTTCCTAAAGGGAGCTTCTCCTCTCTTGTTCTCTAAAAATGTTGTCTCATGCTCAGTCAGAATATCCCTTTGTTTAGTTTGTCCTAATTGTTTAGTAAACAATTTATATAATTTAAGTATAACCCCCTTTTGCTACTTAACTAGTTCTTTTTCTGATGCTTAGAGCTGCCAAATGTTTATAGACTCTCAGCCATTACATAGTATCTCAGCCTATGCTGGCAGGTAGGTAGCAAGGTGGGATACAACTCAGCAAATGTTTAATGCTCTTGCTGGATGTTTAATGCTCTTGCTGGATTCATTCAGCCCTGTATTTTTGCAGTGGTTTCACTATAAAGTGCTTGATCCTCACTTATTAGGAAAAGTTGATTTCTATGAGCATTGCATGAAACTCATGCCAAGAAACCTTATCTTGTGCTTTCTGCAACTCACAGTTGCTGTTATAGCCTTTGTGGATGTTGTTGCTCCACTTGATTATGGAATGAGGTGTTCAAAAATCCCAGCTTTGTAGTCTCCTCCTACACTTTGCTAGTTGGCTACAAGTTTTTACTTTGTGTTTATCTGAGACTTGCAATAAATTAGCTGAAAGCACCCCTTTAAAAGTGGGAGGCATTCCATCTGGGGCTGAATGATCATCTCAGGAGGGATCACATTTACCTTAAACAGTTTCATAGTGATGTAAATGGATAGACGAAAGGGAGCGGGGAGAGAAAAGGGAACTGAAAGCAAGTGAGGAGGCAAGACTTTCCTGATGTGCATGAGATTTTTAGTTATATTTAGTAGAAATATATTTTGCCAAGTGTGTGGATGCCTTTCCTGAATCTATGCATGTGATTTTTATGGAAGTAGAAAATTACTCTTGGAGCAAAAGCAAAAATAACCAGGAAGGATAATAGGTTCCTACTGAATTTAACTGTGCTATGAACTCTATCTGTTCCTTTCATGGATAAACCCTGTCATGGGATGAGTAGAGCCTATTTCTTCTTGATGTTGTCTGCCAAATTCTTGAAATTGGGGCTCCTTTGGGGGAGTGGAGACAGCAGAAGTGCTGATGCTACAGCTTCCTCCTTGCATATGGAAATAAAATCCCATCCTTTTAATAACCCTATTTCTTACTATGCAGTGTAACAAAGTAAGCTGGGCAATTTGTTCACTGAATTTCAATGTGTGCATTTGTGAAAGTGAATAATCAGCAGGTTCCTAGCCTAAAAACATCTGATTTTTCTCAGTGGTTCAACACTGCCAGTCCTTTCATCGTTTTACAAATATACTTTAATTGAAACGGGCCCCAACAGGGTGTGCATTAATGGGCTGCCGTTGCACTGTTTGGGTGGTAGAAGGTAATTGGTCTTTGGTCCAGTGCTTCACAATGCTCCAAAGGCATGTGTCAATAGTCTGTTAAAGCACACCCTGTTGTGACACTGCTTAATTAAAATCTTAAGATATCAAAAGCAGAAAGGTCTAATGAAGAAGTTTCTTTTGTGCTGGTAAATACAGTTCTATGACATATTAACCAGTGTAATGTATGCTGGCTGGTTCTGGCCTGCAGAATGTGTAGACAAACCAATGAATAGAAAAGAGGTGGCATATTGGAACATGCATCCACCATTACCAGAGCCTGCAGAGCAATAACAAACTATTTTGTGGTCCAAATTATTTTCTGCTTTATCTATGGTCTTGTTCCTTACTTGATTAATTTGAACTTTATGCTATTAAATGATAATCAGCTGTGTTATGAAGTATTCAATAATGTTTTGCAGTAGATGGGTTTTAAGTCCAAAGGCTAATTAAAATTTGGTTATGTAAAGATATACTTTTCCCCCTGTATTTTCACTAGGCAAAGTGAGATGAAGTACTTTCTAAATCAATTATTTGCCCAGATTTTCACCAGGAATGTTGGTTTGAGCACATCATTCTTTCCCCTGTGTGTTACACACTTTCAGTATTCAGCTTATGGTCACATCCATGCCATCTACAAAATGCAATTAAAAGGAGGGGCCTTTTCACCATGCATTTTTTCAAAAGGAGATACACTGATTTTGTGGGGTTGTGGTTTGCTTTTGAAAAGAAAGTACAACTTGCTGAATGTTTTGCTGTAGATATAAGAAGTGTGTTTATGATCTGGACTGCCAGGTACAGGTTTATTTCCACTAGGTATCAAAGCATGGAAGAAACTAATAATCTGCTTCTGACAGCATGACAGAAGATACATAAAAGGCTTTTGGAACCACCAGTCTGCCTATTACAAAGTGCTTTTCAAGGATGCCCACCTTTTTGTTGTACTGATCCAGTCTCTAGTTCAGGAAAATTACAGCAGGTATATGTGGTCATGTTGTGCAAATTAGGTCTGTTAATCCCTCTGTTTCCTCAGGAAGACTATATATTTTAAAATCACTGTCAAGGTATGAATTCCTGTCCGTCCTCTCCTTTGTATATTCAATGTTAAGCCCTAAAGGGACAACCTTCAAAAGCAGAAGCTGAAATACAACATACAGAACTCTTGAACCACAGACAGAGGCTTTAAACCGTCTTGAATATTAACTTCATATAAATTTCCTGCTAAGATAGGTACAATTCCTTATTACCTTCCCTCAGGCAGCCAAAGAACTGCATTGTCTTCTCAAAACTGTTCCAGGAAAAGTGGTTTTGAATATTTGGCAGATATAATAGTGCTTGCATGGATGCTCTGTTGTAGAATAAGTCAGCCTGCACTGAGCTTTATGATGATATGGTAAATTTTGTGTGGTATTAAGTCATTTTAAATCCTGAAGAAATCTCTTTAGCTTAATGTTCTTCAGCACAGATCTAGCTTAAGTAGGTTTACAGTATAAAAAAGTCTTTTCAGATGGTAGTTTATAATATTTGTAAACAGATAACCATGTCATTTCTGGAATGCAATTGTGTTTTTAATAGCAGACCAATATGTTTGTCTTAATAAATGAAAAATTGCTAAAATCCAAGTATGAATACCCGAGCAGATCCAGAGGAGAATGAAACGAAGGCTGCCTTTCAATCAGTGAAAATAAACTCACAGAATTTGTTGTCTGCTTTATTACTTAGAAGCATTATCTCTACCCTCTGCTGATATCTGCTTTCTTTCCTATGTAATTCAGTAACATGTAATGTGGCTTTAATATCCTGTTCCCTCCTGCCTGTGTGCTGCGAGACAAGAGAGACAGATGAGCTTGGAAGTCAGGGGGCAGTGAAGCTGCAGCACACAGCCGCGTACCTGTCAAGTCTCCTCAGTCATCCATTTGATCATGCTGCTTTCAAGGCCTGTAGAGATCAAAAAAAAACCCTGTACAGGCTGCAGGTCCCCAGGGATACAGCAATTGAACCTAGTCAGAGAGCCGTGCAATGGCAGAGAGGAAGTCTTCTGAGAAAAACAATTTTAGGCCTTCTGCTGGTGCAATAAGGTCTGGTCTCATTTCAAGGGGTTTGATGCTACAGTTATGCTGGTAAAATTGCAAAGCAAATCCTGCTATGGGCATTATAGCTTATAGAAGGAGGAATCTTAAAGCAGTTCTGAATTGGAGTGATCTGCCCTTTTGTGTTCCTAATAACTGTATTTATTCAAAAGAATTTGCTGAGCCATATAGGTGTTCTGGCACATAAACTTAGATGTGGCATAAGCCTTAATAAGCAGGGAAATGGATTAGCTTTTGACATACTATCTGTAAATGCAGAGGTCCAGGCAGGGCACTTCTTCCTGCTGCCTTTTGTCATTAGGCAACATGGAGGCATCGGAGAGACACGCAGATTCAAGAACAGAAGGAAAACTTCGTAGAGCTTTGCACCTTTGCCAGCTGAATTGCAAAGATTGCTCTTTCCAGCCATTATCCTACCCTGCAGATGGCTTATTATTTAAACATACACTTTTCCCATCCTCTTTTTCTCCACAGCAGTGTACAGTAAAGGCATGCTTTGTGCCTTTAGGAAAAAGAGTATTCCCTCTCTGTCCACAGGACTTCTGCTATGTAAAGTGTTTGCCGGATCTCCTTCTGCTGCTAATTGGTATCTGCTGACATGGAGATGTAGTACATCACAGATTAGCCTGGGTCTTTGAATCCTCCCCTTTTCTCTTAGAGAAATTTTGTTCCTCAAAGTCACATTATGTGTGTTGTTTGGAGACATGGTGTTCCTCTTTCTCACTTTAAGTGTTGTGAGGTGGTTCCTGTTAATTTGCATTGCAGTGGTTTTAGTTAAATTTTACTTTGGTTTTCTTTATGCTGTTCTGACCTTCCCTGAACCCTTACTGTCATTTAAACCATATTCCAGCAAGAGATCTGGAAAGGAAAATCCAACTTTATACATTCAAGCCTTGTGCATGATTGCATGTATACATAAATACAGGCTGAGGCAAAGCTACACATAATTGCCCATACTTTATAACATTTCTTTCAAAACTTTCTCTCAAAGCTGCAGCCTTCACAAACCAATAAGGAGCACAATCCTTTAACTGGAGAAACCTTATGACAATGTAGAGTCCTTTTCCTATGGTGATTCTATAATCTCATGAGAGCCACTAGCTTTTCTAAAAATCACTGTTTGTAGCATGCCATGCTAAACTATCATCACCAGCTCCCAAAGGAGTGGTCTGAATTAGTACTTCAATAAAAGAGGTTTAAAAATTATGTTGCAGTCACCTATCTAAAGTAGCTCTGAATCAATAAGAAATTCTTTTAGAAACTCCACTATTTCTTAAATTGTTCCTGGTAAGGAAATTCACATGTATAATATTGCTACTAATGGCAGCTAAAGACCCACTGAATCCTTTATGCCAAACACAGTTGTCTAGCCAAACTTTTGACTCTATTCTGATTAATTACAGTCCTTCTACAATTTCAGCAGGCTCAGATGGATTTCTTTGTAGGCTATTTTGTGTATTTCAAATGTGACTGTCTTTCAGGAGTAGCATATGTAATGTCATCTCTGCCTCATTGAGCTGATACAAGGCAAAGGCTTGTTTGTACAGAGTTTGAGGCCTCCCAGTAGGAGAGACTGTTGAAAAGCAGTTCTTCAAAATGTGTGCATTGTCTGATTCGTCACGTTGCTTTTGTCACTGACACATCTGCTTTGCTAAGTTCAGCAATAACTTCAGTTGTAGCTGCATTGTGTAGTTGCAGCAGGATGGCATCAAGCCATCAGGATCAAAACCAGAACATATGTGGAGCGCCATCATCTTTACTGTGTTACTGAAGAAAACTTTGAGAATGGTTACAATGCTTTAAGTAGTGAATTGTCTTTTGTAGCTGTATTTTGGAAAGACACAATTAGCAGATCAGTGTTGTTTAAGGTTCAGTGCTGTTGACACGGACTTAGTTTGGAGGAGGAGTGGCATCTTTGGGGGGTTATAGCCAGAAAAGCTTCTCTTAGAGTTGCCTTATGTATAAAATCTTTATATTAGGATGCCACTAAAGTATTGCTGTTGTTTCAATCTGGCTACAGGGCCTGTTCCTTAAACAATCTTCTTTAAGAAGGGGAAAGTTAGTTTGCTCTGAGTAACAGTAATCTTATTTCACTGTTTCATTATTTCACACCTAGGACTAGGTATGTGGTGCTTGGTGAAATAAATATTTTCTGTTTTGGGGTTGTTCAGATTTTTATTTACTTCACTGGGGTAGAGCTATCACTCCTCTTCTAATGGTGCTTATCAGCCCTTCCCCCAAATAAGAAACCAAGAAGGAACTGGTTATCATCACTTCCTTATGCTTCTCTTTTTACTTGTTTCACATTTCCTAGTGTTGGTGAACTCTCATAATATCAGATTGAGCTTCTTGGCTGCCTCCACAAACAATTCCTTCAGGCCCCAAATTCCATACTAGAGAAATGTTTGCAGGAAGCCACAGGCTGTGTCAGCATTTCCAAGGCTGAGGTCTTGGAGATGGAGAAAGGAGTTGCTCATTCAGGTGCCTGCAAGGCCAGGCTGCTGGGGTTGACCACTTGCTATTTTGCACTGGCAAGTATAGGCAGACATAAGCATAGAAGAATTGTGGAGAAAGCTTATAGGCTGAGAATCTAGGTGGACCACTAGCCCACGTTCCTTCTTCCCTGGCATTTCACCCCATTCCAGTTTTCCCATTCTGTGGAATGCTGGGGCTGGGCAAACGTGTACAGAACTGGTAGGTGGGCTCCAACATGTGTGCATGAACTAAATGAATCATAACTAATGGCATTACCATAGTGTTTCTAGACCCAAAGACAGTTTCCAGTGCTCCAGAGAAGCTTGAAAACCCCGTTGAGTAGGTGTTTTCAAGATTTTTGCCTGGAACATCTTCTCTAGAGCAGTTTTCAAGTGATCTGGTAAAACAGAGGTTAGAATTCTAACGAAGTATCTGAGGGTTAATATGAAAAACTTGGCAAGAAACACAAACATACATGGTTTGCAGAGCAGACCAAGTGCACTACAGTTCCCTGGTTTGTTTTTCGTATTGAAAAGGTTCTCTACTTTCATGTAAAACAATCTTCTAGTGTTTTTGTGGTATTATTGGAAACTTTGACTAGAACTTTTGTATTCTTTTCCTCCCAGCTTCACATTCCCTTCCCCCATCATCTGAATGGCACTGTCATTTAACATGGGATTTTATTTTGATAATATTTTTCTCTTGTTGCTGAAGAGCACCACAGCCATCTAGACAGTGAAGGAGCATAATGGGGTGCACTTTCAGCATGGGCAATTAGATGTGCAATTCTCATTAACAGTAACAGGACTTGCATTGAAATTTTTCCTCTATAAATCTACCAGCACAAAGCCTTTCCCCTTACGAGCAACAGATGGGTTTTCCATAATGGCTCATTACCTCCTTGCTTTGTCATGCTGCCAGAAATGAAATACAAAGTTATTTATGGTTAGAGAAAGATGCATAAGTCACTGTAGATCATTCCTTGCTATCTTTTATCTAGTTAGTACTTCAAATCTCTCAGGACTAGGAAGTTTCAGAAGACAACAGAGCACTGTCTGAGAATTAAGATGAGTGTCCTTCTGTCTGGTTATTTATTCTGATGGTCTTGCATCTCCAGGGCGATGCTGTGGTCTCCACTGGGACTGGTAATTTGGGTCTTCCAGTAGAAAAGAGGCCATTTCTCAAAAGAAATTTTGTCAGCTGTGACAACACATCTCTGTGAAATTTGACTACTAGGGGCAGAAGGCAGACTGGTTTGCCATGCATCATAACTTTGGAAAGGTAAACAAGTTACTTGATAATATTCTTTATTTGAAATCAGGAGGCAGGAGGAGTTCATTGCTTGGCACTTCAGTGTGAAATGTCATTTCTCTGACAATTGATTGTGGAGGTCAGGAAAGAAAATATTTCTGATGTGGGCAGTGCTTTTTTTTTTTTTGTACATATTTTATATTCTTAAACTCTGATTATTGGAATTTATACCCTAGGTGTACCCACATATACACAATTATCTCCACAAATCCTTGCTGAAGACCTGCTCCTACTACAAATGTGTTGATTGGTCACCTTTCACAAGTAATGTATTTACAGTGACTAATATGGCATCAGTGTTATTACTTAGGAAAAAAAAAGCTGATGGGAAAGTATAGACCATTGTTTTAACACTGCTTATGTTAAGAGGTTTTCTCAGAAAGATCATTGAGTGAGTTGATCCCAGCATATCTGCAGCTCATTGAAGTCTGTGGGTCTCCCAACAGGTTGCAGGATATGCTTAATTGGAGTTCCTCTTTGCATCTGTTCAGAAGGGCATTTTAAATGTATGTAAATCTAGTTGAGATCACTCCACGTTCAGTACACGTCTGAGTATTTTCCTGGATACTCATAGCCCTAACTATGTGATCCTGCACTATAGGCTAAAGATTTTGTTTTTCTTTGAGCTCATTGATAAGAAACAATACAATCTGAGGAAGCTCAGTGAATTTCACTGGCAGGAAGAAAAAAAGCAGGTCATCTTGTGCTAAATAGGTAGTAAAGGTACGCTGGACTGTAATGATTTATGTGTGGCTTAGCAAGACTATGGTCAGTCCCAAATGTTTAAATTTTCTAAGACAGAGCTTGCATATTTCATAGATCAGCAAATTCAGTGACCTGTTTATAGAGTCAGTAAGAGACCTTTCTCTGAGGTATCGAGTATGCTTTCTGCCTGTTGCTTTGAAATGCTGTAATACTGCTAGATCCCAGTCTATGGGAAATCCCTTGTGCAGCTCATAATGCATAACACATAGATGATTGCAGGAAAGTCTTTGTCTTCTCTCACTGCTGATTAGCAAGCAACATAAAAAATGGTTGGATGGCTGGTAATGGAAATATGCCATGGCTGAATACACTGAAATAGTCTCGCTTCTTGTTATTTATACAAATGATCTCTTGAGGTTCATGCTGTGCCAAAGGGTTCAGCCTACAGACAAATTAGAGGGCAGTAAAACTAGATGCCATCTAAAAAGGGTACTCTCTGTTCTCAAACAATCCATCAAGACCTGATCCATGTCAACATTTTTACAGTTAAAAAAAAAGTATGAACAAATTATCTTATTCCCTTATTTCATGTATGTAATCAGATATATTTCCTGAAATAAAAACATGTATCAGCTTTCATTGTCTATTATTATCTTACTGTCAGTATGTTCTTCTCTTTTCTTTATTACCTTTTATTTATTTTACTATTCCTTTAATCAATGTAATTTTTATTTAGAAAGATTTTTTTTTTCCCTTCAAGTTTATATCTACTGAGAAACATGAACAAAAGTTTATTGCAAGACTTCATGTCTTGGTGTTCCAGAAAACGTTAAGTTCCATATAAAATTTTCTTGAGCATCACAATTTAAACATTTAAAATCTTGCCAAGCTACGAAGGCTAACTTGTCTAAGCTTTTGTATATGACCAAGCTAGATGAGATGTCTAAAAAGGCCATTTTCTTATTGTGGAAATATGCATTTTGTTTGATCCAGACCACACTTTCTTACAGCTTTACAGTTTTTGGAGCATGTTCTTGTGGCAACTTCATTGGGTTCAGTAAAGGAAAAGAAAGAAGTCATCTCTTTGTTTCAGCTTCTCTGAGTGTATTAGCAACAAGGTTTATTCAACTTCACAGTTACCTTGTGTCACCACAGCTTGGGAAGCACATCTAAACATGATCAAGGTGGCTTCAGCCTTTGGATTATACTTGCAATTCATTATATAAGACCATTTCAATATGAGATTCAAATGCTGTTGCACAGAGAAGAGAGACTATTTCTACATTTCCCCTCCTTTGCTCTGGAATTATACTGACTTAGAACATGCCGGGTTTGTCTGTTTAACATTCAAAAGCACATGTCAAACTGTTTTGTTTGGGTTTTTTTAATACAAAAAGAAGTGTGTGCCTGCTCTGGTGTATATCTGAAGCTTTTTAAACTATCCCAAGAGAAGATCACTGAATTTTTTTATTTTTCCTTAGTTTCATTTCAGCAAGCATGATGAGCATCGCTGCACTTACAGCTTGTCTTAATAAATCATTGACCATTTGGTGCTGCTGAGGCTACTCAACCTCAGATTTGCAAATCCTGCTTGCCTGAGCAAAACAAATGAGGGGAATAGCTAGGGGAGGCAGTTAATAATTGCACATTGTATTTTAAAATCCAGATGCAGTAAAGTGGAAGCTTGCAACGCTGCCGTCCTCCTTGCTGCTGCAGTTACTACAGCAGCATCAGATGCTGAGTTAGGATTAGTTTCAAGTTTTGAGTGTAAAGTGAAAAATAAATGCCATGAGAGAATTTTCTTGCAAGGAATGGCATGCTGCCTCAGTTAAAGGCAAAAATGATAGTGGTAGACCCAGTAAAATGAGAAGTTCTTCTAGGGTCTCAGACATATTGTGGTCACCTTGGGGAAACTGCTTGATCCTGACTCTCAGAACTGAACCCAAGATTTTATCACATATGAAAGAGTGGGCTCAAATAAAAGGCCTGTTTATTAAGCAGAGAACAAGGATATCAAGAAGGTGATATTCAGTATGACTGTGTGCCTGAATATGAATTATGTTAAGAGCTGACTGTGAGACTGTACCCACTGCATGTATGGTTGGTGGAAAAGAGTTCAGTGAAGCCTTCTGCTGGATCAAGATCTCTGCCATCATGACATCTTTTACCCATTAGTCTCTTGCCTGATCATCTTCTCTGGAGGAATTAATACAGTTTATTCAGAGAACTATTTTATGGAAGCTGAAGCCACTGCTCTTCCTTCATCCCTTCTCATAGTCTTTTATTTGAGTAGCAGAATCACCTAAAGCTCTATTAGTTTACCAGGACAGAGGTGGGAAATAAGTCTGGGAACAGTTCTCTTAGCAAAAAAAACCCTGGGGAGATTGAGTGTGAGAGTTAACTATCTGGCCACAGATCATCTGCTTACTGATGTAAGACAGACTAGTATGAAGCTGTTTTCTAATACTGGTAGCAGATGTCTTGGTTGGATGAGGAAGAGCAGGAATGGCTGGTTTCAGAAGACACCTCTTCTGCTATGGTTGGGTGCTGTAAGGGGCATTTCTGATCAGGCAGATCCAGTTGTAAAGTTGAGTTTTAAATCTGGCAATATTTTATTTTTGGACTTAATGTGGCTGATGTCAAGTATCTCCTTAATTCATCATCATGTTTCTTTTGTATAGAATGAGACAAGACATCTTGGTTACAAAAAAGCTCTTTCACTTTGTGGCAGTTAGTGCCAGATAGAGTAGCCGTGTGGACACATACTCCTTGGGACTGGTAAAAAAGCAGGCCCTAAGCAGTGTTTACAGAAGAAACAGGGCTGTTACCAGCTGTCTGTGCAGATTGATCACGCTCTGCATTTCCATGCACACTGCTCCAATATCACTGATCAGTTTCATGTGATCCTATTCTCATCACTCAGCCCTGCAGGTCCCATACATCTTAAAAATGGAGCCAAGTCCCAAGGGATTGCTTCAAGATGACATGCAGGTAGCCAGCACTTCTTAAAATTTGACAGTTGGGTAAGTCATGCTAAGCCTCAGGTGATAATTTAGTTGCCTATTAGATGACTCTCTTCCCTCTTCCATCTAGGCTCAATACTGCCAAACTGCAATACATTTGTAATAATAATGACACTGTCATAGCTATTGATCATTCTCCTAGGGATCTCAGAAGGCTTTATAAATCTGTAATGAGTCTTGTGACCCTGTGCAGCCATGCATTTAAAGATACAGGATGGTGAATATGCATTGGCTTCTTGTAACTGGTACAAAACTATGTGAATTTATCTTCTTTCCAGCACAACAGGAAGTGATATTGGTGTGTAATGACTTGTTGGGCAAGAAGAGCCACAGCCTTGTAACCCTTGTAACCTAGCCATATCTACATTGGTTGTCAAGCCAATTGAGCAGCATTGATTTAAAGCACAGGATGATTTTTGTTGAGGAAGTAGGTGGGGAAAAGACTTTTAAAGTACTCATTGAATGTTGGGGAGAAGATGGTCACACAGCTGAAATGAAGCAGAAGGATAAAAGACAATTCATTTTCACTAGCTACTGGGGAAATCACACAGAATCACAGAACATTAGTGGTTGGAAGGGACCTCGAAAGATCATCCAGTCCAACCCCCCTGCCACAGCAGAATCACCTAGAGTAGGTTGCACAGGAAAGCATCCAGGTGGGTTGAATGTCTCCAGAGAAGGAAACTCCCCGAAGTCTCTGAGCAGCCTGTTCCAGTACTCTGTCACCCTTACAGTGAAAAAGTTTTTCCTTATGTTTACTTGGAACCTCCTATGCTCCAGCTTGCACTCGTTGCCTCTTGTCCTATCATCCTATCCTCCTGCCATATTCACCTTTCACATATTTATAAGCATTAATGAGGTCCCCCTTCAGTCTCCTCTTCTCCAAGCTAAAGAGCCCCAGCTCCCTCCGCCTTTCCTCATAACGGAGAAGTTCCATTCCCTTAACCGTCTTTGTGACTCTGCACTGGACTCTTTCCAACAGAAACTCTGCTCTTTTTCTCGCTTTCAAACTATTCTCTAGTGAAATGAGGTTGTTAGCTTCTAGGGCAGTCCCTTTAATTGTTTGCAGATATGATAAATTTGCTTAAATTTAAAGGGGGGAAAATTGTACTTGTGAAAATATTGCCTTTTAAAGAGTATAGAATGTACTTAGTTTCTGCAGTTGCAGTCAAAAATATTGTATACTACCACTCCAATCCAGAGGTCTCAAAGCAGAGTTAAAAATTTTTATAACACCTTTTTTGTCCTTTTTTTTTTTTTTTTTTTTTTTTGGAAAAAGCAACCATGTTGAATGAGACTCTTCTGTCAAAACTTTCAATGACACTCCATTTTGTAATCTCTCTATCTAGCATACTTTCAATGACGCTGACATGATTTGGGGTTAAATAATTTAGCATTTAATTTCAAAACAATATTTCAGGTTTTAATGTAAATATTTCAAAGTTCATATAAAAATAAAGCTTTTTAAATAGGAGATCTGTTTGGTCGAAGTAAGTCCTTAGCTAACCAGGTACCGAGCAGAAAGTCTTCCTTATGCTATTATACTAGAAAATGTCATGAAATACTAATCCACTTCTTGCATTAAAAAACAAATGTCAGAGTTGCTCTAAGAGTTACATCTGTAGGCTCTTTTGTAGCCAGTTGTGAATTGTTTGGGCAGAAATTGGACAGGAACAGCTGCAGAAACACCTGCTACAAGGCTTTTGATCTCTCCTACTACAACAATAACTTTCGAGACTTCACAAGTTTGCTCATCTGGAGATGCTGCAGCTGAAACTTTACTGCTATCAGGGCTGCTGCAAGGTGGATGTGTTGGAGTGGTGTCACGTTTTCCAGATGATTCTTTTATATAGGTGTATAAATTAAGTTTCAAATTGTTAATGTTTATATGGAAAGGATGTTTTCTGCAAATGAAAAGCAGAGGAGCATGTAGTTGTCTCATTCTTGGCACCATACGCTCTTCCATCCTGGCCAGTACCATGCTTTCAGTCACCTTAGGAGGTGAATAGCTGATGCAGTCAGTCAGAGGAATTGTATATAGTATTTCTATCATGTATTGGAGTTATCTCTTACTTGATTTCTCCCAGTCTGTAACTCCTGAATTGTTGATGACAGCATTTGTCATACTCACTACGAAACCTCATGGCATTCTCTGTGTACGCATTTCTGCAACACTGGTGCCTTGAATCCCCTAACTTGCAAGGTCTAGAATTTTAGGTTTTGTCATAATTTAGTTCTAAAGGTAGGGGAAAAAAAATAGCTTGGTATCTGACATGGCAAAGCCAAGATAAAAATTACTATCTAGCTTCTAATGGTGAAATCCCCTATGGCTTTGCCCCTCTCTACTTATAAATAAATATCTTACTGGCTGGTAATATATCCTATCATTCCAACAGTAAATAACATTTTAACAAAGCAATTAGTTGTTATGAATAACTGATATTGCAATTAAGTGAGTCACAAATTGTGCAGCTGGGAGAAAACATTTTTGAGGATGCTAATAAAATTTCTGTTTTAACCTTTGGAATTCCAAGAATGCTGAAGTATTTACAGCACCATCTTTGGACAAGAACCCTGTCTGTGAAGAAACAAATTAATCTCTGAAATGTATATATGTGTGTGTATGTATATATATAAAAAAAAAAAGTTCAGCAACATCTCCAGTATTCAAAACTATACAACTTGTTTAGATAAATATTTCTAATTATATACATAATTTTAATGTTATGAAATGGGGTTCAGTAACTTAGTTGCTTGTGAAGGGTAGTGTTATTACAACTTGTCCTTTATTTTAAACTGATAGAAAAATTATAATGGCTAATCTTATCTACCCTGACATAGGTTTTCCTTTACTCCCAAAGCAAATATTTCTCAGTCTCTCTGTGATATAAGCAAATTGAATTTTGTTGCCCTAAATACGGGGGGCTAAGTCCTTCCAGTCATAGCAAAGGACAGGACATAAGATGGACTTGAGACAGATAAGAGAAGACAGGTTTATCATTGCAGCTGTTAGGGAAATGAAGAGGGCTCACAAGATAAGAGTTGCTGCTGTTGTGGTGGAATACCATCTCTGTGCAGTAACTGCTGCCCTGCTTATCCTAAAATCCTTTGGCAAAAGCAACAGCCTTATTTCTGCTTTTTGTGATCCTGTCCACACAAGGCAGAGGATGAAGCTTTTTACATGGTGCTGCTTCTGTGCCCAAGCAATCCCTTCAAACTTTTTCTAGGTTCAATGTGTAGCAGGCTACCCACCCAGTGCTTAGAGAGTTACTTTGACTGTGCCTGAAATGATCTTTGCCAGGAGCTGATAAGTTAGGCCTTTTATGAAGGGGGAAAACAGTAGTCCTAACAAGTAGTCTTTACAACTTGGTTAAGGCAGTAAGTCTTCTATCAAAAGTCAGTTGTAACAGAAAATTATGGTCTTGTGTACCTTATCACACTGATGTTTTGCATTAGTATCCTTCACCACAAGGATGCCTGTTACCAGCAACAACAAATACAATCCCTTTAGCCTAGTTAATTTTATAAAACGTCCCAAAACAATGCTTGCCTGGTTCTGGCAGCTATCATGTGGCTCTGGGACCTTCCAGACTGTGTGCAGCTTCAGTACAGGTTCAGAAGACATCTGACATGAATTCTTGAGCCTTCTCAGCTTTTCTGAGGATCATTTTTAAGGTCAAGCTGGTAAAGGTAAAGAGTTCTGCTGGTGTCTGTAGAGCTGGACAGGTAGGAAGGAAATCACTACTGACTCAACTACCATTCATTGGCAGCAATTAGATGCAGGATAAGAAATGCTTCTAAGGCCTGGGCAATCACACTTGGACTAGCTCTGTGTGGCCTTCCAGTTCTAAGACCTGGAGTATCACAAAAATCTGTTCTTGGCTCAGTGTCTACGTAAAACTTTTCTAATAGTTCTGGCAATGTTTTTCCTGTCTGTTTGTATTGTAAATTGAAAGAAGTCTGCACAGCAATATCTCAGTACTTCCTGATAATCACAGGAAGAGTTTTCAGTCAAACCAGACTTACTAAACCTTTAGTCAAGGCAGGTATTAACCTAATTTCAAAATAAGAGTCATTTTGACCAAGGAAATAAACAGTTTCCTTTTAAAAATGTTGAAACAAGATGATAATTTTGCCACTGTGTAAAGCATATCAAGCTTGACCTTCCATTACAAAATTTACTTCCCCCTGACCTGTTTAGTTTTTTTTTTTTTTTTAGAAAATACTACAAGAAGAATCACAGAAAATTCCCAGGCAGCTCTAACATTGGTATCAATTCCTGGAAGACTATGTGCTAGTATCTGGTAGTACCTAATCCTAGGGAAAAAAATGTAAAGGAAGGCGAAAATGTAGTTTTACAAAGGCAAATGATGACGAAATAGTCATGTTAGACTGGTCTGTGGTGAAAAAATACGTGTGAATTTCTTAAATCAGTGTTCTACATAACGGTGTTAGGGCAGAATAGTGTGAATGCCGGGAACTCTTTGTGGCATTGATAGCATGTATTGGCAGATTCTTAAGGCACTCGAGTGGGGGACAGGAGGGGAAAATAAGGAACAGTTTCTTGTAAATCAACCAGTTCATTTTCAGCCTATGCTGATGTGGAATATGACACCCCCATTCTGATGAGCTCTGTACCTTTATGCACACCAGCCTGAGCATAGTAACACAATTTTCATTGCCCAACTCATTTTCTCAAGACTGATTTACATGAGCTAAACATCTGGCATTTCATATTTTTCACTAAACTGAGTTGTCTTTTTTCAAATGCTCCAAGTGTTGGTACCTGTCAGAAAATGCTCATGAGCAGTAACCAGAAGCAGGAGAACCTTAACAAAATGCAATGTAAGCAGGTTTATAACCATAGCAAGCAATGTAAGCAAGTTTATGTATAACATTAAGGCTACGCAAATCTTTTACTACACCTATAGTCCAGATACTCTCAAATGAGTTGATTTGAGTAGATAGCAATCTAGATGCCTGTTAAAACTAATTATTGCTTTATGAACAAACCTTTTGGATAACACTATTTAACCACTTCAGTTATATGACAAGGTAAACTAGACATGTCCCTCATTACGTGAGTTTTAAAGGAAGCTTTGTGTCATGTATACTGTAAGTCTACTCATGCTATTAAAATTCATGCTATTAAAACTTCTCCAGCAAAAATTCCCTTGGTTATTGATAGGATAAATTGTAAACTTTTCTTCTAAATTGCAAACTTTTCTTCTCTCTTTTTTTTTTTATTCCTTGCTTTTTTTTCTCCAATGCTTCTTTGAAACAGGCACACACAAGTGAACTAATGAAAATCTTAATTTCATCTGATTCCCACTTCACTTAGCAAATGAAAGATACTTAATATGCCTCACTTGTTGCATGGTAACTAACCCACTTTAAGAAATGCAACTATGCAAGCTGAGAATTAGGAGTCATTATGCCTTTGCTGAGGGCTCATTAGAATTGCATGCTGAGGGTGCCATCTTAATTAGGGATGAACCTGACCACCTGAAAGTAATTCACACTGGCAGCCAACTGTAGTGTTTTCCAATTTCTGATTTGTCTGGCTTCCATCTGCCAGCTTTATCTTAGCAGTGACTCTTTCTGTTGACATCAGCAATGATGTTCATAATATCATGAATTGCGTCCTCTCTCTTGGGTGCAATCAAGTTTGACAGGTTCCTTCACACTAACTCTTGACGAAGGGTCTGCTAGCTATGGGAGAGTCAGGATCAAGGTAATGAAATGCAAGACAAGAAGTATGTGACAAGACAGTTAATGACCTCGATGTAAAAATCCAAACCTACTATGCTCTTACACTTTCTGCCATCACTGCAAGTACACTGCACTGATCACAAATGGCACACAATGTGATACTTCAATATGCTTCCTGGGATCTATTGATACCTATTTCAATAACTCAAGTAACCTGTGCTGATGGAACCCACCATCGAAGCAACTGCAACTTTAACTGGAGCTTTATTTTTATGCTTGTCATATGTCAGTGAATTCTGAGGACAAAAGGTGGATGAGTGTAGTTGCTATGTAAATTATGTTTTGATGGCAGGGCAGTGATGTAAGCCACTCTTACATAAGAAAACCTACAAAGGTTCAAGAGTATAGACACAAGTAAGTGACCTAGATTCTGAATAAGATGCAAAAAAACAAAAGGGACAGAAATCTACTCCTTTATTTCAAATAGAACATGGGGTAATAGGCATACTCCTAGTCCATCAACTAAAGGGAAAAAAAAAATTAAAGTTCACTTAAACCACAGCAAAATGCTTGTGACTGTCATTTTCTTTAGGCACACATATCCTCACCAGCCAGGCTAATAGGAAGTGGGAATTTCAACCTCTTGAACCCCACTGAGATTTGTTTGGTTTCAGCTCTACCAGGATTATTTACTGTTTTCCTGTAGCCATGTTTCTTGCAAGTTAGGAATTAAAATTGAGGCAGCTTTTGCCATGCTGTGCAAGGTTAATGGAATGGTTTCCTCAAGAGGTCTTTTTCTTGAATTGCTTCTGAAACTCCTACTAGTAGGATAATTTAGTAGGCTGTACTTCTTGGCATGTTGATTGTTCCTGTTGGATAATAGCACTTTCTTAGATGTTCCATGTCTTGCCTTTCATTCAGGGACTTTCAGCATGGTTTGTCTATTTCCTATGTCTTGTGTGGGGCACAATAGTGTTTTACAACATGAGGGTGAGAATGCTCGTAGGAAATATCTCCTCCAACTGAAAGAATGGAGAGGTGTTAAGTAGAAGAATGGCTGTAGGCACGATTTGGTTAGATTTCTCTGTGTTCAGATCTGCAGAAAGGTTTTATAGCATTTCCACATGCTCACTGTTTTTTTGGGAATTAAAGCTAATCCTGACCAAAAAAACCCCAAACGAACAAATCAGTGTTTATGGGGATGCCCCACTGAATATCCACTGTGGCAACAGAGATGTCTTGCAGGTTCTGTACTTCTAGGGTTTCCCAGATAATGTTCACATCTCCACAGCAAACAACAGCTGCTACACCACAGAGTTGGACCCATATCTCTAGAGCCTCTTAACTTCTTTATTGGTTCCTACCATGCCTTACGCTGGGGTGAGACAAAATACAATTATTTCTCACTCCAGCTGCTAGGTTTGTGAAATGTTTTGTGAAAAAACATCACACCTACAAAAGGCTCTCTTTTGAAGGTGAAAGAGCTGTGTGATTGCTTACAGAAAGTGTCATATAAAGCCATTTTCCTCACCATTCCTGAGTCTAGTGGTTGGTGCACTGTAGAAGAGGCCAATAATTTAGAGATGCTGTATTCCCTAGTATGTGTATCTCCTGTTGGTAAAAGAGAAATCACAAGGCTAAGGAGTTCAAGGTAGAGTACTGTGGTTCAAGACTTTAGCCAGGAGTGGAATTTTGTGGGCTTGTTCTGAATTTACATGCAGTTGAATTTCTAGTGCTGATTTTGTGCATACCAATAGATTCACTGAGGTTTTAGTTGCTCCTTTCTTAAAACAACAGCACCTATGCCATTTGTTAGTCTAAGCAATTTGTTTTGAATTGATAGGTATTTCAGTATCTCTGTGAGAAGTGCTCACTTGAACATCACCCTCTCTATGACCCACTCCTGTCTATTTTGATTAATTAACTCATATGCAATAGTCTATGCATATATTCTTTCTCTCCTCTTGCCCTAGTAGTTGCACCTCATCTCTCTCTGAGTGGGATAAACAACAGAACAGTGCAGACAAATGTTTATATAGAGAGATTGAAGTTGGCCAGTATTCCTGAGTCTTGTAAAGAAAAATTCTTGCACACTATGTACTAGTGGACTAGAGCACACAAGTAATATATTTCGTTGAAAGAAAGCCAGTTATGAACAAGCTTGAACAGCAATAATGTAAAAAAAATCACCTCACTTAAGATTCAAAATTAATACCATCTGCAAAACTGCTCACAAGCTGGAGCAGAAAACCACAAGTGGCAAAAAAAAAAAAAAAAAAAAAAAAAAAAAAAAAAACAAAGAAGATATTCAATATTTGAATTTGACTGTTTATGGTAAAAAGAAAAAAATTGAAAATGGAAGAGAAGCTTTTTAATATATAAAACTGAAAAAATGTAAATAATTGAAATAATTCCTTTTTCTAGGAAAGTGGAGCATCTCAGGATTAACATAAATAAGTATCAAGGTGCAAGGGATGAGGTAATTGCAATTTATTGTTGGAAAACTCATAGACAATCCTTTAAAATGTAGGATGTAATGAGAACCACAGGCAAATCTTAAGAGAATTCTCTGTAGTAGATCATTGCTTCTACTTGCCCAGGATAAGATCACTCAGGAAGTAATTATAAGGATAATCATGACACATAGATTTGGTTGGGGGTTTGCTCAGTATGAGCCTCTAGAAGTAGTTTTAAACTGTACAGGTTGAGAAGTCAAACCATCTCTGTAATCCAGAAGGTATGTAAGGTAATGAGCCAAAATCACTTTGATCAGTTGCATATGTGACATCTGCTAGTGTTTCCCTAATGTGAGCATCCCTTTTTCCATTCCCTTCAAATTCTTTGGGAAGTGAAAGCTGAAGATGGTGTAGACTTAAAATGTGAGAAATAATTTTGTTTGGTTTGCTTTAATTCTATATCAGTTTTGCAGTTACATCATTTTTACAACTTGAGATAACACAAGATTTTTTTGTCTTAAATCATTTTGACATGTAAGTATAATCTTGTGTGGAAAAGACGTTTATACTGTATTGAGATTGGGAGGGATTCTGGGAGACAGAATTTACAATTATTTTTTCCATCATCTTTTTACAAATCAGTTGTTGGGAGTTGAGTTTTGCGTATTTTTATTTTTTGCTGTTTCAAGTTCTGGTTCTGTGGTGAGACACTGGCAGTACGTCAGGAAGAACTTTTGAAACAGTTTACCCTGTTTACTACCAAATTTCTAGAGCATTCTATATTCATGTGTTGAATTCCATAGTCTGCCATGCAAGTCATTCTCTGTTAATGCATTTGGCTCCAGACCCAAACATTGGATTGACCATCACAACCTTCTTTGGTTTGTGTCTGTATTCTGTTCTTGGTGTTCTGTCCATAGAAATGTGTAGGTGTCCAGGACCTGTAATCAGTAAATGATGAATGATGAGGAAGGGGGCAAAGAAGCAGCTCCTCTTGTGTGAATGCTTCATTTGGATGATGCTCCCAGCTGGGATGACTGTGAGAGCTGGCTACTGTAGCAGATTCTAGCTGGGTCAGCATCAGCCACCACAGAGTAGAGCAGCCTGAAGACTGTCATTTATCTTTCAGGAGTTCTGGAGGAATAACCAAGTACAAAAAGTGAACAAAGCTTTAAGGAAATAAGACTGAAACCTTTCCTTAGACCAGTTCTTACTTGGAAGAGCCCTGTTTTCTGAAAAGAGCTTTCTTAAACTTTAGGTTGTCTTCAGTATAGCTTAGCTTGGGCGTTTTTGAACATCAATAATGTATCCAAGAGCAGCAATTCCACAGGCATGTTGATGGGCTCCCTTGACCAGGTACTTTCTTTTTGATAAATTAGTTGTCCGTAAACTTACACAGTGCAGTGTCTCACAAGCTTCTGTTTTTTTTCATGAGATGCTCTTCATCTATCCTTAATCTCCTCATCCATTGTACCTCCTAAAATGGCAGCACTGCTATGAGACAGTAGCTAGAACAAGCTGTGCCCAAGCTGGCTGGTTATTTCCCTCCTCTTAAAAATGGTGCTTTTTCTTTTAACATTCTGTTAATGAAATGCTCACTTTGAAAAGAATGTGGATTATAACTAGAGCTCTTACTTGCACAGATCATCAGGGTGCCATTCTTCTCCAGTAAATTTTTTTTTTCTTTTTTTTTTTTCTTTCATTGAAGCACTTTGTTTTGGATAAGCTTAGTCAAAACTTTCTCCTTGTTTCATCAAGATATCTGAACGTGCCTGCTGAAAAGCTTGTCACGAGTGGTGCATTGATATCTGGGGTTACTTTTGGAAATCTAAAAGTCAACCAGCTTTCTTACAATACCTTGCAAAAGGTGGGAAGAAGGGAAGACAACAACAGAATCACAGAAAACATCCAGTTGGAAGAGACTTCAAAGATTCTCTTTCAACCTTTGACCCATTCAAAGATTCTCTCTTTCAACCTTTGACCCAGCACTGAAGGGTCAACAATAAACCATGTCCCTAATCACCAGGTCCACAGGCTGCCTAAACACTTCAAGGGATGGTGATTCCAACTGGGTAGACCATTCCAATATTTGATAACCCTCTTACATAAGAAGTGAGAAAATAATAATAGCTAGGATAAGAGAACAATAAATGAGAAGCACAATGGATAACTGTAAAGAGCAATGTAGAATTTCATTTTGTTTAACCTTCTTTTTTATGAGGCTCTGGTGAGGTGTACCCAATGCAATGGTTTTGTTAGGCAGTACAGGAACTTTCTAAAGCAGGATTAAATGCTTGATGTTGTTTCCATTTGGAAGAATTCAAGTCATAATTGTTCAGTATTACAAAACCAGAAACCAAGGGTATTTGAGTCTGCTTTAGGCTCTAGACTAGAAAAAAGTCTTTTACCGGTTTACTACTTGTTTAGTGCCCTTGAAGCTATACTCTGTTTTTCCCACTAAAATCAACAACTTATTTCAGGACCCTGAAAATGCTGCTTTTATGACAGCTGCAGAAAAGACAGACTGGTAAGACCAAAGTGGATTTATTACCAGCAGCTGTTTTCTACAGAGAAAACAACAAACACCACAAAAGAGATTTGTGAAATATTCTCCTTGACATTCAGCTTATAGATCTGAGAATGAGACTCATCTAAAGAGTCAAAAGTGATTGGTTTTTGGTTTTGGGGTTGTTGGTTGGTTGGTTTTGGGGGTTTTTGTTTTTGGTAACTTGTACCTGCTCTTCAGAAGTTGTAAAAAAGGAAAATGGACAATTCCCCTTTAGAATTCTTCCTGTGAGTGCCTACACACATCTTACATTGAAGCTGGTGTGAACAGTTTAAAACTCATGTTTAAAGGTAAATAATGTGTTAATGACCAAATATTGTAATTCAAATATGCAAGCTTTCTAGTGTAAAAAAATCACAGATTGTTGAATCTTATTTCTTTCTACCCCAAAATATTGGTATAAACGTGGATATTTTTTTTGGGGGGGGGGGGGGAATTCTGAGTATTCAAAGCAGATTCTCTTATTTCTGAATCAGGATTTGATCAAGTGTAGAATTTTGTTTACTGAATATGAAATGAAAAGAGCTAAAGCTTCTATAAGCTAATAAAATATTGCAAATCACATTTTTTCCAGTTTCACAAGCTTAAAGCTTCTTTAGGCTGTAGATGTAAAAATGTAAAAAAAAAAAAAAAAAAAAAAAAAAGAAGTCTTTAGAATAGTAGGCAGCACCATGATTGTTCATATGTTTTATAAATGTAGTGCAAAGAACTAATCCATACCCCATTGACTTCACTGGAGTTACAGAAGGCTTTGAAACTGAATTTCTGTTATAGTGCCATACTTTAAACTGATGCAGACATTTTAAGTGTTCATCAGTTTTAACTTTTTATTAGTACTTCTGAAACAGCTAATACTTGAAAACCTCTTCAACTTTCTTTTCTGTTCCTTTCTTTTTAAAAACTGGCTTAGTTAATTTATCTTTGCTTCTATAATATCAAAAACGTGGGAGAGTTAAGGAAGAGGTGATTATTTGTAGTTTTGTGAGTATGGGGGAAGAGTTTGGCAGCTCTCTTTTAGACCTCCCTGTCAGAGCACGTATTGTAAAAGTATTCTGAAGTGTATCCAAAGAAGAAAAACATAGGAACTGAAATTTTAACTCTTGCTGGCAGTGTCATTAGTAGACTCAATATAGACTCTGGGGTTTGGGTATATTTTTCTTGTTTTTAACTACAGGGATAGAGCACTAAACCGCCTTCAGTTTCTTCACTCTGTGGTATTTTTCTTTAATGGAATATTTTCCTCTTGCCTCATAATTGAAAGACCTCACTGATATAAACTGGAACCTGTGCCTATTTTAAGAGAGTACAGTATGTCCAGAGCGCTGCACGCACATATTTATGCATTCCAGAGTGAACTCTCTACATTCAGTTACTAGGAACTGAAGAAACCTACTAGTTTTTATACTGTACCAGTATTGGTTTTCTTTTTTCCTTCAAAATTATTGTCTCAAAATCTCTTAAAACTGTTTACTTTGGTTGACATTTCAGATGGAATTGGTCGTTCATTTTGCACAGTGTATTTGTAAGCAAGCAGAGGGAAATCAAATAGTAAAATCTGTGAAAGCCATATTTAGGCTATATAAAGTTTCAGGTTGTATGGCTTTCTATCAAATTCTGTTACAGAGAATTCAAATCTGACTCTTTAATTTGTGCCCAAACCTGTTGATCCCAAGATTGGCATATATTCCTTCTGGATGTTGGGAAGTAATAAAAAGGGCCAGGTGAAGGATGGGACTAGGACACACTAGTTAGTGGGCAGCAGGAGATGACCAAACAGCTGTAGTGGGTGGAATTGGGAGCAGCAGTTAATGGAAGCAGAGAAAACAGGAAGAGCTGAGCTGCCAAGAAGGTTTCAGCATTACAGAAGGGAATTGCATAGATCAGTGGTTCCTGTCTTCTGTGTCTGAAATGTGCTTGAGAAATTTGGCACTGAGTTTCACTTCACCAAGCTCAGCTCCTCCTCTCATCTCCACTTGTAAATTCCTGAATCTCTGTGTCCCCAGCCCACCTTCTGACTGCTATTGCTATCTTCAAAAAGACCAGGTGAACATGGCTCCACACCAAGACACTGTAGTTCTAGTAAACTTCTTTCTCTTCAGCTCTGTTGCTTATCAATTCTATGCTGTCTCAGCAAGAACAACCACGTATCTTATGGGAAGCTTCTAGGAGAACCCATTCTTTCTGGCTTTCTTTCCTATGAATAGATTCATTTATGGGATTCCTGGATGAAGATGTGTTGGCTGGTTTTACCAGAACATGTCTTGTACAGAAGCCAAGTTGTCTCTTTTTACATCTCAGGTGCCAGACTTGGTCATGGAGAATGCACTGCTACAAAAGCTAGGTTTTTTGTGCCACGGGCAGATAATGATAGGCATCAAATACATCACAGCAGCCAAATGCAGGAAAATAGAGCAACATATATGCAAACTATGAGATGGCAATAGCAAACATAATTTTATCACTGCTGCTCCTAATGGTAGAGACACTGGCAACAAAATTCACTAAGATTAGCCTACCTTCCACAGCTGCAGCTCAAACTCAGTTAATAATAAAGCTGTACTGGTTTTGTTTGGTCTCATAGGAATAGTATCATTTGTCTTTGATCTAACATAAATGAGAACGCTGTTTCTTGGGAAATGTCATACTTTTTGGTGTCTGGATTCACTTATAATCCATGATCTAGACTTTGTCAGTCAAACCAATCTATATGAATTGAACTTGGTAAAATGATGGACAACTTCTGTCCTTTGAAATCTGACATTTAACCTTCCTTCATGTCCTGTTTGAAAAAGCATAAGAACCTACCAACAGAAGAGGAGGGAGGGAAAGAAAAGTTGTTTGGCTCAGGGTTTTGCTCTTTCTCAGTCAAGCATAGAAAACTGTTGTCCAAAGTACACTGAGAATTAGGGAACAGCACATTTGTGCAATTGAAAACAGTTATGTAAATTGAAATGCCAAATTTCCTGTGCCAGATGCAATATGAATTCACTGTAGGGCAAGAACTATCATTAGTGCTCCCTAGGAAAGGAACTAGAATAGCAAAGTAATGATTTTAGGATAATATGCTGATGTTATTTGAAAGCTGGGATTGGGATGCAAACATTTGCACAGCATTTTGTTTTACACAGTCCCTTGTTAATGCATCTGGTATTCATTTTAACACCACTAATCCTAATGGATTCATTTAGCACTCATATGGATATGTCATATGCACTTCCTGTAGGTATTGTGCTGTGATGAAGTCCTGGTTACTGGACACTTAGTGTTACCACATTTCTTTTGATTATGTAAATTTTTTCATAAGCTGTCACAATAAAATTATTCCTGGTTCATGTAGGCAGAAGCAGCTGCATGTGGAGACAATTGTTTCAGCAGTATTTGAATAATGTCATGGCCAGGGAGGTTCAAGCCTAATAGATAAAACATTCAGTTATCCTGGTAAAATAGTGGAAGTTGAACATATTTCAGAAAAGCAATCTCAGTTGCACATAGGAACAGAGCAAGTGGACAGGTTTTGTCAAGGTAGCAATTTTTGGTTTTTCTTTTAAAAAGGGCAATCAGCCAGCATTTGCTTTAAACAGAAGAAATTTCTTTTCCAGATTGTGTGGAGCAAGGAATATGAGTAGGGTAGTGGGGCACTGTGATTTGTGCAGCAGGGTGCTGGTGCTTCAGGAATCCATTTGTCTGTCCTATCTGAAGTTGATAACAGCATTTATTCAAGACTGAGCATTATCTCAACAGCTTTCCAAGGGCAAAAGATTTGAAAAGCGATTATCTTAGGCGTTTTGGGTTTTCTTTTGTAGATTTGGTTGGCTTGGTGTTCCTTTTTCATTTGGGTTTGTTTGGGTGGTTTTGGTTTTGTTTTGGTGTTTTGTAGGGTTTTTTTTTGATGGGGGGTGGTTTGCTTGGTTGGCTTTTACAATAAGGCTTATTCATGTCTGTCAGAACTAAATCAGAATGGACCAAAACATTGGGTTATATGTTGAATTATCACTAGACTCAGGAAACTACTTATTTGGTGGAGCTGTAACTTTTAATATGCGTATTTGTCTCTCAAACTACTGCGCATGATATGCAACAGAATACTTTGAAGTCAGCCTCATTGGAATTCTGCTACTCCCTATCCACACTGCAGTAATAAGCCCCCCCCCACCCCCCCAAAGAATGCCTCCAACCATCTTCTTGTCCAAGATATAATTATTCTAACATATAAAATTATTGTAATATAAAAATTGTCAACAAAGTTTGCCACTGAATTGGAAGAATAAGGCTTCAGATGAATATTGAGATAATAAAGATTCAGGATACTGATATGAAGTTGGACCTTAAACATTTTAACTTCTTCAACATTTTGTTCACCTCTCTGGTCTTCGTATCATTAAACACCAAGGCAAAAGGTTGACAGACATTTAAACCTTGTCAGAAGAGAGAATTTCAGAGGAATTCTGGCTGCTTCAAAGCAGCTGCATTTACAACTTGCTGCATGTTATTCATGGAGTTTCCTTAAATGAGCTGCTGTGCAGTTCTTCAGGAAAGATGATCAGTCACTGATCATTAAAAGGAAAACATAAGCAAAAGCTCAGGCAAAGAGTGGACAAGTCCTTTGTATTCTAGCTTTACTGTGAAGATTGTACCACATACGTGTGTGTCCTTGGTACCTTATTTAGAATGTAGTGTCTGTACATCTATTTCAGAAACTTAGGTCTTTAAGCTGTTACAGTCTGTGGTACATATTACATATCTAGAGATGGTCTTTAAAAAGCTTTCTTAATGATAGAAAAAATATCAGATTTCTTCAGGAAATCTTGTATTGGTAACTGTTGCTTAATCTGTTCAAGAGTATCAACCTTTGGCTTTATTTGTTAAATATAACAGAAACAGCTCCATTTCTCAAGGCAGAAAAGCCTGTCAGATTAGTGTTCTGCAGCTGAACTCTACTGCCCTTGTATCAATGGCCTGTACTAAGCCAACTGACAAAGGTAGAATCTTGTGTATTCCTTTTTTTCTGGCACTCACATTTTCAGTCCTCGTAATTGTTATCATGGTCTCAGGAAGGCAAAACCAGGTATGACGTCCAATAGCTATGAACTATCCAAGCAATATTTAATCCAAGCAACATCATAATCCTTATGATAGCTATTCTGGATGCTTCAGAAGTTTCCTGGTTCAGAACATTGCTTTCACTGGGAAATAAATTGAAAACATTTTCAGCAGCATAGTTTTTGAATGTAACTTTCAAAAAGCTTTTAAATCTGGATTATATCCCGACTATGGTGTGGACAGTATAACACAATGACATGCTCATCCTACTGTTGACTTGGACAGCTGTGAAAAAGGCAGGACCTCATTCTTCAAGGTGGTTCATCTGGTAATTTTTATGTTTGCCAGCCTCTTCCAATGCTATTTGGCATTTCTTTTTCTCTATAGAGAGAACACATGCATATGTATGCATGCACATACACACTTCCACCTTCACAAAATGCATTTACTGCAAAGATAGCTTCACAAACCTGGATGAAGAAAAGATATAGGCAACTGTTGTTTTAAAGCTGACTGCTCTCCTTCATTATGGGTCAACTGGGAAATTATACAAACTGATTCATTGCAAACAGCTGTGCTTATGAAAAAGAAAAAAAGGCAAGCTATGTTGGCACATGTCCATTGTATGCCAGTAAAAGCATAAGCATTTGCTAGCTGCTAGGTGTGTAAGTCAAAGTAGTATTTTAATTATCTTTGGGCTAAAACTATGTTTTTAGTTGTAGAATGCTTGTGTTTCCTACACCTTAGATACTTCAGAATTAGGAAGGAAGGTCTCACAAATAAATAAACACAGCATAGAAGCAGACACTAATCTCATAAATGTAATCAATAATAGCTGTTGCTTTTGTTAATGTACTTGCCGGTCAAAATTTGTTGAAGAACCAAAAAACTTACATGAATTGTTTTTCTGTCCTTGGTTGAGAATCTACAGAGAGTATTTCACAAAATAAACTTTTCTTCCAGGAGCTGCAAGGAATTTTAATTAAATAGGTGTTAATTTAAAGCATGAGACAGGAAAGAAAATGAGGATGTGATCACAGCATGTGAGATATAACATCATATGGAGATTATTACTGTACTGATACTGGGAGTAAGTAGCTGTTTCAGCCTTACTCTGAACCTGATGTAGTTGGATACTTTTAACCAATTAATTTTGACAAAGAAGGAAACATAAGAAGCTGTGCTATTCAGACTCATAATAAAATTCAAGTTGTAAGTGACCTCTGAAGAACACAGAGTCCAAAATCTTGCTCAAAGCAGATCTAATTTCAGGTTGCTCAAGGCCTTGTTCAGCAAAATTTTCACATGTTCCTTATCTTAGTTCTGAAAGTGGAAATCTTATTCAGTAAAGCATTTTATTCCTTCTAAAATTATCTGGGTTTGGTAACAGAAGGGAACATTTGTAAACATTATCACATCAGTAAAATAATTGTCTTCGTTTTCTTCAGGACTTTATCTTAAAATTAACAAAACAGAAATCTCAGCAAACCAGCAATATTAAAAACAAACAAACAAACAAAAAAGACACAAATAAAACCAAATCCCAAGCTCTTTATATTTTGTTGTCTTAATTCAAATAAAACTACATTTCTTGTTTTCCAGTTAGTTTTCCTGTCGTTTTGAGACTAGTCAAGTAAAACTACTGTAAAAAAAAACCCAAACTTCTTATATTTCAAAACCAAACTAAGCATAGCAAGAAGCAGAAAATAACTGTACCCTTTTTTTTTTTTTAGTTTCATTTGTAAAAGAGTGGTAAATTACATATAATGAAAGCCTGAATGCTTTTAAGTAGCAGGAGTATGGGTTTTGAACATAGTATACTTCTTTCTTTGAGGAGATATATACATAGCAGTCTGTGCTTTGAGTTAAATGTTAATTTTTAGTGTTGAAAATAATGTATTTGCAGGAAAATTATCCCAGCAGATTGTTATTAATCACAGGGGATGGATATGGTTAAAGGGAAACAGAGAGAAGCAGAAGCTTGCAGGTCTTTACTTCTTAAGGTGTGAGAGTGATGGAATGATGCAATGTAGACTTACTAAAGGGAGCATGGAAGCATTATTTTCATCTTCCACCACAAATAGTAGGGTAGCATGTATTTGCTAATGTTAGTTCATGGCACTGGAAACAAAATTAAGAGACTGATGGACCTCTAAAGATAACTTCCAGGTCAGAACCCCTTCCTGGAACTCAGGGATTCTGAAGATTAAATCTTGTTTTTCAATGATTCCCTGTGATGGGAATAGAGTTTTAAAGCATATTCTATTAATTCTCCACTAACTCAGCTCAATTGTGAAAGCGAAGATCAGATTCATTCTGCCTGGTTTCAGAACATTCAAAAGCTAATTCACTTTTCTGTGTTTGGGATGTGGTGTCTGCATAATAACATGTGTGTTGAACTTGTTGCTCTGTGTTCATGGCACATCCAGCTGCATCCTCTACTGTCATAGTACAAGTCACTGGTGGCTGCCAATTAAAACACATCACTTGTATATACTGCATTGAAAAATTGAAGTTTCTTTGGTCCTGAACTGTAAACTGTGAGGAACATATGCAGTAAAGCATGCAGAGTACCCTTCTGAATGTTCAGGTATGTGAAGCTTCTTTTGGAAGATGCAGTACTGTAGCAGCTCCCTGTCACAGCTTCCCTGAAGTACAAGGTACCTTGTTGAACTATGGAGAAGGTAAATGTTTTCTACACTGGTTTCCCTGGAGTTACCACTTTCTCTTGCTTATTCTTGCTTCTTTCCCAAATTGTGCAAACATGCCTTGGGCAAACAGGGTCCCAATGCAGAAAGAGTCTCAAGAGTCTGCCACAATTTCTTCTGTTTTTGAGGAAGCTGTTCTCTGAATTTTATGGCTTGGTATTCAAGGTTCAGGAACTTGCTTGTTATTTTTCTTTGTTGTTTGACATAAGTTAGTAGAACATATATATTTTTTTTCCTTAGGGAAAAAGTACTTTGTTTTACATGTTTTCCCTTGGAAAATAAACTTATGCTGGTATTTGGCAAAGCTGGAAATAGAACAGCTTTATTCTGAGAACTTTTCATTCTCTGATATCAACAGAGAATTCTTTGTTGGTTACCATTTGGCAGAAACTAGGGGTTATTCTTTCAGGCATACTGTCATTTTTCTTAGAAACTTTTAAAAGCTGTGTCAGTTGGGTTTGGCTTGAATGTTTTGCTAGTTGGAGAAACTAATTTCTTCCTACATTGTTCTGAACATAGTTGACCAGATTATCTTTGGGATCTCTCCACTGAGACCAAATTCTCTCTTTTCTTCCCTCCATTCTTCCTGATGGCTCACATAGAATTATATCAGACAGTACACTTATGGTGGTTTTTCCCTAGCTCAGCACATTTTGGTCTTTCTTAAAACACTCATTCTCCCTACATACCCAACCAGCACAAGGAAAGATACTATAGTGCCCTAGTTTGTAGGGGACTGGCTTCCTCACAGAGTCTGTGACAGGATGAGAGAGTTGAGAAGTGTTGTTCCCTGGGAATCCATTACTATCCAGATGTGCCTTCTACTGCCAAGAACATTAACTGTCCTTTCTTATTACATCACAGTAAATAGTAGGGCCAAAATGGAAAGGTGAGGAAGAAAGTAACTGCATTTGTACCATTTCCACTTCCTATCTCTAGCTTTTTTTTTTTTTCCTGTAATTTTATTAAGTGTAAGATACATTGTGACCATTTTAACCCATTTAAAATAAATTTGTGATCTGGGGCTTCTGTCTTCCTCATCTTTTATTCCTATTGGATGGATCTGGAGATTTGCTTGTGGTTCAAAGAAGACACCAAATTCTCTTCTTTCTTTGTCTTAGGATGAGGCAAGACTAGATTATTACCCATTAGCAAAATAATCACCATTCCTGCAACATCACTGTATTTCAAAGTCCTCTGGGATGGTTTAAAACCCAGGCCAAATGGTATGCTACCATAGACATTGCTAATGCTTTCTTCTCTATTCCCACAGCATCCTCTTATTCAAGTTCCACGTGAGTCAGATTTGTTTATGATCCCTTGCCCCAAAAAGCACACAAGAGAAAGGCATGAAGGAAGCCAGAGATGAAATACTGATCTTGAATATTATAATTTGAATCTAGTCAGGGTTCAAAGGTTGGCATAAAGTATGACTGCATATCTCTGAAGGCTAGCTCTGATATTTTATCCTAGCTAGTAGGTATTCCACGTGTGATAAGCAAAAAGTCTTGACTCTCTTTAAAGAAGAAATGTTATAAAATCAAATATAAAATGGGAAGAAAAAAAATATCTCCCTCAACTACAACAACAACAAAGATTATTCTGTAACAATAAAGTACTTATGTATTTTAGTCCAAGTTCTTCACTCTGGAAATAAAGTATATGTCTTGGACCATGTCAAAAACTGAGTTCATTGATTGAATTGCTGAAAATAAACTAAAATAACTAGAACATCAAAGAAACACACTGGCTGCCTATGATTTGCTTGGCTTTGTTTTGTTGGAGGTATTTTTTTTATGCTGTCAGGTAAAGGGAATTCTTTTACAGATGATGGCGATACAGCAAGATGGGTGCTAAAAATAAATGTGGAAAACCACTTCTTAGCACAGAGAGAGTGAAATTTGAATTTTTTGCTGTGACATTATGCTTCCAGTAGAGTAATATTCCATAGGAGCCTATTTGAGAACCTTATTATAACTATGCAGCTTTTTAAAATTACCTCCAAAAATTAAAATTTTTAAGTATTTGGTTTTGTGCAAAATGTGTGCATTTATTTTAAATTGCTTCACACTGGATGAAAGAATAAAAGAGTTGGTGATGATCAGGGTAAAAATATAAAAGATTAAGAGAAAGGAAAACTCTCAGAAAAAACAGTTCGGATAAGGGTTTTTTTTTTTTCTACTGCAAAACATTTGACTGTTCTGAGAGCTCTCAAGTAGGATTAAGTTTAATGCACATCGACACCTCGACCCTCTCTGAAAGAGCTCACCCAGCTATCACAGGGACACTCCATTTCCCTTCTTGGAAATGTCATACAAACAACCTCAGGTAGACAATATAGGCAAAGACCTTTGTAAAGGAGCCCAGACATAACCTACTGCAAGGGCTGGTGGGTTGTCAGGTGCATTCACAGCTCAGACTGCCAACAAGGGGTGCTGTGGGCATTGGAAGTAGCTTGTGCTAGCTTTCAGCCTCTGTACCATCCAGCCAGCTGAGGGAAACTACTAAGTAGCTTCTCCTTTGAGAGTTAACTTTGTGCAGGTAGGAGCCCAGTACTAATCTAGTATTGGAGAGTAATACATGATGCCTTTATTTTACCCTTCATGCTTCATCATTATTTGATTTGTTGAGGGTGTTGAATCTGTTGAGCCTGTGAGGAAGCATGACTATACTGATGGGGATTTTTATACCAGTTTCCTCTGTGCCTTTCAGCCAGTCACATCTTTTCAGTGTGTTTTTCTTTCACTATCCATTAACAACATCACACTCACAGCTTATTTTCTGTTTAACAGAATCATAGAAGGGCTTAGTTTGGCACTATCAATTGTTGTGAGCAAAATTTGATAGACACCCTGCAACACCGAGGGAATTATGGGACTGTTGGTACAGTGAACACAAGAAGTTATGCTAGGACACCTGTGACCATCACCTTGTGGTTAAAATCACATCAATTTCTCATCAAAAGAGCTCCAAAACCTGAAACTTCACACACTGGCTCTGTGAGGGACTCAATCATCACGCCTGAAGTAATATTTTTCTGAGGGAATTTGTCTTCTATCAATTTGAGTGTTATTGAAGCAATAAGAATTAGGCTTTTTGTCTTGAGGCAGAGATTTTTGTCTTCCTTTGTAGCTGAACAGTGAATATAATTTTTTTTTTTTAGTTACTGTGAATAGCAGAAATGGTATCATATGTGCATTTGAATTAAACAAGGCTTATGGGACTGCAAGCATACCATCCACTATATGCTTAATTTGGTTACTGTAATTGTTTCTCCCTTGACTAAGAGAAATGTCTGTCTTTGGGAGCTCTGAATCATTCATCACTCTCTTAACCATAAACTTCAGACTGAACCTCTAGTAGGCACTAGAAATATGATATGGATCTTGAAAAGTAATGAAGAATGCTGACAGTATTACAGCAGGATAAGTAACAGGAAGATAAGTGTTTCTAATGTTTTATTTGTAAACTTCCTAGAGACGTTTTGAGATTATTCCTAGAAATACTGCATTGTCATTTAGGGTCATTGCAAAGACCACAGCAGCATTGCCACAATAATACCACCCTGATTTGCATTTGCTCTTCTTGAACAAGGTTGGTGGTGGACTGAAGATTAGAAATTAAAATCTCTCCATAGAGCAGCAAGAACAGATGTGAGCACCAGTTGCCTCTCAGTACTTCACCAGTATAAATCTACTCCATTTCAAGGTTTTCTAATTCCATCTAGGATTCAAACATCTCTGTGGAGAATGCTTTCAGTTAGCAATAGTCTGCTGATTAACTAGTGTTAATATTGCTGCTGATGGGTTAAAAGTAAGTAGCTGGTAACATGGCTTGCAGAGATTATGGGAACAGGAAATTTCAGGGGGGAAAAAAAGTATATTTAGGTGAACATGTGATTTTCCAGCATATCTGACCTGTTAAGAACATTCAGATCTGATAAGTTTGGTGATCTCTGTTTTGAAGCATGAGGTCACCCTTCCTCTCTTGCTGTTTCTATCCACTGTTGAAATGTGTTTCTTCAGTAGGATATGGAGCTTTTTAGCTATTAGAGCAAACCTACACAGAAGGCAAGGTAATGTAGCTGTTTCAAATGGCCTTAGAAATTAAAACATCATGAGTAATTGTATGAAAAGCACTTGAGACACCAGATCTTCAAAATGGTTCTGGTCTTAATTTTATGTCTGTATTTGAAATACACTGTAATAATAATAGATTTTTAATAGGAAAAAAAAGGCAAACCAAAATCTGCATGTGTTCTCCTGCCCCCTCACATCATATTGGGTGGTGAATCTTCACTGACTGGACCTTTCTACTGAGAGAGCAATGCTGTTTCCTGCAGCAAGAAAGAATCTCAGGTTATCATTTTGACTGCTGGTCCTTCATAAGAGTCTCAGTACTCAGGTGTGAACTTGGTATATACTTTGAAGGGGCAGCATCTCAGCATGAGATGCTGCAGTTATTTTACTTACACACTTCCTTATTTGTCCCTTATTTGATCTGCCATATGTAATTCAATATATATGTTTAGAGCAGTTAAATAGGAGATGGGAATTCTGCCCAGGAATTTCATGTGTGACTTTCAGAATGTGTGACTTAAATCCTTTCAGTATCTCAGCCTGTCATCTGTTTTCTTGGGTACCCTGCTATTTATCATGCTTGGCTCCCATTTAAAATTTTTCAGTCTGGATTGCAAGCTGGTTTAGATAGAGACCATCTTTTCTGTGTTCGTTTTATGCATGTTACACAGTGAAGTTCTGTCCTTGCAGCATAGCTAATTCTCTACAGGCAGATGCTGAGGCCATGAGGGTTGCTAGAGTTCAGGTCATTCGCCTATAAAAATTTCTTTAATAGGAACTGAAAGTGCACTCTACATCTTGAAGGAAAATATTACTTCCTAGGATAGTGATCAGTGTTCAAAATCGTGTTGTCTGGGAAATAGCTGGAATTTCTCTCTGCTAACAATTTTAAGTCACTGGTCCTTGCTCTGCTAAGTATATGCAAATACAGAATAGCAGACTGCGGTTTCAGTGCCTCCTCATGATTGCTTGTTGTTTTAGGGAACAAGTCAGTCTGGCTACTGCACTTTCTCTGCAGTCATAGCTTCTAAGGAGCTGGTGATGCATCACCAGTGATAAGCTCAGCACTGTTCCAGGGAAAAAGCTGTCAAGATTTTGTTTCCACCTTTTTCTGATGAACTGCAACTTCAGGGCATTTTACACAACTTTTGCATTAGTCTCCTGATTAACATCAGGGTTTGGAGAGATGAATAAGTGAGTGCAATCATTTAATAAGCTACTCCTGAGTCCGCCTTCATGTGAGTCAGAGAAGTAGGAGTGCTACGTACCCTGCAATGAGAACTAGTCATCTTGCCTGAGAAATCATTACCTTATTCTTTCAGTAAAGGGTTAGTTTTGATTTGTCTGTACAAAATGAACACCTACAGTACATATTCCCTGGAGTTTGTGAAGTGGTTAAACTGACATTTTGTTATTTCCTTTCTGGTCAGCTTGCTTTGCTTTACCCTGTTTTTACCAAGAAAATAAGTCAGTTACCTGAAACTGAGTAGTTTGAATGTTCTTCTGTGCTGTCTTCGTGGTAGAGGTATCAACTGTTTAGTTTTATCTCTTCTCCAGTGCCTTCTAGATTTAACATTTTGCTGCAACTTTGCTTTATTTTCTCACTGTGTTCCAAATACCTCTGTGAAAGTGTGTTGGGGAATTAATTCTTCATGCTTCTCAGATATTCTAATTTTGTCAAGAATGCTCTTGTTTCCTTCAGGCTAATGAAACTGATCTCTTAATTCTTTCCCTAATTTCTATTTTCTATGCCTGAAAAGGTTTTTTTTTTTTTTTCCTCTGGTTAGAATTTAACACACCTATTTGAGAGAGAATGTGGGTGTAAATCTTAATAGGTGAAGCTTTTATTTCCTTTAACCCAAAATTTGTTTAGGTATGGAACAATAGTTTAAAACCCTTACATATGCACCAATGTCATGTAAACAGACCTGTGGCTTTCATGTGAGGTTTCAAAATAGTCTTGATTGTTTTGCCTCACATTTAGAAATAATGTAATTAAGCACTATTTGTGGGGACAGTGAATAGTTTGCATAGAAAACCAAAGTACTCCAGTGTAAGACAAGCATTGAAAAAGTAGCAAAAGCAAGACTAGAAGGCTGTTGAGATGTGAATTCAACCATTATTCAAAGACACAGAAGTTGTATTAATTATGTAAATTTTAGTGGCTATAAACACTTTATTATCAATGAGTGGCTGTTAATAGACAATTATTTCTCACTATCTCTGCACGTTTTCTGAAGTCTGAATTTACAAGAACTTATGAGCAAGATTGCTCAATAATTATTAAGAAATAAAAGACTCAGTTAAAATAGGAAAAAGCCCTACTCCTTTATTTGTGTAAGCGAACAAATAAACAGCTTATGGCTTTACTTCTGACAAATTAAGTGTTCGGGGCATAAGCTGACACAAATTTATTTCAGAAACCTTAGTTTCCAATCTTGATTTCTTACAAGGAACACCTTAAGTTAAATAGCAATTAGCATAAAATGTAATGGAAGAAGGTGAGTATGGAAGTGACCAAACAGCAGCTTGCTCAAGCAGAAAGTAATCTTTGAGTTACTGACCAAATGAGAAAGACAGGTTTTGTGTTGTCTGCAGCTGAGCTTGCCCTGTAGTTTGTCTGCCTGGACTAAATTTTAATATTGTTAGCTATTGTTACTAACTATTGTTAGTAATTTGCCATAAAATAGTAAACCCAGAATTGGAACCTGTGATATTTTTAGCAATGCCTTTTTCTTTCTTTCACTATTTCCCAGAATCTCCCTCACCTACATCCTCATTAGTCACTACCGCAAGAAAACGAATGGCAATTTGGATTTTGTAAATCTAGAGTTACATGCACTTTCCTGCACAACTTACTTCACTCATTCCAGAATTGTCAAATGACTTTGCTGCAAGTGAATCTGCCATTTCTGCATTTATGTGACGGCGACCATCTTGCCACCGCACTCCCAGAAACTGGATTTCTCTGGTCACCGTAATCAGAATCAGAAACCAATTCCGAACCTCTCTGAGCTTTTCTATATTTCCTCTTACATCTACGCAGGTCGGAAGAGTGAGTAGCCTTACGTCTTTCTTGACACAGTGCTATCAGCAGCCATATGATTATTCCAAGAAACAACAAAATTAAGGCTAGCACAAGGTATCTAGGGTACCACTGGTTCCAAAGACCCTCTGTAGTTGTAAGAGGAGTAACAAACTCAAATGTGTCTGCTAGCAGATTCATAGTTGAGTTACCATATCTTCTAAGCCCAATAAGACCACAACAGAATTCAACAGCATTCAGTAACTTGTTCTTAACCCAAAGAAACAACTTATATGCCACATATCTCACAATCTTGTCTATCATGCAGGAAACCGCCCATCTGTAGACAATCACACTGATAATAGATAAAATAGAATGACTCAGAACCCAAAACAGCTTCATTTTGCTTCCTAATCTGAGCAGGAATAAATCATACAAGCAATCGAGCCCCGAGTTGGAGCGCCAAAAATAAAAAGTGTGTCGGTGTGAGCTGAAATTCCCCCCCCCACCAACAATAACCAGGCTAGCTCAGTCTGGAAGCAAATGAAAAGCTGTATTTACAAGCAGAGTCTAAAATCTACAATGAAATGCAATGAATATGTACAAATATACAAAATTCACAACATTCACAAATATATACAATCAACAGAAAAAGCACAATCGATCTCCCTTTGCTTCCCCCCAAGGGGACCCTCCCAAAGGGGGCCTCCCTCTCCCAGGAGCTTCCCCCCCCAGACCCCCCTGGACAGAGAAGCAGAGCTTAGTTAGAGCAGAAAGTTGTTAACTTAGCTGCCAAGGTCAGTACGTGTTATCTTCAGCCAGAAGAGAAGAAGAAACAGCAGCCAGACAGCCCAGCAACTGCCCCCACTGCCGAACGCAGAATGTGCCGAATGCCTACTTTGTTTTGGGTAATAGTTCTTAAACATTTCTATCTATCCAATGGAAGTGTTTAGAACAATCGTTATTTTGCTTTCTTACACCCAATAGTGACTTATTTACATTCTTTCACTTTCTCTGTTTTGAACTTTGCAAGGAAAAATTAAAAAGACAGTTTCAAACCACCACAATTTATTTCACAGTAGTTTTACCGAGTCGTGGGTGGAATTAATGGTATCAGATTGTTTAGTTTATGGTAGTTGAAGGCGTTTTCATGAAATTTTCCTGTTTTTATGATATTCTTGTCTGTTGAATTTTTTTTGTCTGTCTGTTTTGCTTGCAGCAACTGTGCATAGTTCTAAACTGAGTTATTCATAAATTAAACAATTTTTTTTATTTTATTTTTATTATGCTTAAGAATCATTGAGAAGCTTTTTAAAGTTTTAGTTATGTTTTGGGAATTCTATGCTTAGGTAGGAATTAAGGACAGTTTCAAACCATCACACTGGGTAAAGGACTGCCCCAACAGTTTTGGTTAACCTTTCTTAGTATGTAGATTTCTCCTCACTGCTTCATGTTAGTAGAGGGCCAATGGAAGATGTAAACTGCAAAATCATACAGTCATAGAATGGTCCAAGTCAGAAGGGACCTCCAAAGGTCATCTAGTCTTGTCCTCCCCTCAGTCAGCAAGGACATCCCCCACTAGCCCAGACTGCCCAGGGTCTCATCAAGCCTTACCTTGAATATCTCCAGGGATGGGGCCTCAAATACTTCCATGGGCAACTTGTTCCAGTGTTCCACCACCCTTAGGAGCAATTACTCACATGCCTTGCAACAGTGAATTTCTTCCCTAAGCGTTCTTCATGAGGGAATAACTGAGAAGCCAGTCCTAACTGGATGGCAAGGCTACTTGTGAATTAAGTCCTGAGGAGACATCAATTCCTCACACAGCTTCTTCAGGCAAATCAGCACACAAGAGTTCCTGCTTTGATGAAGCAGTGTAAGGAGGAGTGAACAGTGTGGTAGCCTCAGTAGCTGTCTCAGACTAAAACAACACTATTCCTTAATCAGTACTGTCAGAAGCACTTTGATTCTGGCAATGTGTTGAAGGAGAAAGAGATGAATCCCTCTTCTCCAAAAGACCAGATGTTTGTCTGGGACAGAGCTTTTCAATCAGCATCCCTGTTGGTGATTAGGCCTTCTTAGAAAAATGTCTGACCCTCTCTATTTATCAGGAAGCACAGTGAAGGAAAAAAATGTATTAAAAATGGATAGGATCTTAAAAATGGATGGGATCTGTATAAATATCATCCTAATCAAGTGTTTTTCGTGTTATGTACATTGAGGCAGTACATCAAGGGTTCAGGAATGGAAGGGTGGAAAAATCCTTCTGGTAGAACATTCTAATTTTTAGTTTTGCTTTTCTCCAAAACATAGGTATTTGACACCTCTGCTGAGAAGAAAGGCTGAGGGAGTTGGGGTTGCTTAGCCAGGAGAAGAGAAGGCTCCAGAGAGACCTTATTGGAGCCTTTCAGTAGCTGCAAGGTACCTACAGGAAATTTGTGGACAGTCTTTATGCTGGTTGCAACAGGCATATTGGTTTTAAACTAAAGCAGCATAGATTTAGACTGGGTATAAGAAAGAAATATTTTACAGTGAGGGGGGGAAAATATTGAGACACATTGCCCAGAGAGGTGGTAGATGCCCCATCTCTGGAAACATTCCAGGTTAGGAATTCCAGCCTACCTGATCTAGTGAAAAATGTTTCTTCTCATTGCAGTGGGGTTGACTAGATGACCTTTAAATGTCCTTTCCAACCCCAACCATTCTTAATTCTATGATAAATTTCATCTAATTCTGCATATTTGGCAGGTGGCCAGAGAAGAACATATTTAGGAGTAGGAACAGAAGAAAGAGAGCCAAGTCTCAAAGGGGAGGAAATGAAAGAATCTTCTCTTAGACATCGGTAGATGTGGATTTCTCATCAACAGGGAAGTGGAGAGGGCAAGTGGTTTTTACTCATGCAAATAATGTGGTAGGAGGGCTGTACTTCAAGGCAGATCTGAGAGAGAGCCTCACTTCAAGGAATGTGTCAGTGTTCAGTTAAGAGCTCTCTGATTATTAGAAAGGGTGCAGACTGTGTCAGGATTTTTCACTTTTAGCTTCAAAGGACGCTCTTCCTGGCACAGGGGAAAAAGAGGTTTGTTTTCAAATCAAACCAAAACCGACTTTGTAGCAAAAGAAATCATAACTTGCTAATTTAGTAAGAAGGCACACACAAATCTATTTAGTTTGAAAATGGAGATAGCCTCTTCACTACACTCTTACAGCCAACTAATTGCTGTCTTAATTCTTGCTACCAGTTAGCTTAATTGGGAAAGCAAGTGTGTTGATTTAATATTCTTAATAAATTTGTATACATAAACACAAGTCTTGATTGATTTATTGTTTTCTAACAGAAAATACCTAGCCACTTTGGTGTCTTTAATTAACTCTCCAGAAAGAAAATTATCCTCTGCAAACAAGAAGTGGACTTGAACTACCTTGTTAAAGGAAATTTTTCAGACCATAGCACCAATAAGCAGAGGAAGGATTTTCTTTTTTGTAGATCACCTAAGCTGTGGTTTTGCTTAATACCTGTTACTGTTCTCAGGCTTGTCTTTTATGTTGCCTCCATGGCTCCCACCTGCTTCCTGCACTAAGTCAGGAATTTACTGCTTCCAGATTATTGATTGGAGTCCTGCTGCAGGCTTGGATGAAGCCGGACAGCAACTTGTTTAGTCCTGCTGAAGCACAAACAGTATCGGTCCTGTGCCTGTACGTGCACAGGAAAAGGGAAAGACTACTGAGCACGAATGCTAAATATTTCCAGAGCCTGCATTTGAGGTAGCTTTCAAAATATATCTCAGGACTTTCATCTGTATAGGAGACTAGATGGGTTGTTCAGAAGAAGTGAAGGCCAGGTCAGAGAGGCTTTATACAAAAGGGACAATGTTGGCTACTGTAGTCTCGATGCTAAAAGAGCATACTGGTTGCTGAATCTGTCTGGGATGAGTGAACACAGTAATAACATGGGGTAAGTTTGGGAACTGCTGACTGATTTGAAGCATGTGTTGAAAGGAAAACACTGGCCTCAGAAGCTTAGATCTCAGCTACTTTGCTTTAATTGTACACAATTATATCAGCTTTATTGAGGGTTTGATTGTAGTTCTACAAACACTAGGTTGCTACATAAGAAAACTGGATTATGTGTTTCCACAGTAGGAATTTTGCTACTGAGGCTGGTATTTGCTCAAGTCCATCATTATTCAATTGAAGAGCTTGATACTCCTGAAGAGAGACAAATTATTGCTTTGAGGAGCTGTGCTGCCAGTGAAGAAAATACCAATGATACTGCTGGCTACTTATTTGTAAGTCAATGGTAGGGCTATGTTATTACTGCAGAGATTGAAACACGGTGTAGAAGGTGTTGCATTTACTGATGAGAATTCTGCCAAAGAACTGGCTTTGCTGGCAGACAAACTTGTCCTGCTGCTAAAGGGAAATTGGTAGTGCTGGAACATTGTTACTGAGACCTTCAAAAGAGACAGAAAATATTTTAGAAGGTTTCTCTTAGCAAACTTCAAAAACAAAGCCACAATAAAAAGTTCTTCTCAAATAAATAAAGCAATAAATCATCCCTATTAAATCCTGATGTCACAGGCATTTTTTTTTTTTCCTGAAAGGCAGAGACCTTTGAACACCTTTGAGTATCGTATGTTTTTAGGGTTTATTCTTCAACCTTAAATTTGAGTTTGATTTATGCTCAGGAATGCTTGCTCTGTAAGAGGACTGCAATATAACAGTTCATCTTACATATTGTGAAAAGGGAGACCACAGGAAGGGAAATGAGAATACCAAGAAAATAATATTGCAGGTAATGTTTTTTTGAGGGGGACACTGACAAGGGAGAAATGGGATGGAGAACAAAAAAAGACAATATGGATTAAAATGTTACATGATGAATGGTTTTCAGGTAAAAAATTTTGATATAAAAGGAGTGGAAGTAACAACACTACAGAGCACTAGCAATAAGCTGGAGAACAATCACACCTGTCTAGGATCTCTTGTCATGTGGTGTATTAACTCAGATTCTTTTTCTGCTGGAACACCTCCAAAATGTTTTGTCCGCTATAAGCATGCAGCTGTGGATGCTTTGTATTTTTGCTGAGCCTTCAGGGTTTACTGAAACCTATGTGAAAGAAATTGTCAAGGACATTCACACAAGGGTTGATACTTACTGTTAAATCTCATGAAAAGTGAAGTATGTAGAGAAAGCAGAAAGCAGATGTTTTGTAACACACCTTGTAGAACTGTTTTGGGGTTGGGTTTTTTTTCTGCCTCAAATTACTCACCACCTATCCCACTACAATGGAGTGAAATACTTTGAGTAAGACATTGTGCCTTTACTAGAAGTGTTCAAAAGTGTTCTTCAAGGCTTCACAGAATTTGAGCTGACCTGGATATCTAAATGTATCGCTTTAACAAAATACACTGTATATTCAGTAGATAATTTACTCCTGCATCAGTTGCTTGTATCATACTGACCTACATACTAGTATATCTTCTTGTGTGCCCAGAAAATCCCCATGATGTGGCTTCTTGCCCTCATATGACTGATTGCTTAGACTTAGAAAGGCTACTTGCGGTCCAAAGTGAAGAATATATTCCCATGTAGCATTGCCATTTTAAGTTGATGAATAAATAGTACATTCCTGTGAATAAGTTGTTTGCCTGTGGATTAGTTACATCGAAGAAATCCTGAACAGATTCAAAGAGCAGGAGTTTTAGAAACTATTTTCTAAACTAAGTAGTCAAATGAAAAGTTTGCCATTACTACTCCTACATCGCTTTTCTTAAGTAGAGTAATAAAAGCAGCAGAAATTACAAAGAATGCAATAAGTTGTAGATTATATTTATTTTTTTCATTTCTTGCAGCTCTTAGTCAGCTCAAAAGTAGTTTCCTGTCATCTTAGCATCTATCTTCCACTCTACATCAGGTTGATGGTTTCTACCCTACAGCCTGAAGGAAGTATGTTGCTTGTGAGATGTTCCACTGTTGGTCAGATCAGACGGGAAATCAAAAGTTACAATGGGAAAGCTCAATGCCCACAACACATCCCATCCACATTATTGCTATTTCTGGGTCCTTCAGATGCTCATTGCTGGCATAAATTTACTGTGAATGTCAGTCACTAGAGGGCACTTGAGCGGTTTTCACAGAGGGATTGTGAAAAACCCATACCAAGTTCTGCGGGAGCGCTGACTGGGCATGTGAAATACAACCTAGGATGCACCAAGCTTTATATAAGGAGACAAATACACAGGAGAAAAAGACAACTCCGGTGCATATAAGAAATTAGTAAAAAATTAAATCATTTAAAATGTAACAGGAAGGCACGGATTTCCTAGCTAAAAATGGAGAGAAATTTAACTTTTTTTTTTTCATTAAAACCATGAGACAGATTTATCTGTTGCTATGAAAATGAGGTAGAGATAGGCTTTCTTTTACCTGCACTTGAGGATTTTTAGCTTCTTGCCAGTCTCCCTGTAAAGCTTGTATTGTGCTGCTTCTGATTTATGACCACCAGGCTCTGTGTTATAGAACAAGACTTCACAGGTGGATTGAGGTTTCTTTCTCTTTTGAGCTAATTCCTGCTGGGAAATTTAATTAAGATCTTGAAGGTGGTGTATACTTTGGTTTACAATTAAAAGACATGCTTACCTGTTCTTTTTCCTACTAATTACTACTGCCTTTCACAGTAGATTTTAGTCACACATCTTTATCCCAAAAGGTCTAGCCAAAATCATGGTTCACTCACCTCTACTGCTTATTTTTTAATTAGAACTAGGATTTTAGTTCAGAATTTATTTCTCTTTGCCAGAATCCAGAAAAAAGGTTGTTTTTTTTTGTGACATATGAGTTTGTGGATTTCTTTATCAGATCTTAGCCATTAAGGTCAATGCTGAACAAAAGGTGCTCTGAATTCTACTGTGTCTCAGAAATACCCACCCTAGTGTCTGTTTCTTGATTCAGCTTTGTCCAGCATTGGTCTGTAATAGCAGTTAGCCATAATGAAGATTGCAGATCACCTCAAATATGATAGTTAGTCAGGTTTCTTCCTTCTTTTGCCCATATGGTGTGGGAGGCAAACAGAACTGCAGTGTTTGTGCAGACTATATCTGTACAAAGCCAAAGAATGGAAAGAAATCTTGCTCCATCCTGCATGCAAGTAGTCAGATTCATCACCTAAAAATAAAATAAATTTGTCTCAAGATCAGAAAGTGGCCCTTTTAGATAATAGTCCAAAGCAATCTTTCTCAGGAAAAACATTCTTATAGGATCCACAGAATCATTCAGGTTGGAAGAGACCATCAGGATCATCAAGCCCAACCACAAATCTTCCCAGAGAGTGAAAATTTTGGTTGTTATACCCTTTTGACAGAAAGCTGGAGCCTTCCTGACAAGGAGTAACTGGTATTCTTTTTAGCTAGGCTTCATATAAGCAGAATTTTCAGTTTTACTAACAAAGAGGCACTGATTTGCTTTTTCCCCTTTCGAAGAGGGTTTTTCCCCCCTCTGAGTCTTGAAATAGTGCCAGGTAACTGCTACAAATAGAAGAGGTAAAATAAAACAGAAAAGTGTGTCTCTTTTCAGATTGTTTTGTTTAATAAAAGATGGTGGCAAAACAGTTTTCAAATCCAGAGTATCTAGAAAAGCGTCTCCACATATCTGTCACTATTCAAGAAATCTTTTGGGGGAAAAAAAGGCCAATGATTTAATTCTAGAGACTTTTAAGAGCAAATAACAGTTGAACATATTTGAGGTTATGCTGTATATGAATCAGTCATATGGCTTCAAGTGGTGGTGTACTTTTTCTATTATGCCTTTCATCTGACATACACTTTTTCTGTTTGTGAAATGCTAGAAATTCCCTTTGGCAGCTCTTCTTAAATCATTTGGGATTCATATTTCTATTTTCCTGGCAAGACACATTCTACTGTCAAGATTGATACAGAAATTTGTTTTGCATCTCTAATTGTTGCCTTATCTATGCTGAAACCCTGGGATATAGAAGTCTAGACACTGAGCTGATAATATTGAGCATTCCACTAAATTTAGAGAGACCTCCTCATCTTAGAGAAGTAGATGGGAGATTTGTCCTTGACTTCAGAAATGTCAGGATGCTACCCAGTGTATTTATTCCTACTGACAGAGTGTAAATGAAATTAAAATATGGATGGTTTGGGCAGTGGAATAATAAAGAATGCATTGGGGTCAGTAGTTTTACAAATGTCACCAGGTGGATTGTGCAGGCTGCCAAATTACATGAGCCATAAGAGGACATGACAGTTTGGGACCTCAGACTTCCCAAGCAGTTCCTGGGTTGCTTGGCATTTTCTTGAAAAACGTATCTTTTTCCGGAGAGAACTGGGATGTTACTGGTGATTCTGAAATGAACTAATTAGCCTCGTTTGCATGCACCAAAAACCAACAAGTGAAAAAAAGAATACTTCAGGTAGTACCAAGACTGGACTTTCTGCTTTCCATGTTTGCAAGTTGCTACGCCCACAATGTTACTAAGTTAAGTCATGGAGGTTAAGTCATGATTAAAATACCTCTTTTTCTTTCTTTTTTTTTTTTTTTTTATTTTCCCCTTTTGATCTGCTTCAGATAGGGGATTAGCTGTAGTCACAGTTTGAGAAATTCAGTGTTGTGAGTCTTACTTATCAAACTCGTTTACCCTTTGTATACACTTAGCCCATATCTGTACTTAAGGCAGAGCATTTATTCTATCACCTGATGACCCCTCCCTAGCAGAGAAGGGGAATCAGGTGAAACAGACTGTTGAAATGTAAGCAAATTTATTGAAACAGCCAAGTTAATACCAATATAAAATATACAAAGTTATACTCAGTCCAACTCACATACAACAATCAAAGTAAGTGGGCAATCCTTTGGAGCAGAATGGTTAGCAAGCCATTCCAGGGATAGGGGAAGGAGAAGGAAGAGGAGAGGAGCACCCATCCTCAGGAAACATCCCTGTTTATACTGTGTGTGATGCTTATGGTCTGGGATACACTCAAGAACTAGCTCAGGTCAGCTGCCCTGGCTGACTCGAAACTGCTAATGGGCTGCATACCATGACTGGCCTATGATTCTGTTTCATCAAAACCAGGACTTCCTTCTCATGGGAATATCATAATATCCCAAGTAAAATGTGGAGAAAGACCTAAAGTTGCATTTCTGATCTTTGAAGCTGAAATCTGTTCATAAAATTTTCTGAAGTACTTAAAACTTCAAGAGAAAAGTATGTTTTATAATTTTACCTCATGCCTCTGTTTAATTTGGCTTGCTCATTATGGAGAAAGATTTTAATCAGTGAAGTTAGTGAACTGGCTAATCTGTCATTATTTTGCTTTTCATTACCCTCCAAGATCATTCCTGCGCACCTCCAGTATATTTAACTAAATTGAGGATTTAGCATTCTAAAGTATCAGCTTGTAATGATTCATTATTTCTAATATATTCAGTTCATACCAGTTAATTTCAAAGTAAGTCCTTTCAACTAGTTCCCTCCAGTGGTCCTCATTTTAGCATTGTGCTCAGAAGGACTCCCAGAATCACTATCCTTTAGGACATCTCAGGGAAATGGAATTTTGCCTTAAAAAGAAAAAACAAATTAGTGCTGTTTAATGAGGTCTGCTCTAAGCTCATTGACTCACTCACTGAGTTCTTAACAACCATCAGTCCCTATACTTACTCTATATTCCTCCATGAAATAATGTTTGTTATTATGTAATAAGAATTGTGCCTCTGGATTGTCTTTACTCAGACAGAAATTAACTGATAGAGAACAGTCATATGGATGTTTGATTCCTTCCCAAAAAGTAAAAATCTAAGTTAGAAATGTAGGACTTAAGAGCAAACTTATAACGTTTCCATAATTTTCACAGATCTTTGGACTTGTGGGATTCTGGATGCTAAGGAGGAGATATCTGGTAAAACCCTAGAAAGATAAAATAATTGGACAAAGTCATCCTCAGTTCTTCCCTGTGCAGTTAGATGGAATTTAAGAATGTGTTGTCCCAGTTTTCCTTCCCTTGACTGCAATAGAAAGACTTGATAATTCTAAAGGATTCAGAGGTAAAATTCCTCTTCAAAATAAAAAAAGAAAATGCTTGTTGATTTTTTTTTTCTTTACAATAACATCATGGGAATTCTTAGAGGTTTTTAGCTGGGTTTGACTTGTTTGTTTTAAGGAATTAATTTTTCTGCCTCTTCAACGTTTTGAACAGGTTCTGTAGTTAACTGAAAGCTGTTTTTAATTAATACTTTTTGTCAGCAAATGGAGTAAATGCAAAAAGCTATAGGGAGAAAGATTAAACTCTGTGACTACTGGACACAGTAAACAGTTGTAACTGCTAACTTCCTAAATGTTCTCTTGTCTGAACTCCTCAAATACCTCTAACACAAATAACCTGCCTTCTTTTGGTCTCCTCTTTCTCTGACATGATGCCAGGGCCATTTATCATGAGAAAAAGAACTGTGGACATGTTAGATTTAAATCAGGTAGTTTAGGTTCATAAATAACAAGTTCAGAGGGGTATGTCTCTTCCACTCCTACGGAAGCCAGGGACAAGCCTGTCTTTAGTATTCTTTGGTTTAAGACTAAGGCCACAGCCAGGATGGTTATTTGGTGAACTGAGTTCCAAAAAAAAAAAAAAAAAAAAAAAAAAAAAAAAAAAAAAAAAAAAAAAAATCAACTCCTAGTCCAAAGCATGAAGGAATCACAGGGATAAAACACAACATGATATACATGATACATGATTTTTCTTTTCCTCCTTCATATTATAAAGCATTTCACAAAAGCTGGCTGGGAAACAGAAATGAAATCTTATTAATATTTCTCATTAAGGCCACAGGATTTTTATTTTTTCCCTTATGGAACAATCTAATATCTAGATGGTTATGGTGTGAGAACTGCACATCCAAGTCTTTGTTTAACACTAGACAGAAAAGGAACAGCAACCTGCATCTTCTACATGTCAGCTGGGTGACATAATCACTAATCTCTAGCATTTAGTCACTTTAAAAACTTGTGGGCACTCTTCAGCTCAGTATAGTTAAGGACACTCGCTCAAATTAGAGTTCTCTTTAGCCTACTGGATAGACTACTCACATGGGAGGCAACAGATACTTCTTTAAAGATGGACTTCGAACCACAGCTCATCCAAGTTAACAGATAATTGATTACACCAATCTGTACATTGTTAATTTTTAAATTTATTGTTCATTTTTACAACTGTACATTGTTCTGTTTAAATTCTGTTTCAGGATTTTGCTGTTGCCATCAGGGCCTCTTTAGAAGCATCACTTATCATTGGTTAGGCCATTTGCTTAATGGGCCTTTTCCACTGTAGAAATCTTTAGCTGAACATAGTTTGCATGTTTTATTTATTGAAAGGAAAGGTAAACTAACAGCTAAAATAATCCCATTAACTTTTCAAAAACTTAGAAGCTACTTTAAAACTTGCTTTTGAACCACAGGCTGCCATGCAAATATTAATTAGAGGAGAGTATCTTTCAATCGATTGTAATTTAAAATGTTGAATGTGAAAAACATTTTATACCACCTCTTTTTTGTTGTCTTTTAATTGTTACCTCTGGCCCTCTAAACTTCTCAGTAATCCAAATTAAATCCTCCCCTGAAGACCTAATTAGGCTTTTCCCCAAACAACATAGCACAAAAATGTTAAGAATAACTTCTGCAGTATGTTTGGTAAAGGACAAATGCCCTTGTCAAAACAGGATACCTGGTAAGGACCACAGATCATTCAGCACTCTCCCTTCACACACATTGCTGCCTAGATTAGAGATAGCCAGGAAATACGTGTTGTTTACTTGGGAGCTGGCATGAGAACTGCATTGATGTTCCAGCTTGCCAGGATGGAAAAGGGATATAATAAAGAATGCAGTAATCATCCACAACTTCCCTCCCTCATCCTCCACGACTTTTTGACCATTAGCTTAACTTACATCTTAACAATGGGGGGAAAAAATAATCATGTCGTCCTAATCTTTTCTTTTTAAGGGATTTCAGTTTAACTATGTTTGCTTGGGTTGGTTTTTATTGTGCTTTTTGTTTTGTTCTTTTGTCCTCTCATTAATGCCAGTTTCTTTAGACTACTTTCCTCTGTCTTATAAAATATTGCTATTTTGTGCTGCTGCACAGGTGATGAGTATGTGGTGTTTGGAGGTGGGTACAACAGCAGTGACAATGTGTGTCCTTTGTGACATGATGGCAAAATTCTCTAGGAATTGTTCCATATGTTCTCAGCTATGGGCTGTGAGTTTACTCTGCAGAAGATGCTGCAGCCAGAGGAAAGAAACCCCACAACTTTATAATGGCCTTCAAAATGACATAGTTTATAGGGCCGAATATCAAATACTTTAAAAGGCAAGAATGTCCTTGATGGTCACTGTCTATGCTGTTCTGAGTTTCTGGAAGCTCAAGGGGAACACCAAATCTGGGACAAGTAGCCTTCACAAAAGTTTAAAACTGCACATCTGTGCTTTTGTCTCCTTGTGCTTTTGAGCTCTTTCTCATGTAACACTGAAATCACCCCAAAATTGGAAGAAAAATATGTCAGAAACATTTTCTAAGTTATTATTCTTGCATGGAATAAAACGAGCAACGACCCACAAGTTTGAATGTAGAGCAGTGTAAACACTTGGAGGGTTAGTTTTTCTGCAATGTCACTTAAAAGAAGCCTTGTGTGAACAGCCTGACTCATATGTTAAAGGATACAAAACACCAGCAATGACAGTTCTGTGGCCACAAATCCACAAAGCACACGCTGAATGACTAAAATTACTGAATCTTCTAGAACCTGCCACAGAATGGCAAGGCATCATAGTAGGTGGATAAAAGTTGGGTTTCCAGAACCCAAGTTGGAAAACATGAATGCACTGCTTCCTGCCTCCTCTTGATGAGATGACAGGGAAAAGTGTAACTTGTTGCACTTGTGAAGCTATAGGCATAAAGCATCAAGATCAGAAAATTATGAAGCCGTCCTAAAGCTACATTTACTCACTGATTAGAATGGAATTTTCTTGGAAGGACACTATCTACCTTGGGGTTTCATCAGGTTTGGGGTTTTTTGTTGTTTGGTTGGGGTGTTTTGGTTGTTGGGGTTTTTTTTGTTTGGTTGGTTTGGTTTTGGTTTGCTTTGCTTTTTCCCCAAGCTTAAAAGGAAAACAGAATAAAATAACACACAGGGTTACATGCAGATACTACTTTTGTTTATTTATTTATTTATTCTGATCACAAAGATTTGCTTTTCTATAAGAGCAATTGAAAGTTTCTTTTTAAGAAGCATGCATGTGATTTCCCTTCAAATCAGTTATTTTTGTATATTAACTTTAATGTGTAGGAAGGAGGTTGCTTGGATAAGTAAAGCAAATAATTCTTCTAACAAAAAAATGTCTTTCTACTAACTATCAATATATTCTGTTTCAATACCAAATAACAATTCCTGGAACAAGGAGCACTGATTCTCTTCTTATTTAGTTAGAAGACTTGTTTCTCATGGGCACTCATGCTGACTTATGAATGCCTATTGTTCTTAATTTAACTACATATTCAGTTTTGCACAATGGAAGACATATACACTCTGCCCTTGGTTCATTTAGCATACATATGTTACTCTAGGTTCTTCTGTTTTGCTGTTAAGCATCTCTTAGCTGCTAGAAAGCCTTGGGTTATTGTAAATACAATTTTATCAAATAATTAACCCAGGAGTTATTTGAAGAATAAAGGAGGTGGTCTTTTGTTCTTTAAGTCGGCGAATACCATGAAGTTTGGTAAAAAGGGGGGTTTCATTTCAAATGCTTCAATGGGAGAAAATTTAAATAAGCATCTGAAACTTCAGGGATGAAAATTCTTCTGTCATTAGCAATGATATTAATTTACTGAATTCAGAGAAAATATAACTAAGGAACAGCAATTTTTTCAGTAGGGTTTGAGCTTATTGGTACCTCTAAGGTCTACAACACTAAATTCAAAGTCTGGGGGAGAAAAAATAAAGAAAGAAAGAAAAATAAAAGAAAAAACAGAGCTAATTGGAGTTAGGAGTTTTTCACCCCTTCCCTCATCTCTTTCTCTCTCCTATTCTCCTTTCTTTCTCTTCTCTTCTCTCCTCACTGTTACTCTGTCTCTGGTCCATACAGGTGGATGTATACAAAAGCATGAAGTCATTCTGAAGTAATAATTACAATCTGAATCTTTAAAAGGGTGAGATTTTGCAGTTAAGATGTCTTTCCAACAAGCTTTCATCATTCTAGATAATTGCTAACACATCCCTACTTCTTCAGGGCTGGTATCAATATTTTTAAGTTACCAAGAGGGAGAAGAATAGCTTGAAAATTAATTAAGCATCTCAGCTTTGTTTAAACTTGTGTAAAAACTTTTGTTATCTTCCGCTGTAACAAGCAGCAAAGCAGAAATTATTTTGAAAGAATATAAGCTTGGGTGTAAGATGTACGCCTACCTAAACCTTTCCAATCCAAATGGGTCTGGGGCACCATATACACGAGCAAATCCAAGCCTGATTTTACTGTTCAAATGCTTTTTGACTTTTGCATTTTGATATCAGTACAGCGTGCTACAACGTGAGATGGCTCTAGGTCATTTTCTCTTTACCACTGCAGTTAGCTTCAAGAGAAACTGGCATCTTGATCAAATCCAACCTCATTCTCATTGCTTTTCATTCTAACATTCACAACTGAAATTTATAGCCCTTTTGAGAATAATGTCTGTTTCATGTTCCCCATAGCACCCTTGGCACTGTGGTAGTTGAGAAGTGAGTTGTGCAGAGGACAGTCATTTGGTCCAGGGAGGTCCTCCCCATCTTTGCCTATGTGAAGTTAAATCAAGTGATGTAGTCAAGCAGAGTCTTCATGCTGCATAAATAAAAATGAGTATCGAAGACATTTATATGCAATATTAAAGGAATGTAACTTGCTTCAGCAGAATACAAAGAGAATCCTATGGAAATCATCTAGCCATCTTTCTGTGCCAGTGTCATTCCTGGTAGATATGTTTCACCACTGAACCCCACTGATGACAAAACTGAAGAACTTAACTGCAGTGTTTTACTTTCTTGCTGTTAAAAAGCTTCTCCCAGTGCCCATCTTTTTCTTCTGCACCTTAGGCTGTGCTAGTCACACGGAATGGATTTTCCCTTTTTTTATCAGTAGTAGTCTTCTGTGTGTTTGAAAACTTATCAAGTTTCTCCACCTTTCTACAGTATATTAAATCTTTCCTTCAAGGGTATATTTCAAGAAATCTGTGTTCCTTTTTCCTCCATTCTTGCTGTTCGTGGCTCTTGAGTTCAAATTTGGACAGAAAACCACCACTTCACTAAGCCTTTATCAGCTGAAGGAAATTGGAGGATGGCTTCCTATTTCCTGAAAAGTGGTTTATATATGTATTCCAGTATCATTTATTTTTTCTTTCACATCAGCATGACACTGTTAACACAGCTTCTGAGCCACTGCAAACCCCAAGTTATTGCTAAAGAATCCCCATCTACTGAGCTGCTATTACTATTACAATCTCATAGTTATGCAGTTAATTATTCCTACCTAACTGTAGATCCTCAAAGGTGTTCTTAGAGTTACCCCCCAGGGTTTTTTTAGGTCATTTCTCCAATTTGTCAGGATCATTTGGAATTCTAATCCTATCCTCCAAGGTACTCACAATTCTTCCTAGCTCATATAAAACATGCTAGTTCCAGAAAAACCCTGAAAGTCCTCCATAATTGTAAATTCTTGATGACTTAACAATTCATATGAGTGCTACTGTGTTTTCTTAAATTTCTGGAAGTTCACTAATTATAAAAATGTTACTGAGCAGGATTTGATGTGGGTCATATAGAAGTCCTGAACCAGAAGTCCAGAGTTTACATCAAGTTTTTGTGGAAGTCCTGCACAATAGATTCACAAATGGAATGGCATTTTGTTCCATTTTCCTTCATTCAAAATTTAAACTGGTTTGAACTGAATTGTGTTCTTCCTAATTGACACCAGGCTTTTTGCATGGAAATTAAATGCAATCATCCCTATCCTCCACAAAGAAGTATTTTAAGGACTTCTAGTATTGCAGTTTCAGCAGGGACTTCACTATTGAATGTAATATGGTATGAGAGTTGTAATACTTGCTAGATAAGAGTCAATTATAGAAGTGTAAAAAAACCTTGTGTTTTTCTGATTATTTTTTGCAAGAATGGCAGCCTATCCATGAGTTATGATTTGCTTCTCTGAGTGAATGCTGTTGTTTGTTTTAGAAATATCCATCTATTTAAAACAAGCTGTAGCTCAATCTGATTTAGTGAGCATTTAAGCCCCAAAGGATCTGTAGCCAGTGCATTCTGTTAAAGAATAGATACACAAATCTACTGGCAGTGGCCAGAATTTGCTTGTTGCTTGTTACATTTACTGCACAGGTCTGGACATTTGGACTTTTGCCTGCTGCTACTGACTGTGTGTGACTCTCAGTACATTATTTAACTTTTCTGTACTCAAGTTTCCTTAGCTGGGCATTTTACCAACCTCAGATGGGTATTACAAGATTGAACTAAGAACTGGCCTTTTGGGTTCCTTAGATAAAAAGTGTTGTTTAAGTGCCAAGCACTAGTGAAAATCTAGAGACTGTGCTGATGTTTAGGACATGGTTCTCATTTTCCTCACTGCTGAGCTTCACTAACTTTAGCAGTTATTTCTGCTATTCATTTGTAGACATCCTTTGTGTTTTAAGGGGCAAGAAAGAACTGCTCTTTCAACAGGCCCATTCTGCCAGTGGGTAAAAATTGGGCAAATCTTTTTTTATTCAGCTTCCCAGTGGGCTAGAGGCAATTATAATAAAGTCTATGTATATTCCAAACATATTTTTGTTTCATTTAAGAAATGATATCCGTTTTGGAAGAAAGATGGGTCAGCAGGGTCAAGGGCATTTTGAATATCAGTGCCTTTACTCTTGTGTGTTACCTTGAGCTTAGGAATGATCTGCTGAGAACCAAATGCCAAAGGCAAATTTAGCTACAGTTTTGCATGATGCTTGCTTTCTGGAGGGCCTTGTGCAGCAGAAGTGGCATTGCAGGATGTTTTCCTTCACAGCTTCACGCTCCAATGGCTCTGTACAAAACATACTCAGGAAGACAGGCAGATCACCTCTTGGCAATGCTTGTGGCACTATCAACTATAGCAAGCCAGGGTCTCATTTCAAATAAAACTACCTGTGTTACCACGGTATTTCTATACTCCCCAATGCACAGTGTTTTTTCTCTTCTAAGAATAAATGCTTATTAACTTCCGATTCCTATTGAGGTTTTATTTCTCACCTTCCATACAAGGCTGAAGTTACTTTTCCTTTTAGGCTCTTTGTGATTCTTTGTGTATAGCTTCTTCCTTCTTTTAGTTGTATACAAGGACCTTTTCAATTTGCTGTGGAGTATTGTCCAACTGTGTTATAGAAGAACCTAGTCAAGCACTTGTAGTAATAAGGTTTACTAAAAGATTGCATTGCAAGGGTGTTTGTTGGGTTTGGGTTTTGTTTGTTTGTTGGGTTTGGGTTTTGTTTGTTTGTTGGGTTTGGGTTTTGTTTGTTTGTTGGGTTTGGGTTTTGTTTGTTTGTTGGGTTTGGGTTTTGTTTGTTTGTTGGGTTTGGGTTTTGTTTGTTTGTTGGGTTTGGGTTTTGTTTGTTTGTTGGGTTTGGGGTTTGTTTGTTTGTTGGGTTTGGGGTTTGTTTGTTTGTTGGGTTTGGGGTTTGTTTGTTTGTTGGGTTTGGGGTTTGTTTGTTTGTTGGGTTTGGGGTTTGTTTGTTTGTTGGGTTTGGGGTTTGTTTGTTTGTTGGGTTTGCTTTCAAAGTTTGGGGGAAGCAGTGTTGCCTTCAGCCCTCAAAAACTTCTCAGTAAAATTGTGTTGTGTTTTCTTTGGGTTTTTTTTTTTTAGGTTCTTGTTAGTTCATTGTTTTTATGGTTCTGCAAATTTTAAAAGAACAACACAAACCAATCAATCAATAAAAAAAACTCAAAACAATGAAACAACAAATCAACCAATCAACAACAGTGAAAAACACCACCAGCACAACAAAAAGATTCGCATTATAATCACCAATTCTGACAATACATTCTTCTTAAACGTTTCTCCAGTCAGCTCAAGAAACAAACCCTTTCTCTTTTTACTGTACTTCAAATCAGTTAACACATTTTAACATTCTTTCAATCATACTTGTTAAAGCTATTGCATTTCTATCTCACACATCATCATACAAGTGTTGTTGTCTATAATCAAATTAGGTCATTACTTACTTAACTTATTTACAAAATGTGTGTGATCATTAATGTGCTATTGAAATTCAGAAACAAGAACAGCACCAACATACCACCTTATGTGGCAGCTATGAAGGAAGCTGGGGGAGGAGAAGAAGGCAAACATTTCCATCAGTTCCAGAGGAATTTTTCAATAACTTGTATTCAATTGATCTGTAAATATTTACAGTCAAACCATCAAATACTAGTGCTATTTCCTATAGCTATTGAAAGATGTGACTTACTGGATCAAGGCTAATAACACGTTCATTTATATAAATATCTATTCAGTACTGAAGTCCTTCCAAAAAATGTTGACCAAAAATTAATTAAATTTGTTCTTCACAATGAGTTTGAGGGGGAGGGGAGGGGGAACCAATCATTCTTAGCAGCTAGTACTCAGAGACTTGGAGTCACAGAACACAGGAACACAGAGTGTTAGAGGTTGGAAGGGACCTCTGAAGATCATCAAGTCCAACTCCCCTGCCAGAGCAGGACCATGGAATCCAGTACAGGTCACACAGGAATTCATCCAGATGGGTCTTGAAAGTCTCCAGGGAAGGAGATTCCACAACCTCTGTGCTCTGTGACCCTCACAGTGAAGAAGTTCCTCCTCATGTTGAGGTGAAACCTCCTGTGCTGTATCTTACATGTATTGCCTCTTGTCCTATCACAGGACAACTGAGCAGAGCCTGTCCCCTCCTTCTTGACCCCCAGCCCTCAGATATTTATAAACATTGATTAAATCCTCTCTGTCTTCTCTTCTCCAACCTAAACAGCCCCAAGGCTCTCAGTCTCTCTTCATAGGGCAGTGCTCCAGTTCCTCCATCATCCTGGTAACTTATCATTATCCCTGACAAACAGATAAACATCCTTTTTGTTTTATAAAAAAGTAAAGATTTTTCTGTTCTTCTCTGCAGCTCCAACTAGACCAATCACAATTTAATTTTTCTCCAAGCAGATGCCATGTACTACCATTTAACAACCCATGAAACACCTGTAGTGTTCTTAAGGAATGCCAATGTTATACACAACAGACAATAATCATTAGTGTTACTACTGGCAGGGCTCTCTATGTAAATTCTTTATAACTGCTGCAGAATCTACATATTGTTTACATTGGTTGTATTTTTTACCTGTTTACCATGTTGTACTCCTATGTTATTCTGTGGTAAACTGCAGTAGCATCTGAGTTTTTAGAAAACTCAGTACTTACCACAAAAAAAAAATTCTTCTTACTTAATGAGTATGCACACCAGGAAATTGAACTAATGTAAGTAATTCTAATGTTCCTGCAGGTTGCAGGATTACCAGAAAGAAAAAAAATGTATTGTCTCAGCCTGATTTTTTTTTTTTTTTTTAACATCTCTCCTCAAAAGCATTTCTCATCTCAAAAACTCCTCATAAATGCAGGTGGGGACCTTGCTTCAAAGTAACAGGGAGCCCCAGCTGGAGAACCTGGTTTGTTCTTGTTATATGGAGACTCCACAAATGGCTTGATTAGTCTTGGATATACCCTTTTAGCATTTAGAAAAGATGAGCAAAGTGACAGAAAAAGGAAAGCAGTCAAGTTAAACAGCTGGTCAAGAGGATAAACTGCAACAGCCAGTATTACAGGAGACAGACTTTGCAGGATTTGAGAAGGGCTTATGAGACTGCACTGATTCTCCCATCTCCCTGAACTATGATTAACAGAGGTCTGTATGACACTAGGGGAAAAGGAGGATTTAGTAATATCTGCAAATGTATTGTTCTGAAGGAAAAAATAGTCTAGTCTGGCTGCTAGGTCTAGGGTAGGTGCCAAGACAGCTAAATTATCAGTACTGAAGTGCTCCTGGGAAAGAGTGTGGAAAATCCCCTGATTTTATGCAATGTGTGAAAATATTTCTTTTGTTAGCACCAAGTTAAGGTTGAATAAGATACCATCTGTGATGTTTTACATCTTGTGACAGGAATAATGACCTTAATTGGTCTGTTTTCAGCTGTTGCTTCTCATAGAAGAGATGTGAAGATGGGTACCACAGCAAAGCAGGCCTGGATGGGTGCCCAGTTGTGGTTGTCACCTGCGAAAGTTAAAAAAAAGCAACACCAAAACCACAGGGTAGATTCATAGATTGTCTTTTAATTTGTGGGAGGTTCTATTAGTATTAGGTGAATTGCTAAGACTGTTCTTGAGCATATATTTGTGGCCCAGAAGGTACTTTCACCGAAAACAGACAAAAATATGTGAAAATCATAATCTCAATGTACAAATGCTTCACTCTGATCCTAATTTTGACTTTCCTGAGTACCTGAAAACCAAGTAAAGCTGTGTGAAGCCTGTGAATGAAATAGCTAGCTAACTTGGTGATTGTTTCAGTCATGTAATACATGGGAGAACAGAGCGATGGAATCCACAGCTTACTGCTCTCTGTAGCAGAGAGCTGCTTTCTCTCAGGTAAACCTGAGTGCTAATAAGGAAGGAATAGCCAAAAGTGTGGGAGGAGGGTGAGATGATCTGGCAGCAGGTCATCACTGCCTTATGTAAAGCAATAGGCATATAAACTTTTCTTGGTACTGATCAGCTTTGCTTAAAATGAGAGCTTCCTTGACAAGTTACCCCATGTTAATCAGTGTTTCAAAGCTACATGAAAGCATTAGCAGAGTTATATCAGTGAACTTACTCCTAAATAACCTTTGTGCTGACAGACAAGTGGTGCTGGCACTCTGAATATTGCAGAGAAAAGGAGGGTGGCCCCATCACAATGTCCTGCCTCTTCTAAGCATATGAGCAACCTGACCATCAAAAGAGCAGTGTGTAGTTCAAGTGGCAAACATATGTCCCTTTAAGATGCAGATGGGAATCACTCTGTTGTAGGTAATTCTGTGTAATTCCCAGGCTACAGCAGTATCTGATCCATCTCAGTTCTGGGTCCTTATACTTCTGCTGGCACTCTTCTCCACATGGGAGGCACAGGAAGGCAGTGACCTGCCTAAGTAGTACGGACGTTCTGTACATGGGCAGGAAATGAGCTGGGTCTCCAGAGCTCCACAACAGAGCCGTCATCACAGGGTCATCTATTTTCCCTGTGCCATGATGCTTGTTGTGAAGTAAAATGCTTTCTTCTGCTCCTCTGGGAATCTAACTCTGTGTACTGAGTAAATAAAGCAGTGAAAGCAGGAACAGGAATAATTTTCCTTTTAAGAGTCTGCAGGCTAATTTATTCTGTGTTTGTATTTCACTTTTCCCTATTACCTTCCACGTTTTTTTGTATTTTATTCCCTGTCTAAAATTATGCTCTCTCTTTCACATGTCATTCCTTCTTAACAACATAATACTTGACATAATCTGCCCTCTGGATCCCTTCTGTGGTATAATTACGTTATCTTTGTTGTTATTGATTTCTGTTGCTAGGGGATGAGGTCGTGCCACTTTTGGACTGTTCTTCTTTGCAATTCAGCTATATTCTTTTAACTCTTAAAGATTTCCCTCTTGGGAACACTGAGTGCCAAGTTTTGAAGTCATACAAAAATAGCAGCCATCCCAGAGGGTGATTTTGTCTGAGGAAAGATTTCAAGATTTAATTAGGAAATAGGAGAACAGATAGCAATTGGGAGATACTCTGATCTTAGCTGATCCTTTCTGAGGGTAGAAAATGGCCAATGATTTTTTTTTTTTTCCCAGCCCTTCTATATTGTTCCAAGTCAAAGTATTATAGGATTTCTTTCTCAGTTACACACTTTTTTTTCCCTATCACACTTTTTGATTGTTGTTGAGTTTTTTGTTTGTTTGGGATTTTTTTGTGTGTGTGTTTGGGGAAAAGGGGGCTGGGTTGGGGTTTTTTTGTTTGTTTGGGGGTTTCTTGTTTTTTGTTTTTTTTTTTTTGTTTTGTTATGAAATACATAAACTATTTTTACTTTTCACTGAGTTTCTGTTTTGTTTTGTTTGGGTTTGTTTTGCTTGTTATTGAATCTAAATTACATTTTCTCTGTAAAATAGAAAATTTGTTCCATACAATGAAGGGGCTGATGCAGAACTTTTAAGATTTTAATGTCAGCTTAAACAAAAGGAAGGGTGAAATAGCTGAAGGAGGCTTTTTAAATGGCTTCTTTCAACAAAAATGGGATTTGGTTTTGTTGAATTGTCTGTCTGGGTGATTATTTCTAAAGGAACTTGAGAGTGTTATGTGTTGTGCTTCATATGCTCTTGGTGTAAAATCTATAGATTCAGACTTCCTGAATAAACTCCCATGCTCTTACTGCAGCATTTTACTAAGTGCTTTTATTTCTGCCTGCCTACCTCTCTGAATTGTGGAAACAGGCAGCTCTGCTTCTGTGGCTCACAAATGGTCACTTGCTTATCTGTGAAGTGCCAGGGTAGGTTATGCCAGATCCTTGTTTCTTGTCTACTTCAGCCTGTTCTGGGCTTTGCATATACTCTATTGCTGAAAAGGATTGCCATAATGACATGGCAGACTCTGAAGATCATTACCGTGGTTTGTCTGGCAGCTTCAAAAAAGAGCAAGATGTAATAATAGACTACCTGCTGTGAAAAAAAAAAAAATATTCCTAATGTCCAGTCTAAACCTACCCAGTTACAGCTTGAGGCTGCTCCCTCTTGTTCTATCAGTAATTACCTGTGAGAAGAGACCAGCACCAACCTCTCCACAACATCCTTTCAGGTACTTGCAGAGGGTGATGAGGTCTCCCCTCAGTCTCCTCTTTTTCAAACTAAACAGCCCTAGCTCCTTCAGTTGCTCTTCATAAGACTTATTCTCCAGCCTCTTCACCAGCTTTGTTGTCCTCTTCTGCACTCTTTCCAGCACCTCCACATTTCTCTTGTATTTTTATTTTTTAAGCTGTTTTTTTCTTTTTTTTTTTAAATCATGAGGCTGAAGTCTCACTTTCTCTTAGAACCTCCCTGTGGTAATGCAGCCATCTGTTATGAGCCCTGTATGTACAAGATCTTTAGTTATACAGCTATCAGAGACAGGCTCTTCTCTGCCTCCTCCTTCTGCTGGTAGAGTTCCCAGGTTGGACCTATTTGGCTGACAACTTGCCCACCTGTGTCAGGCAATGATGTGCAAAGGCATCCCAGAGGACTTGGCTCTGGTCTTAAGGTGGGAATAGCTCTGTAACAGACACACTCAGCACACAAAGCCTCACAATTCCAGAGGGTGCAGGTGTGAGATTCCCGTTCATGCTAAGTGGAGTCACACCCCAGTTGCTGAAACAGCCTGAAATGGGGATGCACTCCAGCTGCCTGAGTAGTACTGGGGCCAGCCAAACCACTGAGTACCTACTTCAGCACTTTCTGTTCCTTACAAGTTTAATCTTAACCAACTGAACAATTTTTCATGTTTAATGTAATAAATAAATCATGTTGAAAAATTAAGTGCATGGGAGAAAATGGGGTGAAGCAGACTGTTTCCATATTTGTACAAAGATTTAATCTGCTTAAGTTGCTCTCCTCTTTCACAGTATCGCAGTATATCAGAGATTGGAAGGGACCTCAAGAGATCATCAGGTCCAAGCCCCCTGCCAGAGTAGGATCACTTAGGGTAGTCTGCACAGGAATGCATCCAGGTGGGTTTGGAAAGTCTCCAGAGAAGGAGACTCCACACCCCCCCTGGGCAGCCTGTTCCAGTACTCTTGTCACACTCACTGGAAAGAAGTTTCTCCTCATGTTGAGGTGAAATCTTCTATGTTCTAGTTTGAACCCATTGTTCCTTGTCTTATCACTGTGTACCACCAAAAAGAGCCTGGCCCCCTCCTCCTGACACCCACCTCTCAGATATTCATAGACATTGATCCGATCCCCTCTTAGTCTTCTCTTCTCAAGACTAAACAGTTTAGAAAGATCTTGTTTGTTTCAGATCAACCTGGCAGTATAAACACAAATCTGCATGCTGATACTATTACTGAGTCTTTAATCAAGCTCCTTGAAACTGAACTTATACCCTGAACACTCTTGGTTATATATTTGCTACCTCTTAGAGCTTAATTTACACTCATAGCTTATATAGCAATAAGAAAGCTTTAAAATATGAAATGTATGTCCTTGGGTAATCCGCTAAAACTTATTTTCAGTAAAAGCAGCACCGAAGAGGATTACTAATAGTTTTCCTTTCCCAACTATTGCTGCAGGCAACAAAACAATGGAATTAAGCTTGCCTTTATGTACAGTCTAATAAGGTGATTCCAGGATTACTGGCTGGCTCTGGCTCCTATGGCTACAAATACATAAACCTGGTCATTTCTGCAGTGTTGTATTTGTATTCTTGCCATTGAATTAGCTCAAGGTGTGCTTGATGAGCTAGAAAGAGAATGACTAGAAAGGAAGGAATTAGGAGTCAAGGGAAGGATATTTGACAACTAGGGTTGGCTAGGATTGGTGCAATTTCATTGGAGTCAGTAAGACTGTCTGGGTCATGACTCATCACAGCATTTGGCCATAACGTTTACATCTAAGAAAAATATCCTCCTTAGTTCTGTGGAGACTGAGCAGGTCACTTATTAGCTACTTTTTTAAAGAGTTATCATCTCTTTTTGATGGCTTCTTTAGGAAGGGCTTGTGGTATGATATTATGTGTTAGTAGAACCAGTCTGCTTTGTAGAGGTTCCATACCTGTAGGTAAAAGCAGTTGTTTGATCATAATCACATAGCTTTTGCAGCCTACAATAGTTTCAATGATAGTTTTGCAAACCCCGTCTTGGTCTTTACTGAATCAAGCAAAGAATTCACTGAAGTATGTGGTATTGGCATTTGGAACTAGATCCTTGTGCAATTGCTCTGCAGAACACATCTACAGTCTCATCTGGACCCCTGTGATGCGCTCAGTGTTGCAGAGGAGATGTATGCATACAAACCTGTGTTTCACAGTTATTTTGAAAAGAGTAGAATCCACTAAAACTATAATGGTTTTATTTTTGCTTTCTCAGCCACCTGGCTGCAATTGCCTAGCCCAAGTCATGTGCCCATTTTGGTGGGGTTTTATCAGTTCTGTTGTGGAACCCTGATTCTATGAGAAGTGCTGAAGTCCTCTTGCCTGAGATGGCAAGGGAGACAGGGAGTCTTTTGGACTCTGCTCTCTTTAGCATTTGGCATTACTTGGAAGTTATTGGCCTATCATCAAATCTTCAAGCCCTTCTTTAATTTCTGCTCAGTACTTACTCAAGAAAGGATTCAGTTGACTTTTGAGCTCACCCTCAGAAAAAAACAAAACCAACAACTCCCCCCAAAAAACAAACAAATAAAACTCCCCCAAAAAAAAAACCAAACAAAAACCCCAACAAATTGAAGAACTTGGCCTCACTTCTGATGTCATCCTCCATTTCCTTTTACTTGAACTTCCAAGCCTCAAGGGCATGTAGAATTTTTTTTCCCTATGCTTTGTATATATGAATCTCTTTTTGCAGTGAACAATAGATCACTTCTTTATCACTATTTGTTAATTATTCCCCATTTTAGAATAAAATTGTAGTCCAAAGGAATGGAAAATGTCGAGTGCCAATTCCATTTTCCCCCCTGCTTTGTTTTCAGAGAGACTTAGCTGACTCTAGGCTCTCCATTTTGAGTTCAAAGACTTAAGCACAAGCAAACTTTCCCTCAGGCTATGCACAATTCCAAAGAACAAGATGTGAAAAAACTGAGCCTTCTAGATCTCCTACGCCAAACTGCTTCATGAGCACTACGGAAGAGCCTTGCCCTTTCCAATTCAAGTTATTATCTCAGATTCAAAAGGCCAGACAAATGCATGATTGTTCCATAGATGTCTGCCTCAGTTGAATGTCATTGCTAATACTAGAATGTTGTCAGAGGAGATATCCTGTAGTTTCTGTGAGGCAGATGCATTCTGTCTGTGCAAATGCATTGACAAACTCACACAAGCACACACTCATGCAAGTACATTTGCGGAGAGTTCCCAAGCAGCAAGCTGTTTGCAAGTACAAAAGACAGCTAAGGATGTGGGGCACACAATAATCCTGGACCACCCCAACAGATGATGCTAGCATAGATCCTAACAAAAAGTGAACAGCAATGAAATTCTCTGGATTCCTCCACAGAACTGCTACTCCCCTCTGTGAGAAAACAGCTCACAGTTCTACAGCTCAGTGAGTGAGGTTTGGAGAAATGTGGAACTCGCATCTCCCCTCCAGCTAACAGGATTCAGAGTGTTTTCAAGCTGAGTAAAATATTCACAGTCACAGACCATCCAAATTTCTTTTGTGCAAAAAAGTACTGTGGTAATTTCCAGTAGCCACAAAACAGAGTTTATAAACAACCATGTGCTCTATAATGCAGCTGCAGTTCTATTTTCACATGTGTTCAAATTTTGATAGGAAATGCACTAAATGGCCTTAGTTAGCCAACTGCTATCTAGCACATGTTGCTTTTTGCTTTCTGTTTCACATTTTTCATCTATCAATTAATCTTACTGAGGCATCAGATATGATGGGCTTTCCCTTACCCCAGGTGCCCCATTTGATATTTAATAATAATTCAATTTTTCACAACTCTTTTTTTCCTTCGGTACAATCATCACAATTTGGCATTTTTATTTCCCTTCCTTTCTGCTTTTCCCTTGTATGCACACATTCTCAGGATACAAAAGGGAAAGATTCCGAGGCTGCTCTGTGGCATATGGGTTCTGCCTCTCCTTCCAAGTTGCAGGATTGTTTCATATGGAGGGCTTCAGCTGCTGTGAATTGCTGGATCTCTATTGCCCTTTAGCAGAGCTCTGATGGTATATAGCAGCAAAAGGCTTAGTGACTTTTAGTTTCCACTTCTCTTCAGCTACTATATTTTCAGGAGACCTGTGCTGGGACATAGGCAAAGTGAGGAAAAGCAGCTCTGTAACTATAGTGTCAGGATCCATTTTGAAGAAATAGAGTGGAACTCGCACATCGCTGTGATGTTAGCATTGATCACACCATCAATTTGGGTCTCCATTTTGCTCTTCCTCAGGTCAATCAGAGAAGTCATGCTGCACCTGACAGCCAGGATCAGGTTCTACCTAAGGATGAGAAGAGAGTCAGTTCAGTTCTTTGTGTCAATCTTCAGCCTGTGAATCTTTAAGTAGTTTCACTGATGTCAGCAGTAACGTTTGTACAGTCAAGCACCATGTCCGTAATGAACACAGCTCCCACTAAGTATGGAGGATTCATTGAAAAGCAATTAATCCTCCTGACCAGAACTTTGTCTTCAATCAGATAACTCAGATTTTTAACAGAATTTAAGAACCAGTGCTGTGCAAATAGTAACTTTCATTTATATTCAAAGGGAAATGCAAACCTACTTCATCCAGTTATTTTTTTTAACATACCTTGTTCCTTAGCAAACCCACAGGAGGAAAGAAATAGGCTATATGTCTTTTATGCTAGCTGGGGACCCACCTGAGGATAGGTCTATTTATATGGTCAGTCACTACACCAGCCCATAGAAAAAGCAGATGGTAGCTCACAGAAAAGAGACCTAATTCCCATCAGCAATAAAATGGACAGTAGATGTTAAATTCATGGAATGCAAAGTGTTTCAGGAAAAGAAGTAAAGAGTAGCAATTTTTGACCTTCTGTATCTGAATAAATCTTAAAATTGTTATTTGTTATCTTTCAGCAAAACTCACGTTTATGGCAAATACTTCACAGCCTGTGAGGAAATACTGTATGTTTCTTTTATTTTTGGCTCCAACAAAGGCAAGAATGGCACAGACTTAACTTCAGAGGAAAGGAACATTTTATTAAAACAACTTCTTTTTCTAAAGTGTCAGATACCTGACTGTGATTTACTCTGATTATTGCTTACAGACCAGACTTTTATTGCGGTTACCCATACGAAATGCTTTGCTGCTTCTACCAGTGCTTAGCCATAGATACTAGGAGAACCTGTTTGTGACTAGGCTGGTTCCATGTAGCATGCTACTCAAAAAACACAGGTTCTGTTGTCTTAACACAAGCACAGACCTATAGGAAAAAAAGGCATCTCAACATAACCTCAGGAATGAATGCACAACTCTGTTATTTTGTTTTCTGTGCAATACAAAAACTATATTTTGTTTTATTTCTTGGCCACAATTGAAACTCCTGTATTTTTTGCAAAGTAGGTCTCAGTAATGTTGTGAGCAGTGTTGTGGCATAGTACAGAGGCAAGTTCAAGTGTAGAGCATAATAGTGTTATATATCTGGGAATGCTTCCAAGGCACTAAAAAGAACAAAGGTTTTGTGGGTTCTTCAATTTGCAAGCAGCATCCCATACAGCTATATCGCACTATCCTATTTGCAGCACACAATAGAGCACTGGAAACTCTCTGAGAAGAGAAGAGTTTTCAGTTTCACAAGCATCAGCTTTTGCTTTTTGCAGAGGCAGGGTTTATTTCAGTGGTTCTGTGCTGGAATTCATCTTTCATTGATCTGCATTTCTGGTTCTAGCCTCATTACAAAAGAGATTTTATACTACATAAAAGTTGTTGGGTTTCTTTCAGAAGTATTTGCTTGCTTAAAGTGTATCTAGCCATAACTTTTACTGGCAAAAGTAACTAGAAAGACTTTGTGGTGTTCATTACAAAGATGTGCAAGGAAAAACGCTCAGATCTTTCTTCTCAGCTTTGTTTTTCCTCTGCCTTGCAAACGTCTTTTAATTTTGCTCAATATTTAATATTGATTATTTTCAACATAGTTGAGAAAAAAATATTTTGCTATCTGAAAGTATGGAGAGTGCAGAGACTGGTAGCTAAAGCTGCCAAGAGCCTGCACCACTTAATACGTACATTGTAGAACCAAAATAAAAAAGAAGAAACTCCAATTACATGAACAAGGTTTGAGTTTTCCAATAACTCTGCAAGAGAAAATGCCCAGACTCGCTGAATATACTAATTTACTTTCCACAAATTTCTGCTTTTCCAGACAGTCCTGGTTTTTACATCGAAACCCTGTTAAGGCCCTGTTCTCCCCTTACCAACCTAGGCAAATCTGTGTATCCCTGCACCTCAGTGGTGCTGTTTGAGTCAATGACCACAGGCGGGCTCTCACAAACCCGCAAGCTCTGTTTCTTAAATCATAACTATCCAATTATACTTCACCTTTTTTGACAGAACCACAATAAAGTACATGATGCTAACAAAAACAGGTAGACAATGAAGGTACAGCTAAACTTTACCACCTGGAATCTGAGAACTCTGTGAAATTTTTATGTGATTTAAGGCTGTTGAAGAAATAACAGCCTATAAAAATGAGTCAATCTCATGAAATTCAGTAGGCAATTTAGTCTACATGCAAAATAAGCTGACAAAAAAAAAATTATCTCTACAGCTTCTGTGTAGCTGTTTGTGTTAACTGCTTTCAGGATTAGGAGAAAGCTTCTTTGTGGGCAGATCAGTATAGTTCTCTACAAGTTACCTGAACTACTTAGAGACCAAAGCTGGTCCTTTACATATTGAATGTTAGTGGTCCCAGGTTTAGTCTGGAAAGTATTGGTAGCTACCACAAGGATTTTCCATTTGAATATTGCTGCCATTTCTCCTAGCCTACACCGGTGATAAGAATAGCATCTGATAGGGCCCAGCTGTGACTCTGAGGTCTGAGCTTGCCGAGGAGTTGTACAGCAGCAAAAGCCCCAGGGAGTTCTGGCTGACTCACACAGGAAATTCTCTTCAGCAGCATGTGCTGCACTGACAGTTGTGCAGCTAGCACGTTCACTATGGGCACCTGTTCTGCTTTTGCTGCAACAGAATCACAGGCCAGCAATGGTCCTAACAAATTTATGAGGCTGATAAGAAGCAAATTAAGACTTGAGTTACAGCTTAGCTCCAAAGTGTCTTCAGAAACATATAGAAGTGCCAACATGCCCAAAACTGAATTGGAGATCTATATAATGAATAGGATAACCTTTTCATTATATATGCATGGCAAGACAGGGAGCTAAAGTGCTCTCTGGTCTGATTTTATTTTTGCTTGTCTTTGAGTCCAGCTCTTTGATTCTCAAGTGGCCCCAAACTCAGAGTTTGTTACTATGGTATTTCATTGGACAAACCAAAGTAAGATATTCTTTCAAAATAGTATTTCTTTTCACTACTAAAACACACACAGAGAGGCAAAATGCCAAAAATGTCATATTTAAAGCACAGATGATACATAGCCAGAAATTCCCTGGCTTTGTTAGAGGTGTGAATACTGCTGTGTAGCTTTTGCTCTGAGTTTTGGCTCTGCTCTCACTCAGTTGTCATCTTTATTCATAAGCTCAGAAATTCTGCTGAGTGTGCCAACCTCCTATTTTGCTGTTGTGGATGACCATGCTTTTCTCTGTTTTAGGAATATTCCTTGCAGATCTTCCCTCTGACAGTGTGTTCTTATTCATTTGTTGGCTTGATTTTGCTAAAAGCATGGGGTAGCTAAGCTTGTGAAAAAAAGAATCCTTCCTTTTAACACCTCCAAGATTTTGTTTGCTATCTTACCTGGATGATTAATTTTAGCTGATATAATAGTTCCTTCCTTTTCTAGTAGATTCAGGCAGAATTTTGTGATAGCGTCCTAATATTCCCACTTGAGTTCAGCTTCAGTTCAGCTTCAGTTCAGCTTTCTGGGCTAGCATGCCATGGGATCAAGTGCTGTGTTAGAGATACCTGGCTGCCCTGAATGTCTTGGTCTGTAAACATAACACAACTCAGCTCTGAGCAGACACAGGCTTCAGAATAGAAAGCAGCACAAATGCATCATCCTAGTGCTAAGCCCAGGCTAATTAGCCCTCCTGAGAAGCTCATCCCACTACCTAAAGCTTTTCAGCACTTTAGGTCACATTAGGCCATCCAGCTGTCAACCTGTCACTAGTGGTGTCCCCCAGGGATCAGTGCTGGGCCCCATCCTGTTCAATATCTTTATTGATGATCTGGATGAGGGGATTGAGTCCATCATCAGTAAATTTGCAGATGACACCAAGCTGGGAGCAGGTGTTGATCTGTTAGAAGGTAGAAGGGCTCTGCAGAGGGACCTTGACAGGCTGGACAGATGGGCAGAGTCCAACAGGATGGCATTCAACAAGTCCAAGTGCCGGGTGCTGCACTTCGGCCACAACAACCCCATGCAGAGCTACAGGCTGGGGTCAGAGTGGCTGGAGAGCAGCCATGTGGAAAGGGACCTGGGGGTACTGGTTGACAGCAGCTGAACATGAGCCAGCAGTGTGCCCAGGTGGCCAAGAGAGCCAATGGCATCCTGGCCTGCATCAGGCATAGTGTGGCCAGCAGGAGCAGGGAGGTCATTGTACCCCTGTACACAGCACTGGTTAGGCCACACCTTGAGTACTGTGTCCAGTTCTGGGCCCCTCAGTTTAGGAAAGATGTTGAATTGCTGGAGCATGTCCAGAGAAGGGCAACGAGGCTGGGGAGAGGCCTTGAGCACAAGCCCTATGAGGAGAGGCTGAGGGAGCTGGGAGTGTTTAGCCTGGAGAAGAGGAGGCTCAGGGGTGACCTCATTGCTGTCTACAACTACCTGAAGGGAGGTTGTAGCCAGGAGGGGGTTGGTCTCTTCTCCCAGGCAACCAGCAGCAGAACAAGAGGACACAGTCTCAAGCTGCACCAGGGGAGGTTTAGGCTGGAGGTGAGGAGAAAGTTCTTCACAGAGAGAGTGGTTGGCCATTGGAATGGGCTGCCCAGGGAGGTGGTGGAGTCACCATCCCTGGAGGTGTTCAAGAGGGGACTGGACGTGGCACTTGGTGCCATGGTTCAGATAGTCATGAGGTTTAGGGTGACAGGTTGGACTTGATGATCTTTGAGTTCTCTTCCAACCTTCTTGATTCTATGATTCTATGATTTTGGTTTTGCTCCCCTGAATACATGGCATGGCTTCTTGATGGCTGAGTAGCACTCTTCAGTATCACACACTATTGGAATGTCCCAAATAATTGTAACTAGGGAACATCTTCCTGACCTTGTAATAAAGATTCCCATTCATAAAGGCCTTTTGCTTTTAGTACTTTGTTTGTTACTAGAGTCAGTGTACTTAGGGAGCAGGAGAGAAACACACTGAAGATACTGTCAAAAACATAATGTAAATGCCTCTTTTATCTGGAGATATGAATAGTAAAAGTATGACATGTTTTACAGAGAGAACTCCTACACACAGAGTAGTGAAACTACCTTTCCAATGCCACATGATAATGACACAGGATTTGAGGATGTCGTCATCACAAGTTTTTCAGCTTATACTTTCTTTCTGTAGTAATGATAGCTAAGACCAGCAAACTTTTTAAAGCCAGCTGGAAGGAAGCCTAATGTTGGTGCCTTTGTTTTGGTGTTTTGAAGGCTGTCACTGGTTTGTTTGAGTTTGTTGTGTTTTTTTTTTCCATCTGCTTTCTTCTGATAAAATAACTATGAGCAGAAACAATTTGGGTGTAGCAGATGGGAGGAAAGAGAACCAATGGTAGTAATATTCACCAGAGCAGAGGTAGCTCAAGATCTCAATGCAATGTTCAGACAGGTGCAACAAGCCTGATCTGATCTGAACACAACTGGACCAGCTCCAGTGCAGCCACGTGAGCCAATGAATGGTGAGCCCACAGTATCCAAGTTGCTGTCAGTGCTGTTGCTTCCATGTGGACGTAGTATTTTACCATCATTGAGGAGCCAGTGTCAATAGTATCTGGTTAATGAGTCTTTCTGTAGTTGTAGAGCAAAAGGCAACAATACACAACTAAGCAGTTTTTATGGTTTAAGTAAGAAAGCTCAGCTTAGAGGAAAAATCTATTTTAAAGTCTGACCCCCAGTTTATTCATCTTTCCAGATGAAGCAGGGGAGGTGCCAAAAAGTCTTGTGACTTTCTGAAGTCAAAGACTTGGCTGGTCTATTTAACATCAGTGGAACTGATGTGATTATTACTAGCTCAGGGTCTATCCTTGAGATTCAGTGGAGAATTTTACTCAAATTAGAAACACCAGGTGTGTTACTGTCATACTTCTAAGTTGTTTATAAATAGGCTACAGATGTTAAAATATTCATGATTTGCAGTGTCTGAGCATGAGGTCCAGGTGTTACCCACTGTGCCTTCAAAAGTAGGAGAGGAGGAGATAACTGCAGTATCCACTGTGCTTATGGAAAAAGAAAACATTACTGGGGAGTGATTCAGGGTAAACTACAGAAAGGAGAACATGGGATTGATGTTGGAATTTTTGTGTCCATTGATGTGAGAGAGACCTTTGAAACTAGACGTTTCACTTGCTTATCTAGCACAATGTTACAGTGGCAGAGAGCCTGTAGTTTTAACTGATTACCTCTTGTTTAACAATATTTAGGATGAGCAGACACGCTATGTACTTAAATACTGCATAAAAGGTCATTTATCAAAATGAAGTAGGTGCCATTTGGCACCTGGTGTAATTTCTGTGATGGAAATAGCAACACATAACTATCAGAAGAAAGGCTGCCACACTTGAGAAAAAAACCTTAGAGCTATACTATGTACTTCTAATGACCAATGAATAAATGACACAACATGTATTTTACATATCTGAGTAAATTTGAGATTAAATCATACATAATGATTTTCAGGTGCTAGATATATTTAATATCGTGAGAAAAAATTTGCTTGTGATATGAAGTATGAACAGGATTGTAATTATATTGGCTATTACTTTCTAGCATCAGAATCAGCTGCCCTAGGAATTAGTTGACTAATATTCCTTCAGGTGTATAAAAGATGTGGTGTTTAGGGCACATGATTTAGTTGTGGACTTGGCAGTGCTAGGTTAAAAATTGTACTTGATGATCTTAAAGGTCTTTTCAACCTAAATGAATCTGTGATTATACCTGAGGAAAGTTGTTTGACTTCAGCAATGGACCCACCATAACACAAGAGCAGACTTATAGCCCTCATCCCAGATGATTAGTTTATCTGCTAGATATCCAAACATTAAAAACAAGTGCTAAATAGTCTCGATTTTGATCCTGTCACAGCTTACTACAGTCTTCAATATATAATATTATAATAATAATTATTATTATCATTTTTTAAATTACATTCTTCTTGCAAACCCTAACCCCTTTCATTAGTTATAAATATTGTTTAAAAAGTAAGGAGGTTATTTTTTTTTTCTTCTTCTTCCAAATGAGAAATTATATCTGATTTATTTTATTCACTGGAAGGAAATGAGATAATCTTTCAATCATGGAATTTTAAAGTCATCTTTTTAAGTCTTAAGAAGAATGTATATTGTCTGCCAGGCAGATGAATCTTCCATCAAAGAATTTCAGATGTGATTTTTTTCTTAATGTAATAAGACACTATGTATTTTGTCCTCAGTTCTCTGGAATGAATCTCAAAGAAGCAATTAATATCAGACTGAATGACTGACCAACCATCTGCCAGTTCCAGCACATTCAATACAACTGATGCTTTATTCTAATAGAGAGTTAGAGTACAGACTCTGCCACCAGGAGAATTGATTTAGCTCAGATGAGAATGATATGCAATTTATACATTCAGTGAAATCTGCTCCTATAAGCAGTAAAATTCTTTTTCTGCTACAGTAAAGGAGAAAAGAAAACAAGAAATTTCACTTATATTGCAATGTGTAGGATTCAGGGCAAACCGTACTCAGTCTCATCAAGAAGTTGTCTGGGGAAGGGAAGAATTTGCCTCATTGCAAGAGGTTTTGCTGTTTAAACGCAGATATTCAGAGAGGCTGAAAGGATTAAACACTGAAATTGATTTATTTTGGTGGACTTGGGTAACATAACCCTCAGGCAACACTTTACTCTCATGTTTTGACATCACAGAAGGCAGCTGCAGGGACAGGAAGCTGTCCAACAAAGGGAGAGGAAATCCTGGGTTGTTTGGTTCAATAGAATATAAATAAAGAAGATATTATAATGAATAACAATCAAAGCTTGCAGAAGACATTTTGTGTCAGCTTCTGACCACTGATTTGATGACAGCCTATAAATCAACTGCAAATTCAGCTGTAAGAATCACGTGAGGTTTTCTACAACCTTGGGAGAACCTATAGGTCTGCACTACAATTTTCCTCAATTGGTTTGCTTAGCTGCAGGGGCATGGGTTATAAACTCACCTGGAAACAAGGGTATAAACACACGAGTTACCATTTCTGCATTTACACAGAAAGTGTCCTCAAGTCATTATGTAGGATATGTAGTGAAGTTAGAGGAAATAGAAGTTAGACTTTCATGACTGGTTTTAGAGATTCTAGATTTTGATAGGAAAAAAAAAATAACAGTGCTCAAAAGTAAAAAGGGTACTTCAGACAATAGCTACATTATCATTTTTTTCCTGTCAAACTAATGCTTCTCTGCTATGTGATGGGCAGAAATCAGGAAGGGTCATATCAACCAAGCTTATCTATACAGCACAGAGTTCTGGCAACAGACACAAAGTACTCAAACTTTCACAGAAGTGAAAGTGTTAGTTTATTTATTCCTGAGACTGTTAGAACATCTGCTTTGATACTACACAGTGCCAGTCATTCAGAAGTTGATTCTGAGTCCCTAAGAGCTCTATGAGTAAGTTGCAGTTCAGGACTTCTATGACTAGAATTTGAAAACAGAGCTTGCTGCTTAACCTGAATACTTGAGCATTAGGAATTGACTACATTGTTCACACATTGATTCTTACATGAAGCAACCACAGAAAATACACTATTTGCATGCTTTAGATATCAGAGAGAGTCTTTCCTTCTGAAAAATCATTTGAAGGTCAGCTGTTCAAACAGTGCATGCTTTGCTTGTAATACAAATGAATTAGCAGCATGTGAAAATGATTGCTAACAATTAAGTCAGTACTCATATAACCAGGCACACTGCAAAGCTGTGGTAGTGGGTTTTCTGTGGTCATTTGTGTGAGACTTCCATATTCATTTTTAATTGCATAGTATTTTTCAAAACCCCACCTTTGGCTGCTGTACTTTGCATTTCACAGGTGAGGAATTATTTGTTTGCTTAAAATAAGGAAAATGAATTGACGTTAATTTTCAGCCTCACTGATTTAATTTGTGGTGGAGAAGCAAGACTTTCTGGGGTTGAACAATAACTGCTTCTATGTAGTCTGACATTCTTGCTATATCTGCCATCTCTTTTTAAATATTGCTGCTGACATTTGTCACCTCACTGAGCCCAAGGAAGTGAAACCTCGTGTAGCTTGAAATAATTCAGATTCCTTAGCAGTGATTATTCCTGCTGCTATTTTCTGCCACTACTGGGGGAAAGGGTAGAAGTCCTTTAGAGTGCACAGCCAAAGTTGCTTTTTGTCAGAGCTTCTTGAACCATCCATCCTACCAGGGTGCACATCCAAACCAATCTGCAGATAACGTAACTGTGGTTGGTTGGAGTTCTTAACACTAAAATTTACTTATCCTGCATACAGCTTCTGCAAAGAGAAGCTGTTTTACCTTTCTCAGCACCTTCCAGAGGCAGCTGCAGCCCCTATGTTTCACTGCCTTGCTACAAAGATAGTGTGATAGCTTTGATGACTCTTCATAGATCATGAGGTAACTTTCTGTATATAGTGGTTTTCCCTGTATTTCTAGATAGTGTTTCCTCCTTTTGGTTGTTAGTCATGTCTGCTCAACCATGTTCAACACCAGAGGAGCAAGTTTTAACCCAGTATGCTGGTTCTTTCAGCTGCTTTGCGCTGTTCTGTTGTAATATTGAGACTTGCCTTGACTGAAGGATAGCCCCTGTCCAAAATGATCCAAAGCACTTTCACCTGTCAGCCCAGAAGGTGCTATCACAGGAGGATTTGTTGTCTTGGAGGGAAACAAGGGCACAGACAAATCTCTAGGCTACTAAAGGCAAAGAGGATAGATTTCTCTGCACCGATTTATTTCCAGCAGCAAAGAGCTCTATGCAGACTTAACGATTTGGCTTTCAGCTGAGAGATGTAATATATGCAACTATCTCCCAATAGATTTCTGCCCTGAAAGATACATTTTTCATTTCATTCTTTTCATCATTATGCCACCTGATGTGAGAGTAGAAAGGACAAGAGTAATTTTTAAAAAGGTATTTCTTATTGCAGACCTAAAACTCTTAGTGGCCTTTGTAAGTTAGTACACATCTAAATACATGATCAGACCCTTAGACCAGAGGTCTCCCAGTACCAGCTGATGCATTTGCTTCTAAAGGCTAATCCTCATTTAAGATACTCTGATTGATTGCAACTGAATATAGTGAAAAGATATGACTTCCAAACCCACTGCTGCTCAAAATGTTCTGTTTCTATTCCCGTTAATACACTATTTTTTCCAGGATTGTGAAGACTAAAAAATGAATAAGATCTCAAAATTGGAAGGGAACATGGAGCTTTATAAAAATTAAATTTTAATTTCTTCCTGATAGCACTAAAGTTAAAAATTATTAACCTTATATTTAGAATTCCCTTCTCTGAGTTTCGAATTGTGTTATTTCTTATGAATTTTTGTTTAATAAAACATGGAAATCCTGTTGCTCCTTCAGCCACAGTGATGCTTAGTCACTTCTGCTCTCTTAAACTAAAATAATAAAAATAGAAATAATTTTTAGAAGAAGAATAATGAAATACCTCTGGCAATCCAGCAAAACAAATTTCACTACATATATATTTTAACAGCTGTGAGTTATGAGATGCAGAAAAAATTTTGCTTTAAAAAAGAAAAAAATCACAATTTACATAAACAATTTATGATATTTAACAATGGTATTCATTTTATACTTAACAATTGTATTTAATGCACTTTGACTAGTGCTTCCCTTTATAGACTTTTCCTCAGGATGCATTCTTATATTAGTATTTCCCATGCTTATAGGTAGATCTTGAAGTCTGTGTTTTTAGAAATCCTTTTTTAGCCTTTCTACTTTTTTTTCCTCTGATTTTTTTAACTGAATGCTTTAAATGGATTTTTTTTAACACTTCTGCAAGTTTTTAATCAGAAGTGTTGCCAGACTTTGTGACTAGTAGAATACTTTCAGTATTCTCATCATTGTATTTCTCTGATAAATTCATTATTAAAAAAAAAAAAAAAACACCACCCTTGAAGTCCTTCACAAAGGCTACTTTGTAGATAATATTACAGAAATGCAGAGGATTAGTTGGGTGAACTTAGTGATCCTGAATATTCATTAACAAGGGAACACAGACTACAATTGTTTCAGTGGGCTATATGTAAAATAGATGTCTAGGTTACAGCGAGAAAATAATAGCAATATTATTCCATTGCAAAAGGAACTTTGACTGTAGGAAATGAAATATCATGCATGCAACTGATAAATCAATGCAGGAATGCTTCACTGTAATGGAATGATGGAGATGAATGCACTTGGAAATATATTGTTTTTTATAAATGGAATGTTGTGGTTACTTTCACAGTCAATACCAGAGAAAAGACTGTACAGACTGTATCTGTATATAATTTGGAAATGCAAGCATTCACCACTTGCTTTGCAGGCTGGAAAACATGAAAAGAATATTTTTCAAGTGTTCCTTAATGGAATGGGTTTTCCCCAGGTTACATAGAGGGGTGATCATGGCAAAAAGAAGAAAATTAGTTTTAAGGTGATTAACAAATGCAATACAACTTGCTTGCTGGTTCATGATATGCAAACTGACTGTAAACTAAAACTTCATACTTCTGCCTCCACAGAAAATCCAGGAGAGGATCAGAGTGTGTATGCATGGTCGTATTTTTGGCTGTGTGTTCTCTGTCCCTGAGCTGCTGATGAGCTAAAATTAGATGGTCAGAATGGGTTGCTTGGAACTAATCATTGATAAACTCTGGTTCTGTGCATTTATCTCTGACTGATATATCCACTGAATCATGATGTATCTCACTCTTTTGTCACGTTTTTGCTGTGAGATGGCAAAACCTGAGGAAAGAATGTGGCCTTTCTGTTTTGTCTCAACAACGCTGTAAACCCACCTGTCTGAATTCTTGGAAAGCACAGAATATTGGGATATTTGTAAAACTCTCTTTTCTATGTAACCACAAACCTAATGGAAATTACAACCCAGCCCTTGATTTGAAACTTGACTTGAGGCATGTAGGTGTGTAGGGAGATGAATTTTAGAATGAGGACAGAATTACTAATAATCATGAAAACTGCAGATGATCCTGCTGGTTTAATACAATTATCTCTATCATTATGTTATTAAGGTATGATCTCCAGGACTATATATGAATGAAGAATCTGTTATGTTTATTGAAACATAACTGTTATCATGCATAAATAATTTATGCAATTCATGGTGAGATTTTTATTTCCAATGCAAGTATGCTGTATGAGAGTTACTAAGCTCACATCTCTCATCCAAATCCCAAAGTAACAGAGGAACTGCAGAGTTCAGAGCAGAGATTCCAGAAGCTTAAACAATGTCAAACTTCACTGGTGCCCTTTCTAGTCATGTGGATACTGCTAGCATTGTTTCTGGATGCAAGTCAGATATGACTGCTTGTAGGAGTAACACAGCGGTGTTTCTTTTTAATTCTGCTTGTGATCTGGACAGCTTATGAACAATCGTGGAAGCCCAATTAAAATCATGCATTGCAAGCTGTCACTAGATTTGAACTCAACAACAAAGAAAGTTGGGAATCGCAGTGAAAAACAAGATCCTTCTTTTTATTTGATACTTCCCTGGGATTAAAATAAGAACACAGTGGAAATGTTTGAAGAAGCCTCAGTTTTCCGTTTCTCCTCCTTGTGTGTTGTGAACACTGTCATACAAAAACTGCAGGTAATACTGGCTCTAGGATACAAATGGCTGACAGTTTTCCAAGCAGAGTATCCCTTAGGCTGCTGCTAGCTGATGAAAACCCAAGTGTTTGTAACTGCTTGCAGTGACAGCACAGTTTTGATTTAGAACCAACACAGAGTATGCCATTCCCTGCTTATCTACAACACACATCGGTTTTAAGGTTACGGTACTTTCTATAGACCTGCAAAACCTTGGTGACATGTTTTAAGTTAAATGGAGATGGAGTTCACAGAGTGCTCACACAGCACCACCAAAGCCAAAAGCAAAGTTTGCTGTGACTTCATATACGTGGAGGATTCAGTCACATCTTCTGAAACAAAAAATAATTAAAAGACAACGGAGAAAACAGCAAGGGCTATGTAATAGTCAAGCCCTGAATCAAGTAATTAAAAAACAGCCTATGATCCTGGCTAATATGCCAGCTCTTTGCCTGGAGGAAGCAGTTCTTACCTGGGATAAACCAAACAGAGCCTTCTCCCATGCCCTGCTTTTGAGGAAAGTTAAATATGGATGTCAGTGTTCAATTCTGTAGCCTCTGTGTTGAAGCAATAGCAGGCACATTATGGTGCAGTTGACTGTTTGAGTCAACAGTCTATTTGACTGTTAGAGAATATATACACAAAGTAAGGTGACCCACAACCACCAACCTCTTGAGATTTAAATTTAAGGTTAAAATAGCAATCAAGAGCCTGGTGATTTGTCTGCGTTATTCCTTTAGAAATAAGCACTGTATTATAGTACCATATTCCGTCAGCTCTATATTTTAGCTTTCCATTTTGTAATCTTGAGTACCCAGAAGTCAGCTGGGAGTACAGGGAAAATTTCTCAGAGAAACTGTT